>NC_089584.1:46837842-47501991 GCF_019320115.1 Miscanthus floridulus
CAAACAAACCCCTCCACCGAGAAAGAACAAAGCTTTGCAGTATCTCTCCAAGCATGCGCACAAAACCACGCACGCACGCACGAACCTCGGGAGAAGCACGACGAATGAACGATCCACGAGAGAGAAGCAGGGTGCGGGCAAGCTGGCTCACCTTGCGCTGCTGCTCTTTATTCGGGACCGGCAAGAGGGAGGAGAAGATGCGAACGGGATGTGTGGCACGGGGTCTCGAGAGTGCTGGGGCTCCGCCATTTATAGCCGCGCTGGCGCCGGACGCGGACCCGGGGAGGAAGGTGGGCCCGCGCCGGTGCGGGTGTACCTGTGAGTTGGGGTATTTGGCGAGTCGCGCAGGCATGCACGTGAGGACATCAATCGCGGGCAGACACTGACCGGATGGCCCCACGTCGGGGGAGAAGCCACCCGCTGGTAGCTTTGTTGTCCTCTCAGGCTCTCACCAACCCCACGGCCAGCAACCCCATGTGCTGGGCCCACTTCACCTAACATTTCTCTCTCCATCATTTTCTTCCGTATATGTTTTATTAGTAGTATTTCTGTCCTAGCAATTTGCCAGCCTCAAGCTCGAAATGGAGAATAAAATTCTCGCGTCACCTACTACCACTGGGTTACGAGGTGTTTTTTTTTACCTTTTTAAGGGAAAGTTCATTTCATTTGGGGGCAGAAAAAATGCTTTCCCCATTTTGTCATTCCTAGGTTCCACAGTTGTTGTACCAAGCGTGGCGGGAGAGTGCGTCAATGTATGAACAATTTTAGCATTATTATAGTCAATGCCTAAAAATATATGAATTATCCAAAAAAAATGTAAATATTTTTCAAATATTTTAAGGCCCCCTTTGGATTGTAGAATTTTTTTTCTATTTCCTATGTTTTTTCCTATGAAAATTAGCTGATTTTTGTAAAATTCCAGTACAATTCTTGCGAAATTCTTTCGTTCCAAAGGGCCCTGAGTGAAAGGTCAACATGTTATATGGATCATGTACTCGCCTAGGGAGTTACATATCTTGTGACAGAAGCGTTACATATCTTGCGAAATTCTTTTCTATTTCCTATGTAACGCTTATATGGATCATGTGAGCAAAATATCTTGTGACAGAAGCGTTACATGTCTATTTGAAAATGTGTTAAGTGCATTTTGTTCTGCAATATTCTTGTGTTCAGAATGGTGATTAGAAAAAAGAAAGAAAGATCAAGGTCAATGAGAAAAAACAATCTCCCGATTATTTTTTGTGCTTGATTTGCTTGTCCTTGGAAAGTCGTTCTCATGAGGAAATTGTGGTACCATTTTTCAGGCACGTGTATGACTGTATGTGCATGTGTTGTGTAATTGTGTTCTCGCATGGAAGCAGATAGGAGTTTATTCTTATTCCAATTGTTTTTCTATAGTTATCTGAGCGGCAAGAAAGATGCATAATTATTATTTTTGTTTGTTTGTCATGAATCATGTGATAGGAGGCAAGTGCCTGTCCGGATAAAATTTTAAAAAGTCAAAGATGCCTCTGACTTGACGAAGGAAGATTGGAACAGAGAAAAGTCTCGCGCTTGCGCATGCACGATCCCACCACTACCGCCGCACCTCCTGGCTCCATCTCCATGGTTGCACTTGCACATTGCAGAAGAAGAAAAAAAAACACGATTCGACTCGGGCAAGTGTTTTTTTTCCTCTCTTCTTCATTTAAATCGATTACGGTGGTTCCCGCCTAATCAATACTCATGACAAAATAATTTTGGCTGCTGATTAGTTTTCTTGCCAATAATGCAAAAATTGTGCATAGAAAATAAAACAAAATCGTACTGTATCTCTTTTTTTTCTGCGAAGAAAATCGTACTGTATCTGCTAGTGCCAAGCACGAGTTACACATGGCATCTACAGAAAAATACTTATTGTTGGTCAGTTGGTCTCTAACTTGTGATACAGTAATAAATAGGGGAAGGAAAAAAAACGAGACCCAAAAGAACCACGACCGAGAGTGAAGTTCCTAAAATTTTGGTTCTTGGTTTTAGATCGGTCACAAGTTTCTGGTGACCCATTTTTTATCTCCTCGTTCGATCTTACATATCGGGTAACCACCCAAACTCTAGCTCATCTCCTATCCGCCATTCTTATCTGTTATCCTAAATAGGTGAAGACCTCAATCTAGCCTCTCGAATCTTGCATTCTCCACAGCTTCAGCCCGAGTATGAGAGGGCGTCGGGCAAGGACAAGGATCCACGAGGGCCAGGGCGAGCGGCCGGCTTGGGGGCTCTGCGCATATTTTCTGCCGTGCCTGGCGCTCGGTGACGATGGTGGCTACGCCAGCAGCAGCCGGACATGCATCCTCGATGGTGGCGATTTCAACTTGCTCAGCGCTGATGGACCAAGGATTAGGCGGGGCGGGCGAGACATCCTCGCCATGTGCAGCGCGAGCTTCGATGGGGTTTGCTCCCTTGCTGTCATAGCAACTGGCGAATGCCTTTTCAGCCTATGCCGGCGTTTCTCGAGCGGACCAAGGTGTGGTCGTACGGTGCTGGTGGCGACCATCATGCTTCTCTGCAACTCCGATCGGGTCATCATGTCGCTCACCGCCCAGTATGGATTGTCCAACTCCTTCGTCTCTTCCCTTCCCTTCCACATGTGGCCACACCTGCATATTGAGATCCTACCCACATCGATAGCACTAAACCTAATTTATTAACTTGATAATAATAAGATTATGATAAGATTAGCTACATGGGTCTGGTTAAACATGCAATCTTTGATGTCTTAGGTTCCACCAATTGGCACGGTCCCTGCAGGAAGCAGAGGCTGCAGAGGCAGCGGAGAGGCGGGAGGCGGGAGGTGGGGGGGGGGGGGGGGGGGGGGGGGGGGGGGGGGGGGGGGGGGGGGCGGGGGGGGGGGGGGGGGGGGGGGGGGGGGTGGGGGGGGGGGGGGGGGGGGTCTAGGAGGACATGGAAGTGGAGTGAAGGCTGCGAGGTCAAGAAAGAGGAAAAGGCAACAAGACCACGTGGTGGCTACTATCAGCGGAGCTATAACGAAGAGAGGAGGGCAAAAGTGAAGTGACAGATGATGGATAGAACCAGGTAAATGTATGATTGAAACCACTTACTAGATGGAACACATGGAAACCAATTCAAAAAACATATTTCGATTGTTCAAAGGAACTTGAAACTTGGCACATCAATATTATGAGGTATATAATGTCGCAGGTGGACCCACCACATCTAGAGCCGCTACCATGGATCCAACGGATATATATGATTCACTTCGGGCGTTCCAGTGCTAATATATATTTCTGAAATATAAATAACACAGTTATGATTGGAGGAGGACAAAAGGGGTTCGAAGTCTGGATTGGCCAAACAGAGCACGCACGCACGATTCATGGCGCACATATATCAGCTCCTGCGTGTCTGTTTCTCAGTGCGGACAAGGGACAAGGGACATGGCATGGCGGATTGCCGGCCTTTCTTTCCTTGGAAGCTAGCCTAACCATGCGCCCGGGCACGCCGCTTTGGAGCATGCCGGCGGCTGACGTGTAGCAGAATAGGCTGCTGAACTCGCGCGCAGTTCATGCCTGCACCACCGCCACTACATACGGAGTACTCCGTAATAGTGTAGCGCAGAGGATCTGTCACACGAAAAAACAACAATTTAAATAAAATAATGTAAATTCATTTTTGAAGGTAACAAGAAAGACTAGCTGGTAACCTGTTCAACTCGATGCAGGAGTAGATCGATAAAACAGTTTATTCGAGTGATGAGCATAATCGTCGGATGACTAGCTGAGCCCACGTCGGTACAGAGCAACCTCACTTCCCCGTGCTCTTCTGCCACGACACGCACGGACGGAGCAGCTGTTTTTTTTTTTTTTGGGAACTAAACGTAAACGGAGCAGCTGACGAGAAAGTACATTCTCTATCCACCCGAGATGCAAGCAGTGCAGCGGTATCTCGGATCTCTTTCCGATGGATTCTTGATTTCTTGTCTTGCCACGGCAGGGTGGTCTCGAAGGGAGGTAAGGTGCGGGCCCCGCTAGATCACGCATCGGGACGGCAGGGTCGTCCAGGTTCGTCGTGGACCAGGACGTTCATCTGTTCGCTGGGTCGTATCGGTCACAGTTATGATATAATGTTTTTTTCTTACAATAAAATAATATTAATTAATTTATAAGCCACAAGATCACGGTGGTTATTACTAGTACTCCGGATAGTCAAATGCAGGTTGGTAGATATTTGGTCCCGCGTAAATTCTGGAGTAGCAGCTGCTGGTAAACCGTTGATAAAAAGCTGATGCTAGTACCGGGGCACATTCGGACCGTGTTGGCTTCAGGTAAGCCATAAAATAGTGTCTCTTTTATAATAATTTCAATATAATCATAGCATAAGTTAAATTTTAGCATAAACAACGGACCTCAATTGCCTGGTACCTCCTCTCAATCAATCAAATCAAAGAAACAAACAAAAAGGATTTTGCTGGTATATGTATCTCTCCTATTTATCCCTCGTCTAGTCTATCTAGAGAATTAGATCAGAGAAATAAAAGATTCCCGGTCATCACTCCGGAGGTATTGACCATTTTCAGAACCATGTGTTACAGGAAACACGATCATCCTATCCTTTTAGGAGAGATAACAGCGGTCAAAAACTGTATTATGATACACTAGGATCATGACCGTGCGTTAGGATGAAAAAAAAAATAATTCCATGGGTTATCGATAGTTGGAGGATGTGGGGGTGGCAGGACAGGTCAAGGAGGCTGGTGTGGTGTCGTGGCGCCCGGCGGCGTGGGCAGGGCGGTTCATCCATTGGGGCCTGCAAGGATTTGGGCGATTCTATTTCCACGCCCAGGAGTTTTTTTTTTATCGGGTATTTCCACAAGCAAGAGTTTTTTTATCGAGGGAGGGTATGGGTCTCCCGTGTACGGGATTTTTTTTTTGTTTGGTGCTTTCAAGACCGGAAGATTTTTCTTATCGGAAAAGAAATCGGTCTGCCAGATGAACGATTGCTTTTGACGTCAGTTGTAGAAAAGATAGAGCTAGAGATACATTAGCTCGTGAAAGATGGCCGAGCTAGCCGCATGTCCGGCTGGTTGGACTGGATCGTGGATTATTTACTGCTGACTGGTGTGACTGGATTGGTGTGAGAGAAAAATACTGTTCCAGCTTATAATCCACGATCGTTTACGGCTTGCCGAACATGCTGTAGGATTCCTTAGTGCAAGAAATTTGGGAAAGCCGGAGAAAAAATGAGAAATAATGCCAAACCATCGTTGTATCCATGATACAAAACATCAAGTTTTTCATAACAAGACGATGTACGCTGAAACTTTAGTTATCGTGTTGTTATTTTCTATTCCCGTTGCAATTCAAGATAGCATAATCCTAATCGCAGAATATAAAGACAAAACATCACTTTCACTTCGTCTGGTTATTGCATACCAAACTAAGGGCGTCTGCAATTCACGATAGCTAATGTTGAAGTCGCTAGCTCGGAGTGATAGGTGCCCAATCAGGAGGAGAGATAAAAAGGAAACTTACGCCTTGTTTAGTTGGACCCTAAAGTCTAAAAAGTTGTTATAGTACCTGTCACATCGAATATTTGCGGCCCGTGCATGGAGCATTAAATGTAGACGAAAAGAAAAACTAATTGCACAGTTTGGTGGGAAATTGCGAGACGAACGTTTTAAGCCTAATTAGTCAATGTTTGAACACTATTTGTCAAATAAAAACGAAGGTGCTACAGTAGCCCCAAATTCCAAATTTCGCGAACTAAACATGGGCTTATTACAGCGCTAGCAGAGACTCAGGCGCCTAGCTCACACGTCTCCCAAGATTTTCTTAGTCTCTGACATCTCTGCAGCACCGTTGCACTATCCAACTTTTCTCTTTTTAGGTGGTGCTGGCATCGGGTGACTAAAATTTAAGAGGTGTGTCGGAAAGATGATATATGGAGTATTTAGATACTAATAAAAAACAAATTACATAATCCATCAGTACTCTACGAGACAAATTTTTTAAGCCTAATTAATCCATCATTAGCATATGTTTACTGTAGCAACACATTATCAAATCATGGACTAATTAGGCTTAAAAGATTCGTCTCGCAAATTAGTCGTAAACTATGCAATTAATTTCGTAATTAGCCTATATTTAATACTCTATGCATGTGTTCAAACATTCAGGACAGCGACTAAAATTTAGGAGGACAACAAACACCGCCTTAAATTGTTTCTGATCTACGTGTCAGCCGACGATTTCTACGGCTTGTTGGGATGCCGTAAGCACACATGATATGGCATGGCACATCGATTTCTTCCCATTGTTATTCCGTGAAAGGCTCACATGTTGGTATATTTTCGATTCACCATATCACCTCTGGTCGATCTGATTATTCGTGGTGCACGATCTGATCACTTTCACTAATAAATTAAAACTTAAAACTCAGTCCCTTGTCCTTGCATTGATGATTGATGATCAATCTCATACTATCTTTTTTTTTTGCGAATAATCTCATACTATCTTGAAAACCCTACAGGATCTTGAAAACAATTTGCAGCAAACTGCGGGCAACTCGGGGATTGTTTGATAAATCAAATCATGCACGTATGTATAGCAGCTGGAGTAAACGCAAAAGTTCATATATATCATAGATAATCGCTATGCGCGAGGCACGAGCCATTGATCTAATCTCCTTGCAGTCCCGTACTCCGATCCCTGCCTGTGTATAAATACGGTTATATGGAACGACCCACTCGCTCGCCAATCAGCCAGTAAGCAATAGTATATAGCTTCTTCCACAAATTCTTCACTTTATAGGATCATGCTAAGTAATGTCATAATAATTTAAATTTGAACATGTGTTATACTATTACTAAAAACTAATATTTTGAGTGTGATATTTCTAATATTCTCTATTTTATCCTCATAAAAAAGATGCATCACGTTCGACCTACCGTGAGGCATAAGATGCATTACGATCGACCTGCCGTGAGGCATAACCCCAGACAGATGAAGCTATGAAAATTATTTTCCTAGCGAATATTCATATTGACCCTCCATGAAAATAACACCATCACATAAAATTGACTCTTGAGGGTACCAAAACTCACAACAATATAGTATTTCATGAGGGAGACACCACCACAAAAATGTATCGAACCATCACAAAAATATGTTTGCCTGGGAGTCAAAATCATCCGTCATGATAAATTTATTGCACCAGCCACAATCATCCACCTGAAAATTCATGCATATAACAATCACAATAGAATTCAATTTACCATACACATACAAAGCCAAATCATGCACGGGGAGTCTCCCACCAGCTACTCTTAAGAAAGTGATGTTATCATCCTCCCTGCTGTCGTCGGGGTGGGGGGTGGTCGATCGTCGGCAGTGGTGAGGATGTGGAGCAGCGTTAGCAGGGTCGGACTCGGAACATCTGCATCTAGCGGCAACGGCTGCCGCGGGGAAGCATTGCTGAATAGAAAGATGCAACATACAGTGGTTTTCTCATCATCGTCAGCAGCACATGCCTTCCGAGATCAAGGATTTCCAGTGACTGCAAACGCGCCGCTGCCTATAGAACAATAGGAGACACACATCATTTTAGAGTTTTGTCACTCTACAACTAACATATTAAATATAGAGACCCGCCGCGTTAATTTACCTAAATCGAGTGTCATCCACTTGACCAACTCAATTTAAGTAAACCAACATCGGTGATTCCCCTAGGAGATGCTATACACATCTCCACAATGCAGGATCCCGGTTGAGTATCATATCACAATAGCCTCCACAATTCAAGATTACATCTCATCATCGGAGTACATAAGTCAGCGGAAAACATATATTACAAGTCTTGCCGAATTTAATCAATTAATTATACAATGTAGTGAGAACCTGAACGACTATCTTATCATAACACGTCTAAGTTACGAATCAATCAATATAACTAGAAACTAGGTGGTCGCTTTGCCCATGGGCGTCACCACCGTAGCTTGGACAACTCCTGCCATTCACCCACTTTGCCACCAACGACGGGGTGAGATGGCCTCCAATATCCTTTACCTGCAAAACAACTTAACGGCAGCACCGTGAGTACATTGCGTACTCACATGACTTAATTCCAACATAAATATTTGGTGATGCAAAAGGGATTAATGGGCATTTGTATACTTGCATAAAAGCATGACGTTTATTAAAGAATGACATGCTTAAGATTCATAATTAAATTAATTAGCAATTATAAATTCATGACAAGTAGTAATGAATGACATATTTAAAGTGATCAGGATTATAATTCATCTCATAGTCAAGTATCATCATCAAGTTCATCATTACGCTACAGTGGGTCAAGAAGAAAGAACAACCGGTTCCGTCCCGAAGGACTTCAAGCTTTCAAATAAGCTCTGCGCAGAGGGTACAACTGTACCCACACAGAGAACAGGACGAACCACCATACTCGTGCCCGAGTAAGGGTTGTCTCACAGTCTCGAACCTTTCACTAGTGTGGTCGAGGGTGCTTTACGAATGGTTAGGAAGGATACCAAGGTGATGATTCCTCATGCCCCCTTGCGTACCTAAAGGGCACTGATGTAACATCGTCGCATCTACACCGCGTCGCCCCCCATGCCAATTTGGCAAGAAAGCCGGTCACCACTAGCTACTTGGCTTACCAGCCCCATCCCCAGCATGTGGTCTATACGAGTCGTTACTTAGACTGGCTGTCCCAATGAATGGTCCTTAATTGCTCCATGAGCTATGTCACTTGAGATCCCACGCTCACAGTGAGCCTTACCCCTCGCTTGAGTAGAGATTACCAAAATTGATCATCATAATAGTATGTTAAGTTAGGGTTAATCCTAATTCATGTTTGAGCAATTATAAATCAAGTTGATCCCCTTGCAAGTTTTAAGTAATTAATTATCCCGGTGAACCTTCTACACTAGCGAGAGTGAGTTCCCTTCTCAAACTCGACTTCTAACGAAACTAGCCAACTAAGCAATTAAGCGATTCCCAAACCCATTGGTTAAGTAAAGACTGATTACTTAGGTGAGTGGTTTCTAAATTAGTGAAGCAATATTGAGTGTTTAATCATATTTAAATGAAATGCACAACTCATAATAAAATAAATAATTAGTATCCAAAATAGGGTTCATAGTACTAGGTGCCTCCCTGTTGGAAGAGCAAGGTCCCAATAGCTTGGAACATCACTTGACGACTCTCTGATATCGCGTACCTATATGTATGCACATGTATGAGACATATATGTATGCATGATATCATATGAAATATGCAAGAGAGAGTTGAGAGTACAAGATGAGAGGGACTTGTGTGGTTCAACTCTTGTGAATGCAAGGTGAAATAAATAAATATGATGCTCATGCTTGGTATGATATGCTTATACACAAGTACGATATATTAACTATTAAAGACATGGTATTAGATGTGTGTATCATGTGTGTGTAACATAGCGTTAATGTGCTATCGATATGCACTGACTGACAAACTGTCATGGCTCACAGACGCTCCGTCAGGTTTGGGACTTAGAAGGTTTTCAGTATTCGGTGCTTGACGGACTCTCCGTGCTAGGTGACGGACGCTCCATCGGAAACTAGGTGCTCTTGGGTCCTCTGGAAACTATGTTTATAATTCACTGAACCCTCTGAACACTCCGCTAAATTATACCACGCTTTGCCTAAGTGATACCTAGTGGCTTTAGTCATGACGGACCCTCTGCCAGTTGCAGCGGACCCTCCATCAAATGACTGACAGTGCAGTGTTCTTGCAACTTGAAATCTAAATCTTAAGCTAGAGTGTCTGATGTGCATGAGATTGGGTTAGTGTATCTTCAAGATGCTTAGGAGCCTATCTAAGCAAGGGTTTGTGCTAAAAGTGCAAAGAGTGGAAGATTCCTTGTGTGGGGTTAATATGTGAGACACAAAATATATGCTTAAGTGCATAAATGCAATGAGATGATACACAAAACATGTTTCATAAACAGCACATGCTTAAAGAAGACTAACAAAACAAGTTTCATAATTTTTGGAGACCTAAAGAATAAGTTATGCATTTTATAATTTTATAAAAATGCAATATTTTAGTCAAAATTGAAATAAACTTTTTAGCGTCAAATTTATGTTCGGATGATACAAAATATTCTAAGTAACACAACAAAACATGTTTCACAATTTTTGGAGTTCAAATGCACCTTCTATGAATTTTACAAGTTTAGGTTGTGCTGCTATGTAGTTTACCGGAATCTCCGCCAAATGTGACGGACTCTATGCCAAAACACTCCGTCAACTTGAAGGACTCTCCACAAAAACCAAGACTGCTCTTGGGTTTGGCTATAATTCAGTGGACTCTCCACCAAATTGACGGACTCTCAGTCAAAACGACAAACGACAGCTGTGCAAAAATGTCTGAGATGACTCTCGGGGCATCCGGACTCCAAATCAAGTGTGGTTTATTCCTATAGCTTTCTAGGGATGTGAGTGAGCTACTCCAAGTGCTAGATGTGCCATGCATGGTGTGTTTGGAGATCGAGCTCATCCATGGTGAAAACCACCATGGGAGGGCAATGGAGCTCAATGGGATTGATGGTAGAGACGGGGAAGATGAAAATGGGATTTGGGGGGGGGGGGAGTCTCACCATGGCTTGGGGATGCTCCATGTGCAACAACTCAGCTCAGAGATGCTTGGTGAAGGAGATCGATGTGGGCACCTCTATGGGCTTGGGGAAGAAGAAGAAGAGGGCCTCCTTCAACTCCAGCGAGGGGGTGGCATGGTAGAAGTCGAGTGATTGCCTGTCACTCGTGAGAGATAGGAAATATATTACTGTATTACTATCACTTAGAAAATAAAATGGTGGAAAGGAAAATGGTGACCGGGCAGGGATATGGTTTGGGTATTGGTGAGTGTAAGAGGTTGTGTCACTGTGGACGCGGGGCATGGCTTGGTTACACTGCTTTCCCTGTCTGTGTCGATTAAGGACCGGCCGTTGCATAAGCCATTGAGGCAGGTCACAGACTTATTATCCCGAGCACATACTTAGGGTATGGGCACTTGGAAGACTTGTTGCTCTCTTGTCATAGATCCAACTCTTTCCGAACCGACTGTCAGGGTTTTATTTTGGTGGAGGAGGTCCTTGCATTGCACTGAGTCCGGGACTCAGGGGTGGGGGCTTGGAGTCCCAGTTTGGACGGGGACCTAGACACCTGGGACAGGAGAGTGATGGGTTGGTCCTGCATGTGCCTTGGGTACAAGCGGGGCGTGTGTTTTTCGGGGTATCCAGTTGGGGGCATTGATTCGCGAATCGCCGGGCAATCCGGTACGGCTTGTCTTATGCCTAGCACCTTAGTAAGAACTGGAAGATAAAAGATGAAAAGAAAAGAAAATCTGATTGCTTACCACCTACTTGAAAGTAGTATAGGTGCTTACATAAAATGGTTAGTTAATGAACCAATGCGGCTATTAATAAAAATCGAATATAAGGACGCACACTTAGTAATGCTTCCTGCAAATGCAATAAACCCCCAAGCCAGATAGCCTCACATATCCTTAGAGTCCTTTCTTTTCTCCTGTCGGGTAAGTCTTGCTGAGTACAATTGAGTACTCAGAGTTTTATTCCCCCTGTTGCATGTGACAGGTGGATGCTAGAGCTGACCTTTGTGTGTGGATACCTTCTGGTGGGCTCAGCGAGGATTCCTTTACGCTGCGATCGTAGTTATTATTTATAACTCTCACCAAATGCTTTTATAAGGAAAGTTTCATAATCTGTTGTCGTAGTTTATATAACAATACTTCATCATGTCATGATTAGATACTTATTTCCGCTGTAATTCTGATCACATGTTTATATTCCGCTGTTCAATTAAGTTGTTCATAACTCTGATAATATGATTACATTCCGCTGTTATAATAAATAATATTATATTCTGATGTGTATTAAAAGTGATGTAAGAAATGGTTAATGATGATGTAAGCTTTATTCTCTCATTCATGATCCTGATGGTAAAAAGGTGGATTTTTGGGTTCTCCCACGGGGTGTGTCCGATGGAACCGAGTAATTTAGTGTTCTTCTTTGGGTGCTTAGTGTCTAATAGAAGACACGCATTCCTGGGAGGCATTAGATTAGGCGGTTCTGCCACACAAGCGATGCTAATTCTCAAAATATTTTCTCAAACATATTTGGAGCAAAGTTAGCATTTCAATATTTTTCATAAATATCTACGCTTGCTCTTGCCACGCCACTCGATCCTAGCAACGACGTATGCAAAGTTAGATCACTCGAGTGGCACTGGATGACCGATATGCAAACAAATTTGCCCCTGTTGATAGCACGACTATCTATCCTAAATCCAGTCATACACTTCTCTACACAACCTTTGACCGGTGAAATGAAATGCCCTATAAATATACCTTTGCCTTGCACATTCCATTTCATCTCCTCCAATGTTGATGCTACACAAGCACCAACCTTGATCAACAAATGATATGATCCACTTCATATCATCATGTGACCTTATTGGTTCATCGATCTTGACCTCACTTGCTCTTCACCGTTGCCTCAGTCTATCGGCACCAAGTCTTTGCTCAAGCTTCCCGCCACTCGATTTCTCGTATCAAAGCCTCCAACCTACCCATCATGCTTGTAACCAGTCCATCAAGCCAAGCCTCATCTTGATCTTCTTCACCTAGTCACATGACTCCATGTCATGTCTTATATGCAATGAGCTCCTTCATCACATGTGTGAGCTTTGCAACATATCCAAGCCATTTTCACCTCCATGGCATGTGTTGCTCACACAAGTGTACCTGTGGACTAATCACATGTATATCTCATATAAACGTATGTTAGTCCACCTAGTCTGTCACTCAATTACTAAAACCAAATTAGGACCTTTCACCAACTCACCCTTTCTCTCCTCCTCTGTCCCTCTCCCACTGACCCCCTCCTCCACTCCCCCTCGCTCTTCCTTCCGTCCCCCTCTCTCTACCTCACCTCACTTCATCGTCTCTCCTTAAGTATTGATCATCATATTCAAATATCTAAAAGAATATTGAACATTTAAGTACTAGAACATACTGATAATTAGATGTCATCATATACTGAGATTGTTTAACCTAAGTTTTAGCTTCTTAAAGTTAAAATATTTTTGTAGTATATGGTGTTTTCTGTTTTCCTCATCATAAAGTGTTTTTCATATGTTCTTAGTACCTTTTAGCAGGCACAATGCCATGCTTGCAGGAGTATTTTCCTTTCACTATAAATATAGTTTGTTTAAGTAAAACAATATGCATGGTAGCTATGCTCTAAAATGACCAGTCATGAGAAAAATCTTTACTGAACAACATGAGTTAAGAGTTACGCCCACTAGAATGCAGTTCAAAGTAACATATAGTTATCTACATACTATATGTAGAGTCCCCTGTTAAATTTGGTGTGATATTACACTGACCGATAGATATTTGGAAATACTGGGTGCCCAACATAACAAAACCATAAATCCCAATTGCAAATGGTATTATTGGAACCCTACACTGTCGTAGCAGAAACTAAACCAACAGATAGGAAAACCACACCACATACTAGATGATCCAATTTTCTCAGGTTGTTCCTGAGAAGGGGTGAATCTCACCGTTACATGATGGTGGATGACTAGGTTTACAAGACACCAATAAATGGCAAATATTGTACTTACATATGAAAAACAACTAGTTTACAAGTAAACTAGCAAAGTCCATAAAAACCCTCGTTCACGAGGGACCTCATTAGACCTCGGACGTCATAGGTGTGCCCCTACCGTCTATGAGCACCTCCAAAGGACCAAGACGATTGATCTCGAGATTCACAAAGTCACCGTAGACGTCTCGCTGTCGACAGGGACGTTGCCTACCACTGAAAGCATAATGCCGTTAAATTGTAGAATAAATTTAAAAAAATACGAGCACCCGTGCCAAGTCGAGGACTTAAACCCGGGTGGTCAGGTTCCATCACAAGGACCACGACCAACTGATCTATGATCAGTTCGCCTGGCCATCTATAATTAATCATAGAGATCATAGATGAACATAAATGGAGGTTGGGAAGAGTGATCAGCGTTTCTATATCTATATCCAAAATTTTTGGCCTATTTTCTTTCGTCCAGCCGTGCCCAATCACCAGCTCTGCAGCTTGGTCTCGCGGTGCAAACCGAGATTAGGAGTGAGAAAAGAATTGAAAGGAGTATGGGGTTCCAGATGTAAAGATGACAGAGAGAAAGAAAAGGTGGGAGGGCCTTAGTAGTTTTTAAAATAGATCGGGGTTCTTGACGCAAAATGTCTAAATCGGGGTGGGCCTCTCCTGGTGGGCTTCTTTTTCGACCAGAACCGAATCCTTGTAGTTGAGCCAGCTTCGTTGTGGGCTAGACCAAGTCCATGCAAGACTTTTTCATTTTTTTCTTTTTCTATAAAAACAGAGATCTTGCAAAATTCACCAAAAATCATAAAAACAAAAAATAAAAAAAATGCTAAACTAGTTTTGTTAGTTTCATAAAAATGTGATCTATCCATAGATGTTATGAATCTTGTTAGGTTGTGCTTTGTCTATGGTGTTAAATCATCCTTGCATATGTTGCATGCATATAGGTTGGGCGATGACCGAGAACGTACCAGAGGCAAACCCTGGAATACGCGGAGGATGTCCTCGTCGTCGGTGTTCCCGAAGACTTCACTAACTTTCCACTGTCTGGTTCTTGCCCATGGCTAGCCCCAGTGCATAACCCCTACTTTTCAACGCTTATTATGTTTGTTTGCGCATTAAGTTTTGAGGAGAAAGATTTACACCATCTGATGTAGTTTTGATAAGAAACAAAACTTATTTTTATTCAAATATGGATTGTCAAGGGTACAACTAATTATTTCGTAAACCGGAATCTTGGATAGATTATTGTCTAATGAAATCTAAACAAATATATTTTTGTAATTCCTGACAAGGGCTCTCATGTGAAAAATTAAGAGAGATCTGTCGTTATAATCATTGGCGGACAGACCAATCTTAACACATCGATAAAAAAGTTACAGAGGTTGGTATGATGCGTCAAAAAATCTACAAAGGTCGATATTGAGTCATAGAAACATGTAGGTAGTATGAAAAAAAGCTACAAAGTTATGATATATTTATATGCGCTTTGCAACGGAAGAAAAAAATATACGAATGTGTACTTTAATTTGATATAGGTTTAATAGGACATTGTTATTTATTGTTAGCATTAACTTATATTATGGATGTGACGGTCATCATAAAATAAATTATAAAAGCATAAAATGTAAGTAGACATATGCCATTCACGTTATCATTTCCCATGAATGTTTAGTAGTCTTTTTCTTTCCGGTTGCAACGTACGGGCATATTTGCTAGTAGAAGTAAAAAGGGATTAAATCATAGTGGATCAGTTCAAATGGGTCTATATCAGTCGACCTTATTCTTTTATATTTATAGGCTGGGGGGTGTTGTTCCGTGGGAGGTCAACTCATGCCTAAAGTGCATCCCAAATTAACCGAAAGCAGATCTGCAACTCTGCTTCTCGGACCACCAAAATTGAGTGACCCAGATGCATATCAGATGACCTGGTTTGGTCAAAATCAGGTGGTCCAGTATATAAAACCGGATGGCCTGGTTTTACAAGCGTCGGGATTTTCTAAGCATAGTAACATCTTCATCTAGACTCCAAATTAGGCAATCTATATGTTTTGTTTCGGTCTTCTCCATGAGGGCTACATTACTATGAAATAAAATATGCAATTTGACCTCACTGTGATGTTGTTCCAATGGTTTCTTCATGTATTTGGTGCCACTTAGCCAAAATGAACGAGAACGATTAATATGTCCTGCAAACATGTTGACATACCTGATATATGGAGAAAATAAGCACTAGTCCCGAGTACGATAATTTTGAGTGCAAACACAAATCTAGCAGAAAATATTATTGGAGCGACTGGATTTTATTACATGATAAATTTTTTGAGTGCTAAGGCCAGTCTCAGACTCTCAGTGGAAGTTTCATGTGAGTTTCATTTACAATAAATAAGTTACCACTTAGTCATTTTTGATAAAATGATGGCGTATTTAAGAAGAGAGGGAAGGAATGATGATTTTTTTTTTGGCGTGATTACCAACTCTCCGAGTCATAAAATTAAATGCTATGACACTCTAGAATGAAACTTTGCATTAAGGGAGAGTTTTTTATCCAAGTTTTATTTTATTCTATATGACAAACTATCCACTGAAACTGACCTAATAATTTATTTATTATTTCCTAAGTATTTGTAGATTTAGCCAACCCGATGTTGCATTCTTGCATGACAGACACGTGCATCCAAAGTAAGCACAAGCGGCAAAGTTTATAATATCTGGTTCTTATGCACTGCTGTGCCTGTGTATTCTGCTACGGAGTACTTGCTAATAAGACGAGATAATATGCCTACACTGCTAACTGCTCGAGAAGAAAAAATTGTCTGAAAAAAGCACAAGAAGAAAGAAGAAAAGAAAAGAGAGAACCGCTTTGTGGCTTCAGCTCTCAGCGGCCGAGGCTCATTGCGCTGCTTGCTGCATTAACTGAGCCCATTGTGTGCTGGACCATATATCCGTCAAGCCCAACAGATAAATTTCACGCACACAGTGGACCCTTTAGGATTCGTGATCCATCCATCCCTGCTGACCTCTTCAGCTCTTCTCGTTCAGAGAACAGCGATTCCACAATTTGAGATTAGGGTTTGTTTGGCCCGCTCGGTAACAGAATCGTCTAATTTAGCCATCATATTTGAGCCTAAATAATCCCGGTAGTCCGATGAAATCACGAGGGATCTCAAACAAACCAACATACAAACCAAGATCGTACATGATTCAACATAACCAATCACATGTTACATCACAATTCACAAATAGTTCACAATTTTCTCTCATATATCGGAGTTCACATAGTTATTACAAACCAAGTTTAACAGTAGCGAAAGCAACATAGTTCAAAATGACATCAACAGTAGTTTAGATACATAGTCAGTTTTCATAGTCATCTCGAACAAAACTACAAGGGTGAGATGATATATATAGAATGACCATGCCACATGGTCCTATTCCTCATCCACTTGCAGGAGCAAAGCAGTGCTTGCAGTAGCCATGGTACATAACATTATCCGCAACAATGAAAATAAAACTCTGAGTACAAGAAGGTACTCAGCTAGACTTACCCATCATCAACTAAAATACTAAGACACCATCGGCGCAAAAACGTGTCGATGCACCTGGCACACAACAAACCAGAATGGTCAGCTTGATGGAGCAAGGCTGGAGATCCGCTTGGCTTCAATGCAGGGCTAGCCGATCTTGCGAATTTCCGAAGGCGTGCCAATCAATTTGACATGCAATTAACAAGGAGAGAAAGTTTATCAGTAATTTAAGGTGGAACATGCCGGTTTTTTCCCAGACAATCGCAAGTGTGCCGCTTCGGGAGCAGCCAGACAGAAATATGGACTAAACAGCGGATACGCAAAGAAACCGACTATTAAGGACTGTAAAACTCATGGGTTGCGATTGATTTTATGATAACAAGTACAATGCACACAGATGTAAGTAAAATCATCAGCTAAGTGGATATTACTAGTGTAAAGCATTGAGCCGATGAATCTAACGAGAAAAGATATGACATGCGAATAAATCGACTGTCCAGTATAAATAGATCTACAAATACTCTGAATCTAATCTGTTACTATCAACAGTGAGGTTCAACCGGATCGATGGTAGCTATTATGATAATAACAAACTAAAACCGAAGAATCCATAAAACCGTCTATACATTGACAGGTTTCTGAAAGACATGCTATATTTGTGAAAACGCAAACGAATTGGCTAAAATAGTCCGATTCAGGTAGAAAATGGACTATAGCATATGAACAATCGACTATTTAACATGGATAGACCTATGAACTCATCAGACCTAACCTTTTATCTTTAATAGTGGGGTTCGACCGGATCGATGGCAGCCATGATAAAGACAACAAATCAACCCTTTAAAATAAACAGATCTATTCATATTTAACAGAATCACGGAGACACACTACAGGCGTTAAAGCATAGGCGATCGACTATTTAGCCGATGTGGGCATAGCAAACAGCTAGGGTGGATGCCTGATCGAAAGCAAATCTACCAGCTAGCATCCTCTGATCAAAAGTACTAACAATGGGGGTCGATCAGATCGTTACATCCATAATAGCGAGCTATGGACCAGATTCAACTAGCTAGTAAACCTTCTCAAGATCAGACATGCCTTGATATCGTACTATGCACGACCAAGATCAAAGCAGAACAACCGATGAAACATGATCCATCGTTTAAAGTAAGAACTATCGCAATGTAACATAATAAACGATGGATTAAAAGGATGTGAGGCCAATCTAGATCAATCTCGATCGGGCAGGTTGATATTGATGAAAACTAATGACAATAAGAACATCAGCAATATCGGTAACTTAATGAATCCACCAGAAGGATGCCACCCTTAGGTAGAGCCTATAACTTGACCTTAATCTAATTCAAGCAGTGGAGGTCGAACTTAACCGATGTAGCCGTACTTGAACTAGATAAGAATTGATAACTAGCTTATGCTAGAGCTTGTAGTGGAGGTCGAACTTAACCAATGCAGCCTTACGAACAAAAGTATAAGCCATGACGGTACTTACAGATAAGTCGAAGGTCGGTCGGACCGATGTAGCCCTGCTTATTGAAGAACTCGCCGAGATCTACGCTACTCCTACTCCTAAGGGTTGGCGTGAAGCCAAAAAAGTAATTGGTATTGATTGATTGGATCTCCCTTTTTACAATAGTCGGGGTCCAATATTTATACCCAAAACCTAAGCATGAATCCCACTCAAGTACTACTCATTATAATCTTTGGTATAAGAGAAAACATTCCTAATTTAAGATAACTTGGACCCTAATCTTTCCCTTTTTGTAGAGTCCAACATGTCTTTCCCGATGCCAACCGTAGCTTATTGATGTTATCTGCCGACGTCATCCATAGAGAGCTGATCCTAGTGACGCGTCTGAATCAGCTGATATCGATCCTTATGCAATCGATTCCTTGATGACTCAATCTTGGAAGTTTCGAGTTCCCATGTTCTTCTTCCCAAATTTTAGGTGTAAACAGACACCAAAGAGTATGCAAGGCTTTATAAGTAGATTTGGTATACATTATTTGCACTAAAAATATTAGTTATCCAATATCTTTTAAACTGTGAATCATCAGTTATTAGTCCCTATCTCATATTAGATTAGCAACTATCCTATGCCAAACATGTTGGTACCATTAAGTCAATACAATAATAACCATATCAAGTTGAGCCCCTTCATAACCTCATAACCAACACTTCTATCAATTACTACGATGAAGCATGCTCCTATCAAGTTCTCACTATCCTCAAATATGGATTGTCAAGGGTACAACTAATTATTTCGTAAACCGGAATCTTGGATAGATTATTGTCTAATGAAATCTAAACAAATATATTTTTGTAATTCCTGACAAGGGCTCTCATGTGAAAAATTAAGAGAGATCTGTCGTTATAATCATTGGCGGACAGACCAATCTTAACACATCGATAAAAAAGTTACAGAGGTTGGTATGATGCGTCAAAAAATCTACAAAGGTCGATATTGAGTCATAGAAACATGTAGGTAGTATGAAAAAAAGCTACAAAGTTATGATATATTTATATGCGCTTTGCAACGGAAGAAAAAAATATACGAATGTGTACTTTAATTTGATATAGGTTTAATAGGACATTGTTATTTATTGTTAGCATTAACTTATATTATGGATGTGACGGTCATCATAAAATAAATTATAAAAGCATAAAATGTAAGTAGACATATGCCATTCACGTTATCATTTCCCATGAATGTTTAGTAGTCTTTTTCTTTCCGGTTGCAACGTACGGGCATATTTGCTAGTAGAAGTAAAAAGGGATTAAATCATAGTGGATCAGTTCAAATGGGTCTATATCAGTCGACCTTATTCTTTTATATTTATAGGCTGGGGGGTGTTGTTCCGTGGGAGGTCAACTCATGCCTAAAGTGCATCCCAAATTAACCGAAAGCAGATCTGCAACTCTGCTTCTCGGACCACCAAAATTGAGTGACCCAGATGCATATCAGATGACCTGGTTTGGTCAAAATCAGGTGGTCCAGTATATAAAACCGGATGGCCTGGTTTTACAAGCGTCGGGATTTTCTAAGCATAGTAACATCTTCATCTAGACTCCAAATTAGGCAATCTATATGTTTTGTTTCGGTCTTCTCCATGAGGGCTACATTACTATGAAATAAAATATGCAATTTGACCTCACTGTGATGTTGTTCCAATGGTTTCTTCATGTATTTGGTGCCACTTAGCCAAAATGAACGAGAACGATTAATATGTCCTGCAAACATGTTGACATACCTGATATATGGAGAAAATAAGCACTAGTCCCGAGTACGATAATTTTGAGTGCAAACACAAATCTAGCAGAAAATATTATTGGAGCGACTGGATTTTATTACATGATAAATTTTTTGAGTGCTAAGGCCAGTCTCAGACTCTCAGTGGAAGTTTCATGTGAGTTTCATTTACAATAAATAAGTTACCACTTAGTCATTTTTGATAAAATGATGGCGTATTTAAGAAGAGAGGGAAGGAATGATGATTTTTTTTTTGGCGTGATTACCAACTCTCCGAGTCATAAAATTAAATGCTATGACACTCTAGAATGAAACTTTGCATTAAGGGAGAGTTTTTTATCCAAGTTTTATTTTATTCTATATGACAAACTATCCACTGAAACTGACCTAATAATTTATTTATTATTTCCTAAGTATTTGTAGATTTAGCCAACCCGATGTTGCATTCTTGCATGACAGACACGTGCATCCAAAGTAAGCACAAGCGGCAAAGTTTATAATATCTGGTTCTTATGCACTGCTGTGCCTGTGTATTCTGCTACGGAGTACTTGCTAATAAGACGAGATAATATGCCTACACTGCTAACTGCTCGAGAAGAAAAAATTGTCTGAAAAAAGCACAAGAAGAAAGAAGAAAAGAAAAGAGAGAACCGCTTTGTGGCTTCAGCTCTCAGCGGCCGAGGCTCATTGCGCTGCTTGCTGCATTAACTGAGCCCATTGTGTGCTGGACCATATATCCGTCAAGCCCAACAGATAAATTTCACGCACACAGTGGACCCTTTAGGATTCGTGATCCATCCATCCCTGCTGACCTCTTCAGCTCTTCTCGTTCAGAGAACAGCGATTCCACAATTTGAGATTAGGGTTTGTTTGGCCCGCTCGGTAACAGAATCGTCTAATTTAGCCATCATATTTGAGCCTAAATAATCCCGGTAGTCCGATGAAATCACGAGGGATCTCAAACAAACCAACATACAAACCAAGATCGTACATGATTCAACATAACCAATCACATGTTACATCACAATTCACAAATAGTTCACAATTTTCTCTCATATATCGGAGTTCACATAGTTATTACAAACCAAGTTTAACAGTAGCGAAAGCAACATAGTTCAAAATGACATCAACAGTAGTTTAGATACATAGTCAGTTTTCATAGTCATCTCGAACAAAACTACAAGGGTGAGATGATATATATAGAATGACCATGCCACATGGTCCTATTCCTCATCCACTTGCAGGAGCAAAGCAGTGCTTGCAGTAGCCATGGTACATAACATTATCCGCAACAATGAAAATAAAACTCTGAGTACAAGAAGGTACTCAGCTAGACTTACCCATCATCAACTAAAATACTAAGACACCATCGGCGCAAAAACGTGTCGATGCACCTGGCACACAACAAACCAGAATGGTCAGCTTGATGGAGCAAGGCTGGAGATCCGCTTGGCTTCAATGCAGGGCTAGCCGATCTTGCGAATTTCCGAAGGCGTGCCAATCAATTTGACATGCAATTAACAAGGAGAGAAAGTTTATCAGTAATTTAAGGTGGAACATGCCGGTTTTTTCCCAGACAATCGCAAGTGTGCCGCTTCGGGAGCAGCCAGACAGAAATATGGACTAAACAGCGGATACGCAAAGAAACCGACTATTAAGGACTGTAAAACTCATGGGTTGCGATTGATTTTATGATAACAAGTACAATGCACACAGATGTAAGTAAAATCATCAGCTAAGTGGATATTACTAGTGTAAAGCATTGAGCCGATGAATCTAACGAGAAAAGATATGACATGCGAATAAATCGACTGTCCAGTATAAATAGATCTACAAATACTCTGAATCTAATCTGTTACTATCAACAGTGAGGTTCAACCGGATCGATGGTAGCTATTATGATAATAACAAACTAAAACCGAAGAATCCATAAAACCGTCTATACATTGACAGGTTTCTGAAAGACATGCTATATTTGTGAAAACGCAAACGAATTGGCTAAAATAGTCCGATTCAGGTAGAAAATGGACTATAGCATATGAACAATCGACTATTTAACATGGATAGACCTATGAACTCATCAGACCTAACCTTTTATCTTTAATAGTGGGGTTCGACCGGATCGATGGCAGCCATGATAAAGACAACAAATCAACCCTTTAAAATAAACAGATCTATTCATATTTAACAGAATCACGGAGACACACTACAGGCGTTAAAGCATAGGCGATCGACTATTTAGCCGATGTGGGCATAGCAAACAGCTAGGGTGGATGCCTGATCGAAAGCAAATCTACCAGCTAGCATCCTCTGATCAAAAGTACTAACAATGGGGGTCGATCAGATCGTTACATCCATAATAGCGAGCTATGGACCAGATTCAACTAGCTAGTAAACCTTCTCAAGATCAGACATGCCTTGATATCGTACTATGCACGACCAAGATCAAAGCAGAACAACCGATGAAACATGATCCATCGTTTAAAGTAAGAACTATCGCAATGTAACATAATAAACGATGGATTAAAAGGATGTGAGGCCAATCTAGATCAATCTCGATCGGGCAGGTTGATATTGATGAAAACTAATGACAATAAGAACATCAGCAATATCGGTAACTTAATGAATCCACCAGAAGGATGCCACCCTTAGGTAGAGCCTATAACTTGACCTTAATCTAATTCAAGCAGTGGAGGTCGAACTTAACCGATGTAGCCGTACTTGAACTAGATAAGAATTGATAACTAGCTTATGCTAGAGCTTGTAGTGGAGGTCGAACTTAACCAATGCAGCCTTACGAACAAAAGTATAAGCCATGACGGTACTTACAGATAAGTCGAAGGTCGGTCGGACCGATGTAGCCCTGCTTATTGAAGAACTCGCCGAGATCTACGCTACTCCTACTCCTAAGGGTTGGCGTGAAGCCAAAAAAGTAATTGGTATTGATTGATTGGATCTCCCTTTTTACAATAGTCGGGGTCCAATATTTATACCCAAAACCTAAGCATGAATCCCACTCAAGTACTACTCATTATAATCTTTGGTATAAGAGAAAACATTCCTAATTTAAGATAACTTGGACCCTAATCTTTCCCTTTTTGTAGAGTCCAACATGTCTTTCCCGATGCCAACCGTAGCTTATTGATGTTATCTGCCGACGTCATCCATAGAGAGCTGATCCTAGTGACGCGTCTGAATCAGCTGATATCGATCCTTATGCAATCGATTCCTTGATGACTCAATCTTGGAAGTTTCGAGTTCCCATGTTCTTCTTCCCAAATTTTAGGTGTAAACAGACACCAAAGAGTATGCAAGGCTTTATAAGTAGATTTGGTATACATTATTTGCACTAAAAATATTAGTTATCCAATATCTTTTAAACTGTGAATCATCAGTTATTAGTCCCTATCTCATATTAGATTAGCAACTATCCTATGCCAAACATGTTGGTACCATTAAGTCAATACAATAATAACCATATCAAGTTGAGCCCCTTCATAACCTCATAACCAACACTTCTATCAATTACTACGATGAAGCATGCTCCTATCAAGTTCTCACTATCCGAAAGAGACGGCGATTCGAATCAATTCTCATCCAGTTGGGGAATTATTCCTAACACAGACCCATACTCCCCCCCATCGGGGTCGCATCAGGTCACCTTTGGTACAACTCAAGTCCAAATCATGGGTAAGACCAGCGCCGCACCCTCAAAGATACTACCAATCTGCTAGGAAGCTTGGGACTCGAACCTACCCATGGACTCATGCTATTGGCTCTCCACACATCCTTACTACCTCCAAGGTGCGCACTTTAACTGCTCGTGTCCCTGTCGTGAGTTGAGCTACTCGGCTTAGTGGTTGAAATGACTTATTCGACTAGCTATGTGAGAGGCATGCGTTCAACATGATAAGATGACCTCCAATGACTGGTCCTTAAATGACACAGACAAAATCACTATGATTACCACCAACATAAGACTCTATTCGGTCTCTAATTAATCAACAACACCAAGTTATGTTCCATGATAGCACAATATAGCCAACCGTGATTAAGTTATCGTCTATGGCTCGCAGGTGACAGAAAATCACCTGACTTCTACTGGTCTAAGCATAGCTAAGCATAAGGAGTGTTCCTAGACTTAATTAGGATTCAGGGTAGATATTTCTGGACAAGAAAAGGTAATATGCAGCAAGTGTTCCCAAATAACTTCTATCACGTAATGTATCAATACGAGTAACTTAGCTGACATCAATAAAATAGGGAGACTTATAATGCTCCGGGGCTTGCCTTTCACAAATGTGATAGATTGGTGATCGGGGCACTCGAGAAGATGATTAGCTTTAGGCTCTCCTTCTACAGGAATCTCATGGTGCTGCACCTCTTGTGGATCGGCTTCGAGTTCCACCAACGTGATCTCCTCGGCTGCACCTATTGTATGCATATGCATAAGTAAGTTCCATGAATGCATAAGAAGGATCATGGATGATGTGACATGGGAATGTACATGCTGTGATAATGATGTTAAGTTACACAATGATAACAATGCTAACTCCTTGTTTACTGAGTAGGTGCATAACTCTTCTCTATCCACTTCCAATATTCTTCACAAGACAAATTTTTAGAGCTACATATAACAGTTAAAGTTTAAATCATAACTGTAGTTCTACCTATCCAAATACTATGATCTTAGACTTTCTAGAAATCTTATAAAATTGCCTACAATTATTATTTAATCACCAAATGCTAATTCAAACTCAATCCTAACCAAAACAGGCAATGTTATTAGCTCTATCTAGAAATTCCAAAGAACAAGCATTTTAGGAGACCAACTTCAAACAGCTATAACTCCCAAACCATTTGGCCTATTGCCCTGACATTTTAACACAAGATAGATGAAGAAGTTTCCTACAACTTTGTTATTAACCATTTTTACAGTAAACTTCATTTTGACAATGCAAAATACTCAACAACAGAATCTGTCCAAAAACATCTCTAAATTGAATTATAGAGTAATAATCTTTTCACTGCATATAAGCATTCAAAATTGGACATCACCAAATATACCAACAGTTTAGAAATATCAAATACACTCAAGAAAACATAATGGTCAAGCCCAATTTATTTATTTAAATGCCTTTATTAATTTAATTAGATAATTAGGTGAAATAACAAACATATATCAAAAGTGTACAGTAAATTCTTAGAAAATTACAATAGCTTTCGAGTGCTCCCAATAGGCTACTGTATAAATGTCATACCATTTCAACATATACGACATCCTCTACAAAAATAACAAGCTAGCAAAGTTTATTTTAGTAAAAATAGTTAATCTTATAGAAAAGTGTCAAGCAAAAGATTTCATATTTTTCTTAGCTTTATCCTAGTACCATAATACTGTACAAAAATTTGCATGGCAATATGTTACTTATTTTTATCCCTATGAATTTCCTCAGAAAACACTATTTTTTAAAAGATAAATAGAAAGACCTTACTCCAATCAAGTTTAGTGCAAGTTTAGTATTTTTTCTAGTTAGATCATGTCAACACAAGATCAACAAAATTGGAATCAAAATTTTATCACTTCCCTAGCTCAAGTTATGTATTTTACAAGATTGCAAACAATTCAAAAGCATTTATCTTGCTATATTTTATTCACCTTGAAAAATACCAGAAATAGTGCATTTCATATTTTTATAAAATACTACACTTCATGAGGAATCCAAAAAAGATTGGTTCACCCAATTTGGACACTCCTAGCTCTAGATATGAATTTTTGAAACAAGCTTTTAAATATGTAAAAACAATTCAGAAAATCAACTAAAATGCAGACTGACATATGGGGGCCGCTAGTCAGTGGGACCCAGACATCAGCGAATCCAGAGCAGAGGAGGTGCTCTGACCAGTGATATCTCACCGGCAGCAAGATCATCGGCGACGACGACAACACCTACGTGCTCGTCTCATCAAGCTACGTCGATAGGTGTGCTCGGCTAGCCTGGAAGCTCATCGAAAGTAGCTCGCCGGTGGCAATGGCGGACGATGATGGTCGCGTGGCGGTACGCCGGCGTCCTCCGGCCACCATATGCTCTGGTGAGGTGCTTTACAGCTACATGGTAACCTATCGGAGCTAACCTAGGTGGCTAGGGTTCTGGTGATGTGACGGCGAGCTCTGACCGCGTGCATCCCCGCGCGGCGATGCACGAAGCATGGCGGTGCTCTCCCTGTTTTGGCAAGACGGCGGCGAGAGGCAGGTCGCCGTCATGCCATTCGCTAGGTCTAGGCTTACTCAACCTAATGCACGCGAAAGAGATGGAAGGCGATGGGTTAGCTCAGCGACGGCGAGCTCGAACACCTCGGCGGCCATGGCGGCCGCGGCGGGAGCGATGGCGTGTTCCCACATGACCAAGCAGTAGCGTCAAGCCAAACTCCTACCTAAGCATAAGGACCACAAGATGACTATAGACCGACGAAGAGGAGGACAGGAGGTGTGGTGGACAGGCAGAGCCACGGTGAGCCGAGCGCGCGGTGGCTACGAAGCAAAATACGCCCTTACCCTGGCTCAGCAGGAGGGGCAAGCTGGTCGGGGTGGAAGAGGTGACAGTGGCGGAGATGTTGGCGCGATTGATTAGAAAATGGTGCGGTGAAGGTAGCGAGCGAGCACGGCGGAGCGATGGCGATGGCGCGGCGGCGCGGTGCTGCACTTGCTTTGGTGCGGGGGAGAGAAGAGTGGGGCGCCAGAGTGAACTGGAGCGAGCAGCAGACGCGCGCAGCTTAACTCTTCACATTAGCCCGACCGGTCGGGCCGACGCCGACGTACGGCCACTATGCGGCGCATCTGGCCTGCCCCGGTCGGCCACTAACAGCGACGTTGAAACGGCATTAGTTCTAGATGAACATGACTGATAGAGTTACTTTGATCCCCAATATCTCCCAAACTGTTCGTCCAATGCAAAAAGTTCCTTAACAAGAATCGTAGAGCTACACGAGATCTATAATATTGCTTACATGAGTTCCACCTAGATTGGTCTAGTTTACAAGCTACAACACGACAAACATCGGTACCTCGAAATTGTAAACCCAATCCAGACTTAGAAAAATTTTAAGTCTTCAAAACAGCACTGCATTGATTTTTGTGAGCACGATTTGACCATGTTAAGCATAGAATTAGACCTTGACCCAAAAATTAAAGTTATTACCCTTGTCAAGTACTACAACTTTACTTAAGGGTGCACTACCATACAAACACTCTATGCTATAGTTCAAGTTAGGTCAAACATACAACTTGAAAATAAAAACTTACACTATAATCATGAGTTAGAGGCCAAATTGGTCCAAATCATGAATACCAAAGTTGCTCCATATGACATACTAAACATATTAAAGGTATTCCTAAGGTCCCACAAACATTTTATACATGGGTCACATGTAAATCCTAGCATATGTAAAGCATTTAGTAACAAACACATGTAATATAAGCAACCATAGAGATAAAATTTGAGATGCTCATGCTCATGAATGATCAATGATGCTTGTACTCATGCAATGCCAATGCCAAATGCATGCTTAACACCTAGGGTGTTTGTGAGGGATATACCCCTCGGGTACCACAAGATGGTACATGGGCCGCACCATCCTGAGGTGGCCCAGCCCGTAAGATCAAGACGTGCACAAGCAAGATTACAAATTGTATTAGATATTGTAATAGTACCAAATATGATACTTTACTTGTAACCTTGTCTCTTCGGAGTATATAAGGAGAGACAAGGGTCCCCTAGAGGATAGGTTAATCCATCTATATATCAATACAATACACCAAAGGACACATGACGTAGGGTATTACGTCGAATCAGACGGCCCGAACCTGTCTAAATCGCTGTCTCTGCGCCTTGTGTCACCATCTGGTTCCTGAATTACGCGCACCGTCTACCGATAATCTACCACCATCGGGCACCCCCCTCGGTGGACTACCGACCATATTTCATCGACAGTGGCACGCCTAGGTAGGGGTCCCCTTTAGGGGTTGTGCAGTACTAATCTTCGGCGAATCAGATAGGGATCTTCAATATCAACGACATGTTCTCGACGATGACCTCATACATCCAGTCGCTCACATAAGCCATCATCAGTCGGGAAGGTGCTCCTACACAAGCAGGCATACGAGCACCGTTCGATCTCGGGCGGTTGTACGGGAGTTGCTTCATCATGTTCACGAGTCAGATTGGGCTCACAACGTCAAAACACAACGACCACGTCAAAAAGCTGCATAATGGATCCAATCTACATCACCATGCATGCTTAATGACGATGCAAGAAGCTTGTTGGGACGTTTATACGTACATGATTTTGCACCTTTGCATCAACCTACAAGAAGCGACATGTCACGTCTCTGTGCATGACTCTTTGTGCTCGGGCGACTACACAGGGATCGACTCCGACCAGCTCTGACTACACCCGCTCGACTACGGCAACGCTGCGCACCCACCACATCAACCAGACCACATCGACCACGTCCCGAGCTCCGACCACCAGACCACGTCGACCACGTCCCGAGCTCCGACCACCAGACCACGTCGACCACGTCCCGAGCGGCTTCGCCAAGCTTCGACCACCTTGACCACGTCCCGAGCTCCGACCACCAGACCACGTCCCGAGCGGCTCCGCCGAGCTCTGACCACCAGACCACGTCCCGAGCGGCTCCATCGAGCTCCGACCACCAGACCACCAGACCACGTCGCAATGATGATCGCCACGAAGAACGGCGCTATGATAACCGCGACCACCGTCACAACAGGCCGAAAAGCTCGAGGACCAGACAACTTCATCACCGTCGACCAGATTTCTATCCAAAGATAAGTATACTTATAATATTTATATTCAATATAATTTTCATTACGACGTTTCTCCACAACGTCCTTGTCATAATTATTCTTCAAATAACGTTTGTCCATGTATACAATCTTAAATATAGCATACAACTATACTTAATGCAAATCCTCGACTAGTCATGTTGACGCTCGATGTTTCCAGAAAAGGCTCTGTCTTTGGCTCCTCCCTACACGTGCACAAGCGTCTGCCCTCTGCGTTATGGGTGGTCGGCAGTGGCTCCTTAGTGACGCTTTGTTCTTCCTACACGTGCACGGGCTCCGCGCCCCGCGTTATGGTTAACGGGCTAGCTAGGGCTGGAGGCTCAGCTACATACTAACTAGGTCGGACGATTTATATTAAGTATAAACACAAACTTCACATTCAACACTGATGTTTGCAAAGCACCAACTGCTTTATCACATCATGCTCATTTGCAAATGATTGCTGAGCGTCATACGCTATTTCTTCACCACTGATTTTTTCTCCATAATTTATTATTTTGTACATCATGTACTACTATTCTACATATTTATATTGCAGGAATTTCGAGCTATGCTCGGGGACTTCGTCGCTCGCTTCTAGACCTACGCTCGGGGACTGCCTCGATCACTCTCCGACCACGGCTCGGGGACTTCGTCGCTCGCTCCTCGACCTGTGCTCGGGGACTGCCTCGACCACTCTCCAATCACGGCTCGGGGACTTTGCGTCTCGACTACATGCGACTGGCAACTCGCATACAATTGGGATATTTTTTCTCACTTAGACCTTGCTACAAGGCTCATACCTCGCCTTCCAGCAAGCTTGGAGACTACATCGGTACAATGCACCTGCCGGTGCATCTCGTATCGCCTGTACGACGATTGGATTCTCAACTTAACTGGGAATTCTTTTTAGACCCTAGCACCACGTGCCTACGTCACCTACTACCAGGCTCGGGGACTAAGTGGGCACACTTCACCTTGTGGTGAATGTGTTTGTTTTTCGACCCCTACGCCTCTGATGATCAAGGACGCTACGCTTCAAGATGCACTTACATTTCTTTTCAGAAATACAAGTGGGCACACTTCCCAGGACGGAAATCTTTTTCTTTCTTCTTAAGAGCACCATACATTCTTCGGACAACCTACTTCTCCGGCGACAACGGTGGTCGGAGATGTCAAGAACTCAAGCCTCACTATTCGGAGAAGGTTGAAATGACGTGTCGGATCAGAATACATGGCGCTCGGGCACTAGCTGTGGGGGATATACCCCCGGGTACCACAAGATGGTACATGGGCCGCACCATCCGAGGTGGCCCAGCCCGTAAGATCAAGACGTGCACAGCAAGATTACAAATTGTATTAGATATTGTAATAGTACCAAATATGATACTTTACTTGTAACCTTGTCTCTTCGGAGTATATAAGGAGAGACAAGGGTCCCCTAGAGGATAGGTTAATCCATCTATATATCAATACAATACACCAAAGACACATGACGTAGGGTATTACGTCGATCAGACGGCCTGAACCTGTCTAAATCGCTATCTCTGCGCCTTGTGTCACCATCTGGTTCCTGATTACGCGCACCGTCTACCGATAATCTACCACCACGGGCACCCCCCTCGGTGGACTGCCGACCATATTTCGTCGACATTGTTACAACCTCAACTTCACCACTGAAACTATTTTTGGGGTTTCAGCTCAATGAACAACTTAACTGAGCCGTTTTGGTGACCCCGTTTGGCAAAATAGCTTCATATGATAGAAAAAAATGATACCCTTCTCTTTATTCTCTCCTGTTTCTTCTTTCGTATCTCAAATCTCTTGATCCCTTGTGAGCCGTGAGCGACATCACCCCGACACCCAACATCTGCGCCTCGGTAGCCTCCGGCATCCGCGCCACGGCGGGCTCCGGCTTCCACGCACAGCCTCCAACGGCTCGGCCCAGCAGCTACGCCCAGGAGCTTTGGCAGCTGTGCCTCGAGCCCCGGTGGCCCCTGCCCTGTGCCCAGTGGCCCTATGGCCACTAGCGTGGCGAGCCCCGATGGCCGCGCCCTAAGCTCTGGCGGCTGCGCCCCGACCTCCGGCAACTGCACTACTTGCAACCTCCGGCAACCGCGCTACTCGCAACCTCTGTGCTGCTCGCAACCGCGCTTCTCCTGCAACCTCCACCCGTGGCTCCTGACTGGCCACGCCCCGTCGGCCGCGCCCCCGGCGCACATGCTCTTCCCTTGAGCGTGCTCTCTCTCTCTCTCCCCTCTTAGTGGGGCAAAACGTGTCTTTTTTCAGATTGGGTCCCACATGTGTGAGGACAAGCTAAGATTAGTTACTTTTTTCAGCTTCATCCTAACTCATCCCTCTATGAGAGGAGAAAAAACAGCTTCACCCATAAAGCTATTTAAAAAAGGTGTTTTGTAAAAAATAGCTCATTAAGCTACTGGTGAAACTGTGCTAAACATGGCCTAAAAAGCAAAGCATTCTGGTTGGACATCTCACGGGCGTGGTAGGCATTTATAAAATGCTCCTGGGCGTTAAATAGAGCTCACTTTTCGAACCCGCGCAGTTTAGTTAGCAGAGAAATAGCAGCCCATGACACGAATAGCTCACCCATTGGCCACTGTCACCATTACAACACTAGATATATGCGTGCTTCCGACTTCCGAGGTTGAGCAGCGGCATACTAACCACCGTGGCTCCGGAACGCGGAGGTCATCTGTACTGTTACAGATGACATCATAGCTGATCAAAATCACCGTGGTCTTTGTCAGAGAGCAATTAAACCCTCTTTGGTTGGGCTTTCCAATATGCTTTGGCTTCACTGAAAGCTAAAAGCAAGCCAAAGAAGCGAAAACCCATATGTGTTTTTGGCTAAAAGCTACTTTTACTCTTGTACAAAACTGACATCAGCTCCTCCTTACTTTCACAACTGTGAAGATGGGTAACTTCAAAAGATTCTCACTGCCACTGGTTGTGAAAAAACTATTCGTTTTTTCTTCTGTCCCGTCTGTGTGCCTTCTTCTTGTCTGCGTGACTTCCGTCGCCTCGCTGGCCGGTGATGCCCCGAGGTTAGCCGCCGCCCTGACGCGATCCCAAGACGCCACCCTAAGGCCAGTCTCAATGTGCAATTTCACCTCACAGTTACCAAGATCATGAAACAAAGCATGAAACATGTCTCATTCTCGGTGCAGAGTTTCATCGCACAGTTTCATGTGTTATTTTAGCTTTTTGGGTCCCACCGGCTTCTCCCTCTACTCTGCCCACCAGGGTCGCGCGCTTGCGAACACGGAACGGACGACGACGGCGCGGACGCGAGCAGCAGCCACGGAAGACGACGGTGCGAACAGGAGATGCACGGGCTGCGTAGCGGCGACCACGGAAGACGGCGGCGCGGACGCGAGCGCGCGGCGTGCAGCGGAGCCCGCGGTCGGCTGCGCCCGCGCCCAAGACCGGAGGAGCCGCACGTGGCGGTGCTCGCGCCCGCGGCGGAGCTCACGCCCATGGCCGGCGGCGCCCGCGAAACCCGCAACGGCAGGAACCACGCTCGGCGGTGCTCGCGTCCGCCCTCGGCCGGCGGCGCTGCGCCCGGCGATGCCTGCGCCCACGGCCGGCGGAGCCGTGCCCGGTGATGGTGGTGTTCGAAGGAGGAAGAAGATCGCAGACGCGATGAAACGAATCGGGGCTCTCAGTGCGGGTTTCGTGCCCGTTTCAAGGCGTTGGTAATGACGCCCAGGTCGTTTCGTGGGGATGAAACGAATCTCTTCTCTCTCCTACTAGTTTCATGCAAAAAGTTCAGATCTGCTGATGTGGCGTCCTATTAAATGTGCTTGACACACCTCATGAAACTTCATTGAGAATGGCCTAATGCCGCGGCCACCAGGGCGGTCGCTCCGTGCAGTCCTAGGCCGGACGCCCCCGCGGCCACCAGGCCGACCATTCCGCGTGACCCTAGGCTGGATGCCGCCGCGACCACCAGGACAAGTCCGCCGCCCCTCGCCGGTCCCCATGTCGAGGCCACCGCCTCTCACCGTTCCCTAGGCCAAGCCCCTTGCTGACCTGCGTCATGGGGCACGAGCCTTGCCCGGCTGCCTGGGAGGCAGAATCTAAACAGGCCCTGAGTGACATATACCTGGGTCGCATATGACATGTCACAGCGTTTTTTCTAAAGTCACGACAGTTCAATCAAATGGCTTTCAGCTTTCTCACTCACAATAGCTTTCTATAGACCATAGCTCACGGCAACTTTTTTTTTTAAGGCACAGTTCAATCAAACAAGACCTTTGTAGTGCTAGTTATAGCGATGGCGGCAGCACTACCGAGCAGGCTCATTAATATTTTTCCTGATAACATTAGTGTTAAAATCTACTTACTACAACCTAGTCGGCCACCACCATTATACTGACAAGAAACCAAGCGCCGATAGTTATGATTTGTTATAATCAAGAAATATAGAGCTAGACTGTTAATACCAAAATTTGGAACGATACACGAGTACCCTGGATTTCGGGATTTATTGGAGAAAGCCGAAATATTTGAGGCATCAGCTAGCTGAAGTGCTATTGAATCAACTAATCGGAACCGGCTAAATAGTGATGACATCATGGTCTTGAAGATGGGCTCTGCCGACGGAAGATGGTGGTAATTAGAGAAAGAAGGCATGTCGGGCTTCATAGAAGAGAAAGATTGGAGTTCAAGTTATTTCAATTTAGGATGTTTATCTTCTTTTCCATGTTTGTAACTGGTTTTGTTCGACCAGAACTCGTATTTAAGCCTCAGATATAAATATTAAACTCCAACTATTTAATAGATATCAATCAATCAAACACAAACCCGTACCTTTACTTTTTGGCTTCACGTCAACCTTAGGAGTAGGAGTAGAGTAGATCTTGACGAGTTCTTCAACAAGCAGGGCTGCATCAATCTGGCCGACCTCCGGTTTGTTCGTAAGTACCGTCACAACTTATATTATTATTTGTAAGGCTGCATCGGTCCGGCCGACCTCTTACCAGTGTTAGTATAAGTTAGTTATCTACTTTTATCAATATTTTTAAGACTGGTTATCGACTTTTATCAATATTTTTAAGGCTGCATCGGTTCATCCGACCTCTTACAAATCTTGATAGTTAGTTATCGATTTTGCTATAATTGACATTCTTAATATTTGTAGCAAAATCACTTTTTATACGATTAAGATTGAGATAGACCGGCATCATATCTTATTAATCCATTGCTTTATTAACATATCACGTTCAATTCTATCTTTGACGATGGTTTCGATTAAATCAACCGTTTTGTCTCAATCTTGATCATGAATAGCATGCCGTCAAAGTATGTTTGAGCTTAAGTAGGTCTATTAGTTAACGAAATATGGTCTATAGCTCGCTATTTATGGCTGCCTCGATTGGGTCGATCCCTACTGTTAGCACTGTATATTGGAAATTGTTAATTAATAGGTTTGCTTGCGGTCAAGTATGACCTTTGACTACTTGGTATGTTTGTATCGGCTATTTAGCCGATTGCCTGCGCTTTCACGTTCATAATGTGTATCTATGATACTATTGAAATATGAGTAGATTTGTTAGCTTTAACAATCTAACCTGTTATCATTATCACGGCTGGCATTGATCCGACCGAACCCCACTGTTAATGATGATTGGCTAGATTTGATGAGTTCATAGATTTACTTATATTAAACAGTTAATTGTTTACACATTATGAGTCTATTTCATATGCTTTGGCTACTTAGCCGATAGCTTGAGCTTTTCACGCGTGTAATAAGCTTTCAGGATCTCGCTGAAATACGAATAAATCTGTTTGCTTAAAGAGTTTAACTTGTTATCATTATCACGGCTGTCATTGATCCGGTCGAACCCCACTGTTGATAATGATGGGTTAGATTTGATGAGTTTGTAGGTTTGTTTATATCCAATGGTCGAGTGTTTGCATGTTATACGACAAAACCACTGAAATCGGCTATTTAGCCGATAGCCTGCGCATTGCATGTATACTAGTTCTTTAATGTATTGTACTGGTTCTTGTCTTGGTTAATAAGCTAGTACATTATTCGGTCAATGCGAATGCTTTAATGAAAATCATTTATTATGTTTTGCATGCTTTCATGATTGTCGGTTGACGATTTTTACAATTAATACCTGATAATTGCCGATAATATTCATTTTGATTATTTCATATCATGAGTGTGCTGGATATCGACTTTCTTTAGTCGATAGCCTTATGTCATCAGCTATTTAGCCACAAATATGGAACTGTCTGGAGCAACACCGGTATGTTCCACCTTAAATTATTGATCACTTTCTTCTCCTTAATATGGAACTGTCTGGAGCAACACCGGTATGCTCCACCTTAAATTACTGATCACTTTCTTCTCCTTGTCAATTGTAGGGTCAAATTGACTGGTACGTCTTTGGTTTTGGATCCGACCGGTTCTTTGTTCGAAATCGAGGAGATCTCGAGACCTGCTCTGCGTAGTTTCTCTTGACTTGCTACGTGTCGGACAGTGATCGCCACATTTTTGCGTCGACAGATACAGCCAGCAACAAAGCAAGGGGTCTAAGAAGATCAGTAAGCCTCTAGACTGAGGTTGACTCTATGCTCCATTTGTTTCCCCTTATAATCGAATTCTAAAATAAATAGAAAATCTCACAAAACATTTCGATTATCTTTTATTCTGCTGACTGTTGTTTAGGAAATTTAAACTAGCTAGATTGAGAATCATAAAAAATCCCCGCGATACAACCATTATAACTGAATATGCTATAAGACAAAGATAGAGAGAATCAAAGGCAGCTGAGGAAGAGCAGTAGAGGATTTGATCATTGCCGCCGCCTTCTGTTGTATAAATTCTATTGCTTCCTTGCTTCTAGAGTTGTTTCTGTCCAGACAGCCCAAACTGGCCATGGCCCATAGCCCATAGCCCCATACCATGGCACACATCTACACAGTTGGGCCTTTCATCAAAAAAAAAAATCAACACAGTTGGGCCACCTGACATATGGGCTGTGGGCTGTGCCAAATTCACGGTGGCTTTTGACATGGAGATGGACTAAACCTTCTGAAAACAAAAGAAGAAGAAAGGAGATGGACTACAAGGAGCTGTGGGCTGTGCCAAATTCACGGTCCCTGATTCCTCTACCTTCTACAACCTACGAGTCCTCCATCTCTGGTCTTTGCTACCGCTGAGCACTCTGCACTCCCTCTCAGTTGTATTAACATCGCATCATCATATCTGGTGCTTCGTCAAGGGAGAGCGATAATGACTTGGTCAAGAGCTTGTTTCTTTGCCTGATTGATTGGCTTCTAACATGCGTGCAAAACGTTCCCCATGCCCAGTTGCAGAGCACTTCATGTAGATTGTAGAGTAGACCATCAGAAATACTTTTCCCACTGTAAAACGCATTAAAACACGGCGACGGCGGCCAGCCGCAGGGCCACTCCGGCCGTCGTCAGCTTGCTTTCCTTAGCCATGGATGGCCCTGGACCCCGTCGCTGCCTAGCTATATACTGAGCGTCAGTGAGTGAGCTCACTGGCTGGGGCACAATTCGACATCGTTTCGTTGGTTTATATAGAAGCAAGTGTAGGTGGATGGAGGATGATGATAGATCTTGGTGCGCTTGAATCCTTGATGATTAATTAAAGATTAAAGCAGGTAGGAACATGCTGCTTTCGAAAGAAGTCTGAAGACAGTGAGCACTAAAGCAAAGAAGTTGTGTCGGAGACGTGATCGATGCACTGCGCCTTTATTCTCTTTAGTGAGCCTGTTCGTTGGTCGGTTAGTGGGCTGATAAGCTCGGCTGATGTTGGTTTATTGTGAGAGAAAAAGACTGACTAATAAGCCCTGCGTGAAACCAAACAAACAAACAGGAGGCGCAGTGCATCGATCACGTCTCCGACACAACTTCTTTGCTTTAGTGCTTACTGTCTTCAGACTTCTTTCGAAAGCAGCATGTTCCTACCTGCTTTAATCTTTAATTAATCATCAAGGATTCAAGCGCACCAAGATCTATCATCATCCTCCATCCCCTGCACTTGCTTCTATATAAACCAACGAAACGATATCGAATTGTGCCCCAGCCAGTGAGCTCACTCACTTACGCTCAGTATATAGCTAGGCAGCGACGGGGTCCAGGGCCATCCATGGCTAAGGAAAGCAAGCTGACGACGGCCGGAGTGGCCCTGCGGCTGGCCGCCGTCGCCGTGTGCGTGCTGTGCGTGCTGCCGGCGATGGCCCGCGCTCAGCTCCGGGTGGGGTTCTACGACACCAGCTGCCCCAACGCCGAGGCGCTCGTCCGCCAGGCCGTCGCGGCCGCCTTCGCCAAGGACGCCGGCATCGCCGCCGGCCTCATCCGCCTCCATTTCCACGACTGCTTTGTCAGGGTAACAAAGCTTAACTTACTGCCTCGCTTTTGTTTTGATTCCTTAATTTATTACCACCTGCAGCTTTTTTTACCTAGTGGTTGTTGTACATGAAAAGACGAGCTGAAACTTTTGAGATGTGCTTGCCCACGTAATGGCAATGCTTAAACGACGTACGAATTTGTAGAGTGAAATAAAATGAACTTGTTGAAGCATATCTTCAACAGTTCACGGCATTATTAATTGGCGCTTGTGCTTGTCCTAGTTACTTTCCGTTGTAAACCCTCCTGTAGCTACCAGTATAAACGTTAAAAAGAGATTCACCATTTAAATCAACTTAATTTGCGTGGCCTGGAATTCAAATTCTGCAAATTATAAAAATATTCCGTAGTTGTTATGAACGTATATTTATTTGTACAACGATGCCTGATACGCACTTTTACAGTACGTATGTTGCAAAGCAGAAAAGCGATAGTTGTTTTCTCGAGACAAAGAGACAAAGTATCCAAAGCAAAAAAGACCCCAAAAACCAAGTGAACGCATATATACATTTGCTCGGCTGCTTTCTTTCTTGGAAGGCAACGCATATTCCCTGCTTGCAACTGTTGCCAAGAATAACCTTTTTATCTTTGAGCACCAAGAATAACCTTTATGAGACGAATCGATCTCACTCTTTATTTTTTTGTCTTCTCAGCATGCTTACATTATTCTTTTGGATGATAGTACCAAAATTAAGACAACCAAACTAATGGGCAGAAGCATAAACATGCATGTTTCCTAGCTGGTACCAGTATCTTGTTTAATTTAATGTGAAGTAGCGAATGCATGGACAGTAGGAGTATTGCCCTGAAAACCTCAGACACTTCGTACAAGTAATAACATATATAGCTATGTGTAGTAGGAAGAAATATGTATATGCTGTGAAACCGAATGTTTATTTTGTACTCCCTGTGTTCTAAATTATAAGCTACTTTAGTCCTTTTTAGATATGTTTTATTATGTATCTAGACATAGTGTATACATTGGAATGCTAGGAAGCAGGCAACTGCTTCAAGATCAAGTGTCAAAGTAGAATCCAAGATTTCTTTCTCCTCACCGTGGGGAGTGGTGCCACTTGCGTGATTATAGAGAAGATCGACCACTGTAACACTTGTTTCAAAGATAGAGAATTTTCTGTCTAACTAGGTATATTGTTGCTATGTACTTAAAAACCAAAATGACTTATAATTCAGGGGATTGTGGTTAAAAAGTAAGGAAAATGTGACATTTCACAGACATAGCATGTTTGAGTAACAACCACTATATGATCTCATATCTACTCTCTCCATTACAAATTATAAGTCGCTTTAGTTTCGTTATAAGTTAACTTCTCTAGTTTTGACTAAGTTTGTAAAAAAATGTATAAACATCTATAACATTAAACAAGATTCATTCAATACACCATGAAATATATTTGATAGCCTGTTTATTTAATATTGCAAATCTTAATATATTTTCTATAAACTTGATTAAAGTTATATAGGGTTGACTTAAAACAAAACTAAAACGATTCCGGATTTGAAAAGAATTGAGTAAAGATTAATATCATTCTAAGTCAAACCATCATAAATTTGACATAATTTATAAAAAAGAGTATTAACACCTATAAGTAAGTTATGAAAATATATGCCACAAGGAATCTAATTAATGATGCTTAAGTGATATCTTAGATAGTATTGCTTTTTCCCTGTAAATTTAGCCAGTCTTAAGACATTGCAAGTTTGACTCAGAATTAACTAGAAATCTTTAAGTCGGTTAGTTTGGTGCCAGTCAACGAGGTATTGTTTGTTAGTCGACTTTGACCATCGTCTTCCAACACTACTCTGCAGGGCTGTGATGCATCCGTCCTCCTCACCGTGAACCCTGGCGGCGGCCAGACCGAGCGTGACGCCGTCCCAAACAACCCCAGCCTCCGCGGCTTCGACGTGATCGACACCGCCAAGGCCGCCGTTGAGCAGAGCTGCCCGCGCACGGTCTCGTGCGCCGACATCGTCGCCTTCGCCGCCCGCGACAGCATCAGCCTCACCGGGAGCGTCTCGTACCAGGTCCCCGCGGGCCGGCGCGACGGCCATGTGTCAAACGCGTCGGACACCGTCGACCTGCCCGCGCCCACCTCCACGGCGCAGAACCTCACCGACAAGTTCGCGGCCAAGGACCTCACCTTGGAGGATATGGTCGTCCTCTCCGGCGCCCACACCGTCGGCCGCTCCTTCTGCGTCTCCTTCTTCCAGCGCGTCTGGAACACAAGCACGAACCCCCCAACGGCAATCGTACGCCCGACATGGCTGCGGGCTGACGCTAATTAACTAGCTTGCTGCTTGCACGCATGAGCATGACGCATGTGACAAGTGTCGTCGTGTATTTGCAGGTGGACGCGGGGCTGAGCCCGTCGTACGCGGCGCTGCTACGCGCGCTGTGCCCGTCGAACACGACGCAGACGACGCCGATCACGACGGCCATGGACCCTGGGACGCCCAACGTGCTGGACAACAACTACTACAAGCTCCTGCCACGCGGCATGGGGCTCTTCTTCTCCGACAACCAGCTGCGCGTCAACACGCAGATGGCCGCGCTGGTGAGCAGCTTCGCGGCGAACGAGACGCTGTGGAAGGAGAAATTCGCGGCGGCGATGGTGAAGATGGGCCGCATCCAGGTGCAGACGGGAACGTGCGGGGAGGTCCGTCTCAACTGCGGCGTCGTCAACCCGAGTTCATACTCGTCGCCGTCGTCGACGGTGGAGCTGGGTTCGAGCGCGCCAGCCGTCGATGAAGAGAGCTACGCCGCGAGCTAGGAGCTGCAAGCTGCATACCTCTTCGGCCGCCGTCGTCGTCGAATGATTTTCTCGCATGCATGCATAATGTCCTCTCTGGACGTGTACGTACGTTTCAACCCTGCTTTTTTAGTTTGTCGCGTGGACTGTATTTTTGTTGTGTCAATGATCTTTGTTGTGTGCCAGTGCCACTGAACGTACGCATGCCGGTAATAAGCGTATGTATGAGTAAGTTGAGAATTTGTCAATTTCATTACACATTACTAGCAAATATAATCGTATGTTGCAATGAACATATACCTTATGTGTGATCACTTGAACGATTTGTGCCTCGCTACCTTGGAGATTTATGTAATGATTGCGTCATCTGTTTCAATATATATTGATATCGGACTCCGTACCATTACTAACTCGTATGGACACTGAAGAGTCTAGATCAAATACACTGGTGCAGCAAGGCTTTTTTTTGCTCCCGGTTGGAAAACCCCTTTAGTTCTGGTTTTCCAACCAGGAGCACCAATCCGGAACTAAAGGTACCATCCTTTAGTCCCGGCTTGACGTCCGAGACTAAAGGGGGACCTTTAGTCCCGGTTGGAAACACCAACTGGGAGTAAAGGGGGCCTCCAGGCCTGGCCAGGAACTGCCACGGGGCAGGACCTTTAGTCCCGGTTGGAAACACCAACCGGGACTAAATGTCCCTCTTTTTTTTTTCTTTTTCTGGTTTCTATTTTTGGTTTCTTTTTTCATTTAATGATTAGTTTTGATATTAAAATACATTTTCGAATATGCTGCTAATAGTAATATATATGTGTACTTCGCACGCGTAAGTTTTCGTTCGAACTTTGTACATAAATAACAAACGAATATACGCGTACATGCAAATATATATGATGATCATATATACACACGTTATTTTATGTACATATAATATGTGCATATATATATATATATATATATATATATATATATATATATATATATATATATATAACAAAGGTTTGATATATAAATTGTTTATGTCCTTAGCAATTCACTCCTCCAGATTTGGCATCCACGTTTCGTTCGGGTCAGTGTAGAACTCGCCGTTGGGGTTGATGACCTGGCCATTTAAAAATCCTGCTATAGTCTCTCGAATTGCTTTAAGTTGGTCAAGTCGTATGACTCTTTTCCTCAACCATTCAGTCTTCAATAAAAGTTAAAGGAAAAAAGTATTAATATATATATATATATGTATGTGTATTATTGCTCATGTAATTACTGATACAAATGAGAGCAATAAAGAAATTGTAAATATACGATCGAAATAATATAAAGGAAAAAGTATTTATATACGTACTTTGAGTTGCTCTTCAGGAGTTCTCTTTGAGTACGCCATGATGAACTCGCAAACATAGTATCCGCAGTAGTTGTTACCCTGCTCCTGCCTTAGAACCCACTTTTACGACAAAAAAATCAATTAGGGTGAATTGAAATCATCATATGGTGTTAATTGCATATAAATGTGTAGTTATAGTACTTACTTTGTGTGCGATTACACCCAGTGGCGCTTTGCAATGTTTCATTTTTTATTCCTCAATGAACCTTTTCCAAACCCTGCTCCTAATAAAATAAAAAAATAATTTAACCTTTAATAATTGTTGAGAGATCGGCTCCATTATATATATGTTGTTATAGAGAAACTAAATTAATTACCCTTGTATAATATCTATTATGTCTTGATACTCCGTTTGCGGTTTTCTCAACGAGTCTAAGATTTTCAATCTACTATTGGTCATATCGATGACCATCAATATCCGGTGATTGCTGCATAAACATATATATATATATATATATATATATGTGTGTGTGTGTGTGTGTGTGTGTGTGTGAGAGAGAGAGAGAGAGAGAGAGAGAGAGAGAGAGAGAGAGAGAGGTAACTAGCTAGTAAGGAAATATTGATGTCCCATATATATGATCGACATTAATTACTTATAATAACACTCACTTGAAGTTGTAGGGGAAGAGTATCTCTTTCTTGTCGCGTTGGTTCACTAAGAAATTCATGAGATTTCTCTCAGGTTGAGGCTTATAATCCTTCGGGGGGTTAGGGTGTTTGTATACGACATACGGATCAACGAACCCAACATCATTATCCTTTCTCTTTCTAAGTTCTGTCATCTCATATCTGCATACATGAAAATTGTGAATATATATATTGTGAATATATAATAAAGAAATTGTGAATATAGTAGAAAATAATCACACTTACAGACAATAGCAGCTAATGAGACTTTTGTCGAGAGAGTCCAGGTGGCATAGTTGGTGTAATTCTGCAAGCTCGACATAGATAATGTCATTGCCACGGAAGTAATGGTGGTTTCTAATTCCGACAGAAATAAAGATTTGTCCCGCATCAGACGCCGACATGTACCACCCGTTTAGCAGGTACATTTGCGTACCTAGTTCACCTAATTTCTCTGGGTTGTATAGACTTTGGCCTGGTACAAATTTCTTGTAAGGATCCACTTCCAGAGCAGATGGTCCATCAGCGAGCACTTCGGCAAGGTTCAAACCAGTTTCCTCATAAAACTGAAGAAACGACTCATAGCCGCCTACCTCCGCCACTAAGTTTAAGTTTGAACCATATTCGTTAGGAACGACAAGGGGGGGATTGATTGTTGCGTTTGTTGTCTGAGTTGTGAAACACCTTTCCCTGCTCTCTTCTTTTTTTGTGCCGCCTCATATGATTTGGTGAGAGAGCGGTCATAGTCCGATATCGGTTGTTTCGCGGCGCTCTTAAGAGAATCCCGTTTTTTTTGTTCCAACTTCTTTCTTAGCTGATCTGGAGGTAGGAAGAAGTATGATGGCTTCGGGTTCTCCCTCGCTCGTCATGCCTATTTTGCACCTTCAAAGAAATCTGTCACTTCTTTTTGTACTGCATCCTTTAATTCCTATTCACTTTTCTCATAAGATAGTTTTTGGGGAATAACTGGATGAGTATTTGCTTTCTGCTTCTTTGCCGGTGGGCAGGGCAATGGCTTCGTTTGCAGGGCAGACCTCTTAGGGGCTGGCTTCCTTGGAGGTGGGGGAGGTGTTGGAGACCGCCTTGGAGGCAGTGCAGACTTTAGAGGCGGCGGAGGTGTTGGGGACCTCGGCGGAGGAGTTGTGGACTTCCTTGGAGGTGGCGGAGGAGTTGGAGATGGTGGGGATGCAGCAGTGCCTTCAAAGGCGTCATCATTGCCCTGAGCACTATGATGGCCGGGAGAAGCAACAGCTGGACTTTGGTTGGCAGAGGCCCTGCTTTGTGAGTACAAAAAATAATGAGATATAAGTAAATGCTTATTATTAGTCATGCCCATAGAAAATTATCAAAAAATTGTTTTGTTAACTTTTGTCCGCACCTAATGTTTGCTGGCGATGGAGCAGACGCCCTAGGGATAATGATGTAGCGCTTGCGCCATAGTATATATGCCTTCTCTGCTTCTCCTAGAGTCTTCTCTCCATCACCTCTAGGAATGTCAAGAGCTAGATCCTCATAACCTTTGCTCACTTTATCCACTATGACCCTAGCATATCTAGGTTGTATTGGTGCCCCATGGATTCTTGGTGTCTTGGTAGGGTCTGGAGGAGTAAAAACACCGACAGCGACCTTGATTGTGTCATTCCCCCTTGGAACATGTAGCTCAATTGATGTCATTGGAGTAGTGACATCATCCACGGGGAAGCACAGTGCTGTGTCATCTTGCTTTGGCAGCTCAGTGGAAGCGCAGCTACTTTTCAACTGACCAGGGGGGCTAATATTAACATTCATTCCTGGCTCTGATGCCTACCTCTAGGCACTCATTACTATCTACACTTGCTTTCTGATTTCTTCCTGCATTCTTGCTTCCATTGCTTTTTCTCGCTCCTTTGCTTCAAGCACCATTTCCTCCAACATTGTCACCCGCGCTGCTTGCTCCTCCTTGCTTCTCTGGCAGCTTCGGTAGGTTTCCCTATCATTAGGGAAACCATGAACCCATGGAGTGTTGTGTCCTAAGCCTCTGGTTCGACCAGTGTGTTCAGCAGTCTCGATGGCATACACCAGCTCATCCTTCTCTCTATTGGGCTTGAACACACCAATCTCTTTAGCTTCTATAGCAAAAGCCAATCGACGTGCTGCTGTTTTGAGTTTTTGCCCATACACTGCCAGGCCGGTCTGTGGGTCGAGTCTTCCCCCATGACCGAAAAACCAATTCTTCGAGCATGGGGGCCACTTGGCTAATTCTGGTTCGATCCCCTTGGCAATAATGTCCGCTTCCATTTTTTGCCACTTCAGAATGGCAGTATCATAGCCACCTGATCCCATGTCATGGTGGTATACCTTTTTTCGGGCATTCTCTTGGTTCCTTCTCACCCGTGCCTCAGCCTCTGCTGATGTCTTGTACTCTATGAAATCATTCCAATAGGGCCTCTGTTTCAAGATCGGGCCCGTAGCAGTATTGAAATTCGGCGTTTCGTTCTTCTTGATGTATGTGTTGTATAGGTGTTTCTCCCAAGTCTGGAATTGTGTGGCCATCTTCTTCATAGCCCACGATCGAACTAGCTCCTTCAATTCATCATTGTTGATATCATCATAATCATCCGCTTGCAACGTGAAATGGGCAAGGATATCATTCCAGAGCAAATTTTTGTCAACATCAGAGACAAAACTAACATCAGGCTCATTGATCTTTTTCTTCCATTCACGGATACTGATCAGAATTCTATCCCTTACAAGGTACCCATAGTGTTCCATGAATTTCCTTTTATGTGGACCAAGTGGTTCGCCTGTCTCGATGTTGAATTCCGATATTATGTACTGGCCCTCCAGTGGTTTCTTCAGTCCTCAAACATTTTTGCTCTTGGCCGTTGTGGTCGCCGATCCAGAGGGCTACATATAAAAATAATAATAAATAAATATCTTTTGTACATAGAAATATATACAATATTCACATATAATATATATTTCGTATATATACCTCGCCTATATTTTCTTGCAAAATATTTTCTTGCTCATTTTCAAGAGCTAGGTATTGACTTCCGTCATCAACATCCTGGTCACCAGCATTGGCAATAATATTCATCATTTCTTCCTCCATGTTGTCTCCCAGGGCTACCATATCTAACAAATTTAACAAAATTTAAGTCACATATATAAACAAGTCATATATATACAATAAGTCATATACAAATTTATCTAAGTCACATATATATAAACAAGTCATATATGTAAACAAGTCATATATGTACAATAAGTCATAAACAAAATAAATCTAAGTCACATATATAAACAAGTCATATATATAAACAATTCATATATGTAAACAATCATATGTGTCAACAAGTCATATATGTAAAAAAGTCATATATATAAACAAGTCATATATATAAACAAGTCATATATGTAAACAAGTCATATAAACGACGAATTCGCCCTAGCAAGAACGACGAATTCACCCTAGCGAGAACGATAGGGCGAATTCGTCGTTCTCGCTAGGGCGAATCGTCATTCTCGCTAGGGCGAATTCGTCGTTCTTGCTAGGGCAAATCGTCATTCTCGCTACGGCGAATTCGTCGTTCTCGCTAGGGCAAATTCGTCGTTCTCGCTAGGGCGAATCGTCGTTCTTGCTAGGGCAAATCGTCGTTCTCGCTAGGGCGAATCATCGTTCTCGCTGGGGTATACAACAACGGGCCGGCGTTGCTCCGCATATACAACAACGGGGCGGCGTTGCTCCGCATATACAACAACGGGGCGACGTTGCTCCGCATACAACACAACGAGGCGGCGTTGCTCCGCATACAACACAACGAGGTGACGTAGCTCCGCATACAACACAATGAGGCGGCGTTGCTCTGCATACAACACAACAAGGCGGCGTTGCTCCGCATACAACACAACGAGGCGTTCCTCTGCATATATCACATACAAACACATATCGACGTATGTAGGGGTCGGCGGTGACGATCGACGTACGTAGGGGTCGGCGGTGATGGGTGTTCGGAGGCGGTGATGACGAGGCGGTGAGGGGCATGGCCGGCGGCCGAGGCTCCTCCTCCTCCCTTCTCCTTCCTCCTCCCTTCTCCTTCTTCCTTCTCCCTTCTCCTTCTCCTCCCTTCTCCTTCTTCCTTCTCCCTTCTCTCCTCCACCTCCCTTCTCTCCTCTACTGCCCTACGGCGGAGCGAGGCCGTGGTGGGGATGGCTGCGGCAGAGCGGGGCCGGCCGTGGTGGAGCGGGGATGGGGTGGGGACAGCCCGCAGTGGAGCGGGGACAGACCAAGGTGGTCGGGGGGTGGCGCATCGGCAAGCGCGCGACATCGGGGCGGTGGGGCGCTGGTGCGCGTGCAGACACTCGCGAGGTGCAGACACGGCTGATCGGATGAGCGGCGGCGATCTGTTAGGGCTTGGCTTGGCAGTGGGGAGGAGGAAGAAGAGGGGGCGGGGCGGGCGTAGAGGCTATATAAGGGAGAGGACCTTTAGTCCCGGGCGCCACCACCAGCCGGGACTAAAGGCCCTTTAGTCCCGGGCCCTGTTAACGCCCGGGACTAAAGGTCACACCTTTAGTCCCGGCTGGTGGTGGCGCCCGGGACTAAAGGTAACCTTTAGTCCCGGTTGGTGGTGGCGCCCGGGACTAAAGGTTTTTGGCGGGCAGCCGAACTGCAGTTTCGCTGCCCGTCAATTCATTAGGATTTTAATATATTTCTTTTTACACAAATGATAAAAGGATACTTAATTGCATAGAAAATTAAATAAAAGACATAAAAATATTTTTAAAAAATATAGATTCTATTTTGCTTTATTGCACACAGGAAAATTATGTGACCTAAAGTTTTAATTTTTTTAACAAGTTTTAAAACACAATATAGTGTTTAAATTACTATTTCGATAATGCAAAAATATAGTGTTTAATTAAATTCAGAAAAACCCTTGTGTTTCAACTGGAAATTTGTTTTCACATCATTTGAACGTGACATAATCCCACCATCAAACATAATTTTGTTTTCACATCATTTCAACGTGACATAATCCCAACATCAAACATAAATTTGTTTTCACATCATTTCAACGTGATATAATTCAACATCAAACATAAATTCACAATTATTACATAATATCTCTAATACACACTATTGAACATCAATATATATATATCAAGCGGGCACAATAATGAACTTCTTCTTAACGTATGTCCCTTGGTTATGATCGCGCCATAACCATGGAGTGTCCTCATTGTTTAGCTAGATGCTAGGGTCTTTGTTCACTGTGAACGGTGAAATTCGGTCATCCTTTTCATAATCTTCTGACATGTCTGACTTGTCTTTGATTCCAATGATGTTTCTTTTTCCTGAAAGAACTATGTGGCGTTTTGGCTCATCATTGATTGGGTGGTTGTCGTTTTTACCTCTCTTCGGTTTTGTAGACATGTCCTTGACATAGAACACCTGAGTCACATCCTTCGCAAGGACAAATGGTTCGCCTTTGTACCCAATATTGTTGAGGTCCACTGTTGTCATTCCATACTGGTTGTCGACTGCTATGCCACCTCTAGTCGTCTTTACCCACTGGCACTTGAATAAAGGTACCTTAAAATGAGATGCATAGTCTAGTTCCCATATGTCCTCTATGTGGCCATAGTATGTTTGCTTGTTCCCACTAGGGTCGGTGGCATCTATGCGGACACCACTATTCTGGTTGGTGCTCCTTTTATCTTGTGCTACTATGTAAAATGTATTCCCATTTATCTCATACCCTTTGTATGTGAGGATATGCCACGATGGCTGCCTAGCCAACAAATACAGCTCCTCATCAATACTCTCATCACCCTAACATTCTTTTTGCAACCAGTCGCTGAAAGTTTCCATGTGCTGACGTGTAATCCATGCTTTAGACTTCCCTGAGAACTCAGATCGGAGTAGGTTCTTGTGTGTCTCGATATACGGATCTACCAAGGAGGAGTTCTGTAGAACTGTGTAGTGTGCTTTATTGAAATAATCATCACCCTTACCAATATATGTTTTCTTCCCTAGTGTCTCCTTTCCACTTAGTCTCCCCTCGTGTCGTGATTCAGGAACACCAATCGGGTTAATATTAGGAATAAAGTCAACACATAACTCAATGACCTCCTCTGTTCCATAGCCCTTGGCGATGCTTCCTTCTGGCTGAGCATGGTTGTGAACATATTTCTTCAGGATTCCCATAAACCTCTCAGAGGGGAACATGTTGTGTAGGAACACAGGACCGAGAATAGTAATCTCCTTGACCAGATGAACTAGGAGATGTGTCATGATATCAAAGAAGGAAGGAGGGAACACCAACTCAAAGATGACAAGACAATGAACCACATCATTCTATAGTTTCGCTAGATCCATTGGATCGATTGCCTTCTAAGAAATTGCATTGAGGAATACACATAGCTTCACGGTGGCTAGACGTACATTTGGCGGTAGAATTCCTCTTAATGCAACTAGAAGCAATTGAGTCATGAGCACGTGGCAGTCATGGGACTTTAAGTGTCCAAATTTCTTCTCTGGCACATTTATTATACCCTTTATATTCGAGGAGAATCCAGACGGTACCTTAATGCTATCTAGGCATTCAAACAAGCTGTCCTTCTCTTCTTTGCTAAGAGTGTAGCTGGCAGGACTTAAGTACTGGCGTCCATCATCTGTCTTCTCTGGATGCAGGTTGTCTCGTTCTTTCAAACACCACAGGTCCTATCGTGCTTCAATTGTGTCCTTAGGCTTCCCATACACGCCCATGAAGCCTAGCAGGTTCACACAAAGATTATTCGTTAGGTGCATCACATTGATCGCGCTGTGGACCTCTAGGACTTGCCAATAGGGTAGCTCCCAAAATATGGACTTCTTCCACATGGGTGCATGACTGTTGGCGTCCTTCGAAACAGATTGGCTGCCAGGTCCCTTTCCAAATATTACTTTCACATCATTGACCATATCGAGGATGTCCTCACCAGTTCGGTTACGAGGCTTGGTCTAGTGGTCTACCTTACCTTTAAAATGCTTGCCTTTCTTTCTTACGGGGTGATTTGTAGGAAGAAATCATCGATGCCCAAGGTACATGACCTTACGACACTGAAAGTGCATCTAGCCCTTTAGTGGGTTTTGGATGATTGTATGACAACGTGATTAAAAGGACTAACCCGTTTGCTAAGTGTGGACAGGTAATAGGTTATCTCACAAGTACTTAGTGAAAGCCAAAATGATGTGTTGTTGCATAAACAATCTAGTTCAAGCACAAGACAACAATGCAAATGGAATTCATGTGAAGGCTTGTTTATTGTGGGATTTCCATGTACTATGTGAAAGCAAGCTCGTGATTATTAGTTAATGAGACATGAGGGATTGCATATGGAATGGTCTCATATTTGAAGCTTGCTAAATTAAAATGAAAAAGATAACAATACATATGAATGGATGATTCAACAACAAGATGTGACTTGATGGCTTGAGATGGTGAAGATAGCAAGGAAAGGCTTCGAGGTACTAAGCAAGGGTGAAGGGCAAGCGACGGCTTGGCGGCCAAAGAACCTAGCTAGGGTGAAGAAGAAAGTACTTGCATTTAGTTGAGGTACTAATCAAGCTAAAGATGGTCATATTGATATGAAGAATCAAATCTATAATGAAGTATTTGATGGAAGTGACTTGATACATTTGGGATTATTCAAATTTGATGAATGGAATCAAGTCACATGCTCAAGATGGCTATGCTCAAGTGAAAAGATCAACATCAACATGTTAAGCACCCTTACTTGATGACGATTGGAAGGGACGGCATCAATTCAAAAAGAAATCAACTCAAGTGGTATAAATTCATTTTTGTTTTGATCTTGAGTTTAATAGGTATGCCATACTACTAAGAGGGTTGCATCATGTTGATAGATAATGTTTCATAAGTGCTCAAGCCAACCCATGTGAGTTTTGAGAATTTGAGCGACAAAAGAGCTAACTGATTTCTTGCTGGTCTGGCAATACCGGACGTGTCCGATATTCATACCGGACGTGTCCGGTATTCATACCGGACGTGTCTGGTATTTGACCAGCAGCTGTAAAGTTGTTGTTCTCGGGTTGGTTCGTCGGGAGTTCCGACGTAGGTCAGGAGTTTCGACGGTCGGGAGTCCCGGCATGGGTCGGGAGTTCCAACGTCTCGCACTTCGACAGACTTGGAGATTTCACTGTCCTGGTCATACTGGACATGCCCGGTATTCATACCAGACGTGTCTGGTATGGATGACCAGAAGCCAACGGCTAGTTTTCAAAAGCCTTGAGGGTCGGGAGTTCCAACGTGAGTCGGGAGTTTCGACGGTCGGGAGTTCCGACACCTCACTAACTTTAACCCAGTTACATGTTTTTCAAATATGCTGAGGGTCAGGAGTTCCGACGTGAGTCGGGAGTTCCAACGGTCGGGAGTCCCGGCATTCATCGGGAGTTCTGACGCCTCACAACTTCACTGTAACTTAGTTACCGTTGGCACAGTGTGAGTCATACCGGACGTGTCCGGTATGCATACCGGACGTGTCTGGTATTGCAACGGCTAGTTTTTCAAGGGGGCTATAAATACCCCCAAGCCTCCACCTTTGGAGGCTGCTGATTCTGCTGAGAAAGACACACGTTTTTGAGCCTTGCCAACTCTCCTAAACCCTCTCTTAGTGAGTGTGTGATTCAAATTGCAAAATCAATTTGTGGGTTAAGAGAGAATTTGAAAAAGAGAGCAAGCCAGCACTTGAGCACTTGTGCATATTGTCAATCTCGTGATTCGCATTTGTTACTCTTAGACTCTTCGGTCCTAGATGGTTAGGCGTCGCCGGAGAGCACCCGAGAGATTGTGGTGTGCCTCGGAAAGTTTGTAACGGTCGATTCCGCCGCCTCGGAATCAAATTAGTGGAAGGAGGAAAAGGAGTTGGAAAAGACTCCAGCTAGAGTGACCTTCGTGGTACCCTCTAGGGCTGACCTTCGCTGGGTCGCCCGCAGCCCCCTCAACGGAGAGTAGGACTCGAACGAGTCCGAACTTCGGTAAAACAAATATCGTGTCTAAATTCGCATTTCATTTGATATTTGTGTTGCTCTAGCTGTTCTGCAGGTTCTCTGTGTATATTGTCATCTCCATTAGGTGCCTGCAGTTTGGTTTGAAGATAGAAATCGAAAGGAGCAAGTTCGGGGCCGATCTGCTGAAATCGTGTATACCGGACATGTCCGGTATTCATACCGGACACGTCCGGTATTTCCTGCCTTCACTGAAAATATTTATTCTCTGTTCTAACTTGGTGTTGCAGGGTTGTAGCTTCTAGATATATTCTTTATACCTTGTTTACTTTGTGGCTAACTTGTGAGGGGTGGTAGTACTCTTAATTTGGAGTTTCCATTTTGGAAACTCCCCTTTCTAAGTGTTTCCGCATTTAAAGGTGTTAATTTTCAGAAACGCCTATTCACCCCCCTCTAGGCGGCATCCTAGGTCCTTTCAATTGGTATCAGAGCGAGGTTCTCACCTAAAGCTTCACCGCCGTGAGAAAAGGATGTCGACGCCTATCGAGTTGGAGCCAGTGCTTCTCAAAAATGATGGTTCAAACTTTCTACCTTGGTCAATTCATGTACTCAATGCTTTTAGACATATTAGTCCTATTGTTGAGCATATTGTGTTTGCAAGCATACCTCTTCCTATAGTTGATTGGAGCAACTATAAGAATTTATCAAAAGAGGAAGAGATATGCGTGCAACTTAATGCTCAAGCTATTAATATCATTTTGAGTACATTGAGTGTAGAGGTTTAAGATGAGGCAATATTCAATGGACAACCACCTCCGGAGAGTGCTCATCTCATTTGGACCAAACTCGTTGAGTTATATGGAGAATCCAAATGCGATGATGCACTTGAGGTCGAGTCAATGGAAAGTATGTCCATTGTGTCTTCATGCAGCAAAGAAGCCTCACAAGACCTCAAGAGCACCGAGCCGGAGCAAGAAGTGCAAGCAGCACATGACATGATGTCTGCCTGCACATACCAGACGTGTCCGGTATGCCTACCGGACGTGTCCGGTATGGCCGAGGCAGTAGACCAGCAAGCAGCTGTTTGCAGCGATGCTCAAGCCTGATGGCGACCAAGTGATGAGTCAACCTCAGCATCTCATGATACTCATCACTTGTGTCTCATGGCCAAGAAAAGCAAGAAGAAGGCTAGCAAGAGAGATCAAGCCAAGGAGATAGCACAAGTAGATGATCAAGTGGAGAGTGATGTTGAAGTTGAAGACAACTACAACCTTGATCATCTCAACCACAAAGACAAGTTCATCATCATGAAGATAGTTGAAAAGAATGATGAGCTTGAAGAAGAGATTGAGAAGCAAGAGCAATCGCTTCAAAATCAAGAAAAGTTTCTCATCTCCAAATTGCAAGAGCTAAAAGCCATAAATGAGAGGTATGAAAAATTATCAATTGAGCATGCTTTAGTTACTAACTCCTCTTCTAGTGTTTCACAACTAGAGAAGGAAAACTTTGAGCTCAAGGCAAGGCTAGATGAACTATCAAGCAAGTACAATGTGCTACAAGCTAATTATGTTCATCTAAAGTGCTCTCATGAAGAATTAGTAGAATCAAACATTATTCTTGAGGTAGCACATGAGGTTGTGATCACATCGGTAAAATCCTCTCAACCTCTCACACATTTACTCACTAGTACACCATCTCAATTAAATGTTTCTTGTGCTAATGAGTGTGCTCCCCAAGCAAGCCAATCTTCGATTGAGCTAAATCTTATAGAAAACATAGAGCTCAAAGAAGAAGTGCAAAGATTAAAGAAAGATGTGATTCGGTTGAAGGGTAAGGAGAAAGCACAACCTTCTCAAGATAACCGTGATAACATGGTGAAGAAGCTTGAGAAGGGTTCAAACCTTGCTTCCTCCAAAGCCAAACAAAAGAATCACATCTCAAGCAAGGCCAACACAACCAAGAGCAAGAAACATGCAAAAAGGATGTGCTATGGTTGTGGATTGTATGGACATGAGTGGGCTATGTGTCCACACAAGAGTTGGGCCGACAAGGTTGAAGCCACCAATCAAAAGGCTTCTACCAAGGAGGCCAAGCAAATGAAGAGTCATGGACAAAGTGCTTGTCTCATGAGCAAGAAATTGGGGCATCCTACCAAGAAATGCTCAATGTACAAAGAAGCAAGAAAGGAAGCCCAAGTTGCAACTAGAAGATGCTATGGGTGCAATGAGATGGGCCACAAGGTTGATAGATGTCCATACAAGCAAAGCAAGCATAGAGCACACAAAGGCCACATATGCTATGCTTGTAGAAGAAAGGGGCATCTAAGCTATGAATGCCCAAATGGTAAAACTCCTAAGCCAAACACATTTGTTTATAATGATATGCTTAGGAAGACCACAAATGGAGTTAGCACTAGTAAGGTGATGTGTTCACCACAAACTAATGCTAAAGCCATTTGGGTGCCTAAGCACTTGTTGACTAACTTAAAAGGACCCAACAAGAGTTGGGTACCAAAGTGTGCTTAGGTTAATGATGTAGGTACTTGGTGATGAGATGAAAACCTCGGGGTGGTTGAGCAAGCAATTTGATAATATTCACTCAATCTATCAACCAATTCTTATCATAATTCCTTATATGGTTGACCCGAAGATAATTCAATAAATATATCATCTATTTCATCCTCATCATTGGTAACATGTACCTAAACTTTATATCATAGCCACTTTGTTCGGTTTGTGTACAAAAGGTCACAAATAGACATATTTGTGAAATATTGAAAGTGGTTAATAAGTTTTACTTGATGTTTATCATATTTGCCATATGATGCTTTTATTAGCTCTCTAGTAGAGTAATTTATTTGTTGAGATGCAAGTATACAATAAATAAATATTACAGTTAAAACGAAGAATCACAAGCAGCAAATTAATTGGTTCTGTCTTGCACCTATCGGACGTGTCCGGTATTACTATCGGACGTGTCCGGTATGGCTAGGGACAGAAAGTCAATGTTTCTGTCTATGTATTCCGGACGTGTCCGGTATACTACCGGACATGTCCGGTATTGTAGGAACCAGAACACTAATTGAATAAGCAACTGAGTTTTTGGATTCATATATACTCAATTTACTCAGAAGTTTGTGGTTTACCAAATCTAAGTGGATTGTGAGCATCTCTTCAACTCAAATTTAAATATGGCAAATTATTTGGTTGTGGTTCAAAATAGAAAATTGACTCCCAAATTCTCAATAGAACAATGTGCTTGTTGAAAGTCATTCAAATTACTTGGAGCACTTATTTAGGGGGAGCTAAATTTCTATTTTGCACCATTGTGGACTAACAAATTTATCTAGCACTCTTTGTAGTCCTTTGGATGAAAAATTGAATTTGTATCAAGCATGATTACTTGGCAATCAAGGTCAACATAAAGATTATCATGCCATGTATCTTCTTAGTGGTATTCTTGTGGGCTCAAGGCAAAGGTATGTGTTTACATACATACATTGTAAGTGCATCTAAGGCCCTTTATATGTTAGAATGTGCATTTGTGTGACATAGGAGAGATGTTTTTCAAAACCCCTAACTAGCATGAGTAGGAAGTGTGAATTTGAAAAACTATTTGAATCTTGGTCTTTGTGACCTAGCCTTGCCATGTGATGATTATAGCTCTCCTTGATTGTTTGATCAGCTAATCACACATGACATGGCTCTCTTAAGTCCACAATCTACTTTGTCTCACTTTATCTCTCTCAAGCAAGCAAATTATTGATTATGCCATATATTTGGAAAAGAGAAAATAAATTGATGGCATTCGATAAGAAAAGTGATAGTACTCGGTTTGGATCAAGATCATACACCTTTTTGGACTGAGCAACAATAGAGAAAGGGATTGGAAGAGTGAGAACACATTTTGGAATTAGTTGGGCCAGTCCGTGTATACCGGACGTGTCCGGTATGCTACCGGATGTGTCCGGTATGAGCGCGACTATAAAAACAGAGCATACCCCTTCGGCCCAAACAGACTTGCCTCCTCCAAATCAACCAGCCGACGCCCTTCTTCCCACCTAGGGCGACCAAGGATTTCACCAAGGAAAAGAGAGAGAGGGAGATTGCATTGGAGAAGGCTTGGATCAAGGATTGAAGGCCCGTGGATTTGGATTTCACATCGCTCTCTCTTCTCTCCTCTCAAGGTACCCTAATCACGGACCTCGTCCGATCTACATGGTCAATGCATGATTTTAAAATTCCTTCGGTCAATATGCTACATTGGTGATATAGAAGCAATGCCCAAAGTTTGGAATTGATCCGTGGTGGTTTGAATCGAGGAACCCCGGTTAGGGTTGCTGATCGCCCATACCGGACTGGACGTGTCCGGTATGGCCCAGCAGAGCAGACTCCCTGCTGATCTCTGACTCAATCCTATCTGAATGGTTTGTTAGGCTTAGTTTCTTTTGTATCTATGTTTTGCAAACCTTGTGACAATGGTGTGTCGAGGTGATTGTAAAACCTTGGATAAAAGAATCTATGTCTAATTACAATTCAAGAATAAGCTATGGGCATGTATCTAAAATTCTTTAGAAATCTTTAGATACAGGACAGCTGCCATGAGTGGACGACAGGAGCTGAGGTCCAAGCACAGGCATGATCCAGCACTTGAGAAGTACAAGAAGGCGAGATAGGATATGCATCCTGGATTCCAGCCGAGCAGCAGGAGGCCTACCAGGGCTGCCTCTAGTGCAGCAGCTCAGTATGCAGAGGGGTCCGGGAGCTCTTCTTCTGACACAGACACTGATGAGTTCAGAGTGGAGTCTAGAGATGAAAGAAAGAGGAAGAGCACTGACATAGGATCAGATGGTGACAGCTCAGATGAGGAGCAGGAGATTGAGGAGGAGCTAGTTCCTCCAGTTCAGCACCAGCCTAGTCAGGGGATGCACTATGGTCTTCTTGAGACACGTCTACCCAATGTACCCTCCTATGTTTCCAGGGTTGATTATAGAGGAAAGGGTATGACCAGGAGAGCTAGAGATGAGCGAAGGGTTGATCCGAGAGGATTACCTAAGGTTCAGTACGATCACCGCTTCCAGACAGCCTTTCACCTGGACTTCTACTCAGTGTGATTCTCACCAGGAACCCTGTGATTGCCAGGTCTTAGTGGATTGACTGGCATTACGTCAGAGAGTTGCAGAAGGCCTCAGTTGATCATGCCATTGCTATTTGCCAGCGCACTGGGGTTTATGAGATCATGGAGTTCCAGCATGACTAGAACACAGAGGTAGTAGCTCAGTTCTATGCTACTCTATTTGTTGAGGAGGATGAGCGGCGGATGCACTGGATGCTTGAGGGCCAGTGGTACAGTGTTGACTATGATGTTTTTGCCGCCCACCTTGGCTTCTCAGAGGATGATCTCCAGAGGGACAGGATCCACACCGAGCAGGTGTTACCCCCTGAGCAGCTCGCATATATGTATCCTCCAGGTGGTGAGAGAGGAGCTGTGGGGAAGGTTCTAGGTCTTCACCCTACCTACAGATACCTGGACAGGATGTTCAGGAAGACTATTGACTACAAGGGTGGAGACAAGGGCAACATTGCAGATTATTCCAGGAACCTACTTCATAGGATGGCACCTGATGCTCGGCCCTTCAGCATGTTTGATTTTATTTGGTCCAAGATCAGGAGTGTTGGAGAGAGGCCCCTCAAGGGCTGTGGTTTTGCTCCTTATATCATGCATATGATTGAGCAGGTGACAGGGCACACATTCGAGTATGATAAGATTCACAAGGCCCTGAAGATTATTGTAGATCTGCCTGAGACAGGGTTACCTCCAGCAGGACCAGGAGGAGCAGCAGCAGCACCAGAGGCAGATGCACCTGGGAGTGGTGCACCAGCAGGAGCTTCACCTTCACCACGTGCTCCCTCATGTTCTACTTCACGCCATGGCAGTCCTCCTTCACCTATCCGCAGGCTTTTCAGCTCCATATTTGGGATGTGCCGTGACATCCAGACTAGGCAGCAGAAGGAGAGGGAGGCTAGGAGGAAGGACACTCGGACTTTGAAGCAAATTGCTTCTAATCTTGAGCTTGATCCTCCTAGGTCTCCTCTATCAGATGAGGCAGCTAGTGAGCCTGAGACTGAGGAGCAGCAGCAGGCTAGATATGATAGAGAGTATGTTGAGTTCATACAGCGACAGCAGCAGCAGCAGGCACCTGAGCACCCTGACACTCTACCACTTCAGGCTCGTGTGCCTACTCACTCTCAGCCACGTCCCAGCACTGCCGACGACTATGCTATAGATTGGTGGAGTGACCTGACAGGTGGTGGTGGCTTCTACGGGTCTGGTGGCTATGACCCGTCTGGTGCGGGTGGTTCTCGTCCAGCCGGTGTTGCACGCTCAGATGATGATGATGATGATGTTGAGTGATGCCAGAGATTAGTGACAGCTTGTAGCCCCTTTGTCCTTAGTATGTCATTGTTGGACCTTTGTGGTGATAGATGACAAAGGGGGAGAGAGACTGATTAAAGCTTCAGGATAGTTTCGTTTGCTTATCTTTGTACTTGAAGATATGTACTGCAGGCTGTAGTTTGTTTTTGAGCTTCATTGATTATATCTTGTGAGAGATGAGACTTTTGCCTTATCTATGTATCTCTTGAGACATGATCTTTATCTATATATCAGTGGTTTTTGGACTTGAGAAAATTTGTAATAAGTGCTATGTGTGAATTACATGTGTCATATTTATTTTCATAAGGACTATGCACGCTAGAATGAAAATATTTGATGTGATGCTTTTATATTTATATTTATTCTTGTATGATATATCTTGTCATATGCATCACGGTTTCTCTTTGTCACACACACATGCACCCCACGGATGCAATGATTTAGGGGGAGTCTCCTATTTGTTTTAGTATGTGCAATTGACATTTGAGGTTAGTTTGTGAATTCTAATCATAAGCACATATTAAGGGGGAGCCTCTCAAAAATCATTGAACCCAAAAGTTTAAATGTTCATATCATTTTATAAGCTTTAATCAAGTTGTCATCAATCACCAAAAAGGGGGAGATTGAAAGTGCATGCAGCCCTTTAGTGGGTTTTGGATGATTGTATGACAACGTGATTAAAAGGACTAACCCGTTTGCTAAGTGTGGATAGGTAATAGGTTATCTCACAAGTACTTAGTGAAAGCCAAAATGATGTGTTGTTGCATAAACAATCTAGTTCAAGCACAAGACAACAATACAAATGGAATTCATGTGAAGGCTTGTTTATTGTGGGATTTCCATGTACTATATGAAAGCAAGCTCATGATTATTAGTTAATGAGACATGAGGGATTGCATATGGAATGGTCTCATATTTGAAGCTTGCTAAATTAAAATGAAAAAGATAACAATTCATATGAATGGATGATTCAACAACAAGATGTGACTTGATGGCTTGAGATGGTGAAGATAGCAAGGAAAGGTTTCGAGGTACTAAGCAAGGGTGAAGGGCAAGCGATGGCTTGGCGGCCGAAGAACCTAGCTAGGGTGAAGAAGAAAGTACTTGCATTTAGTTGAGGTACTAATCAAGCTAAAGATGGTCATATTGATGTGAAGAATCAAATCTATAATGAAGTATTTGATGGAAGTGACTTGATACATTTGGGATTATTCAAATTTGATGAATGGAATCAAGTCACATGCTCAAGATGGCTATGCTCAAGTGAAAAGATCAACATCAACATGTTAAGCACCCTTACTTGATGACGATTGGAAGGGACGGCATCAATTCAAAAAGAAATCAACTCAAGTGGTATAAATTCATTTTTGTTTTGATCTTGAGTTTAATAGGTATGCCGTACTACTAAGAGGGATGCATCATATTGATAGATAATGTTTCATAAGTGCTCAAGCCAACCCATGTGAGTTTTGAGAATTTGAGCGACAAAAGAGCTAACTGATTTCTTGCTGGTCTGGCAATACCGGAGGTGTTCGGTATTCATACCGGACGTGTCCGGTATTTGACCAGCAGCTGTAAAGTTGTTGTTCTCGGGTTGGTTCGTCGGGAGTTCCGACGTAGGTCAGGAGTTCCGACGGTCGGGAGTCCCGGCATGGGTCGGGAGTTCCGACGTCTCGCACTTCGACAGACTTGGAGGTTTCACTGTCCTGGTCATACCGGACGTGTCCGGTATGGATGACTAGAAGCCAACGGCTAGTTTTCAAAAGCCTTGAGGGTCGGGAGTTCCGATGTGAGTCGGGAGTTCCAACGGTCGGGAGTTCCGACACCTCACTAACTTTAACTTAGTTACATGTTTTTCAAATATGCTGAGGGTCGGGAGTTTCGACGTGAGTCGGGAGTTCCAACGGTCGGGAGTCCCGGCATTCATCGGGAGTTCTGACGCCTCACAACTTCACTGTAACTTAGTTACCGTTGGCGCAGTGTGAGTCATACCGGACGTGTCCGGTATGCATACCGGACGTGTCCGGTATTGCAACGGCTATAAAACGGCTAGTTTTTCAAGGGGGCTATAAATACCCCAAGCCTCCACCTTTGGAGGCTGCTGATTCTGCTGAGAAAGACACACGTTTTTGAGCCTTGCCAACTCTACTAAACCCTCTCTTAGTGAGTGTGTGATTCAAATTGCAAAATCAATTTGTGGGTTAAGAGAGAATTTGAAAAAGAGAGCAAGCCAGCACTTGAGCACTTGTGCATATTGTCAATCTCGTGATTCGCATTTGTTACTCTTGGACTCTTCGGTCCTAGACGGTTAGGCGTCACCGGAGAGCACCCGAGAGATTGTGGTGTGCCTCGGAAAGTTTGTATCGGTCGATTCCGCCGCCTCGGAATCAAATTAGTGGAAGGAGGAAAAGGAGTTGGAAAAGACTCCGGCTAGAGTGACCTTCGTGGTACCCTCTAGGGCTAACCTTCGCTGGGTCGCCCACAGCCCCCTCAACAGAGAGTAGGACTCGAACGAGTCCGAACTTCGGTAAAACAAATATCGTGTCTAAATTCGCATTTCATTTGATATTTGTGTTGCTCTAGCTGTTCTACAGGTTCTCTGTGTATATTGTCATCTCCATTAGGTGCCTACAGTTTGGTTTGAAGATAGAAATCGAAAGAAGCAAGTTCGGGGCCGATCTGCTGAAATCGTGTATACCGGACACGTCCGGTATTCATACCGGACACGTCCGGTATTTCCTGCCTTCACTAAAAATATTTATTCTCTGTTCTAACTTGGTGTTGCAGGGTTGTAGCTTCTAGATATATTCTTTATACCTTGTTTACTTTGTGGCTAACTTGTGAGGGGTGGTAGTACTCTTAATTTGGAGTTTCCATTTTGGAAACTCCCCTTTCTAAGTGTTTCCGCATTTAAAGGTGTTAATTTTTAGAAACGCCTATTTACCCCCCTCTAGGCAGCATCCTAGGTCCTTTCAGACACTTTTTCAAGAATATACCTTTCATGTCACCGAAATAGTGCGTGCATGCATTATATCCCTTGTTTGATTGTCCTGAAAGATTACTTAGAGCTAGCCAATCATTGATTATTACGAACAACAATGCTCGCAGGTCAAAGTGCTCCTGCTTGTGCTCATCCCACACACGTACACCTGGCTTGTTCCACAAAAGTAGAAGTTCTTCAACTAGTGGCCTTAGGTACACATCGATGTCGTTGCCAAGTGCTGTAGATACATAAACTTACGCTTCATGCATAACTAGGGAGGAAGGTTGTAGATACATAGAGTAACAGGCCAAGTGCTGTGACTACTGCTCTGCTCCCCGAAAGGATTCATACCATCCGTACTTAAAGCAAACCTTAAGTTTCTTGTGTCACTTGCAAACTTGAGGAATTCTCTATCGATTGCTCTCCACTGGGACCCATCAGCAGGGTGTCTCAACATATTGTCTACCTTACGGTCTTCTTTGTGCCATCGTAACAACTTTGCATGGTCTTTATTTCTAAAAAGACGTTTCAAGCATGGTATTATAGGAGCATATCACATAACCTTGGCAGAGATTTTCTTCTTGGGACGTTCGCCCTCAACATCACCAGGGTCATCTCGCCTAATCTTATATCGCGATGCATGACATACAGGGCATGCATCTAACTTCTCGTACTCCGCGCCATGGTAGAGGATGCAGTCATTAGGACATGCATGTATCTTTTGGATTTCTAATCCTAAAGGGCAGACTACCTATTTTTGCTTTGTATGTAGTGCTGGGCAATTCATTATCCTTCGGAAGCATCTTCTTTTGGATTTTTAGTAACTCCGCGAATCCCTTGTCAGATACACCATTCTTTGCCTTCCATTGCAGCAATTCCAATGTGGTACCTAACTTTTTCTGCCCCGCATCACAAGTTGGGTATAGCAATTTCTTGTGATCCTCTAGCATGCGGTCGAACTTGATCTTCTCCTTTTCACTTTCGCATTCTCTTTGTGCGTCACGAATGGCCTGACCAAGATCATCAGCGGGCTCCTCCTCTGTCCCTACCTCTTCTTTAGCGGGCTTCTCCTCTACCCCACCTCTTCTTCAGCGAGTTTCTCCTTTGCCCCCACCTCTTCTTCAGCTTCCCCCATTGCAGTATCGAAGGCACCATATTCAGCAAAAATGTCATCATCGCCCCATTGTTCTTCTTCACCTTCTTCCATTACAACTCCGGTTTCTCTGTGCTTCGTCCAACAAATATAGTTTGGCATGAAACCTGACTTGAACAAGTGTGAATGAAGAGTCTTGAGTTAGCATATTCCATCGTATTCTTACATACGGCACATGGGCAACACATGAAACCATCGCGTTTGTTTGCCTCGGCCGCACGTAACAAAGAATGCACGCCGTCCATGAACTCTTGGGAGCGACGAGTTCAACATATTTTTGCACGCCTGTTGTGCAAGATATTTTTGCACGAGTTCAACATACTCTTCCTCCTAGTAGAAGCCTGAACATCTAGTGCCATCCCACTGAAATTAAAATAGAAAATTAGAACTTTAATCACAACCATCATGAAAATAGGTATAAACTAACCATAGTCATTAAATACGATAAAATAACTCACATTGCGATCCGGACACCTGTAGAAAATGCAACCCTTGTTGGGACCCTCCTTCACTCGGTACTCCATCACAATCTTCGTCTCATCACAACACTTGCCGCATGCAATGAGTGGGAGGCCCGGCCTAAGTCGCTTTGGAAACCCATGAGAGGCCGAGGACCCAGAAACAGTTGCCATCTACTCTCTATACTCATTTTTGAATACACTATAAATTTCTCATTTTATAAACAAATAAAATTAAAAAAACTCTAAAATTCTCTATATCTCTAAACAATGAAGTGTGCTATGCATGCTACAAATGAACGGTGAATACTAGTTTTTAATAGCTACTTTAACCTTCCTTCATGTAAATATGCAAGCTTGAAGTTATTTTGAGCTCAAATTGCTTACAAATAAAAAAAACCACAATAAAGAACCATATATATATAGTGAACAAAATGAGATAAGACAATGGTGAAACATGAGAGTATGAAGTTGGTAACCTTTAGAACTGAAGAATCGACAGAGGAATCAAAGAAATCGATGGAGGAATCGAAGAATGGATGGAGAAAGAGCAAGAACACTGCTTAAATTTGAACTTAAGCTCTCGGGCAGGCTCGGGGAGGAAGAAGACGACCAGCAAGATTTATAGCTCAAAAACATGTTTCAATAAATAACCATCCATACTAGTTGACCTTGCTTATGTGATCATCTCGGCGAGCATTTCTCCCCTGGACGGCACCGTACTTAGTCAAGGAAGAGCTCTGATTCTACGAGGAAGGGAACACGGTCTTCCACGACCGTTGCCGCTCTCCCTCGTAGAATCAAAGCTCCTCCTTGATGTCCGTTACCGCTCGGCAGAGAACATGCTCGCCGAAATGAACACGGTCCGCAAGTTCAACTAGTACGGATTTTCTATAATTTTCTAACTATTTTCTAAGTTTTTCATTTCATAAAAAGTTAAAATAAAATGTTTAGTCGCGGAGTCCATAGAAATGACCATATTTTGACCTAGCAACGCATTGTCAATTATCATTGCGTTGCATTGCACCCCGGACCGGACTCCGGACAATAAAATACTATGGTCGATCGATGCCGTTCTTTGTCGTACAGTCGCACGGCGACGGCCGACGGACCCGCTCAACCACCAAATTTGTCAGGCCTGGCTGTTCGGGCGTATCGTCAAAAGAGAACAGATTTGCTTCCTATTGCACGACCTTGCATTGCATCTGTCATACCAGTCGGAGGCACTAGTCCCTATACTCATTTTTAATACAATATAAATTTCTCATTTTATAAACAAATAAAATAAAAAACTCTAAAATTCTCTATATCTCTAAACAATGAAGTGTGCTATGCATGCTACAAATGAAAGGTGAATACTAGTTTTTAATAGCTACTTTAACCTTCCTTCATGTAAATATGCAAGCTTGAAGTGATTTTGAGCTCAAATTGCTTACAAATGAAAAAACCCACAATAAAGAACCATATATATATATAGTGAACAAAATGAGATAAGACAATGGTGAAACATGAGAGTATGAAGTTGGTAACCTTTGGAACCGAAGAATCTAGAACCGAAGAATCGACGGAGGAATCGAAGAAATCGATGGAGGAATCGAAGAATGGATGGAGAAAGAGCAAGAACACTGCTTAAATTTGAACTGAAGCTCTCGGACGGGCTCGGGGAGGAAGAAGGCGGCCAGCAGGATTTATAGGGGGGACCTTTAGTCCCGGTTGGTGGATCCAACCGGGACTAAAGGTCACTTTCCAGTCCCGGGCCACGCCACTAGCTGGGACAAGAGATTTACTCCCGGTTGGAACCACCAACCGGGAGTAAAGGTCGACCTTTAATCCCGATTGGTGGCTCCAACCGGGACTAAAGGTCCCCTGCCACAACGGCCTGGCGCAGGAGCCGTTGGGCAGGGACCTTTAGTCCCGGTTGGAGCCACCAACCGGGACTAAAGGTCTCTCTAGTCCCGGACGCAATATTTTTCGGGACTAGAGCCTGATTTAGCCTTTGGATCAAATGTTTATTCTCTATTAGTGATATGGATCAGAATAGACACGAGTGCACTTTGGAAAGTAAAACAAAATAAAAGAATTTCACTTCGCTCTTTACTATTATTAGCAAACTAGGTGAGCACCACTGCGCCAGTACGATTGCTATGGAAGCTAAAGATTAGAACAAGGCAATACAATTACCAGGCTCAAACAAAATGGTCAAAATGATAGATTATTAGATCATGTGATTAAGTTACTAAAGCTCAAGCCATTTCTATGCACCTACTTTTAATATGGAACAAATAGATAACTTAGGGCTTGTGTGGCGAGTAGGTAATAATCACAAATATGTTCTCAATTTTATCTAAATCCTTTAAACACCTGTGGGTCCCATACATCCTCTTGCAACACACTTCATTTCTTTGTCCCGGCGAGTAGGTAATAATCCAACCAAATCAACTGGGGGCTGACGAGGAGCTTTGCTTCTGTGGTTGGAGTCCGCAGTAGCAGTTATCAGTTCGGTTGGCCAGTTTGTTTCGTTACTGGTTCGTGAAGAAGTACTACTATTTGATTTATGTGAGAGAAAAATACTATTTCGACTAAATATTTATGATCGTTTACGACACGCTACAGCCAAATAAACATGCTTATATTTGATGCGGCCTAGCACACACGTGACTGAGGCCCCGTTCAGTACAGCTCCTCTAGCTTCTCTGATACGTCTGAGTTTATGCACTGTTTTGGCTTCTCCTGCACCCACGGGCTGACTGTGTGAGAAGAGAGAGGAGAGAGAAAAAGAGCCGCTGTGAACAGTACATGATGTAAGAGAAGCTGGGGCCGACGTGAGGTCTGCCAAACGGGGCTGAGGGTGGTGACATGACATGTCTAGTTCGTTGCACGTACACCTAGATTCTGAAGCACGTAACCTATGCATGCAGAGAGAACCACGTATCAGGTTAATCAAAAAAGAATATTAAGCACTGCAACATGGACAAAGGGATGAAGATGGGTGGGATTGTCACGTGGACAACACTGGATTCTCCTCACTACAAGAGATAAAGAGAAGAGTGTTGTGGAGTTCACAACATGTGGGAAATCAGCCGAAGAAGTGCTCCTTCGCGGCAAAAATGAACTGGCACCAGCGATGTCTTCCTGATAAGAAAAAGACTCGAGGCAACGGCCAAAGAACACACACAACAAAACTCCCCGACACCCCCCCCCGAACACCCACCCCCGCGTCGTCTCGGGGGCGACACCCGCTGACACCAAACTCGGCCACCGCCGGCTAGCTCCTAGGCCGCCGCCGTCGCTCTCCGGCTAGCAGTGGCGGCGGCCCGCTGCGGCGCTCAAAAAGAGCCCCGCAGTAGTTCCACCTCACCCTCCCTCTCCTCCCCTCATCTTCTTCGTACGAGCTCTGAAGTTTCTGCGAACAAGGATGGCCAGAGGTGACCTAGAAATGCCTGATCCGAGTCCTCTGGGCCTGGATCCAGGGACCCCCAATCCGGATCCGGCGAGCAGCAGGTGAACAAGAGCGGCGACCTGCGCCAGCCCATGGCGGCCCAGATCCGGCTGGCGGCGGCCGGTGATAGGCGGCCGCAAAAGTCGCGGTGGCTGCGGCAGGCAACTGTAAGGGCGCGGCGGCCGGCAGCAGGTGGCCAGGCGGCCTCGCCTTCGAGTGCCCGTGGCGGCTCAGCGACTCCGCCGGCTCGGCGGACGCGGACACCGGCGCTCTCGCATGCGGATCCGGGACCAGCAAGTTCGTGTAGGCCATCGTGACCTGCTTGGCCACAGCTGGGTTCGCGGTGTGCGCGGGGATTTCCCTACAGGTGGAGCGCGAGTGGCTCCGCGCCCACGCCTCGAAGGAGTATGACTGCGACTTGGTAGCTTCAATGCGGCGTCCCCAGCCTCGGATCCGTCGCCGACAGGGCCGACAGGCATGGCAAATGACGGGCATTGGATGTAGCGGCCGGTCTAGCGCAACGCGGGAGGCCGCCCTTGAGGCGACCGTCTGGCGACACACCAAGGCGCGGCGGGCTGCCCGGATCCAGCGTGTCTAGGGCCAAGCGGCGCACACGCCTTACTGCGGCGCCTACGCAGCGTCGTGCAGTTTGGAGCCCGGCTGGTGCTGGACCAGCACTGCACGGCAGTGGCCTCCAGTGCCCTACTGCCGGTGCGCCTGCTGTAGCGTCTAGCGCCGGGGAAGACGCAACCGCTGGAGCGGTTCACCCGCGATGTGCTCTTTCTCAACTTTAAATTGAGCTGCAGCCGCGCACCATCGACACTGCCTGCCACCGCGTCAAGGCCCAAGTCTGGGACGCTGCCACCGGAGTGGCTGCCTGCGGGGCCCGGCCAACGCGCGCCCGCAGGGGCTGTTGCTGCGCCCTATCCCCTCCCTAGCTCGCACGCGGGCAAGGGAGGGAGGGGCCTGCTGTCGGCTGCCTGCGGGGACGGGTTGCTCGCCGGCACTTGAGTGGCCAGGTACGGGGTATAAGTCCACGTACCCACGACAATGAACATGGGCCACACTGTTAGTGGAGATTCATCCCATAAAATTAAGGCCTACGGTGCTCGGCTCTGGTCGGTGTGTACCGCAAGACAATCAGAAGACATCTTGGCGATGAAGGAAGATCTGTTCGGATATGATAGATATTGTATTCTTTGTAAATACTTACCATATAGCCGAATAGATCTAGACTTAGACCGACCTGTAACCCTACCCTCCGAATTATATAAGGCGGGTAGGGACCCCCTCGAATGCATCTCATATTCAATACAATCTACCGAAGACACATGACATAGGGTATTACGTCGATCAGATGGCCTGAACCTGTCTAAATCGCTTGTCTCTGCGCTTGTGTCATCATTTAGCTCCTATTACGCACACCTCCACCGATTCATCTATTACCATGGCCATACCCCTCGGTAGACTGCCGACCATATTTCGTCGACAGTGACGCGCCAGGTAGGGGGTGTGTATGCTGATTGCATGGCGAGCCAGATGGTCTGCTTCTCGAGCTCCATGATCCTTCCCTAGCCAGGTCAGACCTTCACGGTCGAATCTATGACCTGTGTCGTCTACGTCGACAACGTCGAGGAAATCATGGAGGCAGTGCAGAATCACCCTATGCCGATCATGCCAACATCTACAACGACATCTCCGATCTCGACGTCTCGCCGCTGGGTTAGGAGCAATGTTTTCCTAAACGGTAAACGGTCTTTACACGGTCGCCCTTCGTTTAGCGTTTAGGCTGTTTACACAGTGTTTAAACGAAGTTAAACGGTCTAAACGGTTTTGTACTTTAAAAAAATACATATAATTATATATGTGCATGTAAAAAATTAAGTATTCTAGCATTTATACATATTTATCCGAGTAAAAATCAATTATTTTGGTATGTATATATATTTATGCATGTGAAAAGAACCAAATATAGATATTTATGCATGTAACATATCAAGTGTACACATTTATAAATATAATAAACTTAAGTATACAAATTTATCCATACAAAATTGAACTAGATTTAACTCGTGTTCGTCTAAACGGCCGTTTAAACAGTTGTTTAGCCCGTTTAATGCTGTTTATCTCCGTTCCGTTTAGGCCGTTTAGGTCATTTTTTTACCGTTTAAACGGTCAACCGTTTAATTTCCGTTTATCCCCTAAACAAAATAGTTTACCACCGTTTACCGTTTACTGGCCGTTTAAATGGCCATTTAATCTGTTTAGGCGAACACTGGTTAGGAGATCCATCAGCAATAATGATGATCTGATCGCATCTATCGATCGGGTCACAGACCGCTTAGCGGAATGCCAGCTCCCCGTGGATTTGGTCTTAGATCAATCTAGAGCCAGCGACGAAGTTCCTTCACTCGAAGGTCACCACGCCACTAATGCCAAGCACCCTGCTCGTGCACGTCGTCCGAGGTAGCAAGATAAAGATTTGGTGATCACGGCAACTCTAGAAGGGCGTACCGTTCAACGTCGACCACTCCCCGTCCCGATGGAGAACATGCCGAGGCCCAATTCTTTTGGGCTGGTGGGTGCGGATCTGATCTGTCGGGATGCTCTGCACCATCTTTTTGCCGACCACACCAAACATAGCTACATCAACGACCTCTATCAGATCGACCTCCATGAGGCCTACTAGTCTGCGCTAATGGTAAACATGGTGCAAATTCGGCAGCTTCTGGATGACACGCTCCATACAATCCTAGAGGAAAGCCCAGAGCCATACTTCGAGGGCTCTACCAGCAACTACCCACCTTTCCCTACAGGCTTTGGGAGAGAGCTTTTTATAGTTAGCCACGACAGCGCTGCTATCGATGGAGAAGCCAGTGTCCAGCGCTGTGAGCACGAAACTAGGAATGCTGATCGCCAACAACGTCGCAATGAAGAAGCAGAAAACGCCGCCCAAGCCGCCAGAGGTGGCCCACTGCCTCTCGCCCATAATCTCCAACAAGAGTTCCTCATGGTGGATAACCAGCAAGTGGAGCAGACGCCGAGCGCCAATCTAGCTATGGCCACCCACGAGCTGGCTAGACTCCCACCAACACCGGACATACTCAAGATTCAAGCGTTGCTTAAAGCAGCTCAAGTCTAGGTCAACGACATCCTGAACCTAGTTTCATCTTTTTCGATCGCATTGGTTCGCAGTTGAGACCCCCATGGCTCTCTCCACGAGGGGGAAGCCGTTATCATAGTGGCCAGATCATCCAAGGAGGGTCTAGAGGCAATGTTGCCACCAACCCTGGATCACAAGGACCATGAAATCAGTGTGGCTGACTAGCTTGTGGTGCCAACCAGGAGGTTAATCAACCCCTACGCAGTGACGCCCATGATCATATCAACGCCAATCTCGATGCCAGCCATCGCATCAAGAACAGTCGTGCCCAGCATCATCGACAGAACTCCAACACCGACTGGAGTATGACGACCAACACGGTAACCCGTCAGCCTCTGACCACTCCCCGCTATCGAGCCGATGGGACCTCACCCCTTCATAGCAAGGCTGCGAGCTGTACAGTGGCCTGTAGGCTTCAAGGTCTTCGGGGTCGATGCCTATGAAGGCAAGGCTAATCCTGAGCAATGGATGCAGCTCTACGAGATCACCATACGTGCCACCAAGGGAAACAATGACGTAATGGCAAACTATCTGCCTGTTATGCTCTCCCAATCTACCAATAATTGGCTTATGGGCTTTGGGAAGGACTCCATCGAATCTTGGGATGATCTTAAGAGAGTTTTTATCGAGAATTATGTGGCAATGTGTCAGCAACCTAGCACAAAGTATGATATAGAGAAACTCCATTAGACGTCTGGGGAACCTTTATGAAGCTACATTAGGCGTTTCTCAGAAACGAGGAACACCATCCCCAACATCGGGGAAAGTGAGGCCATCTCCGCTTTCACTAGAGGACTCCATCACCATCATGAGCTATGCTCCAAACTTTACTGCAAGAGGTCCTAGACCATCGGTGAACTCCTCAAGGTTGCAAACTCATACGCAGACTCTGAAGAAGTTGATTGATAGTTCAAGGACGACGTTGCTCGTGCTTCCTGCTCAGATCGCCACTCACATCATGATGATGATCGCCGCGAAGAACATCATTATGAAGATCACAACGGGCGCTATGACGATCGCGAACGCCGTCATAATGATTGGCCAGAGGGATCAAGGGCTGCACAGCCACATCATCATCGACCGGAAAACTTCATCAACAATGTAGAGCAGCCACGCGCTAAGTGCAATTTCAATGCTGCCTACAAAAAGCTCCTTGACGGTCCATGCCCAATTCACAAGGACAACAAGCACACCATGCAACAATGCTATGGCATGGCCAAAGCTTTCCGTGATGAGGAGCAGAAATGGCAGCGGCGCAAGGATGATGAGTCAGATGATGGCAAGGGGAAGGAGCGTCTTAAGGATGCATGACCCACTTTCCAAGATGCCAACAAGATAGTCACCACAATATTCAGAGGGTACGCCACCTTCGAGAGCAAACACTAGCAGAAACTCACTGCTCGGTAGGTCATGTCGATCACCAAGTACGACACGGTCACCGATCCTAAATATCTGGACTGGTCGGAGTACCCTATCACCTTCAGTAGGGTCGACCAGTGGGTGGATATCCCATACCCAGGGTGTGTGCCACTCATGCTAGATCCACCATCCACAACATGTAGTTCAAGAAGGTCCTCATCGACGGTGGGAGTGCCCTCAATCTCCTCTTTGCCAGAGCCCTAACTGAGTTAGGCCTCATAAAGGATGATCTTGTCCCTATTGATTATCCATTCTAGGGGATTGTACCTGGTAGAGCGTCCCAACCTTTGGGGCAGATCACCTTGCATAGTCTAGTTTGGCACCATCGACCACTTCTATACTGGGTATGTGAACTTCTTTGTGGTAGATTTTGACACCACCTACCATGCTATCCTTGGCCAATCAGCTCTCATCAAGTTCATGGTCATGCCTCATTATGTCCACCTAGTGTTGAAGATCCCAACGAAATAGTGTGTTCTCACCCTACGTGCCAACGTCTCCATTGCCTATGACTACAAGAGAGAAGGACTTGCATCGCTGATGCGATGGATCTCTCGACTAAAATGGAGGCTTGCATCGCCGACTCCAAGAAGGTCCTAGTGGAGGAGCAGGCGATCCCGACTTAGGAGCCACCTCGGTCTGTGACTAAGTCCAAAGACACTAAGGAGGTTGAGTTCGTGATCGGCGATAGAAGCAAGACGGCCCAAATTGGGGCCCATCTCAACCCCAAATAGGAAGACGCGCTCGTTAGCTTCCTCCGTAGAAACATCGACGTGTTTGCATGGAAACCTACTGACATGCCTAGCGTTCCTCCGGAGCTGATTGAGCACTCCTTAAACATCTCACCGATCGCCAAACCGATCAAGCAAAAGCTCCGACGATTTGTGCAAGACAAAAAGGAGGCTATTAGGGTAGAAATAACTCGACTATTAGCAGCCAGCTTTATTCAAGAGGTGTATCACCCGGAGTGGCTCGCCAATCCGGTCCTTATACGAAAAAAGAATAATAAAAGGAGAATGTGTGTTGATTATACCGATCTCAACAAACACTGCCCTAAAGACCCCTTCGGCTTACCTCGCATTGATGTGGTCATAGATTCAATAGCCGGTTGTGAGCTCTTGTGCTTTCTCAATTGTTATTCTTGTTATCACCAGATCTCCTTAAAGGAAGAAGACCAGATCAAAACTTTGTTCATCACACCCTTCGGTGCCTATTGCTTCACCACCTTGTCCTTTGGGCTAAAAAACACCGGTGCCACCTACCAGAGGGCTATCCAGCGATGCCTTAGGACCAAATTGGGAAGAATGTTGAGGCCTACATTGATGATGTGGTAGTTAAGTCTAAGACTGCCGACAATCTCATCGCTGACCTCGAAGAAACTTTCCAAAGCCTAAAGAAATTCAAATGGAAGCTGAATCCCACTAACTGCATATTCGGTGTTCCATCTGGTATACTCCTAGGCAACGTCGTTAGTCACCATGGCATCAAAGCAAACCCAGAGAAGATAGAAGCAGTTACCAAGATGAAACACTGACCTACGTGAATGATGTCTAGAAGCTAATAGGATGCATGGATGCTTTAAGTTGTTTCATATCCTGATTAGGCAAAAAGGGTTTGCCATTCTTCAAGCTGCTCAAAGCTTCGGAGAAGTTTACCTAGATGCCTGAAGCCAACAAGTCCTTTGCCAAGCTCAAGCAATTCCTCACAACGCCTCCAGTCACGACGACACCACAAGCTAGCAAAACCTTATTGATCTACATTGCTGCAACCAACTGTGTCGTCGGTACTGCCATCGTTGTTGAACAAGAAGAAGCCGGGCACGCCTATAAAGTTCAACGCCCTATCTACTTCATCAGTGAAGTCCTAAACGAGTCTAAGGCTCGATATCCTCAGGTCCAGAAGCTATTGTACGTTGTCCTTATTACGTCTAGGAAGCTCTGCCATTACTTTGAGACATATCAAGTAGCAGTGGTTACTGAGTATCTGCTAGGCGACATCCTCTGTAATAAGGAAGCCAATGGACGCATCATTAAATGGGTGGTAGATCTCGGCACATACTCCATTGATTTCAGGGGCCACCAGACGATAAAGTCTCAAGTGCTCGCCAATTTCATCGTCGAATGGACCAACATGCAAGCTCCTGTCTCAGCCGACCGACCCGAGCACTGGGTCATATACTTTGATGGCTCCCTCAACCTTGATGGTGCTAGGGTAGGTATCTTTTTTATTTCTCCATCAGGGGATCACCTCCGAGATGTCCTCCGAATTCATTTTCCAGCCTCCCATAACGCCGCCGAGTACGAAACTTGTCTCCATGGTCTCCGTATTGCCATCGAACTTAGCGTTAAACGCCTCTTGGTATATGGTGACTCTACACTAGTCATTAATTAGGTCAACAAAGATTGGTCTTGTACCAGTGACAAGATGGATGATTACTGCTCGGAAATCAGAAAGTTGGAGGGCAAATTCTACGGTATTGAATACCACCATGTCGTACGAGATCAGAACCAAGTAGCCGACTAGCTATCCAAGCTAGGGTCAACCAGAGCTGAGGTCTCAGCTGGTGTCTTCATCTAGGATCTTCAAACTCCATCCATTAAGCAGGAGCAAGCAGTTCATGAATCTTCCCCTGCTAAGCAATTGGTCTTGGTAATTCCCGCACCGAGCTGTGATTGGCAAGAGCCTTTTATCAAGTACTTGACACTGCAGATGTACCAGCTGATAAGACCGAGATGGAACGCCTAATTCACTGTAGCAAGCATTACGTGCTAGTCGATGGCAAGCTAATGTGAAAGAATGCAAAGGAGGAATTGCTTCAGAAGTGCATATCTTAGGAAGAAGGAGTGGCATTGCTTCAAGAAATCCGTTCTGGATCCTGCAGCAACCACACAACCTCTAGAAGTCTGGTCAACAAAGCTTTTTGAGTAGGTTTCTATTGGCCATCAGCAGTCGCAGACGCTGAAACGCTTGTCCAACGGTGTAAGGGATGCCAATTTTTCACCAAACAGATCCACGTTCCAGCTTAGGTTCTGCAGATGATTCCCACCTCTTGGCCATTCACATGCTGGGGACTGGATATGATTGGGCCATTCAAGAACGCCTTCGGTGGATTCTGATGGGTTTATATCGCTATCGATAAATTCTCCAAGTGGATCGAGTACAAGCTGCTCGTCCAATCTACAACAAAGAAAGCAGTAGAGCTCTTCAATGACATCATCCATAGGTTTGGGCTGCCAAATAGTATCATCACCGACCTTGGTTCTACATTTACCGGCAGTGACTTCTAGAATTTCTATGAGGATTGGTCCATATCCATTAAGTATGTATCGGTTGCGCACCCTAGGGCTAATGGCCAGGTTGAGTGAGCGAACGACATGATTTTAGACACCCTAAAGAAGAGGTTATATGAGAAGGATCAGAAACATCTGGGCAAATGGCTCAAAGAACTACCAGCTATGGTCTAGGGACTAAGGACCCAACCCAGTCGCAACATTGGAGTCTCCCCCTATTTCTTGGTGTTCGGATCAGAGGCCGTGTTACTTGCCGATGTCACTTTCCGAGCACCAAGGATAGAGAACTATGATGAAGAGAACAATGATCAGGCATGACAAGACGATGTCGATCGACTTGAGGAAGAATGCTTGGTCACATGTGTTTGGATGGCCAAGTACCCGGACAATCTGTGTAAATACTTCAACCGCAATATCCAGGAGTGATCCTTCATGGTCGGCGACATGGTACTCTGTAGGAAACAGAAGACTAATGGGATGCACAAGCTATCTTCACCTTAGGAGGGTCTATACATTATCAAGGCTATGACTCGACCAAGATCCTATAGACTCTGTGATCAAGATGGCGTAGACATCCCTAACTCCTAACACATCAAACACCTCAAGCGTTTCTATCCTTGAGACATCCTACTAAGATATGTACCCCTTATGTATTTATGCATTTCAATAATGATTTTCTCCATGATGTTTTCTCCATTTGTTGTTTTCTTTGTAATTTTCCTCCAATTATGTTTTGTTTTTCTCCATGCTAAACATCTTTAAGATGACACTTTCTATCACCATTAGATTCGCTGACCAACCACGTTCTCATTCACGTTATCTAGAAGTAGTCCTATTCTTGATTTAGCACCTAAACGTGCATGGGCAGTAGCGCTCTGCGTCATGGGCAGTTGGCAGCAGCTCCTTGGTGATGCCTATATTCCTAAGCGTGCAAAGGAGCTAAGTTCTTTACACCATGGGGTGTGGGATAGCCGGGGCTGATAACAAGATAAAGGACTAACAATGCATCGTTAATATTAAATATTAAGACTTTATATGTACTAAAAACTAAAGTTTCATTTACAATTGCTCGGCATAATGCCGATAAGCCTGTTACATTCTAAGTTGTCATGGTTCATTGCCAGCATCACCGAACAGATCCATGTCGTCCGCCAGTTTGATCGCCAAATTGGACACCTCCTCCAGTGCGGTGATTTGCTCGTCTCTCAGATTTTTGGCAAAGCCACCGTCGATTCATTTGAGATTCACCAAGGGGTAGACTGACTGGACAACCACCAGTGCATGGCCCATGATAGAACAAGTGACACCATGAGCATAGTGCTTAAAGTTCTCCAGTGCTGACTTGCACCTCTCCAAGATAATGTCCGGCCATGGTGCTCTATTGGGCTCTGGCACTTCTTGGTCGATGAGATCTAGCACGGGTTTTATCCTATTGGAGATGGTCTTCAACTTTTCTTTACTGACCTCCAGCCAGAGCTCAAAGTCGCGGAACTACACCTGACTATTGGTTTGGATTACTATAGACAAGAAGGGCAATCATCTTAAACACATTTCTCATAGCAAGAGGTGTATTGACATAAGGAATAACTTACGGTTCAGTTCTTCGGTGAGTTGTTCTTTCACCATCAGAGCTTCATCTCTTTCTTTCTCTGCAAGCACTTTGGCTTCATGTGCTAGCAGAGCTTGGGTCTCCACCTCCACCTTGGCATCATGCGCCAGGCATGCTTCGGTCTCCGCCCGCTTCTTCGCTTCATCAAGCTCTACACCATTGAAAGATTACTACTAGCATGGACAAATTGAGGATATGAAAGCAATATACCATGGGGCCTAAGGCCTTACTTTTCTCCTGGTCTACGCCATCGCCTAGCTAATTCATTAGTTCCCAATTCTTCACCTCTAGTCATGTCTTTTCTGCTTGCAACTTCTTTCGATCAGCGTGCGCTTTAGCCAGCATCTTCTCTAGAGTCTTCACAGACTCATGTAGCCTCTAGTTCTTAGCAATTGATGGAGCCACCCGCTTCAGCTAGCGCATGCGGTTCTTAGAGATCTTCATTAGCTCCTATGGCAAACAATAGTTAACTAGCGTAATCTCCAACTTCAATTGGTCGTGTAGACTAACGTACTTTAATCTGGCTAGACACTGATGCTAGTGCTGCCCTGAGCTCCTTCACCTACTCGCTCACCTCCTCATACTCCACCACCTCAATTGTATCTCCACGGCACACGAAGGTCCACAAAAGCTAAGGAGGATGATCCTGGGTATTTGGCGCTTCATGCTCAATTTCTTCAATCACCTCAGTGGACTCCCTTGCCTACCTTGGTGCCTGGTCAGCTTGTGGTTGGATGTAGGGGCCAAGATCCATTATTGGCATCTGAGCCCAAGGACTGGCACTTGGCTCTGGGTGACTGGTCGGCTCGGTAGCAACATCTTCATTCATTTGCTTTGGGTGCTCGGGAACTTTGGCTCGGGGACCAGCCTGGTTTTCGGGTATTTCTTGTTTTTTTCTTCTAGCTATCCTACCCTAGCACCCTGAGCACCGGTAGTTGTGGCACTCAACTCGGTGTCCTGCTGAGCATCGCTGATATCGATTGGGTGAAGTTCCTCGGTCGACCCTTCCCTGCAATATGATGTCGTATCATTAATACTTCTTCTTTGGTTATGCTTGGACTAAGTCTGGGGCAGAGACACTTACTCGTTAGATCGCCTACATGCAGCTCTGAATGGTCGGGGCCTATTGGAGCTGCCCTATCCTTCAGTTGCCGGCATGAATCTTGAGAACACTGGAGGTGGCCGGTTCACCTCTGGTGCTTCTAAACTTGTTGCGGTGGCTCTCCCGGCCTAAGACCCTCATCTAGGCTTAGGGACTTTGCTCCGAGTGGATCTTTGGTTGGTTGCGCCTTGGGCCAGCCGGTCAGAGGCTCTAACGGTCAGTGTTGGAGCGGTCATCCACGTAGCTCGTTGCTGCAGCGTCTCGCCCATGTCTTCATCATCATCCGACCAGTCCATGATGACTTGTTGGTGTGCTGAAGGCTCTCTAATTGAGATTCCACCCCTCTTGTGTGGTGGCAGAGTGTTTAGTTTTTTCTTCTTCTTTACCGGTCTGCTTGGGCCGGTTGTTTCCCATGCGTCGGCTGCCGATGCCTAGGAGTTTCCTCCACCACATCTTCGGATGAGGACGACGAGCTGCTCTCTGAAGGAGGACTGGTTGGAGCTTGGGTTCCACGGGCATCTATGCCCATCCGCCAGGTGCCATTCGGCATGTCGGAACATACACAACATGATCCTATCCACAAGTTTTCAAGAAGACATTTCAACATCAACAAGATTTGACATTACATGAAGTGCCAATGGTACACTCTTACTAGTGGTGGTGGATTCATGATGCTGTATGCCACCCGCTGCCCCATGTTGCTCAGTTTGGTGTTACTTGAAAAGAGCTCTAGGAGGCGATTGTAGGCATCGCCCTTATTTATCTTCTCCGGGGCTTCTCGAGCAGTATCTTCATCAGCTATATATTCATACGCGGGGTGGAACCTCACCTTGTTCGGCTGGATCCGACATACAACAAAGTTTATGGCTACACCAACTCCATCAAGATTGTTATGCATCTAACCTAGAATTTGCAGAAGCTCATCGACCTGGGTCGTCTTTGAACTGGTCGGTCTTGTCGACCAGTTTGCACTTGGCACTGCTAAATGGTCTATGTCGGCTGACAAGCTCGGTTCAGCCTTTCAGATATAGAACCACTTAGCATTCCATCCATTCAATGATGTGTTGAGAGGCACTTGTATGTATTCCTTCACCATGCCATCCCTCAGCTACAGATAAACTCCATCGACAACTTTGGGGGACCCAGATCCAATGAAGGGTTTGAGGCAGAAGAAATAACAAAAGAGGTTAAAGTGCAGAGCGATTCCAATGAATGCTTCGCACAGATTGATGAAGAGGGAGATATGAAGAATGCTGTTGGGATGGAGATGGCAAAGGTTAATGCTGTAATAGCAAAGAAGCTTCTATGGGAAAGGATGCGCAGGAATCCCAAATCCACGAATGAAATAAACCTCGAATACAACAAGTTCGTTGGTATTGGGGGTTCAGAACGGTTCACCGGCAGCGGGGCGCCATCCTATGGTTACTTGATCTTGAAGGATGCCTTTGAACACCATTTTTTCTAGGGTCTCCTAGGTGATGGTAGATCTGACCCACTCTTAGTTGCGGCGGACCTCACCAGTACTCTCCACCGCCTCCATCCCTAACTTCTTTAGGCTCGAGCGGCTACGTTTTTCCCACCCTTCACCATGGATCAGATCTAATTCAATTTGGATACGCTCAGATTCGATTGAGGAGGCGCTGCGGTTGTAATGTGGCTATAGCAGGGTGTGCAAAGGCGAAGCGCCGAGTATTTTGTGGTTGCAAGGAAGAGGACGCGCTATGAGGAATGAGGGAAGTGTGCCACGGTGGGCAGATTCGTATGGTTCGACCTTGACCCTAAACCTTCAGGGTTTTTGGGAAACCGTGCTAACTCTACCATGTCGTTCACACCCTACAACTTCTGCATCAATGGTTATTGGGCCGATTTAATGGGCCTCCAAGCATGCTGAATGGCTGAGCCTGTTTTGTCGGTCTACCTCTCCATGCTCTCCAAATTTCACCACAGTTAAGTGCTAAGCACTCTCCAAATTTCACCATGATCAAGTGCTAAGCACTCTCCATGTTTGCGACGGTATATTGCTAAGCACTCTCCAAAATTTGCCATGGTTAAGTGCTAAGCACTCTCCATGTTTGCCATGGTATAGTGCTAAGCACTCTCCATTTTCTCCATGGTTTAAGTGCTAAGCACTCTCCATGTTTGCCATGGTATAGTGCTAAGTACTCTCAATTTTCTCCATGGTTTAAGTGCTAAGCACTCTCCATGTTCACCATGGTATAGTGCTAAGCACTCTCCATTTTCTCCATGGTTTAAGTGCTAAGCACTCTCCATGTTCACCACGGTATAGTGCTAAGCACTCTCCATTTTCTCCATGGTTTAAGTGCTAAGCACTCTCCATGTTTGCCATGGTATAGTGCTGAGCACTCTCCGTTTTCTCCACGGTTTAAGTGCTAAGCACTCTCCATGTTCACCATGATATAGTGCTAAGCACTCTCCATTTTCTCCACGGTTTAAGTGCTAAGCACTCTCCATGTTCACCACAGTATAGTGCTAAGCATTCTCCATTTTCTCCATGGTTGAAGTGCTAAGCACTCTCCATGTTCGCCATGGTATAGTGCTAAGCACTCTCCATTTTCTCCACGGTTTAAGTGCTAAGCACTCTCCATGTTCACCATGGTATAGTGCTAAGCACTCTCCATTTTCTCCATGGTTTAAGTGCTAAGCACTCTCCATGTTCGCCACGGTATAGTGCTAAGAACTCTCCATGTTCTCCAGTGGTAAAAGTGCTAAGCACTCTTCATTTTTTTCTCCATTTTTAAGTGCTCAACACTCCCTAAATTTTACTCCAATGTCCAGTGCTAAGCATTGGGATTTTGTCCTTTTCACTTGTTTCTTTGATCCTGCTACAAGATACTGCTCTATCTTACAATAAGCTTGGGGACTAAGTGTGTACACTTCACCTAGCAGTGAGTGTACTATTTTTCCTCTTACTGGTCTTTAGCTAAGCTAGGGGCTAGCTGTGTGCTCGGCTAAGCTAGGACTCATTTATTCTAAATAACTGATCATTGTACTTCTTTGATCCTGACACTAGGTGCATTCTTCACCTACTATCAGGCTCAGAGACTACAATGTATACATTGCATCTTGCAGTTCTTGTATCAAATTTAATGGTTGTCTAAGTTCCCTTGTTCTTTCTCCATGGTATATTCTTTGATCCTGACACTAGGTGTCTTCTTCACCTACTGTTAGGCTAAGGGACTACAATGTATACATTGCACCTTGCAACACATGTATCAACACTAACATCTAAGTCATGGATGATGATCATCTAACTTTGCCAACGAAGCCTAAGTGTGTACACTTCACCTAAAGTGGAGAATTTTTAAAATTTTAAACTTGAGTTCCTTACATCCTTCTAGCAAGCCTTACTTGGCTAAGTCTGAGATCTACGTACCAGTTACACTGGTCGGCTTTGACTTTCACCACCTAGGTCACTAGTTAAACTGGTCGTCTTTGACTTCTATTGATCGGATTACCAGTTAAACTGGTCGACACTTCATTCTGTTGATTGGATTACTAGTTAAACTAGTCGGATTGCCAGATTAACTATCTGACTCCAAGTTAAATTGCTTGGACTTGCTCAAGACAGTGTTGCTCAGTGGATACAAGGTGCTCGAGGACTAGCTAGGGGGGGTATAACTGTAGGTACCCACGACAATGAACATGGGACGCACCGCCAGTGGAGGTCCAGCCCATAAGATCAAGGCCTTTGGTGCTCGGCTCTGGTCGGCGTGCACCGCAAGGCAATCAGAAGACATCTTGGTGATGAAGGAAGATCTGTTTGGATATGATAGATATTGTATTCCTTGTAAATACTTACCATATAGCCAAATAGATCTAGACTTAGACCGACCTATAACCCTACCCTCTAAACTATAGAAGGCGGGTAGGAACCCCCTCGAATGCATCTCATTTTCAATACAATCCACCAAACACACATGATGTAGGGTATTACATTGATTAGATGGCCTAAACTTATCTAAATCGCTTGTCTTTGCGCTTGTGTTACCATTTGGCTCCTATTACGCGCACCTCCACCGATTCATCTACTACCGTGGGCATACCCCTCGATAGACTATCGACCATATTTTGTCGACACCAGGGGACCATGTGTTGGCCTACATGGCCTCTACTAGCTGTTGGCCGTGGTCCTAAGCCTGCCTCCCCATGGTGGAAGGCCAAGCATCGGGCACCGGGCGTCGCGTGAGAGGCGTCTTCAAGGTACCACTGCTCCCCTACAATTCTAGTCATCATCGGCAAGTTTGGCTTCTCACATTGCTCTAGGTTGGCTTCCGCAAGCATTTGGAATCTGGGTGAAAACCCTATCTAGCTGCTCCAAGCCAATGACGATGGTGCGATTGGCGTCATATCCATTCCTGGAGGCATTGCTGTAGATTCAGTTTCATGCTATCATGGAAGCCATCCTGAGTTTGCTGCATCCACAGGGCAGGTCTTAGGGCAAAAGCCCTTATGAGCCAGGTGCCCCGGTCATCAATGGTGGTGTCTGTGGACGTCACTTCCCTTCTTGATGGCATCGATATAAGCACACCTGCTTCCATCCGCACCCGACGCATCCTTGTGCTCTCCTATCCCTCTCCTTCCTTGGTGTGTGCCTCCTTGCTTCTTGCCCCCCTCTCGGGTGAGACTAGCTCTGGCTATCGATCATTGCCAATTTTTCGATGAGTGTCCTCCTCTAGCGTCTCTGCTCTGTCAGCGCTCTCCTTGATGGTGCCCAAAAATCTAATGCCGGGTGGTGTTTCCACCACTACCACAATTCCCCTCCAAGGTTTCCTCCTCATGGACAACATTGAATGGTGGTACATGGGACCAAAAGTGCTATAGGTGTCGCCATCAGTCTCAAGGGAGGTCGTCATGTCCGGTGATCTTCGTCTTGTGTGTCCGTCACCGTTCTTAGTCCCCATTCCACTAGTTGGTCCTCAGATGGAGGGCGGCATCAGAGCGATGTAGCTATGAGGAGTGGTGCAGGGCACAATGGCCATAGTGAAATTGATGAGTATGCTGTTTGGTGGTGGCGCAAATCGATGATCGGTTGGTGTCTTTCGGCTTGCGTCTAGGATTACACTTGTTGTAGTGTTGTTATTGTTGTTTCTGTTAAGTGTTGTTGTAATGTCTCTCTCTTCCTCTTTCATGTACTTCTTTGACCTTCAAGGGCCGACCCCCAGTATTAGGTGCTTTGCACCCTTCCACCCACCGGCTTGCCGGGATATGTGGAATGAAAATCAGGTGGGATCGGTTTGATCCCCCTATAGTTGACCTCAAAAAGAAAATAAGAAAAAGACTGATAAAATAAAAGTCAGATAATAGCATCATAGCTTTCATTTAGTAGTTGGTAAATAAAATTACAGGGCTGAACAGATAAAAAAGTAAACTTAATGGGCTTTGTAATTGAGGGCAATGCCCACATATAAGACATGAACAACAACACAGTATTACGAATCAACTATTGTAGAACACAACAAAATCAACAATTGGCACTAGGATCGGTTTTGAAAACATTGTTGTCAGTCATGGCTAATCAGAAACACATACAATGTTTCATTCATCATTTCCCGCTAGATCGAATTCCACATCACATTAATAGAATGCGCATTGTATCATAACCAGGAATAGAGATACCTACAAGCACACATCCATGTTGTGTAATGGCCAACATGTTATCTAGCTTTTGGTTCATAAAACATTCCTATATACTACATACCAAATCACACTATTTAGATACCTAGTAGATTAAGCATGGTCTTGAGACAACAATCCATAAGCATAGATAACATAGAGCATATACAAATAGAGCCAAACAACACCAAAACTAGCTAGATCCAGCAAAGGGAAACAAATGAAAAGAGATGAAACATGGTGGCAGATGTTACACTTGTGGATGCAAGCAGTGAGGTAGCCTCTGTAGGAGCATGTGCTCTTTGAGAGGTGGAAGTTGCAATGGCCATAGCTAGATCAATAGGAAATTGCAGCTTGGTGTTGTTCTCTAGTTCTTAGGTAGACATAGATGTTGGCCTAGTAGATCACCGGGTCAATACTTCTAAAACCAATTGATCTCCTTGTTGGCGCAAACATCACTAGAGAACTTTAACAGGGAATTGAAAAGCATCAGTAGAATGAGTAGTGGGGTGCCTTCCCGAGTAGTGAGAACCAAAAGAGATGGAGTGTTGGATGGCCTCTTGAGCGACTCCCTTGATGGTGAACATGCCGCACATCTCTATAAAGTCTTGTAGGTGCATGTTGGAATCCTTGTGAGATTTCCCAAAGAAGGGATTGCCTTGTACCATCGTGATCAATGCTAGCTTAGGCTTGAAATTCACATCTCTAGTGATGATAGTTGGGGCAGTGGCCAGTTTGGAAGTAGATGGAGCCAAGAAATTGTGGATGGTCTTGTTTTCCATTGAAAGCATCTAGGTCTCTAGTTGGGTTTCGATAATTAATGACGACACAAGATTACTATGACTAACATGTGTTTTACAAAGGCAATTTGAGTTAGGTCATGGTAATGGAAATTGATTGGACAATCATGGTTGTCATGCCCCTATCGATGGAAATTGTTTCATTTTTCAAAGGATGGACGACAAGGTTAAGGACGGACTAGTTCTAAGTGTTGTTTGGTGTTGGAGAGACACTTAGAATAGTTTAGGACTTTGTTTTTCCTTTGGCCATACTATTAAGGGGGGTATGGACTAGTAGCTTAACCTAGGTGAGTCTAATGGATTAGGTGTGGTGCACACTTGTCAAACTTAGCACTAGGTAGCTTAGGAATAGCCCTAAGAATGATAGAAGTCAACTTCATTCACAAAGAAATTCGAATTGGAAGTAAATGGAGAGTCAAATGACTGACCAAACACTAGTTTGGTTGTGACTGGACACAGCTTAGAGAGTCTGGTTAGTTCATTTGATCAGCAGCAGCAGTCAGAGTGTGACCAGACGCTGGACACTAGTACTCATCGGACATGATGCTAGCCGTATCTGTAGCAGCGTGGACGGGATGTTGACCATGGACCAGACGCTGAATAGAGAAGTGACCAGACTCTAGGTGCCAGCATTCAATCAACATCAGTAAGGTTCCATATAGGGTTTTTGATGACCAGACGCGTCCGGTGGGTGCTGACCGGACACAGGCCAGAGTCCGGATAGAGCAAATGACTCTTTCTGACACGCATGCACTATGGTAGGACATTTTAGACACAAGGGGTGAAATAGGCTAAGTGTAGGGCTTATTTATTGCAAAAATGTAGAATTAGCCCAATTCACCCCCCCTCTTGGGCATCTTGATCCTTTCAATTGGTATCGGAGCCTCGTGCTCCCTAAATTAGGCTTAACCGCCTAGAGCAAGATGTCCCACATGAATGGACCCCCTCCTATCTTCGAGGGAGATGATTTTCCTTATTGGAAAATTCGCATGGAGGCATACCTAGAAGCTTTAGATGTTGGAGTTCTTAGAGCTGCCTCATAAGACTTCCCAAAACCTAAGGATCACACAAACCTTCAAGGTGATGAGGTTAACTACGAGAAGTTGAATGCAAAGGCTAGAAACACCCTCTTTAGAGGCTTTTACAAGGATGTTTTTAACCATGTGTGGAACCACAAAGACACCCATGCACTATGGTCAGACATTTCTATGCTCCATGAGGGAACCAAGAGTGAGCGTGAGGAATGCTACCACCTTGTGATGAAAAAGCTTAATTCATTTGAGATGTTTCCTAGAGAAAGTGTCAATGAGATGTATTCACGCTTGAATGTTCTTGTAGAGGAAGTCAATGGGCTTGGACTCACACAAATGCAACCCTCCAATGTTGTGAGAAAGATCTTGAGTGTCCTCCCCATTTACAAATATGGGCATATTGTGACGGTGCTTCTTCAAGGTAATCTTTCCACCGCTACTCCAACTCAAATATTGGGGAAGATCAGTGCACATGAGATGTACATGCACATCACTCCACAAGATGGCTCTTCTTCCACCAGAAAAGAAAGATTTGGCATTCAAGGCTAGCCAAAAGAAGAGGGGCAAAGCAAGAGTTGATCATGATAGCTCAAGTGATGATGAGATTGATGATGCAAGTATCGCTCTCATGGTGAGAAGAACTGCCAAGATGCTCAAGAATCTAAACAAGAATGGTGTCAAGTTTAATGGCAAGAAGAAGAAATTCTTCACTAGTAATAGGATGAAGCCCATCTCTGAAATAGATTGCTATGATTATGGAGAACTTGGTCATCTAGCCCATCAATGCCCAAAACCAAAGAAAGACAAGTACAAGAAGAAGTACAAGGGCAAGAAAGATGACTCGAGTGATGAAAATGATGATGAGAAGAAGAAGAACAAGCCATACAAGAAGAAGGATGGCAAGAAGAAGGAATTTCACAAGAAGAAGAAGAATGGCAAGGCATACATTGTTGGTGATGGCTCACGGACATTGAATCGTTAAGTAGCTCATCTGATGATGAAAGTGAGAATGAGAAGAAGAAGGTGGCCACTCTTGTTATTGATTCTTCACTATCTTCACCAACACTGCCTGCCGTCATCCTCTACACACAAATGCCTTATGGCCAAGGTTGAATGAAAGGTACAAAATGATGATGATAGTAGTGGTGATGATAATACTAGCAATGATGAAAGTGGTAGTGATAGTCATGAAGAATTTGAATCACCTTCTTATGATGATCTTGTCAAGTTGCCAAACCAATACACTAAAATCATTAGAAAGATAAGAGCTAAAAATGAAAAGCTAGAACTTGAGAAGGACTCACTCTTAGCAAAGTATGACATAGCCAAAAAAGCTAGTGTTGAGCTTAGAGAAGAAAATAAAATTGTGTCATCCAAACTCAAGGAGCTCAAATCCTCTAAAAAGGAGCTTAGAGAAAAACATGATAAACTTGAGGGGATACATAATGAGCTCACCACTCATTGCAATTTGCTAAAAGAAGAGTACACCAATCTCAAGATTAATCATGACAATCTTGTTCTTTCTCATGAGTTATTATTCAATGAGCCACATGATGCTTCTAACAATGTTGTTAAGATTGATATAGCCACATCATGTGATGACTTGATTGTTGAGAGCATTGAGCAAGGTTCTAGTAGCAAAGGCAAGAAAGTGGTTGAGTTCGACAACTATGATGATTATGTCCAGCTCAAGAATGAGAATGAAAAGCTCAAGAAAGATCTTGAAAAGCTATCAACCACCAACACAATTGTCATAGAGAATCTTGACAATGATTATGATATAGCTCTTGAGAATGAGATGCTTAAAGAAGAGAACAAGAGACTCAAGATGGAGAAAAATCATGATGAACTTAGAACAGAAAACAAGAAGCTCAAGTTGGAGAAAGAACATCTCAAGACCGGGTTGAGCAAGTGCAGAAGAGGATAATATCTCCAAAGTGAGCTACTCATGAACACCATGATGAAGATGGATAGAAGTGGTATTAGGTACTTGGCAAATCAAGAGAAGAAAGCTCAAGCTCAACATCAACAAAAATACAATTCAAAGCCTAAGCCAAAGATATGTTTTGAGTGTGGACAAGAAGGTCACTTTGCTCATGAGTGTCAAACTCCACCACCACAACATTTGCCCAAGCATGCTAGACCCTTTGCCTTCAATGCTCACTACATGCTTAGAAAGGATTCTAGTGGAAAAATGAAAGTCATGTTCTTAGGTCCTCCCAACAAGAATATGCCTAAACAAATTTGGGTTGCAAAGTCACTAGTTGAGAAAGTAAAGGGCCCTCATCAAGTTTGGGTCCCTAAACAACAAGCTTGATCTCTTGTGTGTAGGTGAACTACAAGACTAGTGGAAGTCATTGAGTTATTGATAGTGGTTGCACTCAACATATGACCGGTGATCCTCGTATGTTCACCTCACTAGATGAAGAAGTATATGGTCAAGAAAGGATTACATTTGGTGATAATTCAAAGGACAAAGTTCAAGGATTGGGCAAAGTTGCAATATCAAATGATAATTCAATATCAAATGTGCTATATGTTGCTTCATTGAGTTTCAAGTTGCTATCCATTGGTCAATTGTGTGATCTTGGCTTCCAATGTTTGTTTACCGAGAAGGAAGTGGTTGTGTCAAAGAAAGATGATGATCAAGTTATATTCAAGGGTTTTAGATACAACAACCTATATCTAGGGGGTTTCACCTCTGAAGATGCAAACTTGAAGACATGCTTATTCACCAAAACATTACTTAGGTGGCTATGGCATAGAAGACTTGCACATGTTGGGATGAGCTCACTCAAGAAGCTAATGAAGAATGAATTGGTGAGAAGTTTGAAGGATGTGAAATTTGAGAAAGACAAGCTTTGTATTTCATGTCAAGCCAACAAGCAAGTTGCAAACACTCATCCAACAAAAGCTTATATGTCAACAACAAGAGTGCTAGAGCTTCTTCACATGGATCTATTTGGACCAACAACTTACAAGAGTTTAGGAGGAAATCTCTATTGTCTTGTGATAGTTGATGACTAATTTAGATATACTTGGGTGTTCTTCCTTCATGACAAGACCGAAGTGGCTGCATGTTTCAAGAAGTTTGCCAAGAGAGCACAAAATGAATTTGAAGTGAAGCTCAAGAAGATAAGAAGTGATAATGGAAAAGAATTTGACAACACAAACATTGAAGCATATTGTGATGAAGTAGGGATCAAGCATGAGGCCTCCGCAACATACACTCCTCAACAAAATGGTGTAGTAGAGAGAAAGAACCAGACAATTATCACCCTTGCAAGAACAATGCTTGATGAGTACAATACACCCAAAGCTCTATGGGCAGAAGCTATCAACACCGCATGTTATGCATCTAATCGTCTATTTCTTCAAAAGTTTCTTGGCAAGACCCCTTATGAGTTGCTCAATGGGAAGAAGCCGAACGTATCATTCTTTTAGGTGTTTGGTTGCAAATGCTACATCTACAAGAAGCGGCAACACCTAGGGAAGTTCCAAAGACATTGTGATATTAGTTTTCTTGTTGGTTTCTCATCAAAGTCCAAAGCATATTGAGTATTTAATCATGACACCAGCTTGGTTGAAGAAGCATATGATGTGGAATTTGATGAATCTAATGGCTCCCAAGGAGCACATGAGAATCTTGAGGATGTAGGTGATGAACCATTGAGGGAGGCCATGAAGAACATTCTGGTTGGAGACATCAAGCCCAAAGATGATGTACAAGTGATTGATCCACCTTCATCAAATGTGCCACAAGATGATGATAAAGATAGGAGAGTAGAAAATGAAGGTACTCATGTCTCTCATGATCAAATGGTGGCACAAGCTAAAGATGTTGATACTCTACAACCTCCCCCTCAAGTGGTTGATAGAAGAAATTCACCCCTACTACAAGCACTTCCACAAGATCTCATCATAGGGAATCCTTCAAAGGGTGTAATGACTTGCTCTAAAAAACTTGCTTCATTTATTGAACATCACACATTTGTTTCTTACATTGAGCCTAAAAATATAGAAGAAGCTCTTCAAGATCTAGATTGGATAAATGCCATGCATGAAGAGTTGAACAACTTCACCCGAAATGAAGTTTGGACACCTGAAGAGCGACCACAAGATGCAAGAGTCATTTGAACAAAGTGGGTGTTCCGCAATAAACAAGATGATCAAGGCATCATTGTTAGGAACATGGCAAGGCTAGTAGCGAAGGGGTTCTCCCAAGTTGAAGGGTTATATTTTGGATAGACCTTTGCATTGGTTGCAAGACTTGAAGCCATTCATATCCTTCTTGCATATGCATCTCATCATGAAATGAAATTATATCAAATGGATGTTAAAAGTGCATTTTTAAATGGTTTCATAAATGAACTAGTCTATGTTGATCAACCTCTCAGGTTTGAAGACCCTAGATATCCTAACCATGTCTATAGGTTGCCCAAGGCGCTATATGGGCTTAAGTAGGCCCCAAGAGCTTGGTATGAGCGCCTTTGGTATTTTCTCATTGAGAAGGGCTTCACCATTGGGAAGGTCGATACCACACTATTCACCATGAAGTTTGATAGAGAGATCTTCATTTGTCAAGTATATGTTGATGATATCATTTTTGGCTCATCAAATGAAGACTATTGCAAAGAGTTTGGTGAATTGATGTCAAAGGAGTTTGAGATGTCTATGATTGGAGAGCTTACATTCTTTCTTGGTTTTCAAGTCAAGCAAATGAGAGAGAGGATTTTCATCTCTCAAGAAAAATATACCAAGGATCTTCTCCAGAAGTTCAAAATGGACGAATGTAAGCCAATCAAGACACCAATACCATCTAATGGACATCTCAACCTAGATGAGGGAGGTAAATTGATTGATCAAACTCTCTACCGTTCTATGATCGGTAGTTTATTATATTTGACCGCATCTAGGCCCGACATCATGTTTAGTGTGTGTATGTGTGCTAGATTTCAAGCTAATCCTAAGGAGGCTCATTGTTGTCGTTAAAAGAATCCTTAGGTACCTTAAGCACACACCAAACATTGGTCTTTGGTATCCCAAAGGTGCTAGATTCCAACTAGTTGGCTATTCGGATTCGGATTATGCCGGTTGCAAAATTGATAAAAAAAGCATATCTGGAGGGTGCCATTTGCTTGGTAGATCACTAGTGTCTTGGTCCTCCAATAAGCAAAATAGTGTGGCATTGTCCACCACCGAGGCGGAGTACATTGCCGTAGGTGCTTGTTGTGCATAAATTCTTTACATGAAGCAAACTCTTCTAGACTATGGTGTAGTTCTAGAAAAGGTACCTATCTTGTGTGACAATGAGAGCATGGTAAAGTTTGCTAATAATCTGGTTCAACACTCTCACACCAAGCACATAGATATCCACCATCATTTTCTTAGAGATCATGTTGCTAAAAATGATATATCACTAGAAGGTGTATGGACTGAGGATCAATTGGTGGATATCTTCACTAAACCGCTAGATGAGGCAACATTTTGTTGGTTGAGGAATGAGCTAAATGTGCTTGACTTTAGTAACTTCACTAAAAAATGAGCTTGTGTTGTCCCTTGCATTGCATTGTAATATAAAACATGTTTAATTTTTTGTAATGCACTTAGGGCTTGTCTAACATGGTTAAGATAACCGCCAAAAAGCGTGTGAAGAAGCTTAACCTTGGATCAAACTTGACAAGCAACTAGACTTACTTTCAAGTATTGCATTGCATGTGCATGTGTGTTGCTTTGTTGTTTCTTTTTGGTTATCTTTTGAGCACCCGCTGTGTTTATCCACAAATAGGGAGAGCATTTGAAGCTCCTATTGGTCATAAAACCCTCTTATGTGGTCACATGATGCTCCTCACCCATTTTGTTGCCTATTTTCTTAAAAAGAATTATAGCCGAAGGCAAATTATTTAGAAAAACTTGAGGGTTTGAGAGAAGTCTCTCATATTAGTCCTAATTGGTGTTTAATTTGGATCTTATTGAAGTTTGGGACTTGTTTGGGAGAAAGCATCGCGAAGAAAGGAGGAGTTTCTATAGTTGAAGATGGACCAAATGTAGGGACTAGACTCACCTGTTGCACCATCTGGTGAGTACATTAGGAGGAGATACAGTTGCTAAAGAAAGTCCAGAAGATGAACATTGTTTCTATAGCGTCTGGTGTGACGATGTTTCTGCATCTGGTTAGTGCAGGATGGATCTTAGGGAAGGACCAGACTCTGCTACGTCCGATCAACGGTCATCAGATGTGTCCGATCATGATTTGAGGGTTTCTGGACCTTTATGTTGTTGATAGGACTCTGGTGGGCTGTGTTCGATCGTCTTTGCCGGTGCGTCCGGTCACTGGAGTGCAAGCGGAAAAGATTTCTCTTTTCTTTCCTTGTCTATCATGGGGTGGCTACCATATTATCGTTCTCTCTCTCACCGTGCCATCGCTGCTGCCCTCACCATGCTACGCCTACGCCTACCTCTCCACTGCCACACCCGCGCCTGCCTCTTCGCCATCGCACCCACACCCATGGCTACATCTCCGCCACCGCGCCTACGCCTGCCTCTTCATCACTGCACCTGCGCCCGTGCCTGCATCCCCACTGCCAACAACCTCATGCCGCCTTGCTCTGTTCCGATCGCCATGGCCCCACCGTCGCGCAGCCCACGCATCCGCGCCACGTGCATCGCACCGCTGCACCACCGCATGCGTGTTGCCCACTGGCACATGCTCGTGCTCCACTGCACAACCGCATGCTCATGCACCACCATGTCGTCGTGTTTCCTCCTCTCGCGCCGATGGTTTCCCAGCGCCGCACCTCCTCGACTGTCGCATTGCTTCATGGCACTAACCCTAGCCCTAAGGTGCCATTGTCATTCCCGTGTGGTGTCTCTATGATCAACAACTTATCCCTTTGCACATCTTGGGATTGTTCTAAGGTAGCAAGCCATATTTGCTAATTACTTTCCTACTGCTTGCTTTCCATTAGGTCATTAGCTTCCCTAGTATATAAAGTTGTTTTTATATATTCTTCCTATTCTATCATGCAGTCAGTTCAGGCAGTGAGTCTTCTTGGTAGTTGGGTAGTTGACAGATTTACTCAGGGCCAAGCCTGCAAGTATGGATTGAGGCCAAGCCTTAGAGTGTCAGTTGGCAGTTGTTCCTTATCAACGATAGTGATTCTTGTCAGCTTCAGAGATGGCTCATTGCAAGAACATTGAGGGTGGTCCTAGCGATGATGATCCAATGCCTCTGCCTCGCCTGACTGCTCAGCAAAAAGGAAAGGCGAAAAAGACTACAAAGAAGAAGCACAAGAGAGATGATGTTGAGATAGAGAGAGCAACAACAGTGGCAGCCACTGCAGAGCGTGCCGAGATAGGTGAACCTGGCAGTGGCATTCATATAGGCGATCAGTTATCACTAGCTCAGAGGGCTGTCATCAAGAGGATTGAGGCTAGTCTTGGTAGTCCACCTAGAACCATCATGCTTGAAGGATGGCATGTCTCTTTAGAGGAGAGTCAGACTCAGGGGGTGACCAAGCAGCAGACATAGTCGGTAGAGCAGACAAAGAACGCTTTGCAGGGAGAGCAGGTTGATGAGATAGAGTAGGTAGCACAGCCACAGCTTTGATGCTCCAGTAGCACACGCACTTAGGTGTCACCGAGGCCTTAGACACATAGGCAAGCCTCTTGTCCACCTCCTAGACCACAAGGTCTGCCTCTGGTGGTTCACCTTGACCTAAGGGCAGCCATAGCTAGATAGGTGTAGTAGCTATGGTTCATACAATTTGAGGATTGGTTTTCATCGTGGCGGGATGAGCGTGCCTCAGAGCACTTCTACACTATGTTGCAGGAGGACTTCTATAGTGCATATCTCAACAGCGATGTTGCTTTTAGATCTCAGTGGGTTTGCTCCTTAGAGTCTCTAGTTGTAGCTGTAGGTGAGTAGATCCATCCTCACCTCACTTATCTGCCAGGCTTGTCAGATCTCCTTGGATGGATTGGTCGGTATGTTCCATCTTGGGTCCATGAGTTGTATTCCTTGTGGATTGACCTGAGACATAGGTTTATTCATTTTTCTTTCTGAGGGTGTGACTACAGGCTCCAAAGCTTGAGGGTTAGAGAGATACTGAGGATTCCAGAGTCACCTATTTGTCTTCATGAGACATGCTATGGATAGACAGAGCCTCCGAGATGCCCTCACAGTGGACTTGTGCCACCTACAGATCTTGTTAGACCATGCTTCATAGAGTTGTTTGGTGAGGGTTCGAGCAGAACACCACATGACCTTACACCTATAGCTCGGCTTCTTGATGCTATTATGAGGACTTTGCTCTCGAGGATGGGCTACTACGAGGGCCTGACTCAAATTCAGCTGTGGCTAGTGCATTACCTGGTGTTTCAGACTGTCTTTGATATTTAAGATGTGATGCTCTCAGAGATGGAGGACACACTAGTAGAGGGCTTCAGAGGTCACCATCAGCTGCCTTATGCTCATTGGATCACTTTCTTACTCTGAAAGGCAATGCAGAGTGGACATGTGCTACTACTGAGTTTCCATAGTATGACATGAGCCAAATGTTATGTCATAGTCGTGCAAGGGCACCTTGCTAGCTAAGTCATCACCTAGAGGTACCAGAGACAGCAGCTCAGTAGGATGAGATCATCAGGGGCATCACAGAGATAGAGGAGGAGCAGCTTGATGCATAGCAGGAAGATGAGGTCGAGAGCGACCTAAGTGATAGCTCAAACGATGACTATCAGCCAATGGCACCTCATCCACATGACAGAGAGGCCAGTGACTCTAGCTCAGCTCCACCACAGCCATCGTAGACAAACCTAACACTTCTAGCTATACTTGAGCGGATGAGGCAGGACCAGGCATGCTAGGTACAGGAGACCGTAGCTACACTTGCTCTAGTTTAGGCATGACAGAATGAGTTTCAGCGGTAGTAGCAGGCCATGCAGCAGTAGCTAATGATTCAGCAGTAGTTACTCGGCTTCATGTAGCATTTATTCACTGCTATCAGGGTTGATCCTCAGTAGTCTACATTTTAGATAGGCCAGCCTACCACCACCACTCTAGTGACTCCAGCTATACAACCTAGTGGGCTTCCGAGTTAGAGACAACCAACTCCTCAGTTTGCCTCACCTACAGAGCAGGTGTCTTAGTAGTTTGCTTCACCAGGAATAGCTCAGGGTCCGCACTTTACTCCTATTGTTACGGGCTTCACTCTGACTCAAACTTCTTCAGTGTTAGTGACAGACACCCTAGTCTCTAGGATCTTGGTGCTACCTTTAGTGAGCTTATAGGGCAGCCTACACTACTAGTGTTCTGAGTCTCTAGTCCTACCACAGATGCTCTAGTTACTAGGACTACTGAGATAATTCCGTTGTCTGTTGAATCATCCGAGCCACCTCAAACAGTCACTCCTACACTTGAGGCTTCAGCGACAGCGACAGTGACAGATATGGCTCCCCTTCCTACAGTGATACCTATAGAGTCACATGCCACGCTAGTTACTGACCAGACCCAGATCACTTCACCTTCACTTCTAGCTATAGAGGGTTAGACCCCTCAGAGTTCAGGGTCAGAGGATGATGCAGCTCAGTTCCAGGTCTCTCACCGCACCTCAGCGCCTGACTCGACTGCTCTTGTCCTACCATTCGACCTTTAGGTTTTGGTGCTTGACACCAAAGGGGGAGAGGGACCGAGTATGTTAGATTTAGGGGGAGTGTGTGAGATGGACATGATTCTTTTGGTCTTCCGTGTGTGATACTTCGTGCATTCATGTTTACTTTCATGCATTGTATTTTATACATGTGATGGTGAAACTTATGTGATAGGTGTGCTCTCTACATTATTTTATATATGTCACGTCACTTGGTTATGCTCATTGGCTTTGCTTCCATGTTTTACTTCGATTCAAATGAGCTTTACTTCATGTACTCATGCTTAATTCATATCTTTTGAGTACACCATGTTGGCTTGAGTCATATAAGCATGCCTAACTCCTTTGTTCTTATTGTCAAAAGCTTATGTGAACCAAGCATGTTGAAAACCTCACTCATCTCTTTTACATACTCAAGGTTGTGTTGTCATCAATCACCAAAAAGGGGAGACTAAAAGCATCTAGGCCCCCAGTTGGGTTTCAATGATTAATGATAACATGAGATTACTATGACTAACATGTGTTTTGCAGAGGCAATTTGAGTTAGGTCATGGTAATGGAAATTGATTGGACAATAATGGTTGTTATGCCCCTGTCGATGGAAATCGTTTTGGTTTTCAAAGGATGGACGATAAGGTTAAGGATAGACTAGTTCTAAGTGTCGTTTGGTGTTGGAGAGACACTTAGAATAGTTTAGGACTTTGTTTTTCCTTTTGCCATACTATTAAGGGGGGTATGGACTAGTAGCTTAACCTAGGTGAGTCTAATGGATTAGGTGTGGTGCACACTTGTCAAACTTAGCACTAGGTAGCTCAGGAATAGCCCTAAGAATGATAGAAGTCAACTTCATTCACAAAGAAATTCGAATTGGAAGTAAATGGAGAGTCAAATGACTGACCGAACGCTAGTTTGGTTGTGACCGGACACAACTTAGAGAGTCTAGTTAGTTCATTTGATCAGCAGCAGTAGTCAGAGTGTGACCAGACGCTGGACACCAGTACTCACCGAACATGATGCTAGCCGTATCTGTAGCAGCGTGGACAGGATGTTGACCACGGACCAGATGCTGAATAGAGAAGTGACTAGACTCTGGGTGCCAGCATCCAATCAACATCAGTAAGGTTCCATATAGGGTTTTTGATGATAAGATGCATCAGGTGGGTGATGATCGGATGTAGGCCAGAGTCCGGTTAGAGCAAACGACCCTTTCTGATACGCTGACGTATTACACTGATCGGTGCATCCGGTCACCTTGATCGGAGCATCCGGTCACCTTGACCAGAGCGTCCGGTCATCCTAATACTTGCTGAGTTGGACCCCAACCATTATGTTTTGAATGAGGGGGCTATATAAACATATCCCACACATCCATTTGAGCTCTCTTGCCCATTTGTTCAGCTGAGAATCACCTTTGGAATGGAAGGGAGAGCCAGAGCCTAGTGGGGTGATTGAGATTTGATAATCCAAAATTAAGGACCTCATTTGTGCATAGGGACTAGCAAGTGTGCATCCACCTTACTCATTAGGCTTGTCTTGGTCAAGTGAGAGTTTGTGCTTGTTACTCTTGGTGATCGCCATCACCTAGATGACTCGGTGGTGATTGGGAGCTTGATGATCATCCGACGGAGCTAGTGGATGACCCAAGTCACTTTGTGAGCGGTTGTGGGTGATTCACCGTGACAGAGTGTCAAAGAATTAGCCCGTAGAGAGCACTTGATCCTTGCATAGATCAAGTGGGACCTACACCCTTGCGTGGGTGCTCCAACGAGGACTAGTGGGGAGTGGCGACTCTTTGATACCTCAGGAAACATCGCCGTGTTCCTTTCCCTCTCTTTACTTTGAGTATTTACATTTGAGCAATTCATTTCATGTCTTTACATTTCTAGAATTGCCATGCTAGAGTAGGATTAGAACCTGGGGTGCAAAACTTTTGTATGGGAGAACAATAGAAACACATTTTAGACTCAAGGGGTGAAATGGGCTAAGTGTAGGGCTTATTTATTGCAAAAAATTAGAATTAGCCCAATTCACCCCTCTTGGGCACTTGATCCTTTCATCCATGACAGTGTTGAGCAGTGGTAAGCTATCCTCATAGGATGTAACTGTTGCTAAGAGGGTAAGTGGAGCAGGGATTACTTGAGATCAAACGCATCTCAAAAGTGCCTTAGGATTTTCTTGAAAGTTTTGTAGGCAAGTCAAAACCAATCATGCACTACCCTGCTCCATGAAGGAAGATAGTGCAAAGATACACCTGCTAATGAATGGTCAATTGAATGATAATCAAATCTCTGAAATATATTAATCAACTTCTTAGGCCAATGCTTTCCCTGACAATGGTGCCAGAAATGCTTGGGTATATTTCTTATGCGCAAATGAATAATTTTGCAAAAGCACAAAATATTGATACAACACTTCACCTGGGAGTATTCTAGGTATCATATTTATATCCTTACGGAAAGTGTATGGCTAAGAAAATTGATTGATACAGTTTCTAGTGAATATATTACCAATAGTTACCTGACTCTAGACAGAGGTAACAACAATAAAAGGGTAGTGTAACAAGTATAGAAGAGTATTTAAGATAAACAACATAGCTAGTGGGAGGACAACAAGTGAGTACAAGGATCCTATGATACTTCTACTACTCACTACTAGGAATATCCACTTCTATGATGATCAACTTTCATCACTGAAGAAGCCAAATTTATCATAATTTTAGTTTTATGATGAATTTATGACGAAAAATGGTTCGTCATAGAAGTCGCGTCATTCCTTAACTTCTATGACAATTTTAGGAATTCATCATAGATGTGGATAGATCTATGATGAAAACTAAACATCATAAAATTGCTTTGGTATGCGTGGCTGAGGGCATCCACGCTGTCGGTTTCTTTCGTTGGAGATGATTTCCACGTGTACCTGCTATAGCTGGTTGCATTGGTGATGGTTCAGGTACGTGTCACCTTGTTATTGGACAACATGGCCATCTCTGGTTCTTGCATGTTTTAGATTATTAATGGACCATGTGTTGAGCCCCTGTTGTTCCACATGTCTGTTTTCTATTAGCACACATGTTGTGTTGCGGTTGGGTCACATGTCATTTCTTCATTGGACCATGTGTCATATTTTTATTGGTCCACATGGCCATTTTATATTTGATCACATGTCACGATGTTGTCCGTCCACGTTTCATTTTTTGATTCGGCCACGTGGCTTGATGTCTTCCTTCCACATGTTGGATTTTTATTAGCCCACGTGTAGTGCCATGGCTATTTCATGTGTCATGCACTAGTTCATCCATGTGTTGTATTTTTATTTGATCACGTGGCCTACCCAGGTTCTACCACATGCCCAATAATCAATTCATCATAAAAGAAATTTAAGATCGTCACTACTACACAGATTGACTACATAATTATTCGATGATGTCTTCATAATTATTCAGCATGACAATCAAATACAATAAATTACTGTTTACACATCAGCAGCAACCCACTGATAGTTTCACCACATCAAACCAGCACATGAGTACACACATCAAACCACAAATGTTCATTGCATCATGCCAATAGAGTTGATGACTGAGAGTTATCAGAAGAAGAGCTGAAGCACATGATATCCTCACATAGCTTATTGTAGTCCTCCTATTGTTGTATCTTGAACTCCTCAAACTCTCTTTCCATCTTTTCTGTCTTCCTCTTTAGTTCATCTACTTATTCGACGAGGTTAGCGAAACTTTCCTGTTCAGCAACAAGCTATTCCCAAAGCATTCTCTCTGCTGATGTCTCTATTCTGGCGGAGCTTGTTGAGATACCAGCATTCTAAACAAAAGGGTGTTGCCGCTGACTTGGGAGTGGACCTAGCCATGGGAGAGGCAAAGGACCATGGAAACAACATTAGCACTTGTCATTGGTTCATGCCCATCAGCAATAGGTTTTGCTCACATAATTTCCATAGCTTCCTATGATATTCAAGCAGTAAACATTAGGTTACAGATAGTGGAAGAGAGCTTTAATTGAAAACCTAAGAGATTAGTTCAAAACAAGTAACGCAGGTTTCATATTGATATGGATTATAGGGCTGTTTGGATCTTGGACACACATAGCAACACTGTGGCGAGTTGTGGTGGTGGTGGGTGTTGATGGTAGTTAACAACCATTATAAACCATCAATATAACATATATAAGGGCATAAATATAATCACCAATGAAGGTCTTGGTGTTTAAACTAACAAATTCTATGAGTTTTGGTGAATCTGTATTTTCTATAGGGTTTATTCAAAAAATCGTCAATGTATGACCGGTTTTGACCTTTCGACAAACTACATTGAAGATCCAGAAGTTTTAATTAGGAGAATTAGAGATAAACTCAAGAAAGTTCTAGTTTTAAAGTCAGAAGACAACCATATAAGACGAAGCTTAACACCTGAATTTGAAGCCATGGCTAATAGGACTCTTTGTGAATTCTCTGCTCCAACTATGACCAACATCCGTACTAGACCAACAGTCAATGTTGGAGACAATGGATTCAAGCTCAAGCTAGCTCTCATCAACATGGTGCAAGCTAACCAGTTTTGTGGGAAGGCACATGAAGATGCGAGTGCACATCTCCAACACTTTCTAGAGATCTGTAACACTTTCACCATCAAAGGAGTAACCCAAGATGCCATATTACTTTGCCTCTTCCCATTCTCACTCTTGGGGAAGGCTAAGCAATGGTTTTACGCCAACAAGGATAGAAATACTACATGGGATAACTGCTCCACTGCTTTTCTAGAAATGTTCTTTCCCATTGGCAGGACCAATGCCCTGCGTGGGAGAATCTCAAGCTTTCAGCAATAACATGATGAATCTATCCCTGAGGCATGCGTATGCTTTCAAGATTACATTGTGGAATATCCTCATCATGGGATGGAGAATTGGCTACTCATGCAGACTTTCTATGATGGGTTCACCAATAGTACCCATAAGACTATGGATGTTGCTGCTGGAGGTGCATTCCTATCACTCACCATACCAGCTGCAACAGCTCTTATGGAGAAGATGGCCTCCAATCAAGGATTGAATGAAGAACATGTTCAAACCCACAAGAGGGGATGGAGATATCATCAACTCAAGGAGGTAGACATGCTATCTGCCAAGATGGACCTGCTGATGAAGAAGCATGAAGATCGAGCCAATGAGAAGCAAAAAGTCATGCATATTCATGATTGTCATATGACATGTGAAGTATGTGGAAACACTAGGCATTCAGGGAACAACTGCCCTGAGACCCATGAGGATGTGAACTTTGTCAATAACAACAACTACTTTTGTCCTTAGCAGAATCAAGGATGGAACCAGCAACAGAGACCAAACTACCAAGGTAACTATCAAGGTAATAATTTTAATAATTTCAATCAACCATCTATGAGAGAATTAATTGCTAGCCAATCCAAACTTATGGAGGGATTATCTAGAAAGGTAGCTACCAATGATAAAATTCTAGAGAATATAAATAATAGAATGAATAGCTTTGCTTCTGCCATTAAGAACCAACATAGCTTTAATAAAATGATAGAATCACAAATAGCTTAGCTGGCTGCTATTGTTCCTCCGTCCGACAAAGGTAAGATTCTAGAGCAACCAGAAGATGTAGAAACTACAAATCTTGTCAATTTTCACAATGTAGCATACTACTGTATACAACCATCAATGGAAAGGTGGATAGACTATACCTTGCCAGAAAAGAATAGCGATCCAAGAAGACCTATCATCCCCATCACCATTGGACCTCACATTTTCTAAGAAGTTGTCTATGATTTCGAAGCAAGTGTCAACATCATGCCTAAGGTAATTTATGATCAAATTAATGGAGATACTTTGTTGTACACAAATATGCATTTGCAGCTTGTAAATCGGTCACTCTACTACGCCAAGGGAGTTCTTGAAGATGCCATTGTTCGAGTGAGACAATCTTATGTTCCTATAGACTTTGTGGTTCTAGAAACAGGTGGAGATATAAGGGCACCCAATATTTTGGGCCGACCTTTCCTATGCACTGCTAAAGCCATAATCTACGCGGACAGTGCCAAGATCTTCTTTACAATCAAGGATAGAAAGGAGAAGTTTTCTTTCAAGAACTGCATCTTGTAATCTCCTAGACATCCACAAATGTTGTACCTGCCCGAAGAGACAACAATGACTAAGAAGAAAAACAACAGGAGAAGAAGGAAGAACAAAGTCAAGCAGTCATAAGAAGAGTCAGTCAACATGATCAACACACTCAGATCAGAGTACGACCACCTCCTTGCTTCACCATTCCTTGCTAAGAAGGATGATTCAGGTGTACCAACGATCGAGTGTACCAATGGACAAAGAATCTTTCATAAGAACTTCTATGATATTGGGTCGGGTGTCGACATAATATCCAAGGTAACGTATGAATACTTATTCGGTGATGAACCTTTGTTCCCTATATATATGCAATTGCACATGGCGGACCAATCAATCTTATTTCTGGAGGGAATAGCAAAAGATGTCATGGTAAGGATACATGATCACTATGCCCTTGTTGACTTCATGGTTCTAGACATGGGAGAAGAAGAAGACAATACACCCATCATTCTTAGAAGACCATTCCTCAACACTACCAACATGATCATCTACGTTGGATCTGGACAAATCCACTTCCAATTCCCTAGAGAAAAGGTATGCTGTTATTTCAATAGTTATGCCACTTATGAGTAGCCAAAGAAGTCTCGCTCTAGGAGGAGACATCAATCATCCCAAAACCAAAAGAATCAATCCCCAAAGAAAAGTTGGGAGGAAGATGAGGAACCTGAAGAAGTTGTAAAAGATGAAACCGCTTTGCCAAAGTCAAGTCCACAGACCAAACAAGTATGGAAAGAAAAGGTAACATCACCACCAGAGTCACAAGAGGTGCAACCATCAGGGTCTCCATCCCTGGGACTGGCTGATGCACCCAAGGAATGAACAAGATAGGAAAAAAGTCCTATCTAGAGGACTTAAAAATCCGCACCCTGGCCGTGAGGTAACATCGATAGTTATCCATATTTACTTTTTAGTATTGCATTAGTAGAAAAAAATAAAATTACATCATTAAAGCCTAAAGCCCCATGTAAATAAATCTATGATGTAAAGGCCCATAGGAATATTCACCGTGGTGGCATAAAAATAAAAATACCTTACATACATATTTTCTGCATTATATAAATAAAAAATCCAAAAATATTAAATAGACATCCTGCTAGAACTTTGCCAATTTGGAAATCTATCTAAACCCCCAAGGACAACAAATCTCTGAATGCCTGACCGCTAACCCCTTATCCTAATCCATGCCATGAGTTTTTGTGTTCTTGTTGGTGTATTTTGCAGGATGATCAAGAGTAAAGCCATCCATCCAAAGTATATTTTCCTAAACTGTTGCTACACCCGCTACATGTGGAACACAACTTCTAGATGGATGAGAAAGTCTTCTGTTGGTAGACTCACTCTAAGAAAGACCACGACAACATCCAGCTTGGAGGAGGAGCATCCCCCATGTATCAAGCTAAGTATTTCTTTTGGTTTGATTATTTTTAAGTTTGGTTCATATTTGCTAAAGAAATAAAAGATGCATAATAAACAAAAGAAAAATAAAAATTTATCTTTGCTAGTTATATACATATTAAAGGTGTGATCTTAAATTATGAAAAACAAAATAAAAAGTGTGTCTAGTTTTCTGTTTTTAAGAGTTGAATAAATAAATGGGCTGTGAGGATAATCTTTTAAATGGAAATGATGAATAGTTGCTCTGTCGTAATTCCTTTCAAGTACCTAGTTTTTAGCCTTGAATTCTCCTGAGTTTTGGGTACGACTGTTTTGATATAAGAATTTATTCTGAACTTGAAACTCATGGGTAGCATATGCTTGATCTAAGTCTAGGTAATTGACTGATATGATATTAGAAGGTCCAAGCTGTTGTTTATCTTGTTTCAAGTGACACTAAAGTTCTGGGGATTTATCTTTTGAAAAAATATGAAAATCCTACATGATAAGCTCCTATTTGACAAAGATTGAATTCCTACTAGAGCATATATGATATTTAGATTAGGAAAACTTCCACATATATATGCTGCTTGCATTGCATTAAGTTTAGTCAAGCTTTGTTGACCCTTATGAGAGGTTTGTCATGCTCTTAAAATCAAGATCACGTACACACCACCCAAATATGCACTACTCCTACACTAGGGGTAGATGAAATAACATGCCATTCCATCTAGATCTACCCAAAAATGTTTTACTCCTACACTAGGAGTAAACACCAAAAATATTCTTGATAGGAATTTCCACCAAATAAATGCTCCAAGTTCTTGTTGCTATCTCTCAAAAATGTTATTGCAGAAAAGAGGCACTTATTCATAGGAAAAAAGAGAGGAAGATGAAAAAAGGACAAGTATCCGATATATTTAAAACAATGGGTACTTAGATGCCCGCCTGAAAAGAAGAAGAAAAGATGAATAAGATAGCCCATGTTTTCTTGCAAAGTTGTTTCCAAGTTTTAAAAGAGATATACGTTTTCAAGGAGCATAGTAGAATTAAGTTAGCCACCAAATATATCCACCATATATCCACAAACATGCACATCTTGATTTGATTGTATGACTCAACTCTCTTTGGATTCGAGGTTTGACTTTACAATATATATATTGCAAGTATGTTCTTTTATGTTTTTCCACTCCTATAAGCTCCACATAAGCCTTAGTTGTAGGAAGAGAAAGGCATAACACACTATTGCCTTGCTAAGGATACACAAATACCACATATATTGAGAGACTTAAGAGTATCATACGATGGAAGCTCTGAGTTTTATTTTGAAAATCTATAAAAACTCTAGAATAATGGTTGAGCAAAGAACTTGAGACATAGTGCTGGACTTGATCGTTCTATCTTTCAATTGCTCAAGACCCAAGAAAAGGCTGAGAAGCCCCATGGTTGAAGGTAATATGGGTAAGTTTGAAGTCAGATCGGTTTATTCTAATCTAGAGGATAATTCTAGTTTGAACGCATGTGTACTTTTGAAGAGTTGCTGTGATGTTTTAAAAAATCTCAAAACTCCTGATCTATTTGCTAAGTTTAGCTTTGCTAAGGGACTAGCAAAGGATAAGCTTGGGGGAGTTTGTTGATGGTAGTTAATAACCATTATAAACCATCAATATAACATGTATAAGGGTATAAATATAATCACCAATGAAGGTCTAGGAGTTTAAACTAACAAATTCCATGAATTTTAGTGAATCTATATTTTCTGCAGGCTCTAGAAGACTCGAGAGGACTCCGCACCAACATGGAGGGCGAGAGGCTACCAAGTGGGGCTGCCCATCCCCACCTGTAGGATGCCTAGCCCTTGGGGCCCACTGTCAGCCTCCATGTTGCAATATTGGTTCTCCACTGCCTTCTATGTTGGATCTATGCCGTCCTTTAGGTCAGTTTGATCCAAGGGCTCATGTTGGACGCCCTGGCCTATATATATCAGCCCCTGGCCCCCTGAAGGCATAAGTCGTTTGAGAAGATAGAAACCCTAATCATCCTCAGAGCTCCACTATATTCTAGGGCATAGCTAGTTAGGCTAGGTCTAGAGGGAGGCAAGCAAGCTTCGCTTGGATTCTCGACCTTGTCAAGAGTGTGGTTTGGTATAATCTTTGTACCCCCTCTCTTTTGTTTCTCCATTACTTTTATATGCTAGTTGTTTACACCAAAATTTGGGAGAAGAGCGTGGGAACTCATAGGCTTCCAAGATTGTGCCAATCAAGGAGTCGATTGCATAAGGATTGATATCAGTCGGTTCGGATGCGACATTGGGATTGGTTCACTTTGAATGACGTCAGCAGATAACGATGATGAGATATGATTGGTGTCGGGGAGACACATGTTGGACTCCACAAAAGAGGAAAGATTAGGGTCCAAGTTATCTTAAAATAGGAATGTTTTCTACGTACCAAAGATTGTACCGAGTCATACTCGAGTAGGATTTATATTTAGGCTCTAGGTATAAATATTAAACCCCGGCTATTATAAAACACACACAATCAATCCAATACAAGTTACTTACTTTTTTAGCTCCGGCCACCCCTTAGGAGTAGGAGTAGAGTAGATCTCGGTGAGTTCTTCAGCAAGTATGGCTGCATCAATCCGGTCGACCTCCACTGCTTGTCTGTAAGTACCATTATGGCTTATACTTTTGTTCGTACAACTACATCGATCCTTTTGCCATTGACTGATATTTGTCTAAATAATGATATTCATCTTGAACGATAACCGATTCTTCTTACACAACCCCATGAGCTTTAACTACTTTATTCTTATGAATATGCCAGAATCGACTAATTAGTTAATCTCCTTTCATATCGGCACTCAGAGCCGCACATTCAACACTGTTTGGCAACACCGGCATGTTTCGCCATAAATTACTAACAAACTTTCTCTCCTTGTCAATTGCATGGTCAAATTGACTAGCACATCTCAGGAGGAGTGCGTAGGATCGACAACCCCTACGCTGAAGCTAGGCAGATCTCTAGCTCCATCGAGCGAACCCTTCCAACTTGCTCGTGTGCCCTCGACACAGGACGCAATTTTGTGCCAACACACTTTTCTGGCATGCCTGGTGGGACTCAAACCCACAATCCTTTGATGGCGGTTCACAACAACAATGACATCATTATGGTACATTATGAAGATCTACCTGATGGAGATAAAGATGTCATCGACAAAGCTATAGAAGAATTTCAGAACAAATGTTTGTTGTCCTACACCAAAACACATGACAACACAATTGTTTAGAAATTTCCACTACCAAGAGTTCTATTACATGGGTAGACAGATACAGTTGAAGCTAAAGATAGGCATTTCTTTATGGAAATTGTGCACAAATCTGTTCGTGATGCCATATCAAGCCATAATGAAGCTTTCTTGGACACATTCCACAACTCCATGAAAGAGGCAATTCATGGGTCTCCAGTTGGTCAAGTTGGGCCGGCTTATTGCAACATTCCACATCCAGCGACCCAAGGGACTAATCAAGTCGGTACCAGCCATCAAGAAGTAGCACCAGCTGGTAATGATGATGTCTAGGTAGTATAGGGTTCATCTGAACAAGCTCAAGGAACTACTATGAATTAGATACAATATAATCCTAGACTGTCAGTACAACATGTGCAATAGTCGGCGGGGCAAGGTCAGAACTAGGTGATCAATTTTGGCACATCGGGCCACATACCGTTGTTGGCTCAAAAAATAGCACCATCAATTCAAAGGATCCGTAGAGATATAGATCATAATGTCTACAATCAGAGACTTCAAGTAGCAAGCCAACAAAGAACTCAGTAGATAGAGATTCCACATGGGTATCATTGTGGCACAGATTATAACACCCTTCACATGATTCCGAATCTAGGGTATCAAGGCACATAAGATTTCAATCCACAGATGGGTTAGTAGGTGTAGGGAAATCCAAATTCACATGTTGACGAATTATTGCTAAAGGTGACCGAGATGATGAAGAATCAGTTCGATCTGAAGCCAAAAGGGCTGAACTTTTCGTACAAACATGCATATCTAGAATGGTATGATTTGGTCGCTCTTCCTGCAAATTATAGGCTTCCAGAGTTTGCCATGTTCACTGGCCAAGACAGTAGAAGCACGATAGAACATGTCAGTCGGTATCTTACACAATTGGGCGAGGCATCAGTTGAGGAGGCCCATTGAGTTTGTTTCTTCTCCTTGTCCCTATCAAGGCTAGCCTTCACTTGGTTTTCATCATTGTTGGTCAACTCCATTACCAACTGGGTTGACCTCGAGAAGAATGTCAATACATATTTTTATACTGGGACTAGAGAAAAGAAGATTACCGATCTGACAACTATAAGGCATAAGACTAATGATTCAGGCACTGAGTTTCTTCAGAGGTTCTAAGAAACTAGGAACTTATGCTTCTCCTTAAACTTGGTTGATGATCAACTAGCTGCTTTAGCCATTCAAGGAATGCTACCAATGTGGAAAGAGAAACTACTGGGACAAGAATTTGATAACTTGGGTCAATTGGCTCTATGAGTTGCAGCGCTCAATAGCCAATTCCAGAGTATGCGCAGAGATACCTAATTTCAGAAGAGTACCACAGTGGCCGAAGCTTATAATCCATATTCAGTCGATGATGGCTATGAAGATGAAGAGGAAGAGGTTGTTGCTGCTGAATGAAATTGGGGCAAAAAGATAGTAATGGTGCCAAATCCTTGGGTAAGAGGAGTCAAGGAGAGCTATGACTTTGATGTCACAAAATCAGACAAGCTCTTTGATTTCTTGCTTGAGAAGGGACAGATCAAGTTGCTAGATAATCATGTTATGTTGCCCCCTGATCAATTGAAGAATAAGAAGTTCTATAAGTTTTATAACGCTACTTCTCATTCCACTAATGAATGCAGAATCTTCCGACAGCATATACATAGGGCTATTCAGCAAGGGAGGCTCAAATTTGATACGCCTCGAAAAATGAAAGATGATGATAATCCTTTTCTAGGAGATCAAAACATGGTTGACGCTAGGCTGATCAAAGGAAAGACTAAGGTCCTAACATCAACCAAATCAAGAAAAGCTAGAACAGTTGATCTGAGATACAAATATCGACTGGCGAGTACAGAGAAATTCGAAGACGTCATGACAAGCAAAAGAGCCGATATGAGCAGGGGGAAACATCAAAAGATGGGGCGACAAAGCCACGAGTTACATCTTGGATTCTGTTGAATAAGTGGCAGTGGTAGAAGGAAAAGGATTATCAGCATTGGTTAAAGGATCAATAATACCAGCATCAACTGGAAAAAGAAAGGTATGAAAGGAAACAAGCCGAATCACATTGGAATTGTCCTTTCTTCAGATATTGCTGGAATGAAGGTTTGAAGTTGCCTACCAGACATGACTGTCCAGAATGCAGCAATCAATATTGGAAGTTTAGGCAATCTCAAACCAACCACCGGTCTATCCATGCTCAAGGTGCATATCATCATAATAACATGGATTGATGCTTTAAAAATAAAAGTGTTCATGATTGGCTTGGAAAATGAGTTGTTGACCAAGACTAGGTTGATTATGAAGAAGAAGGCAACGAAAGAGAATATGTTTGGTAGAAAGGCCAATGGTGTCCTAGAGCTTTGACAAGAAGCCAGAAGAGAAGGGTGGAATGCCTAAGGAATAAAGAGTTAGAATAGGCTCAGGCATCCAGAAAACCTCAAGTATGGCATGCTAAGCAAACAGCCGATAGAAAGCAACCATCGGCTAATATTCAAATGGTTTTTCTGTTGCCATCAGAATTCAGAGCTCCAAAGGAATCAAGAAGTTTATTTGGATTTCAATGAATCGGAGTATGAGGAGATAGTTGCCAAGTTGATGGTTGTACAAGAAGCAATATTTGATAAACTAGTCAAGCATCGGCACCTAAAGGCTTTATATATGAAAGGTTTTGTTGATGGGAAGCCGATGGACAAGATGTTGGTGGACGGAGGTGCTTCTATCAATCTCATGCCTTACACCACTTTTCGTAAACTTAGTAAGGGACCAGGAGATTTGATGGAGACTGACATGATGCTTAAGGATTTTGGAGGTAATGCATCTAAGACCCGGGGGGCAATAAATGTCGAGCTAACAATCAGGAGTAAGACTCTGCTCACCACATTCTTTGTCATGGATAGAAAAGGGTCGTATAGTTTACTCCTTGGTCGTGATTGGATTCATGCAAACTGTTGTGTACCATCGACCATGCATCAGTGTTTGATTCAATAGCATGGAGATGATGTCGAGCTGGTTCGCGCTGATGAATCTGTGAGCATCGCAACAGTCGATCCAGTCTTCTAGGAACTAGGCGACTTCAAATGCTTTTTTGGCAAGTTATGGGAAGGAGGCTTTATTAAAATCAGCAATGAAAGCCAACAGCCGATGTAAGCAATCGGCTCTAAAAGTTTGTTTTAATCAATAGCCATGGATTTCCGTTAGTCGTTGGATTAAGGGAAATAAGCATTGGTTCTGAGTATGGATTTAGGCCGATGTGTATGAACACTAAATGGGATCGTAAGTGCGATTCAGAGTTGATAGATTTCTTAAAGGAGTTCTATTTCGGTTAATGTGATGCTTGACCTGGGTTGATCAATCGTTTAACCTTTGGTATGAAAAAGTTCTATGGCAAAATATTTAAGGGAATGTTATCCTAGCATTTGATTAACACTTGATAGCCGATTCGTTTAGTCATCGGCTCTAATAGCTGGTACCAAAAAAGTATCACCTCTAGTTCAAAAATGAAAAAAATCTTCAAAGACATAAAAGCCAATATGATATGTATCGCCTCCAGAGCAAGAAATAAAAACAAAAATGTTCATGACACATACAGGGACATCACACTGAGATGCGTTCATGGAAGAATAGGAGTCTTTGTTCATCAGTTTACCCTAAGTACAAGCTCATTGAAGACCTTGTTCACCACATCTTGAGCAGATGTGATGTCCACAATGGCCTTCGTTGCGATGACAAACTCCTCAAGCAAATCCTCATGCTCCTCGGGGCCATCACCCATTGGGAAACCAGCCTCCATGGCATGGATCTCGTAGCTAGTCTGGACTTGCACCATGGTCAGCGCCACCGCCGCATCATGATGAACGTCGTGGAAGGCGATCTCCTGAACATGGGCCGGAACGTCATTGAGGCGAGCATCGATGAGGGAACCTCAGGCATTGATAGCATCCACGGTCATGTTCGCCGCTAGTTGAAGAGACTCCAACTACACTATTAGGGCCGACGATCATAGAAATAGGAGAGTTATCAATATAAAAGGCAATGGCAATCAGAGTAAAGTGTTCCTGGAATTCGTCTTACCTGCCACCATGGCGCCAGACTCGGCCAGCCACGCTCGAACGACGCTGGCCACTTCCTCAGCCACATGAAGAGCAACCTAAGAAACCCCAAGGTGGATCTTGAGTTGGTCATTCTCCTGGGTCGCCTCAGAATAGCAGTTCTGAGCCACCCTCCACTCTCGGAGAAAACACCAGGCGTCATCGCCATTGTATGAGTTGGAGGAGTCCGACGATGAGGCCGACGCGGAAGATGCAGCATTAGAGGGCTCACTAGCCCTAGGAAGAGGACGAAGGCTATCATTCAAAATGAATATGTAGACAAATCAGAACAGTTCATCACTGCAAGCAGAAGATGTCGATCTCACCTCATATGCTGGAGGCCTTGATTCACCGACATGTTCTCATCCGGAACCTCCTCTGCCGCATGCTTATCGCGGTTCTCCTCACCGACCATGAAGTTGATTGGATCTACGAGGAGGGAGGAAGGCCGCTATAGTGTTCTGTGAGGATAGAGAAATGCAAAGGAATAGGAACGGTTGCGAGTGCGGATGTGTTTGAGGCTAGAACCCTCGTCTAGTATTTGAAGACACGAAGTGAAGGGGCGGACGCCTCAGGACGCGCAAAAGGCAATCGCAATTAATAGAAGGCGAAGCGCCACTTCACCAATGCTGAAGAGAATACAACACTAGGTGATTAAGGATAGAAGATCGGGGGGTTCGCTTAATGAAGGCCGTGTTTTCAGACTTAATTGGATTCAGATTAGAAGTCTAGGATCGGCTGTTTCAAACCAGCTCTTTAGCCGAAACAAGAAGTACAATTAGGCGATGGAGAGTATGATCGATCCTACACAAGGCATGTGTTAACATATAGATTACAAGGCTAGAACATCCTAGATTGCGTTTAGTACTTCTAGCCGAATAGCATCAGCTTCTGCAATTTGTTGCTTATCTTCTTCGGCTGATCTAGGAATGTCCTCAAGGCTGCTATGGATGACCCGCCTTCTCTAACTTTGGCCAGCAGTTCTTGCTTCTTCTGTTTGATGGCATCAGGTATTTGGGCCAGGGTGGACTTGCGATGATCAATGGCAGCCTTCACGTTTTCTAGCTGCCTCTCAAGTTTTGCATGCTTGATTTCTAGTTGGGACAATTCTGGATCGGTCCTAAGGGAGGAATTCTTCAGATCATCAATCAACTGTGTCAGCTCTTTAGCCTCTTACTTGTTGAAGTGCCTCTTGGCTAGTAAAGTTTCATGATCGGATAGATTCCTCTGAGCCTTTTTCACCTTTAGGGCTTGAACCTCAAAGATGGATAAAGATGATAAGACTCTGAAGAGAACTGGGGATGGATTTCTCTTGATGGCCAAGAGGACTCTCTGCATTGAATTGGTGTCTTGGACCAAATCAGCTATATTCTTCTTGAACATTGGTAATACGTCTCTTAGCTGATTCCTGGTCTCCTCTGATAAAGCTTCCTTAGAAGAGGTGGCTGACGAACTGACCTCATCTTCATCCAAATATTCCCCAAGATTGAATGAATAGCTCAAAGCTAGGAGATCAAGTGCCTATATATAAATCTTGATTAGAAGGTTTTGATCAGTTCATGACAAAATGGATGGCGAAGTGGATACAATACCTTTTCTATGATACCCTCCATCTAAAGAGAAGGGACGACTGATAATGAACCAGTGATGACTGGTTGAATCAGCTCTAAGCTTTTGACATTGGAATCTACAAGTATCAAGGAAAAGTTTTTAGTTCATAATCATTGCAGAAGGATAAAAGGGATGTATGATTTTATTACCATTAGTTGTATGCTAAACTGGGGAATCGACAGTCTGAGTGTTGACAACAACCGGATCACCTTCAGCGCCGAAAGGATCACTAAGTGGACTGTCAGGCTCCTACCCTTGCATAGGTGTTTCCTCAAGAAGTATCTGGCATGATAAGAAGTCAGACAGAGGATGAAAAACTGAATAAATCAAAAGTCAGAGAAGATACTTCGACAGGCAGCAAGGAGGGAACTCACATTTTCTGCTGTTGTGGAAGCATTGGTCATTTCAACCGAAATCGGCTCCTTTTGAGGATTAGCCGATGGGTGCTCAGTTGGTGTTGAATCAAATGCCTAGGATAGTAGTTTCGTAGATTGGGATGCAATACTTGATAACTATGAAGGGATGGGATCAGAAAGGTGAACATCGGTTCAAGAAGAAGATGAATTGTTTACCTAAGCAGCCGATGGCCTTGTTCTATAGAGTCTCTTCCCAATAGTAGTTTTCTAGGTTGTCCCTTAAGCTGCCTTGCGCTTTGAAGGTTGATACGTTATGATAGTAGAGGCAGCATGAGTTTTCATCAAATTTTTCAGTGAAGGCGCAGCCGATCCCATTCTTGAAACCAGGCACGGTGGCTGGTAATCTATGGGATGCCCCTTCCTATCCAAGCTCGAAGGATCAAATTCAACATCCTAAAAAGATCGATTAGAACGGTTGGTAGAGGAATCCATCGAATGGTTTTTGAAAAGAAATTGCAAACTACCTCTCCGTTAGAAGCAAATTCTCCATCCAGGGCTATACACAAAGGATGGACCGATCCACAAAAAAGATGGGAGCGCCATTCCTGCCACCAGGAGTCGAAAAGAGTGGAAGATAGGTTGACTCTGATCTAGTCATGCAAACAGAGGGAAGGAAGATCTGATCCTAGGTGAAAAACTCTAGAGGCTTCCAGTACTTCACTAATATCTTCCCGTAGCTTCAGTATGTTCTTGAAAACTAGCTGAGGAGGCAATTGACCAAAACCAAACTGATGAGCTACAAAGGATGGGTTGTAAAACTCATAAGTTGGAGGGTTGCCTAGAATGAAAGAGCTTGTAGCCATTTTGCTTTAGCCATGACGAAACTCGGCTGGAAGAACACAGGGCTTGACAAAAGAATTGAAGATTGCGGCCGCTGCATCGTCCAAACAGCCTAGCTCAAATCAAAACTTGAATGGGAAGGTTAGCTCATCATTCTCATCATCATATAGTAGCCAAGTTAGGATGTCTACATCAAACCCTCTATAGAACTTCTTGAAGAGATGACCAATGTCAAAATCAATTGTTATGGCCGATGCGGCCTCACCATAGCTCATACACTGCCGAGTTCTACCTTCTTCACCTCTATATTCCTCATCAAATTTGGAAGAAGGGAAGCTCAGGATTTTGAGATCAGACCTGACAAAATTATGCATATATAGGTTAAGCCACAGTTGTATTAACCACCAAGGGCCACTGACAGTATGCACTGGTTCATTCTTCAGTAATTGGGCAGCCACCTAGTACATCAGATGATAAGTGGCTCCTAGCAGATACTTTCCTAGAGGGATACCTTTGCCTAATGCTAGGTGCTCCGCCATGAGTTTGTGATTGTAGCTTGGACCACAAGATGACCCGCAAAAAATGAATCTTTCCAGCCACATGTTTAGAAAGGCCACGTATTCCCTTTCGCTGATAGCTGATCCATCTCCAACGTGGTTCAGAATGTAACTAGCCCATCCTGTACAATCTACTATTTTGGCTAATTTCTTGGAGCCAGCACTCAAGTACTCATAAGGCTACATTGGTTCAGTAATTCTAAGGCCAATCAACATATAAACATCGGCCAGAGTGATGGTCATTGGACCATGACCAAATACAAAGGCATTCAGGGCATTGGACTAGAAATAAGATGCAGAAATTAGGAGTGAATCATTCCTCTCCATCCTAGACAATGAGAGGGTCAAACATTAGTTTAGATCATAAAGCTCCCAATCTCGACCCTTTTTCTCAGACACCCTACGAAACCAATTTCTCCATCCCTTAGGCATCTTTGGCCAATTTCTGAAGAGAGTTTTGGTATTCCAAGAGGACAAATCCACTGCAGATTGTTTAAAGGGGATTTGGCTGGTTTCTTGACAAATGAAATCAGATGGATCAAGATCGCCCATAGGCCCAAGGAAATAGATATTGGAGGCAACAACTGATGGAATCAAGATTTCGTTCCTCATTTCCTAAGAAATCGGACGAAATAAGTTTGAGGAGAAAAAAAATACAAGGTAGTGGCCGATGATTGGAGAGCGGAAACTTGGAGATGTACCTTAGGAACGTGGTCGATGGTCGCCATTATAGCCAAAATAGGTTTGAATCTGGCAAGGATCGCTTGGATGATGGATTGTTAGAACGAGTGATTCGCTAGGGTTTGAGACCTTGGCGATGACGGTGTCGGCTATTGAAGTTGGCTCAAGAAAGAAGGAGAAAGTAAATAGGCCGAGTGAGTTGGAAGAGATACTGTTGGGGTGTTATATAAAACTTAGGCCAGGAAGTCAGGAGTCATGCGTATATCTCGGGATAAAACAGTTGCGGCATGGTAAACCAATGAACCAGAATTTTGGAATAAAATCATTTTATCCCAAAATTGGGGGGCATGTGTACACACCAAAATTTGGGAGAAGAGTGCAGGAACTCATAGGCTTCCAAGATTGTGCTAATCAAGGAGTCGATTGCATAAGGATTGATATTAGTCGGTTCGGGTGCAACACTAGGATCGGTTCTCTTTGAATGTTGTCAGCAGATAACGATGATGAGATATGATTGGCGTCGGGGAGATACATGTCAGACTCTACAAAAGGGGAAAGATTAGGGTCCAAGTTATCTTAAAATAGGAATGTTTTCTTCATACCAAAGATTGTACCGAGTCATACTTGAGTAGGATTCATGTTTTGGCTCCGGGTATAAATATCAAACCCCGGCTATTGTAAAACGCACACAATCAATCCAATACAAGTTACTTTCCTTTTTTGGATTCTGACCACCCCTTAGGAGTAGGAGTAGAGTAGATCTCAGCGAGTTCTCCAGCAAGTATGGCTGCATCAATCTGGTCGACCTCCACTGCTTGTCTGTAAGTACCATCATGGCTTATACTTTTGTTCATACTACTGCATCGATCCGGTCGACCTCCACTATGACTCTGGTATAAGTTAGTTATCGATTCTTGTCTAGTTCAAGTAAAGCTGCATCAATTCGGTCGACCTCCACTCCTCGAACTAGATTAAGGTCAAGTTATCAGCTCTATCTAAGGGTGACATTCCTTCGGATAGATTCATTAAGTTACCGATATTGCTTATTGCTTCCATTATTTCTTTAATTATAGCAATATCACTTCGCCCGATTGGGATTGATTTAGATCAGCCTTATATCTTGTTTAACCCATTGTTTGTTAATCTAAACTGATCTAATCTGCACTTTAAACGATGAGTTATGTTTTATCAGCTATTTTATATCAATCTTGATCATGCATAGCGTGCGGTTAAGGCATGTCTGATCTTGAGTAGATCTATTGGCTAGCAAAAACTATTCCATGGCCCATTATCATGGCCTGTGTGATTTTGCCTCACACCCCACTGTTAGCACCGTGGAGTGGGGATCGTTATTTGGTAGATCTATTCCTGAGAGGGCATGCCCTTAACTGTGCGCTATGCCTGAATCAGCTGTTTTAGCTAATATCGAGCGCTTTCACAAACAGTTCACATCACGAGATCGTTGAAGTAGGGATAGGTTGAAAGATGTGTTAGCCCCCTGATCTTATTATTATATTATGACCTGCATGATTCTGCCTCATGCCCCACTGATATTAGTGATAAGTTAGGGTCATCGAGTCTATTGTTGTTTCTATGGCCTGCATGATTCTGCCTCATGCCCCACTGGTCATAGCGATAGATGAGATCTAATATGTTCATTAGATTTATCATTATTAAATGGTTGAAAGGTGATGAGCTGTTTCTTTTATATAAATGGGGTTTGGTTACTTATAGTCATTGGCTTAGCATAAATTAATCATTGTTGACATCCTTTTGCCATTGACTGATATTTGTCCAAATAATAATATTCATCCTGAACGATAACTAATTCTTCTTACACAACCGCATGAGATTTAACTGCTTTATTCTTATGAATATGCCGGAATTGACTATTTAGCCGATCTCCTTTCATATCAGCTCTTAGAGCCGCACATTTGGGACTGTCTAGCAACCCCAGCATGTTTCGCCCTAAATTACTGATAAACTTTCTCTCATTGTCAATTGTAGGGACAAATTGACTGGCACGTCTTGGGAGGAGTGCGTAGGATCAACCACCCCTACGCTGAAGCTAGGCGGATCTCTAGCTCCATCGAGCGGAACCTTCTGGCTTGCTCGTGTGCCCTCGGCATGGGACAAAATTTCGTGCTGACGCTAGTTACAATTGTTATGTCAATATTAGTATTCATCTTATTCATGTTCTTTGTTATAATGTTCATTGTCTACTTTGGTTATATGCTTAGTATAACTAGCTTATCATTATATCCATGCATAAGTTTGTATAGCACTCACTCCACTACGCACAGGGTGAGTGGTCGACATTGTGTAAGCATGGTGTTTATACATTGTTTACCTTCGGATACACCCTATATTCTAGGTCATGTGGTAGATCATGGATGTGACACTCCCATTGAGTCTTTTGTAGTCCACCCCCCAAATATAGTTGCACGGAGGGTCCAGTTACGAAGAAAGAACAAGCTCTGTTCTTAATCTTCCTTAGTAATATCCCTTATGTGTAGATATGAGGATGACCTTAGCAATGACTACTAGGTATAATTGCCTTAATCAATGTATGCTTTGACTTATAATTAAGAATAACTTAGGAATTATTCCTCTAATATTCTACCTAACCATGCTGATGCCATGGAAAGGAGTACTTTGAGTGATTTATCATTATTATTGATCAATACTTATCATATATATATCTTATCCTATGACTTACCCCTGTTATGAGTAGAGCATTGGTTATGGTTTATTTCTACTTCAATAGTATAAGTTATGAATACATGTCCATACTAGACCTTCCTTGTGGTAAAAATATAAATAACGATACCTGGAATACTCTTAGGTAAAGTGCTACAATGGTATATTATCTATGCGCTTGCAGATCCTTTTTAATCATATATTTATATATCTTTTCTAGTCACATAAAATGATAAAGAAATAATTAGTATTATTCTAGTAGTAATGCTATGTAGTACCAACAAGCATCTCTGGCATCATCACTAGGGGTGACAACCTAGTAAAGTAATGTTAGGAGATATAGGTTTATAATAGGTGGCTACTTAAAACAAGTGACACGTTAATAAATACCAACAGTAGAGTTTTCATCTGCCTCACTTTTGTGGCTCATTCTCTACTAAGTAAAGCTGTGGCAGCCTCATTTAAGTCAGCAACCAAACAACTGCTCTGGTTCTCATGACAAGCCACAGTTTGTGGCATGGCGGCCGGTGGCCCTCAACCAAACACCCTCTACATAAGCACAACTCACATGTACTGATATGGATTACATACTCTGAAATTCAAGCAGTAAACAATAGGTTACAGATATGGATTACATAAGCATACTACATAGGTATTACAACTTCAAAATTAAATGATGATGCCAAATTTAAGGCCCCTTTGGTTCATAGGATTTCCAAAGAAAAAATATAGAAATCAATAATCCTATGGAATCAGCACCGTAGAGGCCTTGGGTTCATAGGAAGAAATGGGGAAGGAAAACCATAGGAAAGTTTCATATCCTTCAACTTTTATAGGAAAAACAAAGGAGAAAAACATCTAGTGAAACCTCATTGTATTGGTTTCCTATATTTTTCCTATACAAAACCAAACACCCCTTCTAACAAAATTCCTCTGTTTTCACATGTATTCCAATCATATTCCTGTATTTTTCCTGTTCCTACGTTTTTTTGATCCTACGTTCCAAAGGGGGCCTTAGGCTCCTACCACTATTGCTTCTATTAATAGTGCACATGAGTTTCTATTTATACAAAGGCTAGAGTAACAATAAAACACAACCGTCACTTACAAATGATTGTAGTTGTACAACATAGGAGCGAGATCCTGTAGCCTGGTGGCACTTCACTTTTACATGGTTTTGCTTGTTCTTAGATCCATGAGTCAACTCTCCAGGTCATGTTGACTTCACTCTCTTGGACTATCTTCCTCTAGGACTAATATCAGCACTGCCTTTTGTCCTGCTGGTGGAGCCTCCTCTATGGCTTCTTCGAACCGGATGTTGAAATTGCAGAAACAAATTTAAGCAAGAAGCATGTACAAATTGCACTGCTATCTAGACAACAAAGCATTGCATTGCTATTTGCACCCCCCCCCGTCCCTCCTGCCCGAACTCAATACAAAGTAGAAGAAGCACCTCAACTGCAAGGGCCACTAGCTCATCTTGTAAATCTAAATATGTTTCATCTGTATCACCAAATCCCTCAATAACCACCCCCTGGTTCTTCCATCTTCCTATGATTCTTTGTGACTTGTGCCTCCTGCTCTCGTTCAAAAGCAGTGAGTGGCTATTCATCTAGATTTCAAAGATATTTATTAACTAAAGCTTGTAGCGAATGTCAACATAATAGAGAGCAAGAGTATGCAACATAATAGTAGCTACAGCCTATATGGAGTTATTAATCCAATAAAGCATATGTCAGCTACACTCAACTATAGGAAATATGCAACCCCATCGCTATCTACATATCCCAGGTTGAACCACTACAATACAACACACATCATAAAAGGAATTTGGGTACCTCTTCCTCCATGTACCCTGGCTACGCTTCATCATTGGCACAGCCGTCTTGTCATCGTGGTCATGGAACTGGTGTGGCCGACGTTGATGAAGGGGTACCAGATCTGGCTCTGGCTAGGGTTTGGATACAGCTGGTTGTCATAGGTGCCGAAGTAGGGGATCTAGATCTGGCCTATACCATCGTCGAGGTGGTCCTTTCGCCGTTAGCTGACCTGCTGTCGATGAATCAAAGGGATCTGGCTTCGGCTAGGGTTTAGAAAGCTATGAGAGAGGGTGCGGCTAGAGAGTGGAGATTGATGAGTCGAGCTGCTTTTATTGATGGTGCCTAGGGTCCGAAGAGGGGTGGTAGAGGGGGTAGCTAGAGAGTGGAGAGGAAGGCCATGGGGTTAGGATTTGGAGCGGGAAGAGAGATTATGGTGGCTGGAGGATGTAGATGGAGGCGGAGACGGTGACTCCTTGCGCTTTTATGTGGCAATCACAGTAGCGCAAATGTCCTTATATGAAATCAATGGCATAGTAAACCTAATTGCTGAGTAGAGAGCAAAAGAGACATCTAATTTTTGGTGCATGTTGGCGGGACTGCTCGGCGCGGTGCAAAATTTTTGCCAAAAATCAAATTTTCGCGCGGACAGATCTCTCCGTCTGTTCTGGCCCCACCAACATTGCAAAATGGAATCCCAAGAAATGGACAAAAGAAACTCAAAAACTTGTGGCTACTTTGGAATGGAGGAGAAACATGAATTTTGAAGGATCCAAATCCTATAGGAAAAAAATCATATGAAGCCCTTTTGGCCGGTAGCTCTGATGGGAACCATGGCTCCACCGCACGCAAGTCCATGTATGAACAGAGGTGGGCAGTGGCCAGGGCTGATGCAGCCTCATGGCGAATGCCATGCATCACTACCACCTAGATTTGCGCTAGCAGAGCATGGACGTGCTCAAGGAAGTTTAGCCCCACCGATAGCACGGACACGGCGTTAAGCTGCTCCATGATGGCTGAAAGAGCAAGAACAAAGAAAACCCTACCAATTAATAAGATGTAGTTGTAAAACCTCTATGTTAAGCATTGCATTTGACACCAGCATTTCATGAGCACAAGCATCATCCAAGCATTCATGAACATGAGCATATGAAATTTCATCTCATTCTTATACTTTGTCACATGAAATGTTGGTTTATATACATGCATATGCTAGGATTTACATGTGAACAATGCATAAAATGTTTGTGGGACATTAGTAGTACCTTAAACATGTTTAGAAGGTCATATGGAACAACTTTGGTATTCATGACTTGGACCCATTTGGCCTAGTCATGGTTATAGTGTAACTTACCATTTTCAAGTTGTATGTTTGACCTAAGTTGAACTATAGAATAGATTGTTTCCATGGCAGTGCACCCTTAAGCAAAGTTGTAGTACTTGATTAGATCAACAACTTTTATTTTTGGGTCAAGGTCTAATTCGGTGCATATCATTCTCAAACATAGCTCACAATTACCAACAAAATACTGTTTTGGACTTGTAATTTTTTTGTCTTAGGGTTGTTTACAGTTTCGATGTACCTCACTTTGGAGCAATGTAGTTTGTTAACTAGTGAGAATTAGATGATGGTTCTTAAAGCAAAGCTGGAGATCTCATGTAGCTCTACAACTTTCATTAAGGAAGTGTTTGCTAATTTGCAACGGATTAGGAGTTATTGGATCACCAAGTCACGCTGTCAGTCATCGATTGCGGCGCCTGAAACCACGCCCGCATGCCCGATAGTGGCCGACCGGCCATAGGCCATGGCCATCATGTGGTGGCCATATGCCGGTGTTGGCCCAACTAGTCTGGCATGGTCGCACACAGAAATGCCCCGCACCCACCGTTCACCCCACTCGCATGCATTCGCCTCTCTTGCTTGCTCTGCCTCACCGCAGCGTGGGGCCGAGCATTGCCGAGCAGCACCGTAGTTCCGCCATAGCCGCTCGCCGCTAACATAGCTCCATTGGTCGATTCATCTTGGCCATAGTTGCTATGCCATCACATCCACCTCCTTGAGTCACAAGCACCACCTATTGAGTCCAGGTAGTGCGGCATTTCACTCTACCGTGGTCGCCGCCATCACCGGAGCGCCGCCGCGCTCGTGGCTCACCGTGGCCGCGCTCTCCATCGCACCTCCTGCCCTCCTTTCCTACGACATGTAGTCACCTTGTGGTACTTATGCTTAGGTAGGAGTTTGGCTTGATGCTACTGCTTGGTCAAGTGGGAACACATCGGCGCTCCCGCCATGGCCGCCATTATCGCCATGGCAATCGAGCTCTTCGTCGCCGAGCTGAGCCATCGCCTTCTATCTCTTTCGCATGCATTAGGATGAGTAAGCCTAGATCTAGAATCTAGCATGATAGAGACCCACCCCTCACTATTGTCTTGCTGGAATGCCATGAGCAACGTCGTGCTCTGTGCGCCGCCGCACGAGCATGCATGTGGTCAGAGCTCGCCGTCACATCACCAGAACCCTAGCCACCTAGATTAGCTTCGATAGATTACGAAGTAGTAGAGCACCTCACTGGAGCATATGGTGGTTGGAGGATGCCGGTGTACCGCCATGTGACCACCGCCATCTACCATTGCCGCATCGAGCTACTTCCGGTGAGCTTCCGGGCTTGCCGAGCACACCTATCGACGCGGCTTGATGAGCCGAGCACGTAGGTGTTGTCGTCGTCACCGGAGATCTCGCTGCTAATGAAATATCATTGGTCAAAGCACCTCCTCTATTCTCACATCGCTGACGTCAGGGTCCCACTAACCAGCGGGCCCCATCTATCAGTCTGAGTATTAGATGATTTTCTGAATTGTTTTCACATATTTGAATACTTGTTTCAAAAATTCATATCTAGAGCTAGGAGTGTCCAATTTTGGTGAACCAAATTTTTTTGGATTATTCATGAAGTGTAGTATTTTATAAAATATTAAATTCACTGTTTCTGGTATTTTCCATGGTGAATAAAATGTAGCTAGATAAGTGCTTTTTGAATGTTTGCAATCTTGTAAAATGTATAACTTGAGCTAGGAAAGTGATAAAATTGTGATTCCAATTTTGCTAGTCTTGTGTTGACATGCTATAGCTAGGAAAAATATTAAACCTATAGTAAATATAATTTTAATATGATCTTCATAATTAATCCTATTTAATTGCTAGTTTCTAGTTAAATTAATTGAGGTAAAAATACATAACACATGATCATGCAAATTTTTACACAGTATTCTTATGCTTAGAGGAATGTAAGAAAAATATTAAATCTATTATTTGACACTTTTCACTGTACTAAACTATTTTTGCTACTATAATTTTTCTAGAATTTATTAAGCACTCTAATTATTTATCCTTTAAATCACCCTATTATTTAAGGAAAATAATAAATGGATATACATAAGTTAGTTATGTTTGACCATGATGTTTTATATGGTGCTTGTGATACATATAATCTATTGCTATTATTAGTTAGGCTTAAAAGCAATTGGTTTTATGCAATTAGTTAATTATTGCTTTATAATTCAACTAAATGGTTGCATGTATAGTTTTGGTTGAGTTGATAATTTCATAGTGATAATGGTCTTTTCTGTAAAACTTGTTAATGACAAAGTTGTAGATAACTTACTTATCTACCTTGTGTTAAATTTTCATAGTCATAGGTATTATGGTTTAAGAATTATGGCTCTTAGAAGTCTGCTATCAGAAATGCTTGCTCTCTGGATAGATTTGAATAATTGAATTGTTTAACTAAGATAACAGCTGAATAACATTAAGGATATTAAAATAAAGTTGTAGATAATTTCATAAGCTTTCCATAATGTTGACAACCATGTTATTTTGATATATATAACTCTAGTTATGGTCAAAATAAGTGACTATTGTATTGTGGTCCAGTAAATGGTTTACATAAGTGTTTGTTTAGTTATTAGAGAAGAGCTAGGCACCTACTCAGTAGAATAAGATGCACTTGTTATTACTTTAACACCCTACTATTGAAAACACTTATGAGATGCATTCATCACATCATATCATATTATATGTGTCATCATATATGCATTCGTGATATCTTATTTCATGCTGATGCATATAGGATCATCCGAAGAGATAACTCTGTTGGAGTTCAACGAAGAAGAGGAAGAGGATCAGCAGGAGACACCTCAGGCCACAGTTATAGGAGAAGAGGAGCAGACTCCCAAAGATCTCCCTAAGTGCCTGGATCACCAGCCAACCTCTTTCCTCAAAAGCAACCCCCGGAGCATTCTAAGTCTTCCATGTTTTATAAAATATTACTTGAGTCCTTTATGTTTGATGTATTAGGTTATAAGAGTTGATTAGAAACACTTGATGCATAGAACTACCTTGTCCAGTTACATACACCTTTAACCCTGTGTAGGTCTAGGATCGAATATATGCTTAGCCATGCTTAGACCGGTAGAAGTCGGGTGATTTCCTATCACCTACGACATATAGGTGGAACCGAAGCACGGTTGGCTATATTTGCTATCATGGAAAAGAACCATGGGGTAATGTAAATGGAGGCCAGGTGGAGTCTATGTGTAGGTTACTCATGTGATTCTGTCTATGCCAATTAAGGAACGTACTGTGCCAAGCGCCGACCGATGATGGGGTCGCCCGTAGGCTATGGAGGTCGTCCATGTGCTGCTTCGAGGTCACAGCAAGGTGGTCAGCGATTTCAATGGCTAGCTTGTCAGGGAGCACCACTAATAGTGACATGGGGTGCCGCCTCATCGCCATGATTGTCGGCATCGACGACATGTAATATAGAGCGTGAGGAGGCCAACCGAGGGTTCACATGGCAGCGTGGATGGAGCTACGAGGTGTGCGCAGATGGAACTATGGCATGTGGACGGTGGTGAGATGGAGGGCTGGAGAGGCAGTGTAGCGTGATCAACTTATGTTGATTGTAGAGGAGGCTAGGGAGGCGGCCGAGTAGGGGTTATAGTAGGAGTTCTTAAATATCCTCTACGAACTAGCGTGGGAACTTGCAACGATGACATGGTTCAGATTACCCAGTGGGCGGGACCGGGTGGACGAGATAGTTCAGATTACCAGCAAACACGGAGTTTTCTTGTTCTCTTTCTGATCTGCATGTTTCTTTCTATTTACATTTTAGTGCACATGCAAGAAAGTCTGAATGCCATTCATTTGATCTCATCGGATAGCTGCGAGTAGAATTATTGCCTAGGTACGATGTCTTTTGATCTCGTTCGACACATCTCAGTAGTAGTAGTAGGATAGTTGGCTTTGGTCTAATGCAGCGAACCATGCAGCGACAAATTTATTTGGACAAGTCTCGCCTCCATCTAATGTAGACCGAAGGAGGCATAGCTATTGAATTTTTTACTGCACACATAACAAAGTCCGCCCGCTGTATATCTCATCTCGTTGGACAATATATAGTGTTGTCTTTACATTTAAAAGTCATAGCAAATTGAGTGCATTTATTCATAGCTGACAAAAGTACTCCCGGACCCACGTCATACATTAAAAAACATTATTTTTTATGTGAGTAGAACTTGCCTGATCGGCTATGCTACAAACAGCAGTTGCACTAGCTGTGGCTTCATGCATGTAGTAGTAAGGTTTGTCAGTTGGATTCATGAAGCAGCAGTGTCAACCACTACCCAGAGAGTGCAATCGATCATAACCTATGAAACCATCTACAGTAGCCATCTCTAGCTAGCTACCGCCCCTCGGCTGCTGTGGGCCTACGATTGCTTGGATTGGAGTGCACTATATACTTCACTGGATGACAGAAGGCCTGATCATCTAAAATATTCACTACTCGGATACTAGTAATGATGAATGTCGTGCGGTCAGTTAGAAGCCTATTCCATTCCTGGTGTCCCTGTGTGTACAAAGCCTAGCCTCACTCCTATTGTATAACCATCTCTAGCTAGCTGACTACCAATGTTCCTCCGACCAAGAGAAATTACCTTCAGTCTGCCTGACTGCCCCTCAATTGCTATGAGTCCTCTTCACAACGGCACCAGGCTTTCAAGTCTCAAGTGTGTCATGGTGGTCAAAAGCTCTTCGTCTAAGATGCACTTCTTGTGTCGAGCTTTCCTGCGCATTCACTTCACTCTCGGCAATCGTGCAAGGTCTATATGGGAGGAGCGTCCCCCTTCCCTCAAAGATTCTAAATTTTGACCAAATATATATAGAGAAGTATTGATATTATGATGTGTAATAAGTATCATTACATTGATCTTAAATTATACTATTTTCATAATAAGCCTAATAGGAGATCTAAAGATTCTGTGTCAAACTTTGTTCAACTTGTAAGAATCCTGTAGTGCGGAGGCCTGATTGGTTGGCTTCCAAAATTTGCCAAACCAAAGAATTGGCATGCCATGATTTTGCTTATTGATTGGTTTGCTACCAAAACTTGCCAACCTCTCATAATCAGCTTGCCAAATCCATGGCAAAATTTTTACCTAATTTTGGATTGCCATGGCAAATTTTGGCCACAAACTAGTCAGGCCTAGAGAGGGATGTTGTCATGTTGAAGGGTCGAGATGGCGACTAGAGGGGGGTGAATAGTCTTTTCTAAAATTAATCACTTCGGCTAACCGATACAAGTGCGGAATTAAAACTATCGGTCTAGCCAAGACTATACCCCACTATTTATGTTCACTAGCACCTTGCAAAGATAATAATTATGCAACAAAGGTGCCGGGCTAGTTAGAGCTCTCCTAAACAATTCTAGGAACAAGGTTACACAAACCTATGCCACTAGTACTTTAAGCAACAAGGGAGCTCGTACACATGCTAGTAAGCAAAAGCACAAAGCTAACGATGCTCACTAGCAATGCTCAATAACAAGGCAACCAATTCCTAATTAGAGAGCGCAAATACTTAGCTACACAAACTAAGCAATGTGACTAACAAGGTTACTAAAACTAAATTAGCCACGCAAGGGAGTTACTTCTATGCTACACAAGCAAGAAGGTAATTAGCAAGCTACACAAGCTATCTAATTACAAGAGCAACTACACAAGCTTAATATGTATAAAAGTAATTGCAAGCTTGTGTAATGGGGATGCAAACCAATGGGAAGAACAAGGTTGACACGATGATTTTTCTCCCGAGGTTCACGTGTTTGCCAACACGCTAGTCCCCGTTGTGTCGACCGCTCACTTGGTGGTTCGGCGGCTAATTAGCATCACCCGCTAAGCCCGCACGTTGGGCACCGCAAGAACCTACCCCAGAAGTGAGGGTAGCTCAATGACACGCTTTACTAGAGTTGCTCTTTGCGGCTCCCACGGGGCGAGCACAATGCCCCTCACAAGCACTTCTCTGGAGCGCCGCACAAGCTTCTTGCGCGCTTCGACGGAGACCACCACCAAGCCATCTAGGAGGTGGCAACCTCCAAGAGTAACAAGCACCACCAGCTTACAACTCGATCACCTAGTGCCACTCGATGCAACCTCACGATGCAATCGCACTAGAATCGCTCACTCACACAATCGAATGATCACTATCAAGTATATGTGTGATGGAGGGCTCCTAAGCACTCTCAAGCATGGACACAAAGTCCCCCAAGGTGCTCAGCACCAGCCATGGCCAAAGGCCACTTCTATTTATAGCCCCAAGGGCTAAACTAGCCGTTACCTCTTCACTGGGCATCGGTCGGGCCGACCGGATGCTCCGGTCGTGTTGACCGGACGCTGGACCTCAGCGTCCAGTCGCTCATAGACAACCACGTGTCCCGATTCCAACGGTCACTTGACCTGACCGGACACAGCAGCTTCAACTGACCGGACGCTGAACCCCCAGCGTCTGGTCATTTCCAGTAAGCTCCCGAGCATGACCGGACGCGTCCGGTCGAACGCGATCAGACGCAGCCAGCGTCCGGTCACACTCCAGCTACTGTGTCACCGTACGTCAGCCTGACCGGACACAGCTTTCCAGCGTCTGGTGCATTCAGATCCAGCGTCCGGTCAGTTGATCGACGCCGGCATCTTCGCGACCAACTCATTTTCACTTCTAACTTCTTCACCCTTGCACCAATGTGCTAACCACCAGAATTTGCATCCGGCGCAATAGAAAATAGACATTCCATTTTTCCCAAAAGCACCGAATCCCGCCGAGCAAGCTCGGCAGGAGGGAGAGAGGGACCCAAACCCATCTCAACCCTGCAAACACCACCGCCTTTGTAAATGTGCCAACACCACCAAGTGTACACCACCATGTGTATGTGTGTTAGCATTTTCACAATCATTTCCCAAAGGATGTTAGCCACTCAACTTGCCACGCCACTCGATCCTAGCGACAATGCAAAGTTAGATCACTCGAGTGGCACTAGATAACCGATATGCAAACAAGTTTGCCCCTCTTGATAGTATGGCCATCTATCCTAAACCCGGTCATAAACTTCTCTACACACCTATGACCGGTGAAATGAAATGCCCTAGGTTATACCTTTGCCTTGCGCATTCCATTCCATCTCCTTCAATGTCGATGCAACACATGCACCAACACGATCAACAATGATATGATCCACTTCATATCATCACATGATCATATTGGTTCATCGATTTTGACTTTACTTGCTCTTCACCATTGCCATCGTCCATCGGCGCCAAGTCTTGCTCAAGCTTCACCGCCACATGGTCCATCACTCCAAAGCCTTTGACTTGCCCTTCACGCTTGCAATCAGTCCATCAAGCCAAGTCTTGTCTTGATCTTCTCCACCTTGATCACATGACTCAATGTCATGTCTCATGTGCATTTAAGCTCCTTCATCATCACATGTGTGAGCTTTGCAACATCTCCAAGCCATTTTCACCTTCATGGCATATGTTGCTCACACACATGTACCTGTGGACTAATCACCTGTGTATCTCACATAAACACAATTAGTCCACCTAAGTTGTCACTCAATTACCAAAACCAAACAAGGACCTTTCACATGTGTATGGTGTACCTTTTTCTGTTTGCCTTTTACTTAAATTCCTCAAAAAGGTAAAGTTTTCTCTCCTATAACTTGGGTCCAGGATCTTGGCTCCTCCCTCTTTTATAAATTGGCAGGAGTAGTCATTGTGTTTCAAACTAGTCGCCCCTCCCCTCTCTCTCCCTGGCCCCTTCCCTTGGTGTAGCTCTATCGGTGCCATGTCCCATTAGATCCAATCCTCTCGCAGTAGCACCGCATCGAACAGGATGCATGGATAGAGCAGCTCCTGAACAACAGATCGGTTGCCAGATCTTGTTGGTGAAGAGACTGGCCTTCCATTGGTGATTTGTTGTAACACCCTAAAATTTGCTTCTTTTGAAATATAGCTAAAATGATTTAATTCTGTATTTTTGTGCTCATGAAATATAGGAAAATAATATATTTTTTCTTTAAGTTAAAATTTATCATAGGATGTAGAAACAGGTTTGTGCATACATTCCTTTGCATTGGAATTATTGAAATGTGTGGCTTGGTCTAAAATTTAAAATGGTTTGAACTGTTTTACAAAATGATTTTAAAATGGCTTTGAAAAAACACTCCGTCTCCTTCTCAGGCCGATAGCCAGCTAGGCCCGCTTCCCCCTCTCTCTTGGCTCTGGCCCGAAGCAACTCCGAGGCCCAGCTCCTCTAGCTCCCTCCCTCCATTCCTGCAGGCCTGAGCGCCCTTCCCTAGGCCCACGCGTCAGCCGTCCCCTACCTCCAGTCGGCACCGAGCAGGACTCTGCCTGAGTTGATTTCCACCGCCGTGCGCCGCAATCCACAGGGGTTTTGGCATGCATGCCATGCTGAGGCCCCTATAAAATGTAGCCGCATGTGCCGCCTCCCCATCTAGCCCTAGCGCAGTGCCACCGTAAACCCTAGCCGCCGCCACTGTGCTCATCTCGGTGTTCTGCCACTCCACCGTCGTTCAGGACTACTCATTGAGTTTTGCTAGGAGGTAAGCAAGTAGACGGTACCACGCTAGCTCTCTCTCTCGCCTTCTATTACCGTAGTGTCGTCGCCATTGTTTCATCGGAGTCCCGATCCGCCCGATTGAGCTCATGCAGGCCTATGTGCCTTCGCTTGTCTTCTCGATCCCCTAATCAAGTTTGACTCACTCCACTCTCCCTCCCCATGCTAGTCCCATGGCCGATGATGCCTGGAACGTCGAAATCAACGAACTCTGGCGAGGTCTGATCACCGCCGGCCCTGGCACCACCGCAACCACCGAAGACACCATCTCCCTCCTTTCTATCTTGGCCATATGATCTGTGATTTATGGCCCAGGTTAGAAGATACCCCTTCACCGACAATTTTGCTAATGAGTCCCTACACTTCTTTTTATTCCAACCCATAGTCCAAAACACTCTCTGGAAAATACGTTTTCATGTTTTAAAAACATAATCTAGTTTGGGTTATTTACAAAACTACCACCAACACTGTTTTCATCATATCTTCTATGTTTTAACTCCGTTTTGATCCATTCAAGTTGTGTTATATTCATAACGACATAATCTATGTGATAGTAACATTTTTTAGTTTAGTTTTTGCTTTAAAATAAAATATTAATTTGAATCAATCTATATGCCATTAGTTTTCCAATTAAAAGCAACTTAGGTTTTCCACTTCTATCTTTTCTAAATAAAACAAGATTAGTTTTATCTTGGTTTTCTAAATCAAATATAATTTGGCTTAATTCAATTTAGATATTTCTCTAAAATATATTATCCATGCTTTTATATAGTTAAAATAAGTGAAGCTTATAGTAAATCATTTAGTAGATGTTTCTTTTTCATCGTAGCTCCGATTAGTGTGCTTTTCACACCTATGTGTTCGTAGCAACGTGTAGAACATCTTTAAAACCTTTTCACTCGCTGTTTCATATGTTGGTGTACTATTCTAATTTAGTTCTATTGTTTGCTTCATATATGATTGCATGGATATTTGTGTGGTGCGTTATGATCTTGTCCAGTTGGTGAGCTATATGTGGTGAATCTAGAAGCAATTCATTGAAGGTTTGGACTTGAAGGATCTAAGTTTTAAGGAAAGTATAGCATGGGATCTTCCTTGTTGTCCTATTTACTTTAATAATTTAATCATATGCATGTGTCTACCTTAGCAACCATAGTAATTTTTCCTAGCTATTTGATATCTTGGATTCCTTGTCACCTATGGCGTAATGCATTGGGTAGTATGATGCTAGTGCTCAACTGAAACCATGATCTTGTAACATGGCTAATGGTATATGCAATAAACACTAAAAGATGCTTTTTAGCAACATGGCTCAAGAGGGCTAGAGCATTGGGCTGTTATTATGGTGCTCTAGATTCCTCTCCCTAAGGACTTATCTATAAGTGGTCAACCAGGACTTATAGTACAACCATTAGTGCCACATGGCTTTGGCTTTAGTCAAGTATGAGGATCTTTTTCTAGCTTGTTAGTGGTTACCTTTATGGCACAAGAGGGGCTTGACAAATTGGGTATAGTGTGACCTCTGTCCTTATGTGTATAGCCTACGCGGAGTGTGCCATTTGGAAGGGGAGCTCCACATTTGTTTGCCAATTGGAATCCTAGTGGCCCTAACTTGTTAGACGAACCTTTGAAAGGCTTTGTAGTGAACCCTGCTGACCTTCCTTAGTAGTGGGTCAAGAGGCTGATCACCTTGGGTGAAAGGGTAAATCACGGCTCATGGTGAAAGTGTACAATCTCTATAGAGTGTAAAACTATTATAACAACCATGCTCATGGCCATGAGCGGTCTTGGAACTCTTACGAAATAGATGATCATTAATGGTTAATTGTTTATGCTATTCATTTTTCATGTGTTACCTGATCATGTGTTTATACGGGCTTATGATAAATTTGTTGCTACTCAATTTCTTAAAAATTGTGACTCACTAAAAGGTAATCATAGTAAACTAGTGTCAACCTTTTGAGCCTCCTGAACCCCATGTTAGATTGCTGAGTACGACATGTACTTATGCTTGCTTTACTTTTTAAATCTTTGGAAAAATCCTAGATGGGTACCAGATTGCTAGAGTTTGGAGGAATTAGGCTTATGATCAACCAGTCAGTTATCCCTATGGAGTTGGAGTCTTCACCTAAAGATCGGAGTTGTCTTGCCGATGTTTGTTGTATAAGGTTATATCCTTTATACTAAGTATGCTATATATTGAGCATTGTCTTTTGATATTACCCTTATTTGTAGCTATATGTGAGATTTGACTTCCAGGACTCACATATGGTGTATATCTGGTTTTGTCCTTAAAACCGGATGCTACATTTGCCCCCGCTACAAGCTTGCTAGAGTGATTGAGCGACAGTCTAAGAAAGAAAACCAAAACCTTGGCCATGTCTACTTTAAGTGCCAAAGGAATGGGGTGAGCTTCTTATTTGTCACTTCTTCGGCTAAAACTATTGCATTGCTCAGTTTAATTTTTTAAACAAATTTGTGCAGTATCCGAAACTCTGTGGTTACTATGTATGGCCGCGATAGTATCTTGAGGATTTGAAAAGTTAGGCATGATCCAAGTTAGGCTAATGGACTCAGAGGATGAAGAGGAGGAAGCGAAGGCCACTTGAATGGCGAAGGTGATACGAAAGCATTGGAACTCAGCATGCATAACCTATAGCGAAAGTTGAACATGTTTTTTCTTTATTGTGTTCTGGTTGTTGGATTTGGAATCATGTATTATGTTGTATTGAAGTAGGTCATCAACATGTTAGATTTGGAATGCTTTGTTTCGTACTAGCTAGGAGGGTATATGAAGAATAGGAACTAATGTCCTTGCTTTGTGAAGGATGTTTGGTTGTTTGCAGCTGTGGATGTAAGCTTAGCTGAGATTGTGTTTGGTATGCTGAATCTTAGGTTGCACGAGTGGATGAAACTTGTTGAGAAGGTGTTTGGTTATCTGTGTTCTATGAGGAGAGTTACCTTGCATCTAAAGAAGGTCAACTTACCCCCTCTATGCTGAAATTGACAGTGAGTAAATTTTATAAATCCACAACTCATACCAAAACGCAACTTTAACAACCATTAACAATATTCATGGTACACACTGTACAAACCTTAGATTACATTACAAACAAGTTAAAGTTGCTGCAAAATAATGACAACATCCATCCAAGACAATCAAACAACATTGATCCATTTAAACATGTCGTGACAGAGAGATACATCATGGAACTTTATTTACTCCTCTGCTAATGACTACAACTCTGAGAACAAGGGAACATAGTAAGGTCTGCCATTGATTTGTGGCAGGATGCCATGTTTCAAAAACTGACTATAACATGTAGGGATGATATGAACTTTTCTACTATCCATGTTATATGCGATGATGTCATTTTCTAGTCCAACCCCAACAAAGAGAAGCAAATGCCATTCTAGGTGAACAGTTGACTAGTACTCATTAACATCGTAGTACAAGTAATAACTAAATTCAGTGTTAGTTTATGCAAACACCTTTAGAATACTGACAGTATGCTTCAATGTCCATTTATTAGTACCATAGTCTTTAAGGATCCAGATTGAAAGTTTGGACATATTGTGACCACGAACAGTACATACACACAAGTGACCCTGAGCTTGATGGATGGAGGGTGAAAAACAATGCAGGCAAGGAATTTTCCTCCATTTCTCTCCCTCCATATCCATAGCAAGTATCTAAGGGTAAACCCCCGAGTACCCCATAATGTGCAGACAACTGTTAAGATACATAGTTTCTGATGATCTCATTTCTTCTGATCTCTCAATTGTTATACAAGTATTTGGTCACCATTTAGATTCCTTATAGATCCATGCTACAATTTAGATGAGTAGATGTCCACACCCTTGCACTCATCATCCTGCTTATTTTCTATATATTCAATCACATGGAAGTGCGAGGAGGCTGTCAGGTCAAACCCCAATCATGCCTCACCAACAGAATGGATGCTAGATGGCAGTTCTTTGACCTCCTTAGTTGCTGTATTGTAGACAACATAACAGTATGATCTATCAGGCCCTTAGCACCAGTATAGTATGAGGCCATTATAGATATCTGAGACAGCTACATTGGCCAAGGTGAAGGGCAAAAAGGATAAGGAGGGGTGTTCACCAGTGACTCTGGTGTAGCATCAATGGCCTTGGTCGATGTCATAGAAGAACCCGACCAGAGTCTAGGGCAACACATTATGGTTGTTGTAGTCCGAGATGAGGCAGTTCTAGGAGCAATAGACACATTTGCTATAGAATAAGGAGCGAGCAGGGAGGCGACAGAGGATCTCAACAACGGCATTGTCCGTGAGGCTAGACAGTGCATTTCTCTTGTTGGGGGCCTCCTCCATTTTGTCTATTTTGAGTAGGATGAGAGCTTGGTCAGTAATTAGATCACTGAAGATGAAAATAACCCAACATAGATCAATAAGTGAAGTCCATAATTCATACCAAAGTGCAACTTTAACAATCATTAACAATTTTCATGGTACGACCTCAAACAAATTTACAGTACCACCACATAGATATATATAACTCAAACTAGAGTAGCAGTTAATGGAGCTATAACCATTACAATTCCTACTAAATCAAGTCTATCCATCACACTTACAATCAGTACATGAGATCAGAGCTTCTTCCATAAGAGACAGACAAAGATTAAGAGGACAACAATTACAATAGTTTTGAAGGTAGAGCTATGGGCCTGTTTGTTTTTCCTAGACAGATAGGTACAATCAAGCAAGCACTTGACAATTAACAGGCCTAGTTGCACACAGGCATTTACAGGAACAAAACTAAACATATGCAGAAAATCAAGACATTAGCAGAAAACCAACCAGTGCCACCTCCTAGTTCTTTTCATCAACATATCATTGCCCTAACCAGATCTCCAATGCTAAAATGTTTCTTGTATACCTCATGTTCAAGCAAGGACCAAAATAGTGAAGTGAATAGGAAAAGGTAAGAAAGGAGACATGTGGATCAGATCTGCCGCCTTTATCATAGCACACAATGGACATGGACGTCAATGCTGCCGCGCTGCACCGGCAAGCCCCGCCGTCTAGCCTCAAAAAGGATGCCGGAGCCACCACAGCACACCGGGGATCCTCCTCTGCCACCGCTGCTAGTCTAACAAGCACAAATTTGTTTCCATAGGACGGGGAAATATCCAATATAGCTCAACCTGTAGGGCATCCACACAAAGAATATAATACTATAATGACTCCAAAGACATGTCAATGCAACCAGGCATCTAGCGCAATGGTAAAGACCGTGCATTCCTTCCTCCAGGTTCTAAGTTTGACTCCCCGGCATTGAGGTTTTTTTTTAATTTATTAGACCTCGATGGCACAAAAGGTACAAGTGACACGCAAGCCATCGGTTCCCACAGGTCCGATGGAGATGGAAAATGGTCCCATAGGTACACGTGACACGTGAGCCGTCAGGTCACACAGGTTGGATGGTCCCATAGGTACATGTGACACCCAAGCCATCAGGTCCCACACGTTGGATGGAGATGGAGAATGGTCCCATAGGTACATGTGACATGTAAGCCATCGGGTCCCATAAGTCAGATGCTGAAGGGTCTTGTAGGTACACATTAGATGGAGAAAGGACCGAGTGGAGATTTTTATAATGAATTGCAAGCATCATAGATGAGTAACTGTAGGTCCCATAGGTACATGTTGGAAAGAGAAGGCTGACATAGGTACATGTCGCATGGAGAAAGGATCGAGCGAAGACTTTTATGACGAATTGCAAGCGTCATGGATGAGTAACTGTAGGTCCCACAAGTACACGTTGAATGGAGAAAGTACTGTGTGGAGATCTATGATGAAGCCGTTCATTACATATCGAATATTGTTCATCATAGATATGTAATTAGTTCAATGACGAAGCCCAGTTCATCATAGTTTTAATGGAGACCATCACAGATGAGTCGCGCGGGTGATCTGTGACGAAACCCTACACTCTTCTATGACATTTTTTGTGATAATGCTTGATTTCACCATAGAAATGGAGGGTTGTAGGATCGTCACCACTGATCTATGATGAAACAAAAATATTCGTCATAAAAAGCGATCTTCTATGATAGTTTCAGATTTGTCATTAAGATTTTTGTCATAGAAGTGGATATTTCTAGTAGTGTACTAAGCACAACTCTAGTATGAAACTATAGAAATGTAACCAAGACAAGAAATAGCAAGCTAGGATTTGACATCACTTTAGGGTATGGCCCAAAAACCAACAGAAAAGGGGTGAGAATGGTTGATAGATATAAGTCACAATTGAACCCTACAATTTAAGAACTAGCCTAAACATGGTGGAATACATAGGATAGACTAGGATGTCACGACCTGCTAACTACCACAATATCCATGGTGCTAGCCGTAAACTAAGGTACCCGATAGTAAAAGCACCACGCTTACACTATATGATCCTAGTATAATCCCACATGAAACATCATACTAGAGCATTAACTAAGGGACGGAGAACCTATGCTATGAGACAACCAATTATACTAATTAAACAAGGAAAAGATTACAACACTATAGTCTAAATAGAGATCAAGACTACAACACAAAGTTAGTAGGACTTGAATAAAGTACTTAAGTAATGTAGAAGGTAATATATTGCATAAGGTTAAAGTCCATACTAGACTCCTAGAGACTACTTCTAGATCCTTAGCAAAGCTCGACTCGACCCTAACTCCTACTAACTATCCTAACTACTAAAGCTACTAAATAGAGTGGTATTACTTCTTCTTTTTCTCTTATTGTGACTTGGTCTCCTATAAATGTGGCGCCAACAGGGGTATTTACAACACTAGTGTTGGGGTCATAACCATGGGGTGTCTCAAGGCACCGATTAGTTAGTAGGCCAAGCAGCCCATGAGACATCAGCTAGCAAAAGCCCAAACAACCGAGCCAAGCAAACCAGGCTAGACAGCATGGACAAGACAACACGACCCAAGGCTATGACCACTAGTATAGAGCCCACCATCTAGATACAGCACCATAAGATGCCTATATGATTCTACCGACTATGGGATGGGATCCACGATGAAGGCCTTGACTTGGAGGCCATCCAACTCGATGGGAGCCATGACCCCAATGATCGAGATCATGGCCCTCAGCTCCTCAAACCAACGAGATGATCGATGACCCGGGGGTAGCTACCAGCTCCTATACGACGCCCTAAGAAACCAGGAGGCAATGACGAAGATAATGGCGAGGACCATGTCGCATAGGATGGCTGGTGAACCACCACTATGCCTACAGTGCCGCCATAGCTAGCACAGTAGCACCATGTCACAACATGCCATGACATGACCATAGGACCATGAAGACAACCATACCTAGACATGCTCCACAAGACGACATAGCTTGCAAGCCAAGTTAGCTAGGACCTCCCTTAGACTCATGACCCTTCAGTCGGGTGAACCTTCTTCTTTGTATATGCCTAGCCTTGAACTCTATACAAGGGCAGTCAGACCATGCATCTAGGACATCCTCTACCATTTTACTCATTCTCCATCGTAGTAGGGCTCTTAGGGCTTCCCCTCAGGTAGCCCATCACCTAGGTCTAGCTCTCCAACCTCTTTTGCCATTCTTTCACCCCCATTGTAAGAACTTGAGAGCATTCAAGTGAGGAACATGCACTCGATGATCTCTAAGACTGGATGTAGGGCTCCGACTGGAACCGGTATAAATCCTCGTGTCTTTTGGATGCTACCATTGTCTTCCTAGAGCAGCATGACAATCGTATAAATGCACTAGTCTAGTTTACAAAACACTGAAAGTTGGTGCACCAGGTAGGGGGCAGTCACGCACTCTTAATTGTTGAGTAGGAAGCGATGGCTCCTTGCACTGTTGGTGGACTCACCGGCGGAATGGCCCATGGTGGCCACATCTGCCATGAAAGCTATGAGTTCACCAATGTCAAAGGGCCAGCGCCTGTGTCCGCTTATTGTCGTGGCCCAAACCTTCACCACGGAGATCTAGGTCCCGTGGCCCACAGTGAACACACTCTCAGAACTACCCTTGGCAGTAGCATCCTAGAGTTCACCTACATAGAGGGGTCGGTGCCCTCTCTCGTCACCAATCAGGGCCATGTCCTCCACACAGGAGGTTAGAAGTCCACGGCTCATGACAAACTCACCCTGGGAATGGCCTCAACCAGCCACATCCTTTTGGGAAACCACAAGGTTATCCACACTGGTGGGTCAGCATCCATCACCAGCTTCTACCCCGTCTAGGCTAACCACGTGGGAAGCATGGGTTCGGCTGTAGAACCATGGCCCAAGCAACGTCCTTGCAACTAGCAGAGCGCAGTGTGTCAGGGCACGCACGAACGATGAAATTACCCACCACCCCATAGCATCATCGCAAGTGAATAGGTGGCTACTTAGCGCCATGCCTTGCAAGGCGAAGCCTAGAACTAGGGTCTAATCCTGCATGAAGGATGATCTGTCTGGCATGTCTCGGTGGACTATCAGCCATCACTTGGGGGCACCTACATCCAAGGGAGTGGGCTATCAGCCCCTCAATTTGAGAGTCCTAAGTCCATCCATATTTGCGCTAGGATCACACACAAATACGCACCAACTCACAAGAATGGTACACATATATATAATAAAACATTCTGAGCTTTACTGATATCAGAAATACGGTCTTACAACAGTGGCCCAACAGGGCATGGTCCTAGGCTACATAAATAGCGGAATACTACGACCGTGAAACGACATTATTAGTGGTCTCTAGAGTGGGATTATTATACAGCGAAGCGGTGTCCTATTCCACAGGTAACTTGAGCGTGGCTGAATCCCTAGCCCCGATGTCATACTCCAATGAACATATTTCCTTGTGAGAATCCTAATCCTCATGGTATGCTTCCTCATCGAAGTCATAGTCTTCTTCCATGCCAAGGCCTATGGGTCTGATGACATTTGCATCCCCATCTGTCTTCTTGTTGTTGTGGGTGATTGATTCTTTAGTAGGCTCTCCTTCTTCTTTTCCTCACCTTTGGGTGCTCAAGGGCCTTCTGTAGCTCTTTCTTGAATTGTTCCTTTTCTTCTCTCATGGTTGATAGCTATGAGTTTAGCATGAGTAGCTCTGTCCTAAGTGCTTACACTTCAGCTTCTGTTTCCTTGAGTTTAGTGTTCTTTATCTTTAGCTCCACTTCCTGATTTTCATAGAGAATGTCGAGGGCATGCATGTACTTGGTTGTACTCATTATAGTGTATTCTGGTGCCTGTGGCTTTGCCTTTTCCATTGCCTTAATCTTCTTACGCCAAACAAGAGAAGTGTAATCCATCACTGGGGAAAACCTTGCATGAGTGTTGTTGACTTTTGCTTCATACTCCTGACAAATATCCATGAGAGCCCGGCATGCTGCAATTTGACATGTGTCACTTAGTTTTCTTCCGATTGCTGGGATGCATTAGACACTGAACTCATTGTTTATTGGATGCTCGATAATATGCAAGTGCATCTCAAACTTGAGTACACACTCCACATTGCACTCGCAATATTAGTACATGGGATGTTCAGTGTAACCCAAGTGCTGGAGTGTCTCCCAAAGGAGTGGTGGGAATCCTCCAACGGTCAAATAGTCCAAACGCTCCCATATGTCATCCATTGCTACAAAAATTCACCACAAGGGTTAGAAACATTTTTGCGATGCAAATGAGGAACAACAATGAGAAAAGGTTTGTTGACTTTACTAGTATTAGGTTTGCGGTTATTACTATTACTATAAATCTATCTAACATGTTCCAATCCTAGGGCTTAGTCCTACGGTCAAGCTCAGCTCTGATATGACTCTGTTGGCCTCTAAATTTGAGAGTCCTAAGTCCATCCATATTTGCGCCAGGATCATACATAAATACACACCAACTCACAAGAATGGTACACAGATGTATAATAAAAAGTTCCGAGCTTTATTGATATCTAGAAATAAGGTCTTATAATAGTGGCCCAACAGGGCACGGTCATAGGCTACATAACTAGTGAAATACAACGTCCATGAAACGACATTATTGGTGGTCTCTAGAGTGGGATTATTATACAATGTAGTGGTGTCCTATTCCACATGCAACTTGAGCGCGGCCGAATCCCTAGCCATGATGTCATACTCCAACGAACATATTTCCTCGTGAGAATCCTAATCCTCATGGTACGCTTCCTTGTCGAAGTCATAGTCTTCTTCCGTGTCGAGGTCTATGGGTCAACAACAGGTGAGTACATACATACTCAGCAAGCCCTAACCATAGGGTGGAAATAGAAGTGTAGTGGTGATTCCAATTAAGGGTTGGGTCCTAGCAGAGTATTACCATTCCCAGTAGTACCCGAATTAGCATCAATTCCATTACTAGTTTCATTACACATAAAAGTAAAAACTAATCACAGTATTCTATCCTTGCATTTGCCCATTCCAAGGATGTGGCTATTCGAATAGGTTTAAGTAACTCTGCAGAGGTATACAAAATTCCCCTAGAGGTGTACAAATGTCCCCACATGATAGGTGCAACCTCATCCATGATCATTGAACGAAATAGACCTAATGAAACCTTGTACCCAAATGTACGCGACCTTAAATGTCCATATAACTCTACTATGGCTTCTTAGGGGTTGGGAACACAAATACCAGGAAGATACCTAATCTCCTCAACTTGATGATAACAAATCATCACAAAAAGAAAACATGGCTTGAACACAGCAAAAAACAATCAAGGGCTCAAACGTGGCCAAAAACCAAAAACTTAACATGGAAGATCACATAGCATCCATGCCAACCAGACCATAGGAGAAAACCTATCCCCCATGTCAGCTCCTGATATTCCGCTGTCTACACCGACCTCCTAGTAGAAATTATACTTCTATCTAACAGGGTGTGAGATCAAGCCTACTCATATAGACATGTGGTTGTACATAATATCTCACTAGGTGAGAGGGACTACAAATTGGTCCTTATGTGACCAAGGTGAGTATCTCCCACATGAATTCTCTCCAGGCATCCCTGCCATGGTAAACTATCTCCATAGTTTACCACCACTCGTCTCATGTTGGGGTTTAGTTTTAGATTTAACAATTTTAAGTTCCATTATTATCCCTATATGTATTCATAGCGTTGAGCTCATAAAATAACAAGATAACCATTTATCTTAATCTAGCAATAATCATATCACAATGAACGAGCTCATATTCTAGGGTAATAGTCTTATAGTCATGTTTTAGCATTTCAATGGTTTAAAGCAAGACGGTAGGGAGGGTAGCTAGGACTTACCTTCATTGTTATCACCTTCCTTGTCCTCCTAACAATTACCGTCGTCTGTTGGCTTATCGACCGAAATAAGATTACCGCTAACCATAAAAGAAAGGGCAAAAGCAAACATAGAACAATAAGGTGGTACTAGGTGCAAATGATAGGGTTGGATTTTAGATGAATTCTAGAGGTGGTTTCATGTGAAAAGGAGTTAGAGTTTACAAGTTATATATTTTAGAAGTTCATTCTATAGCTATTTAACTAGGTAGAAATTTATGTGCATTTTTGGTGCATGAAAATATGTGCAAACTACATGGTTAAATTCCCTAATGCATCTAGTTTATTTACAAATTTTCTAGGAATTTTTCTAAGCTAGGAAGATGTATTTTTAGCTCTCTGTGTACACTAGCTGGGTGTACCCAACATTTTCTAAAGCGTACCCCACTCTGTGTGTGTGGTGTGTGTGTGACAGGTGGGCTAGCCTGCCACATCAGCAGATGATGGTGGCGTTAGCATTATGGTCTTGGGCCCACGCGACAGAGAAGGAAAAGGGAAGGGAGGTGACGGACGGGGATGGTGTGGCGATGGCAATGCCGTCTCCCCCTAGTCCCACATGACAGCGAGAGAGAGGAAGGGGGAGAGGAGAATGGCGACGAACGATGGCCATGTCGGTGACAGAAATAGGGGAGGAGGCGTTGATCGCACCAGAGTGGGTTATGCTGGCAGCGTCAACCCTCGTCAATGATGGACGAGTGGTAGATGATGTTCGCGGGGTCATGCTGCAGCCGGTGATGGGGTCTCTAACAGCTGTAGGTGCCCATGGCGGTGGTGGCGGCTTGCTGGAGAGGTTGTGGCAGCGCCGTGCGGTGGACTCGGCCATAAATGCCCTAACCTAAACAACTAGCTACGTGTTCATGTGAGTGAGTGAGAGGGGAGTGTAGTGGTGGTGATGTAGTGCCCGATCAAACCCTGGTCAACGGTGGCCATCAGCCATAGTGGCTCAATGGGCACGGTGCTCAACGACGGAGAAGAGGAGAAGATCGAGGACTCATTGGTCACTCCAATCGGCCAAGGGCGCAGCGGAGAAGAAGAAGAGGGGAGGTGGTACTATTGGCCCTGGCGAACTCTCAAATTGGGGGAAATCGAGGAAAGGTGGAGAGGAAGAGGAGAGAGGTGGAAGAGAGGGGGAGATGGTGTGTTCCCACCCTTGGGGGAGCGAATGGTGGGGAGGGCGAGGCGAGAGCATTGCCAGCTGGGGCTATTTATAGGCTGGCTAGGTCGGTGTCTTAGCGGCGTGATATTTTCCCGGCCACTCTTATCCACCACGTGCGCTCGTGGTTGACCTCATCATGTCACTTCGCCACAGCTATTGCTTGCCCATGTGCATGGTGCAATGCCTTGGTGGCTACTCCGGTGGCTCAGCACGGAGATGACCATGGCGTCGGCATTGATGAGTTCATAGTGAGGGAGAAGGGAGAGGAGGAGAAAAGAGGGAGCCATGGGGTCCCATGGTTACATTGTGTCTCCGTTTACCTCCGCTGGCACCCGGGTGGAGCTAGTGGGGCGTTGACGCGCAGCTGCGCCGCGTACGGCTGCCGGCCATGAGGTGGATGACAAAGCTAATGTGCAGGCCCTGAGCATCAACGAGAAGGAGAGGGGGAAGGGAGGGGAGTGAGCGTGCATTGGGCTAGTGCTGGGCTACGGCTACTGCGGCGCTGGCAAGGCTGGCTCGTGTGGGAGAAGGAAAGGGGAGACAGGATGGAATGGGCTGCTGACGTGGGCCAAAAGGGAGAGAGGGAAAAGATTGAGCCCAAGTGGCTTTTCTTATTTTTCTTTCTCTTTTCCATTTCCTAGATCATATATGCATATGTTGAAATGATTTTGAATTCAAATTTGAATGCATCGGTATGCAAAAGTGTACCACCATAAGTTCAACAAGTCAAGCAAACATTCACACACCATGTTTCACACATCAAGTTTTGTTTCCTATGTTAATTTATTTTGTAAATATTATCTATGTTAGTTATATATTCTAGTTCCTATGCACAGTTTTAAAAAGTTCAAATTTTTAGTGATTTTTGAACTAGGTCAAATTTTTAGGGTGTTACAAACACCCCCTTAAAAAGAATCTCATCCTCGAGATTCGAGCTGATCCTCGAATAGATAGGGAAATTCCTTTTTAAGATCATCTTCTCTTTCCCACGTGGCTTCTGCATCTGTATGATTAATCCATTGTACCCAACAAAATCTTACTATTGTCCTACTGGTTTGTCGGGTGACCATATCCAATATCTTGATTAGTCTTTCCTAATACTATAAATCTAGTTGTAAGTCCATGGCTTCCATAGGTGCTTGTTCTTCCAGTACCCTCAAGCATTTCTTTAGTTGGGATACATGAAACACATCGTGTATGTCTGACATTTCTTGAGGTAACTCCAAGAGGTAGGCCACTACTCCAATCTTTTCAATGATCTGATATGGTCCAATATACCATGGGCCTAACTTTCCTATGACCTAAATTCTTCGAGTACCCCTCATGGGTGATACCTTTAAGTAGATGAAATCTCTAGGTTGGAGATCTAACGGTCTTCTCCGAGTATCTACATAGCTCTTTTGTCTACTTTGTGCTACCTTCAAATTCTCTCAGATTTTAGCTACTTGTTCCTCAGCTTCCTTGATCATGTCAGGGCCAAATAGGCTTCTTTCGCCGACCTCGGACCACATTAATGGTGTTTGGCATTTCCTTCCATACTAGGCTTCAAATGATGCCATCTTCAAGCTTGCTTGGTAACTATTGTTGTAGGAGAATTCTGCGAATTATAGGCTCTTTTCCTAGTCTTTTCTGTAGGTTAGTACGCAGGCTTGCAATATGTCTTTTGATATCTGGTTTACTCTTTCTGTCTATCTATTTGTTTGGGGATGATAGGTTGAGCTATAATCTAGGTGTGTTCCTAAAGCTTTGTGTAAGCTTTTCAAAAATTAGGCGATGAATTGAGTTCCTCTATCTAAGACTATTTCGCTTGGTACCCCGTGTGATCTAAGGATATTGTTAATGTATAATTGTGCTAGCTTGTTACCCTTGTAATCAGTCCTTGCTAGAATAAAGTGTGCCACTTTTGTCAATCGATCTATGATAACCCATATTGAGTCATGTCCATTTGGTGTCTTGGGCAATCCCACTATGAAGTCCATGCTGACTTTGTCCCATTTCCATACTAGAATGCGCAATGGTTGAAGTAGTCTTGTTGGTCACTGATGTTCTACCTTGAGTTGTCTGCATGTATCACATCGGGTGACATATTTTGCGATATCTCCTTTCATTCCAATCCACCAGTATCTTTGCTTGAGGTCCATGTACATCTTGGTTGATCCTGGGTGGATTGAGTAGGCTGAATGGTGTGCTTCGTCCAATATTAACCTTTGGAGTGCTTCATCCTTTGGTATGCATATTTGATCTTCATACCATAACTTCCCTTGCTCATCGACCCTGAATCCTGGAAGTTCCTTCTTACTACTTTGTTCCTTGAAATGTTGTATTTCTTCATCTTTGTCTTGGGCTTTCTTTATCCAACCTTCCAGGGTCAATCGTATATGTAGGGCATTTAAGATACCTTGTGATACAATTTGTAGATTCAGTTGGTGAACTTCTTGTGCTAACTCTGGTCTTTGATATAGAGTCATCATGTAGTGACAATATGCCTTTCTACTTAATGCATCTACAACTACATTGGCTTTTCCCGGGTGCTACTATATGCTTAAATCGTAATCCTTGATCAGCTCCAACCATCTTCTTTGTCATAGGTTCAAAACAGGCTATGTGAAAATATACTTCAAACTCTTGTGGTGTGTAAATATCTCACATTTGTTTCCAATGAGATAGTGTCTCCATATCTTCAATGCGTGTACTACGGCTGCTAGTTCCAAATCATGTGTCGGATAATTTTCCTCGTGTTAGTTTAGTTGTTGAGAGGCGTAGGCAACTACTTTGTCATCTTGCATTAGGACACAATCTAATCCTTGTCGTGAGGCATCACAGTGTACTATAAAACTTCTGTGTATGTCTGGTAGCATGAGTATTGGGGTTGTAGTTAATCGGGTCTTCAACTCTTGGAAACTCTTCTTGCATGCTTTCATCCACTTGAATTCTTTTCCTTTCTGTGTCAGAGCGGTCATGGGTCTTGTGATCCTAGAAAAACCTTCAATAAATCTTCGATAGTATCCTACTAATCCCAGAAAACTACGAATTTCTATAAAATTTGTTGGTTGCTTCCATTCCAATACGGCCTTAACTTTCTCTGGGTCTACCTTTACTCCTACTGTGATAATGTGTCCTAAAAAGATGACTTCTTGTAGCCAAAATTTACATTTGCTAAACTTGGCATATAATTCATGTGCTCGTAGCTTGTTTAATATTACTCTCAAATGTTACTCATGTTCTTCAGCACTTCTTAAATAGATAAGAATGTTGTCGATGAATACTACCATGATTTTATCCAATTCCTCCATAGACTTTGTTCATCAGATTCATGAAATAGGCTGGGGCATTGTAGTCCAAACGGCATTACGGTGAACTCATATTGTCCATAGCGGGTCACAAATGCGGTCTTCGGTATGTTGCCGAGTTGAATCTTTAGTTAATAGTAGCCTGATCTCAGATCTATCTTGGAGAAATACTTGGCATCCTTTAGTTGATCAAATAAGTCATCAATTCTTGGTAGAGGGTACTTGTTCTTGATGGTGAATTCATTTAAGGACTGGTAATCAATACACCTTCAAAGGCTACCATCTTTCTTCTTTATGAACAAAACTAGTGATCCCCAAGGTGATGACCTAGGTCTGATGTATCCTTTCTCTTGTAACTCCCATAATTGCTTCTTTAATTCTTCCAACTCATTAGCTGCCATTCGGTAGGGTCTCTTTGCAATAGGTACAGTTCTAGAGATTAGGTCAATTATAAACTCCAAGTCTCTATCAGATGGCATTCTGGGTAACTCTTCAGGGAACACATCGGGGTATTCACATATGACTAGTACTTCTTCAATGCTTGTTTCTTGTATACAGCAAACCATTGGTTTTGCTTCATGGGCTTGAGGGTGACATTCTACCTTTATTCCATTGTGATTTATCAGGGTTACTGCTCTATCGCTACAGGATATAGTGCCATGGTATCTCATTAACCAATCCATTCCTAGTATTATGTCTAAACCTGCTATCTTAAGTACTACCAAATTTGCTTGAAATTCTACTCCATTGATCATTATCTTCACTTGAGGGCATTTAAGGGTGCATTTGAGGATAGCTCCAGGGGTTCAAATTAAGAGAGGGGTGGGGAGTAACATTGTTCTTAAACTATTTCTAAGCACAAAACAAGCAGAAACAAACGAATGCAAAGTGCTGGAATCAAACAACACGGTTGCAAGGGTGAAGTTTACTAGAAACTCACTATACATGACATCAGGTGCCTCCTGTACTTCCTCTATGTTTACGTGGTTCACATGGCCTTACCCAAAATTTAGGGCATTCCTTCTTGGTGGTCCAGAGTTCTGAGGTGTTGTGCATCCAATTGCTGAGGCGGCTGTCTTATTACTAGCTATAGGCTGAGCAGGGGTAGAGTTTGCGGCTTTAAGAGGGCATTGGGCTATGTGGTGTCCTGGTTGTTGGTATCCAAAACAAGTCTCCATTGTTGTATTATTGGTACTCTTGGGCTGGTTATTGTTGTTGTTGTTATTGCTATTGTTGTTGTTCTTGTAGTTGGATGTGGTCTCTAAAGTGTTGGGTCTGGATGTCCTATACTACATGGTTGGTTGATACGTTGTGGGTGACGTGTTGATGGTGTGGACTCGTTGTGTTCTTTCTTGTTGGCGAGCACGTTGTATCAAGAACTTGTGCTTCTGTTCTCCTTCACCTCTGACATGTTCTTCTTCTAGTAGGATAGTGCGGTTCATCAGCGTGTTGAAATCAGGGTGGATGTGAGTGACCATTTGTTCTCTTAGGGATGCATTGAGTCCTCTCCTAAAACACTTCTGCTTCTTCTTGTCGGAGTAAACATCTTCTAGTGCATAGCGTGCTAGCTTCATAAACTTCCTAATGTACTGATTCACTATCATTGGTCCTTGTCTCAGGGAACAAAATTCTTCTACTTTTATCTCCATGATTCCTTTGGGGATGTGATATTCATGGAATTTCTCCACAAATTCTTGCCATGTGATAGCTTCTGGCTCATTAGCTGCATCCTGATAGTTTTCTCACCATTCACCAGTGGCTCCTACCAGTTGGTGGGTGGCTAGAATAACCTTTTCTTCATTAGTGGCTCGTACTACATTTAATTTCTTGGTGATGGTACATAACCAATCATCTGCTGACAATGGGTCATCTTATGTAGTATCAAATGTTGGTGGTTGAAGCCTCATGAATGCTGTCATTTTCCCTTGTCCATTACCATTATCCTGTCTTCTTGCAAGATTTTCCAATAATCGTGTTTGTTGATCCATCACTTCTATCAATGTTGGTGAGGGTGGCAGGGGTTCCTCCCCTTGTACTGGGTCATTTCCAACATTTGCTCAACTTCTTCTTCTCCTTCTTCACATACTCCGTCTACAATCGAGATATTATCTTCTTATGGTTGCTCATGCCCATGCCTATGATTACGATGTTCATGATTGCCTCTGTTCTGCCTACCTCTAGGTTATGGTGCAACTGGCTCTTCTTCCTCATGAACCTGCCTTTCAGTGGTCCTTTCACAGCGATCCCAAATCCTATCGAACCTCCTTTCCATCTGTTGCCATGGAGCGGCAAGGATGAGAAGACATCCTCTAGGATTTGGGTGCAAGAAAATAAAACAAGCAAGCAAAGACACACATGCATAAACAAACACACAATACATATATCACACCAACAGTCATACATATATGATACAAGGGTGCACCATACAACAACTGCTAGAGTGATTGCTATGCGACAACACGTACTTCTAATGACATCAAAGCGATACTAGGCATACTACAATTACTCGAGATACTAGACACTACCACTAGTCACTACAGTTCCATTATTTATTTTACACAAACCGTATCTCACGAAGGTTCCATCATGAGGTCCACATGCATGTCCCTTAGCATCCAATCTTGAAAGAACTCGAGAGGGTCTGATGACATTTGCATCCCCATCTGTCTTCTTGTTGTTGTGGGTGATTGATTCTTTAGTAGGCTCTCCTTCTTGTTTTCCTCGCCTTTGGGCGCCCAAGGGCCTTCCGTAGCTCTTTCTTGCATTGTTCCTTTTCTTCTCTCATGGTTGACAGCTATGAGTTTAGCATGAGTAGCTCCGTCCTAAGTGCTTACACTTCAGCTTTTGTTTCCTTGAGTTTAGTGTTCTTTATCTTTAGCTCCACTTCCTGATTTTCATAGAGAATGTCGAGGGCATGCATGTACTTGGCTATAGTCATTAGAATGTATTCTAGTGACTATGGCTTTGCCTTTTCCATTGCCTTAATCTTCTTATGCCAAACAAGAGAAGTATAATCCATCACTAGGGAAAACCTTGCATGAGTGTTGTTGACTTTTGCTTCATACTCCTGACAAATATCCATGAGAGCCCAACGTGCTGCAATTTGACATGTGTCACTTAGTTCTCTTCTGATTGCTGGGATGCATTAGACCCTAAACTCAGTGTTTATTGGATGCTCAATAATATGCAAGTGCATCTCGCACTTGAGTACACACTCCACATCACACTCGCAATATTAGTACATGGGAGGTTTAGTGTAACCCAAGCGCTAGAGTGTCTCCCAAAGGAGTGGTGGGAATCCTCCAACGGTCAAATAGTCTGAATGCTCCCATATGTCATCCATTGCTGCAAAAATTCACCACAAGGGTTAAAAACATTTTTGTGATGCAAATGAGGAACAACAATGTGAAAAGGTTTGTCGACTTTACTAGTATTAGGTTTGTGGTTATTACTATTACTATAAATCTATCTAACATGTTCCAATCCTAGGGCTTAGTCCTACGGTCAAGCTTGGCTCTGATACCACTCTGTTGGCCCCTCAATTTGAGAGTCCTAAGTCCATCTGTATTTGCGCCAAGATCATGCACAAATATGCACCAACTCACAAGAATGGTACACAGATGTATAATAAAAGGTTCCGAGCTTTATTGATATCTAGAAATAAGGTCTTAAAATAGTGGCCCAACGGGGCACGGTCATAGGCTACATAACTAGCGGAATATAATGCCCATGAAACTGACATTATTGGTGGTCTCTAGAGTGGGATTATTATACAGCAAAGCGGTGTCCTATTCCATAGGCAACTTGAGCGCGACCGAATCCCTAGCCTCGATGTCATACACCATTGAACATATTTCTTCATGAGAATGCTAATCCTCATGGTACGCTTCCTCGTCGAAGTCATAGTCTTCTTCTGTGCCGAGGTCTATGGGTCAACAACGGGTGAGTACATATGCATACTAAGCAAGCCCTAACCATAGGGTGGAAATAGAAGTGTAGTGGTGATAATAATTAAGGGTTGGGTCCTTGCAGAATATTACCATTCCCACTAGTACCTGAATTAGCATCAATTCTATTACCAGTTTCATTACACATAAAAGTAAAACTAATCATAGTATTCTATCCTAGCATTTGCCCATTACAAGGATGTGGCTTTTCAAATAGGTTTAAGTAACTCTATAGAGGTGTACATATTTCCCCACACGATAGGTGGAACCTCATCCATGATCAGTGGATGAAATAGACCTTACGAGACCTCGTACCTAAATGTACACGACCTTAGATATCCATATAACTCTACTATGACTTCTTAGGGGCTAGGAACATAAATACCGGGAAGATACCTAATCTCCCCAACATGATGATACCAAATCATCACAAAAGAAAACATGGCTCAAACATGGCCAAAAATAATCAAGGGCTCAAACACGACCAAAAAACAAAAGCTTAACATGGAAGATCACATAGCATCCACGCCAACCAGACCACGGAAGAAAACCTATCCCCCATGTCGGCTCCTAATATTCCACTGCCTACACCGGCCTCCTAGTAGAAATAATACTTCTATCTAACAGGGTGTGAGATCAACCCTCCCATATAGACATGTGATTGTATGTAATATCTCACTAGGCGAGAGGGACTACGAACTGGTCACGAGTATCTCCCATAGGAATCCTCTCTAAGCATCCCTGACATGGTAAACTATCTGCATAGTTTACCACCACTCGCCCCATGACAGGGTTTAGTTTCAGGTTTAACAATTTTAAGTTCCATTATTATCCCTATATCTATTCATAGCGTTGAGCTCATAAAATAACAAGATAACCATTTATCTTAATCTAGCAATAATCATATCACAATGACTGAGCTCATATTCCAAGATAATAATCTTATAGTCATGTTTTAGCATTTCAGTGGTTTAAAGCAAGATGGTAGGGAGGGGCGCTAGGACTTGCCTTTGTCGTTGTCACCTTCCAGCATGTCTACGAAATTTGGGTCATCATCCTCTAGACGATTACCATCGTCTGTCGGCGTATCGATCGAAATAAGACTACCAATAACCACAAAAGAAAGGGCAAAAGCAAACATAGAACAATATGGTGGTACTAGGTGCAAATGATAGGGTTGTATTTTAGATGAATTCTAGAGATGGTTACATGGGAAAAGGAGTTAGGGTTTAAAAGTTATATATTTTAGAAGTTTATTATATAGCTATTTAACTAGGTAGAAATTTATGTTCATTTTCTTGTGCATGAAAATATGTGCAAACTACATGGTTAAATTCCCTAATGCATCTAGTTTATTTATATATTTTCTGGGATTTTTTTCTAAGCTAGGATGATGTATTTTTAGCTCTCTGTGTACACTAGCTGGGTGTACCTAGTATTTTCTAAAGCGTACCCCGTGCTGTGTGTGTGACAGGTGGGCCAGCCTGCCACATCAGTAGATGACGGTGGTGTCAGCGTTATGGCCTTGGGCCCACACAACAGAGAAGGAAAGGGGAAGGGAGGTGACAGACGTGGATGGTGTGGCGATGGCAACACCGTCTACCCTGGGTCCCACATGATAGTGAGTGAGAGGAAGGGGGAGAGGAGAATAGCGATGGACGGTGGTCGTTTCAGCGATAGAAATAGGGGAGGAGGCACTGAGCTCGCCGGAGTGGGTTACGTCGGTGGCGTCAGCCCTCGGCGGCGATGGGCGAGTGGTGGACGATGCTCGCACGGTCATGTCGCAACCGGTGGCAGGGTCTCCGATAGCAGCGGGTGCCCACAGCGGTGGTGATAGCTCATCGGAGAGGTTGTGGTGGCACCGTGCGGTGGACTCAGCCCTAAAGGCCCTAACCTAAACAACTTGGTACGTGTTCATGTGTGTGAGTGAGTAGGGAGTGTAGTGGTGGTGGTGTAGTGCCCAACCATACCCTGGTCAACGGTGGCCATTGACCATGGCGGATCGATGGGCATGGTGCTCGATAGTAGTGTGGCATAGAGGAATAGACTATCAACTAGCTATCGCAAAAGGAAGAGGAGAAGCTCGGGAACTCACCGGTCACTCCAATTGGCCAAGGGCATAGCGGAGAAGAAGAAGAGGGGAGGTGGCGCTAATGGCGCTGGTGAACTCTCAAATTGGGGGAAACAGGGAATGGTGGAGAGGAAGAGGGGAGAGATGGAAGAGGGGAGATGATGGGGAGGGCAAGGCGAGAGCGTCGTCAGCCGGGCCTATTTATAGGATGGATAGGTCGGTGTCCCAGCCGCTCTTATCCACCATGCATGCTCGTGGTTGACCTCGTTGGGTCACTTTGCCACAGCTGGTGCATGCCCATGCGCACGGCAAAATGCCTTGGTGGCTACTCTAGTGGCTCGGCGCAGAGATGACCATGGTGTCAGCGTTGATGAGTTCATAGTGAGGGAGGAGAAGGGAGAGGAGGAGAAAAGAGGGTGTCATGGGGTCCCATGGTTGCATCGTGTCACCGTTTACCTCTACTGGCACCTGGGTGGAGCTAGCGGGGAGTTGACACGCAGTTGCACCACGTCTGGCCACCAGCCACGACGTGGATGATGAAGCTGACATGCGGGCCCGAGCATCAATGAGAAGAAGAGAGGGAAGGAAGGGGCGTGGGCGCGCATTATGCCGGTGCTGGGTCATGACTGCTACGGCGCTGGCTGGGCCGGCTTGCGCAGGAGAAGGGTAGGGGAGAGGGGAGGGAATGGGCTATTGGTATGGACCAAAAGGGAGAGAGGGAAGAGACTGAGCCCAAGTGGCTTTTCTTATTTTCCTTTCTCTTTTCTATTTCCTAGATCATATATGCATATGTTAGAATGATTTTGAATTCAAATTTGAATGCATGGGTTTGCAAAAGTGTACCACCATAAGTTCAACAAGTCAAGCAAACATTCACACACTAAGTTTCATGCATCAAGTGTTGTTTCCTATGTTAATTTATTTTGTAAATATTATCTATTTTGGTTATATATTCTAGTTCCAATGCAAAGTTTTAAAAAGTTCAAATTTTTAGTGATTTTAAAACTAGGTCAAATTTTTAGGGTGTTACATGGGCTACCTGAGCGCACCGCGCACCGTGCCAGGAGGCCGAACCGCGCTGCACTTAGAACCCATTACCGCAGCGATAGTTCACGCCGGCTCTTTGGCGAGAGCGGCAACCAAACCCAGAAGTGAAGGCACGATCACGACATCGGCACTCCATGAAGGCTCAAGCAATAGGATGCCCGAGCCCTCCTGACCAGGAATCATGATGGGCCAAATATGAAAAAGCCATCCCTGAGGGCACGCGAGCCCACCGAGGACGTCGAACCGCCAAGGGCTGGGCCCCGAAAGCCCGGAGAACAATCCGCACTAGCTACGACCCCTCCAAGCATCAAAGAAGCGTCATCACTAGCCCAAAGCCTAGGAGCCCCAACAACCCTACCACAAGCGAGCGCTCGGGAGTTCGCTTCAGCATGAGCAGTAGCAATAGGGTGAGCGTCCGCTCCCTGAACAAGCATCGGTGATATCAATCCTATCCCTCTCTTCGCTATTTGATGGCATTCACATACGCGCATAGATGCAACAACGAACCTGACTGGCTAAAATGAAGCGTAGAATAAACTTAAGGACAAAGAACCCACACATTTTGTCCTGAAGGCATTCCACCTTCAAGACGTCCTGACCTACTTCTCACGAGCGGCCAAACATCACAGCCTGTGGGGGAGCTTACGTGAGGCTCCTCGCTGGCGCACACTCTCGTCGCCTATGCCATAGAACACTTTAGAAACATGGCTCGACATGCAACCCCCAACCAGCTTCTGCCCGCCATGAGTAGTCGGCCATAAGTAGAGAACATAGACCCGCTTATGTTGAGCTAAGACAAAAGTAATGAAAAAACAACAAGGGCGAGGCAACATCATGAGCAAACTAGAAGGAAAAAACCATCGATAAATCACATGCACAAATAGTTTAAGTGTTACAACTTCACCCACTGGCACATGGGTTGGCAAATTGGGACCACCCGACACCACTTAGGAAACCTAGCTACATCGGCGAAGACTACCCCTCGTCTTCACAATCGCCGCTGTGGCCGAATCACCCATTAAAGCCAACCCCCCTCCCGCCAGGCTCTAGGGGCCACGCCCTGGTGGTGGCCCTCACCTGAGGGATCATCCTAGGGATGAGCCCCCTCCACCTCACTATGAGACAGCATGAGCTGCTCCCCCAGCACTGCAATCCAAAGAGTCACGTGAAAACCTAAGAACAAAAACCAGGTGAATAGGAATTAGTGATAATAAGAACTCATCATACGCTCGCACCCGCATGGCGGTAGCCAGCGCTTGCACCTTGGAAACCTCTTCCTCCACCTCCTAGATGGCCGCCTAGAGATAGTCCACACATGCCTTCAATCGGGCCCCCTCGTGGATAGAGCTTGAGTGCAACCGGCGAGCCTCGTCCCTTTCGAGCACGAAGCTCCATATCCCTTATCGCCCGATGGTAACAGATAGGGGACAGGGGCTCACCAGCTCTAGAGCAGGAATGAGCCTAGGACGGGTGGGGCTGGAAGGACCCTCGATCTTTGACGCCATTGCCAGAGAAATGATCTTGAACGCACCCATGATTACCAATGAACATAGTCGAATCTGAAGAGCAACACAAAATCACCTACCCTTGTATTCGTAGGGAAGACAAAAGAAGCAACGATGGCCCATCGACCTCAGGCGACTCCTCATGAAGGCACTTCCCATGATCCTTCATTAGAAGGAACAACTACAAGCGTGCGAATAGGAAGAAAACGAAGGCAATGTGGAGGACGACAGAATGACACCTCCTATTGCGCATTACCCTAGTGGATTTATGGCCGCAAAGATAACCTTGAAAAACAAACTAGGCCCACGACCATTACTAAACACTTTGATAATTTCGCAGAGCAGGGGCGGCGACCAGGCAAAAGGCGAAGCGGCGGCCTCCCACACGATAACCCAAACTAGGTAGGCCATGCACATTTTCATTTTTTCACACCATTTTGATTTACGCGCCTTCATTCAGAAGATGCCTTGCAGCTCATGAATGGGAGACACCAATGCAACACGATCAAGGAGGCCACACGCCCTGAATCTGCTCATAATAGCGACCCTCCACGAATGCGATCCCAAGTCGTACTTAGGAAATTTGCTCTTGGGCCGGTCCTTAGATGGGCTCGAGGCCATAAAGGGATAATGGTAGGATGAGATGGGCCCATGTGGCTCTTATTGGTGGTGCAGAGCCATGTGACCATCTCACCCTATGTTCGAGTCCTCTGCTTCGAAGTCGCCCAGGTTGATCCCCTCTGGGGGAGGCATCTTGCCCTCTGACCGCTATGGAGGCGGCCAGGGACCAATGAGCTTGAAGGCCAATGTTTTATGGGACGTCTCTCAATGAGGCATAGCTGAACTCCACGTCAATTGGGGAGTATATCGGGTAACGCTCGAATTACCCATCAACCTCGATGACCATTCATCCACAACAGGGAGAAAACTAAAACATGGAGTGACTCCCTATTGTGGACAAGCCTCTCCCCACGTGGGGCAAAAACTAAAACCCGCTTGCAACAAGTTATCATGACCCCTTGAGCTTGCAGACACTTGGGAGGAGAGGTCCATGGTCGCTCGATGACCTCACCACCCTACGCGGTGAAGAGGCCAATGACACACTCGAGGCCTACATCCTCGAGCTCACCAATGCTTGGAAGGAGAGGTCTAAGGTCGCATGACAACCTCATCGCCCCACATGGCAAGAGGCTAATGACTTACCCAAAGCCTACACCCTCGAGCTCGTAGACCCATAGGAGGAGAGGTCCAAGGTCACTCCATGACCTTGTCGCCCTGCATGGTGAGAGACCAATGACTCACTCGAGGCCTACATCCTTGAGCTCACTAATGCTTGGGTGGAGAGGTCCAAGGTCGCTTGATGACCTCATCGCCCCACGTAGCGAGAGGCTAATGACTCACCCAAAGCCTACACGCTCAAGCATGTAGACACTCAGAAGGAGAGGACCAAGGTCACTTGATGACCTCACCACCCTATGCAGTGAGAGGCCAATGACTCACTAGAGGCCTGCATCCTCGAGCTCACCAACACTTGGGAGGAGAGGTCCAAGGTCACTTGATGACCTCATCACCCCACGTGGCAAGAGGCCAATGACTCACCCAAAGCCTACACTCTTGAGCTCGTAGACACTCAGGAGGAGAGGTCCAAGGTCACTCTATGACCTCACCGCTCTGTGCAGTGAGAGGCCAATGACTCACTTGAAGCCAGTGTCCTCGAGCTTGCCAACACTTGGGAGGAGGGTCCAAGGTCGCTTGACGATCTTGTTGCCCCGCATGGCAAGAGGCCAATGACTCACCTAAAGCCTACACCCTCGAGCTCGTAGATACTCAGAAGGAGAGGTCCAAAGTTGCTCGACGACCTCGCCACCCTACGCGATGAGAGGACAATGACTCAATCGAAGCTTGCATCCTCAAGCTCACAAACACTTGGGTGGAGAGGTCCAAGGTCACTTGATGACATTGCTACCCTATGTGTTGAGAGGCCAGTGACTCACCCGAGGTTTGCATCCCTCAACTCACAAACCTAATCCCTGTCAAACAGTTCAGGGACCAACAAAATCTCACTCGGATAACATAACCACAAAACACATGCGGTCAAACCGCACATAGAAAACTCAAAAGCAAGAGCCTCACATCATAACATCAGTGCAGCCCTGGCTATATGCAAAGAAGGACCTAGTACCAGATCAACTTCAACTAATGGAATCAAGCAAAAAGGCCCAAGGTTGCCCTGCAACCTTGCTACCTTATGTAGCGAAAGGTCAATAACCCACTCGAAGAACCTTGGTTCGACACCAACAAGACCAAATCCAGTCAAATGGCCTGAGGGCTCATCATGGCCTTGTAGAGACACACAACAACTCCAGAAGGAGGATTCCTTGAGCTTTTATTCAGGTTTCATGATTACAAAGCGATGTGCGGTCGATCCGCACACAAGAAATACAAAACTAAAACCGTATCACCAAAAAAACCTTGGGGTGCGAAGATGTGGGGGAGGCGAGATGAACCAAAAATGAACTCGCAAGCCCTCCCATGGAGTCGCAACCCCCAGGGAACAGAGAGCAGGGAGGAAGAGAGCGGCAGGACTACCAAGCTCCAACAAGCACCTTGGCAACAGCTCCGGTGACAAGATGGAGCAAAAGGGAGGCCAAAGTGCAACCATGTCACAAAGGCTGCACTACCCCCTACATGGCAGCCACGCCACTACCTCCTTCCCTGCTCGCAAGTCCCCTTCTAGCACCAGTTGATGAAGAGGCGCCATCAGCCTCCAAGCATCACCAGCAACCCCCGGTGGGACACAAAATGAGAACCGCATAGTTCTCACCAGGCAATTTTCCTCGCAAGCCCTAGCTGCTCAGAGAGGCAAAAGAGTAGTTCATAGTCATGGCCATCAGTGCCTCAAATGGTAGAAAGGTCCACATTTATAGGCCAGGGATGGACTGAGCAGCATGAAGCCCCCACGCTGCATGGCGAACCACGGGAGGCCACAACAAATGCTAAATGTCCTCATGAGGTCAGGGAAATCAAGACCCTCCCAAAGATAGGGCTGGTACAGCGTCAATGTGACTACTCAGCCTCGCCTAGGTCACGAACCTCGAAACACAGCACACTAACACAAACCTCAAAATACCATGTCATTAGGGCATCCTGGCAAGGCCAAACATAGCGGCTACCTAACGCTATGAACGCACCAACCCACAAGGGGTCAAGCGACGAAGCTCGAACAAGCCACAACTATGAACCCGCATTCGATGTGCACGCAACTCAGCACTTTCACGATCACTTAGCGATCGTGAAAATGCTCGGAGGCTACTGTCGGGTCATAACCCCAGGGTGTCTCAAGGCACCGATTAGTTAGTAGGCCAAACGGCCCATGATACATCAGCTAGCGAAAGCCCAAACGACCAAGGAATAGCCGACCCAAGCGAATTAGGCCAGACACTAAGGCTAGGGCCATCCACGACCCCTTCCTTCTATCTTAGCCGCATAACGAACAGAAGACTCATGACCTCTTCACTATCCTGACCCCCGGGAGGAATGGGGAGAGGACACACCCAGCCAAACCTTCTTGCTCTGACAAGAGTAGGCACACCGCACTAACCCCGCAAGGATCGAGGGGACAACGGTCACCTTGGTCTAGTCAGATGCCACCCTTGCGCCACATGGCATAAACAAGACAAGACCACCCAAGGCGGTGATGGTCGGTACAGAGCCCATCGTCCAGATATGGCCTGACAAGACGCCTATATGATTCTACCAACTATGGGATGGGATCCATGACAAAGGCCTTGACTTAGAGGCCATCCAACCCAACGGGAGCCACGACCCCAATGATCGAGATCGTGGCCCTCAGCTCCACAAACCAATGAGACGATCTATGACCCGGGAGTGGCTACTAACACCTATATGACATCCCCATAAACCAGGAGGCGATGACAAAGACCACGACGAGGACCACGTCACACAGGACGGCTGGCGAACCACCTCCGTGCCTATAGTGCCACCACGGTCGGCACAGTAGCTCCACGTCACACCATACCACGACGTGGCCACAAGACTATGATGACAACCACACCCAGATGTGCTCCACAAGACAACATAGCTTGCAAGCCAAGTTAGCCAGAACCTTCCTCAAGCTCATGACCCTTCGGTTGGGAGAACCTTCTTATTTGTATATGCCTTGGCCCCAAACTCTATATAAGGGCAACCAGGGCACCCATCTAGGACATCCTCTACTATTTTACTCATTCTCCATCATAGTAGGGCTTCTGGGGCTTTCCCTCATGCAGTCTATCTCCTAGCTCTAGCTCTCCAACCTCTTCCGCCATTCTTGCACCCCCATTGTAAGAACTTCAGAGCATTCAAGCGAGGAACACGCACTCGATCATCTCTAAGACTGGATATAGGGCTCTGGCCTGAACCAGTATAAATCCTCGTGTCTTTTGGATGCTACCATCGTCTTCCTAGAGCAGCGCGGCAATCGTATATATTCACTAGTCTGGTTTACAAAACACCAATAACTAGTAACCAAGGAGTACTTGCAAGTGATGGGCGGTTGCCCTAACATGTAGGGTTGGGCAACCCCCTATAGGGTTGGCCAACCCCTAGGATCCACTACCTTCAGCTTCAACCGCTCTAGATTGCTTCTCGGTGGTGGTTGGTACATATCCTAGGTGGCTTAATCTACAATGTGTGCTTTCTTGCATGGATGGTTGGCCCTTCAATACTTGTAGTAATCTAACCTCATCCATAGGATCAAATCGACGTTGAACCAACACACTAGATGATCCCAAGATGTGTTTCTTCACTTGTGCTGCGGATTGGTGATGTGGAGGATAACAGCCAGATCGACCGATCCCTGGTGGGGTCAGGCGACCCTCAAGTGTGCCCCCGGTGCTCCACCTTTGCTTTACTTTACTTCATTGCCCTTGTATACACAAGTCCTCCATGAGAAAATTGGAGCCACATTATTTGAAAACAAAATACTACTATGACGTTGATTTTGTCTTTATTTTACGAAAATGTTGATATGGTCTAATTGATCATTTAGTGACCATGAACACGTGCCACTGCCTCTTAGGCCTGTGCTGTCGCCACCGCATCCTGGGCCTAGTGCCTCCCTAGCTACCTAGTTCCATGCCACTACCTCCTAGGCCCGTAGCTTGGATCGATGCCTTCTTCATAGATCCGCGCTACAACTCAAGAGGAGAGAGAGAGAGAGGGGCTAACTGCACGGTGTGGGCTTGAGAAACTAGGGCACGTCCTGTTGTTTTATATGAGTGCAAGCAAAGCACACCTCTTCTCGGGTGGGCTGAAAGGTTGGTAAGGCCCAGGCCCAAGTTGGCTACTAGCTCCATTTTCTGGCGCCGATCAAATTGCAATTTTATTGTCAGTTCAATAAAAAACGATAGGGAAATTAGTCACCGATAGGGAAATGCGATTTTTGTGTTTTATCGTAACCAACAAGATTTCCCTGTGTGTTCTATATTTTTCTATGCGTTTTATCAAAACCGACTGAAAAATTAGTGAATTTTCAATCGATTATGGCTACACCGGTGGGAGTATTTTTGTTTCCGGTAGTGGAAGGTCACAAAGTCAAACCCTTGACATGTGAAATCAACAACTATCACTTTTTAGTTGTCCAAAGAACGTCGGTTGTCAGTTGTGACAATTATTGTTAAGACCTATCACTTCTATTTCATCTTCTCGTGATCGGACATTATTATCGCAAAATTCATTATTGTGTTGGGTTAGGTCCAACCTAGACCTGAGCAAAATAGGTCTAGCCTAAACACTTTACCGGACAGGACCTGAACAACAAAAAAAAAAAAAAACATGCCCATAAAAATATAGGCCTAAGGCCGTCCCAAACTATTTATTTTAATTATTTTCAACTAAAAAAGAGCGTGCGCACACACGGGCCTGAGCCCGACCTAAAATAGAGGCCCGATTTCACCCATTAAATGTTACTGAAAATAAAAGCTGGACCAAAATATTCCTGATATTTTTGGCCTGGTTGGGTTTAGCCCATAAAATGCTCAAGTCTAGAAAACCCCGTGCAGAAATGTTGGTTCTTCCTATTACTCGTCACTCTATTGTTCATGATTGGCGTGTCACTAATGGCCATCACATCAATATGGTGTGAATTTGTTTTTAATGTATAGAAGCACAATAACATTTGCTTCATTTGTGATTAGGCTTGGTAGGTTGGTCTCAGTTTTAACATCTCATGAAAGCATTGACACGTACCCACTAGACTTTTGATGTATGCATATGATACTTTCAGACATGATTTTATTGAAACATAGAATTCGACCTCGGAAGAAAGAGCACTTGCAGATATATAGATGTAGGCTAACAATACTACACTCCAATGTGATTATCTGACCAGGGTGGTCTAGTTTTAACATATACTCACGTTTTTATAATTTAACAGCAATTATTATATCAACATAATATTTTTATAATTCAAGGTGTGAAAAAGGTAAATGTATCCTAATGCTACTTTATGAACATTTCTCTATACATGAGAATTGGTGGCCAAAATTTGCTCGTTAAAAGTCATGTTCAGGCCAAATAAATTGCCTGCAGCCTTCAAACACTGCAACAATATAATTCTTTTTAACATATGATGAATAATTAAGATTTGGAGCTTGGTCGCTTGGTCTCAACTACCATATCTGATGAAAGCTATATGCCAGATTGATATTTGACATTTGATGCACATAATGACATAATATGTTAAGAAACATTCTCAATTCATTAAAAACAACGACACAAGGAAAGTAAGGACGCACAAAAAAATAACAGTCGTACATAGAAGTCAATAGCTATGTTTCTTCTTCAAAACTATAGCTAGGAACTTGGATATATATACATTATTGGGCCTTCCCAGTGAATTAAGCAACTTCCATTTAGTCAAGAACGTGATCCATATGATCAGTAGGTATTGTTTGGATACGCATGCATTCATCTCAATCCACGTGTGTTGAAGTGGATTAGAGTTGCAATCCATTCCAACGCATGTTGATTGAAGTGGATAAACATACATCAAAATAAGGCCTTAATTAGGACTTTGATAGATAACATAAGTATATATTAATTAAGCATATGTATATGTACGGTTACCACATTATATAAAGGATGCGTGTATGTGAAAAATCCTGGCCGTACAAATCAAAAGATCTGTAGAACTAGAAACCGTATGAAGTTCTTCCTGCGTCCAATGCGGCTTTAATTTGTCGTTCTTGGTGGCGTGCGTGCATGTGCTGATCATGTTTTCTCCTCGCTCCTCGGTATCCTCCTACGGGTACAAGTGACCACAACACAAAATTATATACATACATTATATTAAACTGTCTAGAGCTCATGACCCACCCTCCATGGCCAGTCAAGCAAACCGGCAGAAATAGCTAGTAATCAAAGGCTCTGACATGGTCATGTGTGGACTAAAGGCCCGTTTGAAACCGTTTCGATTTCATTCCTCTATGGACAAGTAATAAGAGTTTTCTTTTTATTTCTTTTCTTAAAATAAACTTTGAATTGTTGAAGTTATTTGGTTTTACCGGTTCTGAAATCATTTTTGAACCGTGCCAAATGAGACCTTAATTATTAACAAGGTACTAACACATGCTTCCAAATGGATGATGCAAAGGCAACAAATTAGCGCAGCCACCGATGAGCAAACAGTATGCTCGAACAAGGGCCTGATTTGTGGAGCTTCTGAACCGCTGTACACGACGTGGGATTGGTACGGTACGGTGGATAATATTGTTTTGCTAGGGCAACTGGGATTGGTACGGTACGGTGGATAATATTGTTTTGCTGCAAATTATACAGGTAGCAAGGGGCTCTATATCTGGACCATCTAAACAGATCTCTCCAATCAACAGCATGTTTCATGTACCAACGTTTCATGCCATTTTTTTTGGCAAAAGGGGATTCCTTACGTATGGTTTAGGTAAACTATATAGGTAGCAAAAGGGTTCCTTGCATTGAATTACTTTGGACGACCAAATTTGGTCTCTCCGATCAAATTCCATGTTTTCTTCGCAAATAAATCCATGTTTTATTTAATTTATATTCATGCCGTAGTAGATTGGAAAAACACTAAAAGAAGATGTTTGCTAGCCAACACCCTTTGACAGCTGAGTAAGTAGGACTACCAAGTGGGGTTTTAAACCTTGGTGTTGCACTTTTTGGTACTCTACGTGTGTGTAGGGCGTGACCCTCTCAAAAAAAAAAAAAAAGTGACCGGGCGTACAGACTATTGGAATGCCAATCTCAATTAGCAAATACTCCACCTATTTTAAAATATAGGTTCATTCTAATTTCGTCCTAAATCAAAATTTTAAAAAAATACACCAACATCTAAAACATTAAATCAGTTAAATTAAAACAAACAAAAATATGTTATGATAGTACATTTATCTGGTATTTTAGTTGTTAAATACATTTTCCTATAAACGTGAGCAAACTTATAGATATTTGACTTAGGACAGACTAAAAGAATCTACATTTCAAAACAAAGTAGATAAATTATTTCAAATGGAGAAAACAGCTAAATACAAGAATGCATAGAGGCGGCAACGATGGCTTGATGTGTCAAGGTAAATCGATGTTTCCTTAATTAACGAAGGACGCGCTGACGTTCATCAATCATGTGACAAAAGAAAGGAGGGAAAAGTTAAACAAAAAGGCCATGTTCGGCTTACCCCATATTCGGCTTGTTCGGCTTCTTTTTTTAGTCAGAATAGTATTTTTCTCTCACAACAATTCAGCCGGAACAGTGTTTTTCAGTCAGTTTCAGCCAAATTTCGGACCAGCGAACGGGGCCTAAACCTGAACTGCTAGCAGAAACAAACAAGCAGCAAAAAGTGTTGTGTGATAAGAATCCAATGGGCGTATGAATAAATGAATTTAGACCCTATTTGAATAAAGTTTAATTAGCTACTAAATTTTAGACCATTTTAACTCTAGAGACTCTAACCACGTCAAAACTTTAGCTAACCCTTAGAAGCAACAGAAGTGAGCTAACATTTTAACTTTAACCAACTAGATTTTAGACCATAGGATCTAATAAACAGATTCTTAGTTATGTCGCCCGCACTCTCGTCCTTTACCTTTGCTATATGTCGGACCAATGATGATGGAGCCAGATATAGCTTCTTTGCTTTTCTCAAGGCCCTGTTTAGTTGCACTCTAAAATGCCAAATTTTTCAAGATTTCTCATCACATCGAATCTTTAGACGCATACATGAAGCATTAAATATAAATAAAAAAATAAAACTAATTACACAGTTTAGACGAAATCCACGAGACGAATCTTTTAAGCCTAATTACACTATGATTAGACACTAATTGTCAAATAACAACGAAAACACTACAGTAGCGTTTTGCCAAAAATTTTGACATCCAAACTGACCCCAAGTTTGGTCAAGTACGTTAAGCACATCCAAGCAAAAGCAGCCAAGAGAAATTGCCTGCAAAGCCGCGATGATGATGAAAGGGTGCACGTACCTGCTGACATGCATGATGCATCCACAAGTATAGTATTGGCCTGTTTTATGGATAATAGAAAACTATCCGTAGTTAATTCAAACACTTGTGAATATGTGAGTGAGTATACGAATGAAGGTTGTAAATGTGCATTGCGCGAGGACACGCATATATATATATATATATATATATATATATATATATATATATATATATATATATATATATATAAGTGTCCGTGCGTTGTAACGGGTGCAACATAAATTGAATGCGGTGATTATTTGCTTGTCAGATATGGATCGCATGAGTGTTTTGGTCCTGCCGGATAGATGTTGACAATCCGTAATGATCGTAATTTTTAAACATAATTTTTATTTCTAATATTAAATAGAAATGGAAATGCATACTATTTGTTTAGGTCTTGAGGAGTCATAGATGGGTTGTTGGACAATTAGTTAGGTCGTAGGAAAATCAAAGTTCTAGAATCTGACACATCTAGTCTACGTTGAAACGAAACCTCTGGCCCAGCACCAACAAGAAGGCAAGCCACATCCAAAGTATCTGAGCTCTTGTTCACACATTGTCACAAGGGCTATGCTAGTATGAAGGGAAAAAGGAGGCAAGTAGCAAATATCTTTTTGAGTTTAACAAACTTGGTATTCAAAACTTTTCAATTTGAAGTCATTTAGAGTTCATAATACTAGAGTCAAAATGTTGTTTTTTTATTTGACCAAATTTGACTTGGTCAAACTTGCTCAAATGAGACACTAAATGACCTCAGATGAAAAAACTCTGAATACCAAGTTTGATCATCTCAGCAAGATCTACAATTGTGAAGTCATAACATATTACATAATATCCGTCTCTAAAACATAATATATTAAACATGCATCGTTGTATCATGCGGGCACAACAGTGAATTTCTTCTTGACGTATGACCCTTGGTTATGATCTTGTCGTAACCATGGAGTGTCTTCATCATTTAACATGATGCTTGGATCTTTCTTCACTATGAAGGGTGGAATTCGGACATTTCTTTCGTAATCTTCTGACATGTCTGACTTGTCTTCAATTCCCACTATATTTATTTTCCCAGAAAGAATTATGTGGCGCTTTGGCTCATTGATCATTGAGTTGATGTCTTCGTTTTTTCCTCTCTTTGATTTTGTAGACATGTCTTTCACATAGAACACCTGACTCACATCGGCAGCAAGGACGAATGGTTCCTCTTTGTACCCAATATTGTTGAGGTCCACTGTTGTTATTCCATACTCTTTGTCGACTGTTACCCCTCCTCCGGTCAGCTTCACCCATTGGCACCGGAACAAAGGGACTTTAAAATTAGGTGCGTAGTCTAGTTCCCATATCTCTTCTATGCGGCCATAATATGTTTGTATATTCCCATTTGGATCTGTTCCATCTATGCGAACACCACTATTTTGATTGGTGCTCCTTTTATCTTGGGCAACTGTGTAAAATGTATTCCCATTTATCTCGTACCCTTGGTACGTGAGGATATGCCACGATGGCTGCCTAGCCAACAAATACAGTTGCTCATCAATATTGTCATCGCCTTGACATTCTTTTCACAACCAACCACTGAAACTTTCCATGTGCTGACGTCTAATCCAAGCTTCAGTCTTCCCTGGAAATTTGGATCGTAAGAACTCCTTATGTATCTCGATGTACGGATGCACCAATGACGAGTTCTGAAGAACTGTGTAGTGTGCTTTATTGAAATAATCGTCTTCCATGCCGATATATGTTTTCTTCCCTAAAGTTCCTTTACCACTGAGTCGCCCCTCGTGTCGTGATTCGGGAACACCAATCGGGGCAAGGTCAGGAATAAAGTCAACACAGAACTCAATGACCTCCTCTGTTCCATAGCCCTGGGCGATGCTTCCTTCAGGCTTAGAACGGACTTTCACATATTTCTTCAAGACTCCCATAAACCTCTCGAAGGGGAACATGTTATGTAAGAACACAGGTCCAAGAATACTAATCTCCTTCACCAAATAAACTAGGATGTGTGTCATGATATTAAAGAAGGATGGAGGGAACACCAACTCAAAGCTGACAAGACATTGAACCACATCATTCTATAGAGTAGCTAGTTCTATTGGATTGATTGCCTTCTGAGAAATTGCATTGAGGAATGCACATAGCTTCACGGTGGCTAGACGTACATGTGGAGGTAGAATTCCTCTTAAAGCAACTAAAAGCAATTGCGTCATAAGCACGTGGCGGTCATGGGACTTTAAGTTTAGGAATTTCTTATATGGCACATTTATTATACCCTTTATATTGGAGGAGAATCCCGATGGGACCTTGATGCTGCTTAGACATTCGAACATGCTGTCCCTCTCTTCTTTGCTAAGCGTGTAGCTAGCAGGACTTAAGTAATGACGTCCATCATCTGTCTTCTCTGGATAAAGATTGTCTCGTTCTTTCATGCCTTGCAAGTCCTAGCGTGCTTTAAGTGAATCCTTTGGCTTCCCGTACACACCCATGAATCCTAACAGGTTCACACAAAGATTCTTTGTTAGGTGCATCACGTCGATTGCGTTGCGGACCTCTAGGACTTGCCAATAGGGTAGCTCCCAAAAGATGGACTTCTTCTTCCACATGGGTGCGTGTCTCTTAGCATCTTTGGGAACAGATTCACTGCTTTGTCCCTTTCCAAATACTACTTTCACATCCTTGACCATTGTAAGTACATCTTCCCCGGTTCGGTTATGAGGCTTCTTCTGATGGTCTGGCTTACCTTTAAAATGCTTCCCTTTCTTTCTTACTTGGTGATTCAACGGAAGGAATCGACGATGGCCAAGGTACACGACCTTTCGACATCTTTTCAAATATATACTGTCAAGGTCATCAAAACAATGTGTGCATACATTATATCCTTTGTTTGTCTGACCTGAAAGATTACTTAAAGCAGGCCAATCATTGATTGTTACGAACAACATTGCTCGTAGGTCAAAGTGTTCTTGTTTGTACTCATCCCAGACACGTACACCTGGTTTGTTCCATAAAACTAGAAGTTCTTCAACTAATGGCTTCAGATAGACATCAATATCGTTGCCAGGTTGCCTCGGACCTTGGATGAGGATCGGCATCATAATGAACTTCTGCTTCATACATAACCATGGAGGAAGGTTGTAGATACATAGAGTAACTGGCCAAGTGCTATGACTAGTGCTCTGCTCTCCAAAAGGATTCATACCATCTGTACTTAAGGTTAACCTTAAGTTTCTAGCCTCATTTGCAAACTCTGGAAATTCCCTGTCTATCGCTCTCCACTGGGACCCATCAGCTGGGTGTCTCAGCATATTGTCTACCTTACGGTCTTCTTTATACCACCACAACAACTTTGCATGGTCTTTATTTCTGAACAAACGTTTTAAGCGTGGTATTATAGGGGCATACCACATAACCTTGGCAGGGATTTTCTTTCTAGGACGTTGTTCACCCTCGACGTCACCAGGATCATCGCGCCTGATCTTATACCGCGATGCTTTACATACCGGGCATTCATCCAAATTCTCGTATTCATTGCCATGGTAGAGGATGCAGTCATTAGGACATACATGTATCTTCTGGATTTTTAATCCCAATGGGCAGACAACCTTTTTTGCTTCGTACGTAGTGGTGGGCAATTCATTTGGCTTCAAAAGCATCTTCTTTATAAGGTTCAATAAATTCCCAAATGCCTTGTCGGATATACCATTCTTTGCCTTCCACTGTAGCAATTCCAGTGTTGTACCCAGCTTTTTTTGCCCCTCTTCGGCCGTCGGGTATAGCAACTTCCTATGATCCTCAAGCATGCGCTCGAACTTAACTTTCTCTTTTTCACTTTTCCATTCTTGTTGTGCATCACGAATGGCATCGCCAAGAGCATCACCGAGATCATCTTCTACCGCTACCTCTTCTTCATCTCCCCCCATTGTAGTATCATCAAAGGCACCATACTGAGCAATAATGTCATCAATGTCTAAATCTTCCCCTTCACCTTCTTCCATCATGATCCCACTTTCTCCATGCTTAGTCCAACATATATAGTTTGACATGAAACCTGACTTAAGCAAATGTGAATGAAGACTCATTGAGCTTGAATATTCCTTTAAATTCTTACATAGGGCACATGGACAGCACATGAAACCATCCCGCTTATTTGCCTCGGCCACACCTAAGAAATAGTGCAAGCCCTCAATAAAGTCTTGGGAGCGGCGATCGGCATTGTACATCCAATGGCGTGACATAATCTGTATTACACGACAAATTATGAAAATCTTGAACATAATTTAGTATTTTATTACACAACATAAATGACACACACACGGTTGATTAATTAACTAAGTCTGGCAACAACGTAAGCAATCCCAACTATCACTAAATAAACTAAAACTACAATGCACTTCAGTAACATAATTATTTCATGATCGTACGCAACTAAAATAAACAAATTATTCTTATGTTGAATATCAATAAGCTTCTCTTGCTGGCTCACTGCCTCATCAGCAGCAGCCGCTACCTCAAGCGCACCCAAATTCTACACGTATGTAGCATAATCTTCCTCCCAGTACCAACCATCATATCCATTGCCCTCCCACTGTAATTAAAGCCAAAAATTATTTAGTCAAAAATATTCAAGAAAAGCAGATCAATTAGCCATACAGATAAAATGCGTAAGAAACTCACATCGCGATCCGGGCACTTGTAGAAAACACGACCCTTGTTGGGTCCCTGTCTCTTGACTCGGTACTCCATCACAATCTTCTGCTTACACTTGCCGCAGATAATGAGAGGGAGTTCTGGCCTCAGTCGTTTCGCAACCGAACGAGAGGCCGATGATCCGGTACCAGTTGTCATCTACTTTCTATACTTATTTTTGCAAACTAGTGTAAATTTCATATTTTCTAAAATGATATATTTAAACAAAACTAGTACGGATTTCACATGTTTCAATAAATAACCATCCGTACTAGTTGACCTTGCTTACGTGATCATCTCGGCCAGCATTTCTCCACCGTACTTGGCCAAGGAAGAGCTCCGATTCTACGAGAAAGGGAACACGGTCTTCCACGACAGTTGCCGCTCCCCCTCGTAGAATCAAAGCTCCTCCTTGACGTCCGTTACCGCTCGGCAGAGAACATGCTCGCCGACCTGAACACGGTCCGTAAGTTCAACTAGTATGAATTTTCTATAATTTTCTAACTATTTTCTAAGTTTTTCATTTCATGGAAAATTTAATTCTAAAAAATAAAAGGCATGATTTCTAAGTATTTCATTTCATGAAAAAAATAATTCTAAGTGACCTGCTCGACATCGACGAGCTCGTGGGCGTTTAGGTTGCCGAGGATAGTAACATTTGTAGATGACATTTGTAGGTCCGAAGTTATCAAATATCCATCAAATTATAGCTCAAAAACATGTTTCAATAAATAACCATCCGTACTAGTTGACCTTGCTTACGTGATCATCTCGGCGAGCATTTCTCCACCGGACGGCACCGTACTTGCTAAGGAAGAGCTCCGATTCTATGAGAAAGGGAACACGGTCTTCTACGACCGTTGCCGCTCTCCCTCGTAGAATCAAAGCTCCTCCTTGACGTCCGTTACCGCTCGGCAGAGAACATGCTTGCCAAGCTAAACACGGTCCACAAGTTCAACTAGTACGGATTTTCTACAATTTTCTAACTATTTTCTAAGTTTTTCATTTCATGGAAAAATTAATTCTAAGATCACGTAAGCCACCGGAGACGAGGATGGCGCGTGCTCCAGCGAGGACGAGCGAGGCGTTATTTTAATGAACTAATTTAACTTTTATTTATCCAAACATATATGCAAATCATCATGTGATTTTGAGCTAAAAATGACATATAAAATCATAATAAAGTCCAACATATAAAGTTACACATGCATCTACATCGCAAAATGAGATAAGCTACTGATAAAACATAAGATGATTAAGTTTGTTACCTCCAAAATCGAAGAGCAACACCAATGGAGGGGGAGAGAGCAAGAACAATAGCAAGCTGAAGAACAGAGGCAGTGAGTTTGAATGAAATGGCTCGGGCTCGGGGAGGAAGAAATGAGCTGGATTGTAGGCCGGGATAATTAGTCCCGATTAGGGGTCCAAACCGGGACTAAAGATTAATCTTTATTCCCGGGAAATTACTCAAACCGGGACTAAAATCTTTAGTCCCGGTTGGTATTACGAATCGGGACTAAAGATAAACCTTTAGTCCCGGTTGATAATACCAGCCGGGACTAAAGATCCCTGCCCCGCGGACGACCGTTGGGCAGGGACCTTTAGTCCCGGTTGATATTACCAACCGGGACTAAAGGGTCCTTTAGTCCCGGGGGCAAAAAAATGCCGAGGCTAATGCTAATTTAGGATATCGTTCTAAAGTCTGTTCTCTAGTAGTGGTTTGAAACCGTTTCGATTTCATTCCTCTATGGACAAGTAATAAGAGTTTTCTTTTTATTTCTTTTCTTAAAATAAACTTTGAATTGTTGAAGTTATTTGGTTTTACCGGTTCTGAAATCATTTTTGAACCGTGCCAAATGAGACCTTAATTATTAACAAGGTACTAACACATGCTTCCAAATGGATGATGCAAAGGCAACAAATTAGCGCAGCCACCGATGAGCAAACAGTATGCTCGAACAAGGGCCTGATTTGTGGAGCTTCTGAACCGCTGTACACGACGTGGGATTGGTACGGTACGGTGGATAATATTGTTTTGCTAGGGCAACTGGGATTGGTACGGTACGGTGGATAATATTGTTTTGCTGCAAATTATACAGGTAGCAAGGGGCTCTATATCTGGACCATCTAAACAGATCTCTCCAATCAACAGCATGTTTCATGTACCAACGTTTCATGCCATTTTTTTTGGCAAAAGGGGATTCCTTACGTATGGTTTAGGTAAACTATATAGGTAGCAAAAGGGTTCCTTGCATTGAATTACTTTGGACGACCAAATTTGGTCTCTCCGATCAAATTCCATGTTTTCTTCGCAAATAAATCCATGTTTTATTTAATTTATATTCATGCCGTAGTAGATTGGAAAAACACTAAAAGAAGATGTTTGCTAGCCAACACCCTTTGACAGCTGAGTAAGTAGGACTACCAAGTGGGGTTTTAAACCTTGGTGTTGCACTTTTTGGTACTCTACGTGTGTGTAGGGCGTGACCCTCTCAAAAAAAAAAAAAAAAAGTGACCGGGCGTACAGACTATTGGAATGCCAATCTCAATTAGCAAATACTCCACCTATTTTAAAATATAGGTTCATTCTAATTTCGTCCTAAATCAAAATTTTAAAAAAATACACCAACATCTAAAACATTAAATCAGTTAAATTAAAACAAACAAAAATATGTTATGATAGTACATTTATCTGGTATTTTAGTTGTTAAATACATTTTCCTATAAACGTGAGCAAACTTATAGATATTTGACTTAGGACAGACTAAAAGAATCTACATTTCAAAACAAAGTAGATAAATTATTTCAAATGGAGAAAACAGCTAAATACAAGAATGCATAGAGGCGGCAACGATGGCTTGATCTGTCAAGGTAAATCGATGTTTCCTTAATTAACGAAGGACGCGCTGACGTTCATCAATCATGTGACAAAAGAAAGGAGGGAAAAGTTAAACAAAAGGCCATGTTCGGCTTACCCATATTTGGCTTGTTCGGCTTCTTTTTTCAGTCAGAATAGTGTTTTTCTCTCACAACAATTCAGCCGGAACAGTGTTTTCCAGTCAGTTTCAGCCAAATTTCAGACCAGCAACGGGGCCAAAACCTGAACTGCTAGCAGAAACAAACAAGCAGCAAAAAGTGTTGTGTGATAAGAATCCAATGGGCGTATGAATAAATGAATTTAGACCCTATTTGAATAAAGTTTAATTAGCTACTAAATTTTAGACCATTTTAACTCTAGAGACTCTAACCACGTCAAAACTTTAGCTAACCCTTAGAAGCAACAGAAGTGAGCTAACATTTTAACTTTAACCAACTAGATTTTAGACCATAGGATCTAATAAACAGATTCTTAGTTATGTCGCCCGCACTCTCGTCCTTTACCTTTGCTATATGTCGGACCAATGATGATGGAGCCAGATATAGCTTCTTTGCTTTTCTCAAGGCCCTGTTTAGTTGCACTTCAAAATGCCAAATTTTTCAAGATTTCCCATCTCATTGAATCTTTGGACGCATACATGAAGCATTAAATATAAATAAAAAATAAAACTAATTACACAGTTTAGACGAAATCCACGAGACGAATCTTTTAAGCCTAATTACACTATGATTGGACACTAATTATCAAATAACAACGAAAACACTACAGTAGCGTTTTGCCAAAAATTTTGACATCCAAACTGACCCCAAGTTTGGTCAAGTACGTTAAGCACATCCAAGCAAAAGCAGCCAAGAGAAATTGCCTGCAAAGCCGCGATGATGATGAAAGGGTGCACGTACCTGCTGACATGCATGATGCATCCACAAGTATAGTATTGGCCTGTTTTATGGATAATAGAAAACTATCCGTAGTTAATTCAAACACTTGTGAATATGTGAGTGAGTATACGAATGAAGGTTGTAAATGTGCATTGCGCGAGGACACGCATATATATATATATATATATATATATATATATAGGGAGAGGCTATTCAGCAGCCGGCTACAAAATAAGTTATTCTGTAGCCACCTCTATTTACCATAATTTTATATACTAATTTACCATAATGTCAATACATATTTACGATAGTTGGGTTACTATAACACATGGGAATATTTACCATAACGTTATAGTAAACCACTTAGTAAGGAGTTACTGTAAATCTCGTAAATTAACATAGTAATTATCGTAACTCAAAGTGGCTACAGAATAAGTTATTCTGCAGCCAGCTATAGGATAGTAGTTCTATATATATATATATATATATATATATATATATATATATATATATATAAAAGTGTCCGTGCGTTGTAACGGGTGCAACATAAATTGAATGCGGTGATTATTTGCTTGTCAGATATGGATCGCATGAGTGTTTTGGTCCTGCCGGATAGATGTTGACAATCCGTAATGATCGTAATTTTTAAACATAATTTTTATTTCTAATATTAAATAGAAATGGAAATGCATACTATTTGTTTAGGTCTTGAGGAGTCATAGATGGGTTGTTGGACAATTAGTTAGGTCGTAGGAAAATCAAAGTTCTAGAATCTGACACATCTAGTCTACGTTGAAACGAAACCTCTGGCCCAGCACCAACAAGAAGGCAAGCCACATCCAAAGTATCTGAGCTCTTGTTCACACATTGTCACAAGGGCTATGCTAGTATGAAGGGAAAAAGGAGGCAAGTAGCAAATATCATTCGACTAATAAGAAAATATATACTCACTCTATCCTAGAATATATAATATAGAGAAGCATTAAAAAGATTAAGGAATTTCCTTTTTATTAAATAAGCACGGAAATTTTATTATTGTTTACTTTTGTATTCTCTTTTAGTCTTTATTAATATTAGGTAAATATTAAGTATTTATACTTAAATAGGCTTAAAATTTATTGGTCCAACAAAATAACAGAGTGGAAAGCAGCAACATCATATGAAGTAATAATCAATTATTAAATAAGATATTATCTTAACTTTTTGGTAAACAAAAATACAAATATAGATGCTCACGTATACGCATGCATATATTTTAGCCCTATGATCATCTCCAACAGACTAAAACAATAAACTTTGGGTTTGATGAAGTTACTATAGACGTCTCACTAGTGATGAACATGCCATCTAATAATAAAAGCAAAGTCCACTAATTTCCTAAAATAAACAATTAAAATGTGAGTAATTGTGCCAAGAGGAGGACTCCCCAATGGATAGGTTCCACGTAGGAGACCTAGCGAACCAGTTGTAGCTATATGCAATGCTTTACTTCGTGAACTGTTTTAAACTTTTAATTACTGCAAGTAATCATGAAGTCGAGCTAACAGATCCAGTTTTTCATTTCCAAATCTGGCAGAACAATTAGTTCATCTAAAACCTTAAGATGATGATGAAAGATGGGCAACGTAGCACAAAAAAAGAAACAAAAACCTCTCTTATCCATCTCTTCTGTAAGGTAAAGTAGAACATCACACTGAAATTCACGAAAAAATAGGTACAGTAAAAACGACCACCGGAAAACTATGCGGGGCACACCTTCCCGTCTGGGCGACTCGCGGAGCGGGCTCAAGCCCTGACGGCCTCCCCGCTGCCGCCGACGGCCACGCCGGCGACCACCCAGGCGCCGACGCCCCTACCTCCCACTCCCCCTCCCCCTCCCCTTCCCTGCCCACCATCGAAGACCCCGCGAGATTAGGGGCAGGTTGTGAGCGCCTGTGAGGGAACCGAGCCTGGCCACACCGCCGCCGCCGCTGGGCGCCGCAGTTATGGCCTCCGCCGCCGGCAACACAACATCTGTGGCCTGCCCCACCGGATCCGGTGCCAGGGCGGCTCCGCGGTCCTCATCGTCCCCACAGACGCCGTTGATGGGCCTCGCTAGCGTGAAAACCGACACTCAGCCCACCTCGCGGACTCCCTCACCGTCGCGGCATGGGCAAGTCAAAGCCGTGCACGAGCTGGGCGACGAGCTCCAATGCGTGCAGGCCCTGCGCCGTGCCGGGACTGGACCGGTGGCCGGACCCGAATGGCAGGAACTTGAAGCAGCCCTTGAATTCATGCCGCCGCCGCCACCACCAGATTCGGGGATATTTAACTTTTTACCATTATAATGGATGCCACCTCTTCAGATAGCACTCTTAAAATTGCTCCAACATATTTACCATCGAGAGAGAAGAATTCATAACTTTAAGCCATTTTTGCATACGTGGCAGGACACGTAGGGAAGTCAGCGTGTCTATGGGATGCGAAATGACTTTGTTACCCCTCATCTATTCTTCTTCGTCCGTCTCATCCTCATCGCTTGGTAAAGATGCATCCTGGCATACGCGCCTCTCAGCTCTGCCTCCTCCTCCCTCCTCGAGAGCAGCAACATATGAAGCCAGCGAGCGCGAGGTCTGCGCACCACCACAGCTAGCAGCGCTGCTCTGATGGCAAACGCAGGCACGAGATCCACCACGCGTGGGCTCTGCCACGGGATCGGGCTCTACCGCGCATGCGTCGCCATCCCCGGCGTGCCTCCCCCATGGTCGGTCATGCGAGGTCCGGCTCCTCCCCTTCTGGCCACGCAAGCTGCTAGGTCCGACGAGGTGCCACCATGTGCATCGCTGGTGGGGGAAGCTGGCTCACCGGTACCGGCAGCGACCGCACATGATGAGACGCAGCGTAGCTCACTGTGGCCAGGGATGCGCGTCCTCCACCGGCGAGGAAGCAGAGGAGCATGGGCACGAGGAGGCACGGGGCCGCTGAAAGGTCCTAATGGCTAGAGGGGGGTGAATAGCCTTTTAAAAATTTCTACAACAACACTTAGCAAACCGATTAGACAAATATGAGGCGAAGCAAGTGTTGAGCTAGCCTACTAAAAATGCAAGCCACCTACTACAATTCTAGTTTCTATAGTCTCTATCCACACAATAGCTATGTCACTACACTATGTTAGTGTGCTCTCAAAGGCTAACTAAAGAGCTACACTAACCAAACTAACAAGCTCTCACGACTAGCTACACTAAAGAGCTTGACAACTAGTTTGCGGTAATGTAAAGAGAAAGAGCAAGATGATTATACCGCCGAGTCGAGGAATGAACCAATCAATCACAAGAATCAATACTAATAAAGACCAATCACCTCGGAATCAAGTGATGATCAATGATTTGTTATCGAGGTTCACTTGCTTGCTGACAAGCTAGTCCTTGTTGTGGCGATTCACTCACTTGGAGGTTCACATGCTAATTGACATCACACGCCAAACCCTCAATAGGGTGCCGCACAACCAACACAAGATGAGGATCACACAAGCCATGAGCAATTTACTAGAGTACCTTTTGTCTCTCCATCGGGGAAAGGTCAAGAACCCCTCACAATCAACACGATCAGAGCCGGAGACAATCACCAACCTCCGCTCGATGATCCTTGCTGCTCCAAGCCACCTAGGTGGCGGCAACCACCAAGAGTAACAAGCTAATCCTGCAGTGAAACACGAACACCAAGTGCCTCTAGATGTAAACACTCAAGCAATGCACTTGGATTCTCTCCCAATCTCACAAAGATGATGAATCAAAGATGGAGATGAGTGGGAGGGCTTTGGCTAAGCTCACAAGGTTGCTATCTCAATGCAAATGGCCAAGAGCGTGAGCTACAGCCGGCCAAATGATATTTATAGACACCCCAAACAATAGAGTCGTTGACTCAATTATTGGGCTGACCGGACGCGCCAATCAGATCGACCGGACACACCCTGCCAGCGTCCGGTCACGCAACGCCTTCCACATGTCGCCCTACGTTCAACCGGAGCTGCCCGATCTCAACGGTAACTTCACGCACCAACGGTCACATGATGACCAGACGCAGCACAACAAGGATGACTAGATGCTGCAATGCCTAAGTCCGGTCATTTCTAGAGAGCCCCCTGAGCCTCTATTTTGCGACCGAACGCGTCCGCTCCTGCACGACCGGACGCTACAACGCCAGAGTCCGGTCATTTCCGGAGAGCTCCCCGAGCCTCTGTTTTGCGACCGGACACGTCCGCTCCTGCACGACTGGATGCAGACCAGCGTCTGATCAGCTCTGCGCCCACATGCCAACTTGAGCGCCGCCTACGTCACTGTACGTCACCCTAATCGGATGAGGCCACCGTGCGTCCAGTGACTTCTTCGCCCAGCGTCCTGTCATCTGAACGAGACCGCGTGTTATCTGCTGCCACTGACCGGACGCGCTGGTCCTACCGAGCCCAGCGTCCGGTCACACATAGTGACACCTTCTCGCCTTCGTTTCTTCAACAACTTCTTTTCCTTTGCAAATGTGCCAAAACCACCAAGTGTAAACCTTGTGCACGTGTGTTAGCATATTTTCACAAATGTTTTTAAGGGTGTTAGCACTCCACTAGATCCTTAATGCATATGCCATGAGTTAGAGCATCTAGTGGCACTTTGATAACCGTATTTCGATACAAGTTTCACCCCTCTTAATAGTATGGCTATCGATCCTAAATGTGATCACACTCTCTAAGTGTCTCGATCACTAAACCAAAAAGCTCCTATCAATTTCACCTTTGCCTTGAGCCCTTTGTTTTTCCTTCTTCTTTTCCAAGTCCAAGCATTTGATCATCACCACGCCATCACCATCATCATGTCATGATCATTATTTGCTTCATCACTCGGAGTAGTGCAACCTATCTCATAATCACTTTGAGAAACTAGGTTAGCACTTAGGGTTTCATCAATTTACCAAAACCAAACTAGAGCTTTCAATCTCCCCATTTTTGGTAATTGATGACAACCCTTTCTCAAAGATATGAATTGAAATTCATTTGAATCCATGTTGCTTGTCCAAGTATATTTACCATGTGTAAAAGGATATGGACAAGTTTCATGAATCCCATATAGTAGCAATTGCTCTCCCTACATATGAGCTAGGAGTTTGGATTGTAGCTTGCACATATGCTTAGATAGGAAATATAAGAGATAATGTTGACCAAATGATGCTAAGATATAAAAGATGGACCTTTGAAGCGTGATACCAATCGGAGTGCACCATTATACCATCCTTAGCACCATTAGTAACTAGACATACACAAAAACTAGAACACCCCGTGAGATCAACATTAGAAGTAAGGGTCTAGTTTTTATAATGTGAGCATGAGTCTAGTTATTTTAACCTATCCATGCTAGTTTTCCATTTTATCATTCAAACCTACAACTAGCATACACCACACAAGCATGGATATTGAGGTTTAAAACTTCTGTTATGCAATCAAACATATGAAATGCGCATTCAAATGCATCAATTAAGTTTATGAGCTTGCTCCCCCTACTTGTGTGCTTAAAATTTTAATTGATCCCCTTCCTTTGTCGTATCTCTCCTCCTATGTCAATTTTCACTATTTCTCCCCCTATCACTTATATTTTTATTTCTCCCCCTATCACTTATATCTTTGTTTTTCTCCCCCTTTGTCATCAATGACCACAAAGGCTTATATTATAGATAGGTTAGGGTTATCAATGTCAATCAAAGGGGTGAGGATCATTTTCCCAAATTTGGTACAATCTAGAATACTTGCCAAAGATATTTAACTCGGTTTGTTCCAAGGACAAGCTTCTTCACACCTCCAAATAAGGGTTATCTTGTACCATGTTGAGTTAAACACTTAAAGCTCATTTTCTAGATCAAACACTAGGTTTACAAGCCCACAAACATGTCATATGCTACCACTAGACCATATTAAGCATAGAAGCAATAGTGGTACCATACAAACATCAAAATCATTTGATTTTTATGAATGAGCCTATCAAATGTGAAAGATGACTAGATGCACTAAATATGTCCTTAGCAAGAATGTATGCTATGACAATCAACTTTTACCTTGGATTGCTCGAAGGAGAGACATGTCATATAAGTGGGGAGTGCATCAACACATATTTGAGAAATTCAATATGTTTAACTCATTCCTTAGCTTGCAAAACCTTTTCTCATCCAATGGCTTGGTGAATATATCGGCAAGTTGATCTTCGGTGCCTACACACCCAATCAACGTGCTTTGTTCTTACATGTAGAACCAAATTGTTGGTTAACTTGATTGCACTCTCATTGTCACATAGCAATGACACTTTCTTGAACTTGATTCCAAAGTCATTCAAGGTGGCCATCATCCAAAGTATTTGTGCACAATAACTACTGGCGGATATGTATTCGGCTTTAGCGGTTGATAATGCAACACTATTTTGCTTCTTTGATGACCATGAAATAAGTGATCTTCTCAACAATTGACATGTGCCTGAGGTGCTCTTCTTTTCGACCTTGCATCCCACATAATCCGAGTCAAAGTAACCAACTAGCTCTTTCCTCCTTTGGGAAACCACAAACCAACATTTTGTGTATGCTTCAAGTACCTCAATATTCTTTTTCTAGCCTTCAAATGACATTCTCTTAGTGAGGATTGAAATCTTGTACACATGCATACACTAAACATGACATCCAGCCTTTATGCGGCCACATAGAGTAGGCTTCCAATCATAGACTGATACAATTTTTGATCCACCGTATTTCCACTTGCATCACTATCTAAATTACCATTTGTTCCCATTGGTGTACTAATGGCTTTGCTATCACACATGCCAAACTTCTTGAGCATGTCTTTGATGTACTTGCCTTGACTCACAAATGTACTATTCTTAAATTGCTTGATTTGAAGGCCAAGGAAGTAACTTAACTCTCCAATCATGGACATTTCAAACTCATTAGCCATGATATTTCCAAATTCTTCACAAAAGTTTTGATTGGTTGAACCAAATATGATGCAATCAACATAGATTTACAACACAAATAAGTCTTTACCAATCTTCTTGGTGAAAATAGTGGTGTCAACCGTTCCCATCATGAACCCTTTAGAGAGTAGGAAGTCCCTCAATCTCTCATACCATGCTCTAGGTGCTTGCTTCAAGCCATACAATGCCTTCTTCAACTTGTACACATGGTTGGGCTTCTTGTCATCTTTAAAACAAGGAGGTTGCTCAATATATACTTCTTCATTGATGTAACCATTGACAAATGCACTCTTGACATCAATTTGATAGAGCTTGATGTTGTGGCAACAAGCATAGGCTAATAAGATTCTAATTGCTTCCAATCTAACAACCGGGGCATATGTTTATCCAAAGTCAAGACCTTCAACTTATGTATAGACTTGTGCTACCAATCTTACTTTGTTCCTTACTACTATCCCATCTTGATCTTGCTTGTTTCCAAAGACCCATTTGGTTCCAATCATATTGTGTCCCTTTGGTCTCTCTACCAATTTCCATACTTGGTTACTTGTGAAGTTATTCAATTCTTCATGCATAGCATTCACCCAATCATCATCCTTCAATGCTTCATCTATCTTCTTTGGTTCAATGGATGACACAAATGAGAAATGCTCACAAAATAAAGCTAATCTTGATCTAGTTTGCACTCCTCTTAAAATATCACCAATAACAATGTCCAATGGATGATCCCTTGCAATATTTGTTGGTTGGAGGATTGGAACTTGATTGCTTGCACTTGCTTGATCATTGGATTGAGGTGATGCACTAGCCACTTGATCTTGTTCATAATCATGAGAGCCACTTGTACTAGCTTGATTTGTATCATCTTGCACATTTGAGTTAGAGAGCACTTGCACTTGATCATCTTCATCATCATTTACTTGCGTAGGCCTCAATTCACCAACATCCATGTTCTTCATGGCATTTGAAAGTTGAATGCCTCTAACATCTTCCAAGTTTTCACTCTCATCTTGGGAACCCTTGGTTTTATCAAATTCAACATCATGAACTTCCTCAAGAGTACCACCAACCAAATTCCAAACTCTATATGCTTTGCTAGTAGTTAAGTATCCAAGTAGAAATCCTTCATCACATTTCTTGTCAAATTTTTCTAATCTAGTGCCTTTCTTCAAGATATAGCATTTGCATCCAAAGGCCCAAAAATATGCAATGTTGGGCTTTCTACCATTGAAGAGCTCATGTGGTGTCTTCTCTTTTAATGGGTGACAATAGAGGCAGTTGCTACAATAGCAAGCCGTGTTGATAGCTTTGGCCCAAAAAGATTGACTCACATTGTACTCTCTAAGCATAGACCTTGCCATATCAATAAGCGTTCTATTCTTCCTCTCAACAAGGCCATTTGATTGTGGAGTGTACTTGGCCAAGAATTGATGTCTAATTCCAAATTCATCACATAACTCATCAATTCTAGTGTTTTCGAACTCACTACCATTGTCACTTCTAACTCTCTTGATGATTGTTTCAAACTCATTGTGAATGCCCTTGACAAATGATTTGAGCTTGCTCCCCCTACTTGTGTGCTTAAAATTTTAATTGACCCCCTTCCTTTGTCGTATCTCTCCTCCTATGTCAATTTTCACTATTTCTCTCCCTATCACTTATATTTTTATTTCTCCCCATATCACTTATATCTTTGTTTTTCTCCCCCTTTGTCATCAATGACCACAAAGGCTTATATTATAGATAGGTTAGGGTTATCAATGTCAATCAAAGGGGTGAGGATCATTTTCCCAAATTTGGTACAATCTAGAATACTTGCCAAAGATATTTAACTCGGTTTGTTCCAAGGACAAGCATCTTCACACCTCCGAATAAGGGTTATCTTGTACCATGTTGAGTTAAACACTTATAGCTCATTTTCTAGATCAAACACTAGGTTTACAAGGCCACAAACATGTCATATGCTACCACTAGACCATATTAAGCATAGAAGCAATAGTGGTACCATACAAACATCAAAATCATTTGATTTTCATGAATGAGCCTATCAAATGTGAAAGATGACTAGATGCACTAAACATGTCCTTAGCAAGAATGTATGCTATGCCAATCAACTTTTACCTTGGATTGCTCGAAGGAGAGACATGTCATATAAGTGGGGAGTGCATCAATACATATTTGAGAAATCTAATATGTTTAACTCATTCCTTAGCTTGTAAAACCTTTTCTCATCCAATGGCTTGGTGAATATATCGGCAAGTTGATCTTCGGTGCCTACACACCCAATCAACGTGCTTTGTTCTTACTTGTAGAACTGGATTGTTGGTTAACTTGATTGCACTCTCATTATCACATAGCAACGGCACTTTCTTGAACTTGATTCCAAAGTCATTCAAGGTGGCCATCATCCAAAGTATTTGTGCACAATAACTACCAGCGGATATGTATTCGGCTTCAGCGGTTGATAATGCAACACTATTTTGCTTTTTTGATGACCATGAAACAAGTGATCTTCCCAACAATTGACATGTGCCCGAGGTGGTCTTCTTTTCAACCTTGCATCCCACATAATCCGAGTCAAAGAACCAACTAGCTCTTTGCTCCTTTGGGATACCACAAACCAATATTTTGTGTATGCTTCAAATATCTCAATATTTTTTTTGTAGCCTTCAAATGACTTTCTCTTAGTGAGGCTTGAAATCTTGTACACATGCATACACTAAACATGACATCCGGCCTTGATGCGGTCACATAGAGTAGGCTTCCAGTCATAGGCCGATACAATTTTTGATCCCCCATATTTCCACTTGCATCACTATCTAAATTACCATTTGTTCCCATTGGTGTACTAATGGCTTTGCTATCACACATGCCAAACTTCTTGAGCATGTCTTTGATGTACTTGCCTTGACTCACAAATGTAACTTCAATTGCTTGATTTAAAGGCCAAGGAAGTAACTTAACTCTTCAATCATAGACATTTCAAACTCATTAGCCATGATATTTCCAAATTCTTCACAAAAGTTTTGATTGGTTGAACCAAATATGATGCAATCAACATAGATTTGCAACACAAATAAGTCTTTACCAATCTTCTTGGTGAAAATAGTGGTGTCAACCGTTCCCATCATGAACCCTTTAGAGAGTAGGAAGTCCCTCAATCTCTCATACCATGCTCTAGGTGCTTGCTTCAAGCCATACAATGCCTTCTTCAACTTGTACACATGGTTGGGCTTCTTGTCATCTTTAAAACTGGGAGGTTGCTCAACATATACTTCTTTATTGATGTAACCATTGAGAAATGCACTCTTGGCATCCATTTGATAGAGCTTGATGTGTTGTGGGCACAAGCATAGGCTAATAAGATTCTAATTACTTCCAATCTAATAACCGGGGCATATGTTTCTCCAAAGTCAAGACCTTCAACTTTTGTATAGCCTTGTGCTACCAATCTTACTTTGTTCCTTACTACTATCCCATCTTGATCTTGCTTGTTTCTAAAGACCCATTTGGTTCCAATCATATTGTGTCCCTTTAGTCTCTCTACCAATTCCCATACTTGGTTACTTGTGAAGTTATTCAATTCTTCATGCATAGCATTCACCCAATCAACATCCTTTAATGCTTTATCTATCTTCTTTGGTTCAATGGATGACACAAATAAGAAATGCTCACAAAATAAAGCTAATCTTAATCTAGTTTGCACTCCTCTTAAAATATCACCAATAATAATGTCCAATGGAAGATTCCTTGCAATATTTGTTGGTTGGAGGATTGGAACTTGATTGCTTGCACTTGCTTGATCATTGGATTGAGATGATGCACTAGCCACTTGATCTTGTTCACAATCATGAGAGCCACTTGTACTAGCTTGATTTGTATCGTCTTGCACATTTGAGTTAGAGAGCACTTGCACTTGATCATCTTCATCATCATTCACTTGCCTAGGCCTCAATTCATCAACATCCATGTTCTTCATGGCATTTGAAAGTTGAATGCCTCTAACATCTTCCAAGTTCTCACTCTCATCTTGGGAACCCTTGGTTTTATCAAATTCAACATCATGAACTTCCTCAAGAGTACCACTAACCAAATTCCAAACTCTATATGCTTTGCTAGTAGTTAAGTATCCAAGTAGAAATCCTTCACCACATTTCTTGTCAAATTTTCCTAATCTAGTGCCTTTCTTCAAGATATAGCATTTGCATCCAAAGGCCCAAAAATATGCAATGTTGGGCTTTCTACCAATCAAGAGCTCATGTGGTGTCTTCTCTTTTAATGGGTGACAATAGAGGCGGTTGCTACAATAGCAAGCCGTGTTGATAGCTTCGGCCCAAAAAGATTGACTCACATTGTACTCTCTAAGCATAGACCTTGCCATATCAATAAGTGTTCTATTCTTGCTCTCAACAAGACCATTTGATTGTGGAGTGTACTTGGCCAAGAATTGATGTCTAATTCCAAATTCATCACATAACTCATCAATTCTAGTGTTTTTGAACTCACTACCATTGTCACTTCTAACTCTCTTGATGGTTGTTTCAAACTCATTGTGAATGCCCTTGACAAATGATTTGAATGTTTCAAACACATCACTTTTGTCCACTACAAAGAATACCCAATTGTATCTAGTATAATCATCCACTATCATAAAGACATATTTGTTTCCACCGATGCTAGTGTATAGTGTTGCCCTAAACAAATTTATGTGCAACAACTCAAATGCTTTACTTATGTGCATGGCGAACCACGGGAGGTCGCAACAAATGTCAAATGTCCTCATGAGGTTAGGAAAATCAGGACCCTCACAAAGACAGGGCCGGTACAGCGTCAACGAGACTACTCAGCCCCGCCTGGGTCATGAACCTTGAAACACAGCACACTGACACGACAGGGCTCATCGGTCGCATACCATGTCATCAGGGCATCCTGACAAGGCCAAACGTAGCGGCTACCTAACGCTATGAACGCACCAACCCATAAAGGAGTCAAGCGACAAAGCTCGAACAAGCCACGACTATGAACCCGCATTCGATGTGCACGCAACTCAGCACTTTCATGATCACTTAGCGATCGTGAAAACGCTCGGAGGCTACTATCGGGTCATAACCCCAGGGTGTCTCAAGGCACCGATTAGTTAGTAGGCCAAACGGCCCATGATACATCAGCTAGCGAAAGCCCAAACGACCAAGGCATAGCCGAGCCAAGCGAACTAGGCCAGACGCTAAGGCCAGGGCCATCCATGACCCTTCCTTCTATCTCAGCCGCATAATGAACAGAAGACTCACGACCTCTTCACTATACTGACCCCCGGGAGGAATGGGGAGAGGACACACCCAGCCAAACCTTCTCGCTCTGACAAGAGTAGGCACACCGCACTAACCCCGCAAGGATCGAGGGCACAGCGGTCACCTATAGTGCTGCCATGGCCGGCACAGTAGCATCATGTCACACCATACCACGACGTGGCCACAAGACCATGATGACAACTACAACTAGACGTGCTCTACAAGACAACATAGCTTGCAAGCCAAGTTAGCCAGAACCTTCCTCAAGCTCGTGACCCTTCGGTTGGGAGAACCTTCTTATTTGTATATGCCCTGGCCCCGAACTCTATAAGGGAAACTAGGGCACCCATCTAGGACATCCTCTACCATTTTACTCATTCTCCATCATAGTAAGGCTTCTAGTGCTTTCCTTCAGGTAGTCTATCTCCTAGCTCCAGCTCTCCAACCTCTTCCGCCATTCTTGCACCCCCATTGTAAGAACTTCAGAGCATTCAAGCGAGGAACACGCACTCGATCATCTCTAAGACTGGATATAGGGCTCTGGCCTGAACCAGTATAAATCCTCGTGTCTTTTGGATGCTACCATCGTCTTCCTAGAGCAGCGCGGCAATCGTATATATTCACTAGTCTGGTTTACAAAACACCAATAACTAGTAACCAAGGAGTACTTGCAAGTGATGGGCGGTTGCCCTAACATGTAGGGTTGGGCAACCCCCTATAGGGTTGGCCAACCCCTAGGATCCACTACCTTCAGCTTCAACCGCTCTAGATTGCTTCTCGGTGGTGGTTGGTACATATCCTAGGTGGCTTAATCTACAATGTGTGCTTTCTTGCATGGATGGTTGGCCCTTCAATACTTGTAGTAATCTAACCTCATCCATAGGATCAAATCGACGTTGAACCAACACACTAGATGATCCCAAGATGTGTTTCTTCACTTGTGCTGCGGATTGGTGATGTGGAGGATAACAGCCAGATCGACCGATCCCTGGTGGGGTCAGGCGACCCTCAAGTGTGCCCCCGGTGCTCCACCTTTGCTTTACTTTACTTCATTGCCCTTGTATACACAAGTCCTCCATGAGAAAATTGGAGCCACATTATTTGAAAACAAAATACTACTATGACGTTGATTTTGTCTTTATTTTACGAAAATGTTGATATGGTCTAATTGATCATTTAGTGACCATGAACACGTGCCACTGCCTCTTAGGCCTGTGCTGTCGCCACCGCATCCTGGGCCTAGTGCCTCCCTAGCTACCTAGTTCCATGCCACTACCTCCTAGGCCCGTAGCTTGGATCGATGCCTTCTTCATAGATCCGCGCTACAACTCAAGAGGAGAGAGAGAGAGAGGGGCTAACTGCACGGTGTGGGCTTGAGAAACTAGGGCACGTCCTGTTGTTTTATATGAGTGCAAGCAAAGCACACCTCTTCTCGGGTGGGCTGAAAGGTTGGTAAGGCCCAGGCCCAAGTTGGCTACTAGCTCCATTTTCTGGCGCCGATCAAATTGCAATTTTATTGTCAGTTCAATAAAAAACGATAGGGAAATTAGTCACCGATAGGGAAATGCGATTTTTGTGTTTTATCGTAACCAACAAGATTTCCCTGTGTGTTCTATATTTTTCTATGCGTTTTATCAAAACCGACTGAAAAATTAGTGAATTTTCAATCGATTATGGCTACACCGGTGGGAGTATTTTTGTTTCCGGTAGTGGAAGGTCACAAAGTCAAACCCTTGACATGTGAAATCAACAACTATCACTTTTTAGTTGTCCAAAGAACGTCGGTTGTCAGTTGTGACAATTATTGTTAAGACCTATCACTTCTATTTCATCTTCTCGTGATCGGACATTATTATCGCAAAATTCATTATTGTGTTGGGTTAGGTCCAACCTAGACCTGAGCAAAATAGGTCTAGCCTAAACACTTTACCGGACACTTTACCGGACAGGACCTGAACAACAAAAAAAAAAAAAAAAACATGCCCATAAAAATATAGGCCTAAGGCCGTCCCAAACTATTTATTTTAATTATTTTCAACTAAAAAAGAGCGTGCGCACACACGGGCCTGAGCCCGACCTAAAATAGAGGCCCGATTTCACCCATTAAATGTTACTGAAAATAAAAGCTGGACCAAAATATTCCTGATATTTTTGGCCTGGTTGGGTTTAGCCCATAAAATGCTCAAGTCTAGAAAACCCCGTGCAGAAATGTTGGTTCTTCCTATTACTCGTCACTCTATTGTTCATGATTGGCGTGTCACTAATGGCCATCACATCAATATGGTGTGAATTTGTTTTTAATGTATAGAAGCACAATAACATTTGCTTCATTTGTGATTAGGCTTGGTAGGTTGGTCTCAGTTTTAACATCTCATGAAAGCATTGACACGTACCCACTAGACTTTTGATGTATGCATATGATACTTTCAGACATGATTTTATTGAAACATAGAATTCGACCTCGGAAGAAAGAGCACTTGCAGATATATAGATGTAGGCTAACAATACTACACTCCAATGTGATTATCTGACCAGGGTGGTCTAGTTTTAACATATACTCACGTTTTTATAATTTAACAGCAATTATTATATCAACATAATATTTTTATAATTCAAGGTGTGAAAAAGGTAAATGTATCCTAATGCTACTTTATGAACATTTCTCTATACATGAGAATTGGTGGCCAAAATTTGCTCGTTAAAAGTCATGTTCAGGCCAAATAAATTGCCTGCAGCCTTCAAACACTGCAACAATATAATTCTTTTTAACATATGATGAATAATTAAGATTTGGAGCTTGGTCGCTTGGTCTCAACTACCATATCTGATGAAAGCTATATGCCAGATTGATATTTGACATTTGATGCACATAATGACATAATATGTTAAGAAACATTCTCAATTCATTAAAAACAACGACACAAGGAAAGTAAGGACGCACAAAAAAATAACAGTCGTACATAGAAGTCAATAGCTATGTTTCTTCTTCAAAACTATAGCTAGGAACTTGGATATATATACATTATTGGGCCTTCCCAGTGAATTAAGCAACTTCCATTTAGTCAAGAACGTGATCCATATGATCAGTAGGTATTGTTTGGATACGCATGCATTCATCTCAATCCACGTGTGTTGAAGTGGATTAGAGTTGTAATCCATTCCAACGCATGTTGATTGAAGTGGATAAACATACATCAAAATAAGGCCTTAATTAGGACTTTGATAAATAACATAAGTATATATTAATTAAGCATATGTATATGTACGGTTACCACATTATATAAAGGATGCGTGTATGTGAAAAATCCTGGCCGTACAAATCAAAAGATCTGTAGAACTAGAAACCGTATGAAGTTCTTCCTGCGTCCAATGCGGCTTTAATTTGTCGTTCTTGGTGGCGTGCGTGCATGTGCTGATCATGTTTTCTCCTCGCTCCTCGGTGTCCTCCTACGGGTACAAGTGACCACAACACAAAATTATATACATACATTATATTAAACTGTCTAGAGCTCATGACCCACCCTCCATGGCCAGTCAAGCAAACCGGCAGAAATAGCTAGTAATCAAAGGCTCTGACATGGTCATGTGTGGACTAAAGGCCCGTTTGAAACCGTTTCGATTTCATTCCTCTATGGACAAGTAATAAGAGTTTTCTTTTTATTTCTTTTCTTAAAATAAACTTTGAATTGTTGAAGTTATTTGGTTTTACCGGTTCTGAAATCATTTTTGAACCGTGCCAAATGAGACCTTAATTATTAACAAGGTACTAACACATGCTTCCAAATGGATGATGCAAAGGCAACAAATTAGCGCAGCCACCGATGAGCAAACAGTATGCTCGAACAAGGGCCTGATTTGTGGAGCTTCTGAACCGCTGTACACGACGTGGGATTGGTACGGTACGGTGGATAATATTGTTTTGCTAGGGCAACTGGGATTGGTACGGTACGGTGGATAATATTGTTTTGCTGCAAATTATACAGGTAGCAAGGGGCTCTATATCTGGACCATCTAAACAGATCTCTCCAATCAACAGCATGTTTCATGTACCAACGTTTCATGCCATTTTTTTTTGGCAAAAGGGGATTCCTTACGTATGGTTTAGGTAAACTATATAGGTAGCAAAAGGGTTCCTTGCATTGAATTACTTTGGACGACCAAATTTGGTCTCTCCGATCAAATTCCATGTTTTCTTCGCAAATAAATCCATGTTTTATTTAATTTATATTCATGCCGTAGTAGATTGGAAAAACACTAAAAGAAGATGTTTGCTAGCCAACACCCTTTGACAGCTGAGTAAGTAGGACTACCAAGTGGGGTTTTAAACCTTGGTGTTGCACTTTTTGGTACTCTACGTGTGTGTAGGGCGTGACCCTCTCAAAAAAAAAAAAAAAGTGACCGGGCGTACAGACTATTGGAATGCCAATCTCAATTAGCAAATACTCCACCTATTTTAAAATATAGGTTCATTCTAATTTCGTCCTAAATCAAAATTTTAAAAAAATACACCAACATCTAAAACATTAAATCAGTTAAATTAAAACAAACAAAAATATGTTATGATAGTACATTTATCTGGTATTTTAGTTGTTAAATACATTTTCCTATAAACGTGAGCAAACTTATAGATATTTGACTTAGGACAGACTAAAAGAATCTACATTTCAAAACAAAGTAGATAAATTATTTCAAATGGAGAAAACAGCTAAATACAAGAATGCATAGAGGCGGCAACGATGGCTTGATGTGTCAGGGTAAATCGATGTTTCCTTAATTAACGAAGGACGCGCTGACGTTCATCAATCATGTGACAAAAGAAAGGAGGGAAAAGTTAAACAAAAAGGCCATGTTCGGCTTACCCCATATTCGACTTGTTCGGCTTCTTTTTTCAGTCAGAATAGTGTTTTTCTCTCACAACAATTCAGCCGCAATAGTGTTTTTCAGTCAGTTTCAGCCAAATTTCAGACCAGCGAACGGGACATAAACCTGAACTGCTAGCAGAAACAAACAAGCAGCAAAAAGTGTTGTGTGATAAGAATCCAATGGGCGTATGAATAAATGAATTTAGACCCTATTTGAATAAAGTTTAATTAGCTACTAAATTTTAGACCATTTTAACTCTAGAGACTCTAACCACGTCAAAACTTTAGCTAACCCTTAGAAGCAACAGAAGTGAGCTAACATTTTAACTTTAACCAACTAGATTTTAGACCATAGGATCTAATAAACAGATTCTTAGTTATGTCGCCCGCACTCTCGTCCTTTACCTTTGCTATATGTCGGACCAATGATGATGGAGCCAGATATAGCTTCTTTGCTTTTCTCAAGGCCCTGTTTAGTTGCACTTCAAAATGCCAAATTTTTCAAGATTTCCTATCACATCGAATCTTTGGACGCATACATGAAGCATTAAATATAAATAAAAAATAAAACTAATTACACAGTTTAGACGAAATCCACGAGACGAATCTTTTAAGCCTAATTACACTATGATTAGACACTAATTGTTAAATAACAACGAAAACACTACAGTAGCGTTTTGCCAAAAATTTTGACATCCAAACTGACCCCAAGTTTGATCAAGTACGTTAAGCACATCCAAGCAAAAGCAGCCAAGAGAAATTGCCTGCAAAGCCGCGATGATGATGAAAGGGTGCACGTACCTGCTGACATGCATGATGCATCCACAAGTATAGTATTGGCCTGTTTTATGGATAATAGAAAACTATCCGTAGTTAATTCAAACACTTGTGAATATGTGAGTGAGTATACGAATGAAGGTTGTAAATGTGCATTGCGCGAGGACACGCATATATATATATATATATATATATATATATATATATATATATATATATATATATATATATATATATATATATATATATATATATATATATATATATATATATATATATATATATATATATATATATATATATAGGGAGAGGCTATTCAGTAGCCGGCTACAAAATAAGTTATTCTGTAGCCACCTCCATTTACTATAATTTTATATACTAATTTACCATAATATAAATACATATTTACGATAGTTGGGTTACTATAACACATGGGGATATTTACCATAACGTTATATTAAACCACTTAGTAAGGAGTTACTATAATCTCGTAAAATAACATAGTAATTATCGTAACTCAAAGTGGCTACAGAATAAGTTATTCTGTAGCCAGCTACAAGATAGTAGTTCTATATATATATATATATATATATATATATATATATATATATATATATATATATAAAAGTGTCCGTGCGTTGTAACGGGTGCAACATAAATTGAATGCGGTGATTATTTGCTTGTTAGATATGGATCGCATGAGTGTTTTGGTCCTGCCGGATAGATGTTGACAATCCGTAATGATCGTAATTTTTAAACATAATTTTTATTTCTAATATTAAATAGAAATGGAAATGCATACTATTTGTTTAGGTCTTGAGGAGTCATAGATGGGTTGTTGGACAATTAGTTAGGTCGTAGGAAAATCGAAGTTCTAGAATCTGACACATCTAGTCTACGTTGAAACGAAACCTCTGGCCCAGCACCAACAAGAAGGCAAGCCACATCCAAAGTATCTGAGCTCTTGTTCACACATTGTCACAAGGGCTATGCTAGTATGAAGGGAAAAAGGAGGCAAGTAGCAAATATCATTCGACTAATAAGAAAATATATACTCACTCTATCCTAGAATATATAATATAGAGAAGCATTAAAAGGATTAAGGAATTTCCTTTTTATTAAATAAGCACGGAAATTTTATTATTGTTTACTTTTGTATTCTCTTTTAGTCTTTATTAATATTAGGTAAATATTAAGTATTTATACTTAAATAGGCTTAAAATTTATCGGTCCAACAAAATAACAGAGTGGAAAGCAGCAACATCATATGAAGTAATAATCAATTATTAAATAAGATATTATCTTAACTTTTTGGTAAACAAAAATACAAATATAGATGCTCACGTATACGCATGCATATATTTTAGCCCTATGATCATCTCCAACAGACTAAAACAATAAACTTTGGGTTTGATGAAGTTACTATAGACGTCTCACTAGTGATGAACATGCCATCTAATAATAAAAGCAAAGTCCACTAATTTCCTAAAATAAACAATTAAAATGTGAGTAATTGTGCCAAGAGGACTCCTCCCCAATGGATAGGTTCCACGTAGGAGACCTAGCGAACCAGTTGTAGCTATATGCAATGCTTTACTTCGTGAACTGTTTTAAACTTTTAATTACTGCAAGTAATCATGAAGTCGAGCTAACAGATCCAATTTTTCATTTCCAAATCTGGCAGAACAATTAGTTCATCTAAAACCTTAAGATGATGATGAAAGATGGGCAACGTAGCACAAAAAAAGAAACAAAAACCTCTCTTATCCATCTCTTTTGTAAGGTAAAGTAGAACATCACACTGAAATTCACGAAAAAAGAGGTACAGTAAAAAACGACCACCGAAAAACTATGCGGGGGCACACCTTCCCGTCTGGGCGACTCGCGGGGCGGGCTCAAGCCCTGACGGCCTCCCCGTCGGCGGCCACCCAGGCGCCGGCGCCCCTACCTCCCACTCCCCCTCCCCTCCCCCTCCCCTCCCCTGCCCACCATTGAAGACCCCGCGAGATCTGGAGCAGGTTGTGAGCACCTGTGAGGGAACCGAGCCTGGCCACGCCGCTGGGCGCCGCCATTATGGCCTCCGCCACCGGCAACACAACATTTGTGGCCCGCCCCACCGAATCCGGCGCCAGGGCGGCTCCACGGTCCTCATCGCCCCTGCAGACGCCGTTGATGGGCCGGCTAGCATGAAAACCGGCACTCAGCCCACCTCGCGGACTCCCTCACCGTCGCGGCACGGGCGAGTCGAAGCCGTGCACGAGCTGGGCAACGAGCTCCAATGCGTACAGGCCCAGCGCCGTGCCGGGACTGGACCGGTGGCCGGACCCGAATGGCAGGAACTCAAAGCAGCCCTTGAATTCATGCCGCCGCCACCACCAAATCCGGGGATATTTAACTTTTTACCATTATAACGGATGTCACCTCTTCAGATAGCACTCTTAAAATTGCTCCTACATATTTACCATCGAGAGAGAAGAATTCATAACTTTAAGCCATTTTTGCATACGTGGCAGGACACGTAGGGAAGCCAGTGTGTCTATGGGATGCAAAATGACTTTATTACCCCTCATCTATTCTTCTTCGTCCGTCTCATCCTCATCGCTTGGTAAAGATGCATCCTGGCCTCCTCCTCCCTCCTCGAGAGCAGCAACATATGAAGCCAACAAGCGCGAGGTCTGCGCACCACCCCAGCTAGCAGCGCTGCTCTGATGGCAAACGCAGGCACGAGATCCACCATGCGTGGGCTCTGCCACGGGATCGGGCTCTACCACGCATGCATCCCCATCCCCGGCGTGGCTCCCCCATGGTCGGTCACATGAGGTCCAGCTCCACCCCTTCCGGTCGCTGCTCCCAAATCCCCAGCGATGCGCGCAAGGTCCAGCTCCTCCCCTTCTGGCCATGCGAGCAACTAGGTCCGACGAGGTGCCACCATGTTCATCGCCGGTGGGGGAAGCTGGCTCGCTGGTACCGGCAGCGACCACACACGATGAGACGCGGTGCAGCTCGCTGTGGCTAGGGATGCGCGTCCTCCACCGGCGAGGAAGCAGAGGAGCACAAGCACGAGGAGGCACAGGGCCGCTAAAAGGTCCTAATGGCTAGAGGGGGGTGAATAGCCTTTTAAAAATTTCTACAACAACACTTAGCAAACTGGTTAGATAAATTTGAGGCGAAGCAACTGTTGAGCTAGGCTACTAAAAATGCAAGCCACCTACTACAATTCTAGTTTCTATAGTCTCTATCCACACAATGGCTATGTCACTACACTAAGTTACTGTGCTCTCAAAGGCTAACTAAAGAGCTACACTAACCAAATTAACAAGCTCTCACGACTAGCTACACTAAAGAGCTTGACAACTAGTTTGCGGTAATGTAAAGAGAAAGAGCAAGATGATTATACTGCCGAGTCAAGGAATGAACCAATCAATCACAAGAATCAATACCAATAAAGACCAATCACCTCGGAATCAAGTGATGACACAATGATTTTTTACCAAGGTTCACTTGTTTGCCGGCAAGCTAGTCCTCGTTGTGGTGATTCACTCACTTAGAGGTTCACACGCTAATTGTCATCACATGCCAAACCCTCAATAGGGTGCCGCACAACCAACACAAGATGAGGATCACACAAGCCACGAGTAATTTACTAGAGTATCTTTTGGCTCTTCATCGGGGAAAGGTCAAGAACCCCTCACAATCACCACAATCGGAGCCAGAGACAATTACCAACCTTCACTCGACGATCCTTGCTGCTCCAAGCCACCTAGGTGGCGGCAACCACCAAGAGTAACAAGTAAATCCACAGCGAAATACGAACACCAAATGCCTCTAGATGCAAACACTCAAGCAATGCACTTGGATTCTCTCCCAATCTCACAAAGATAATGAATCAATGATGGAGATGAGTGGGAGGGCTTTGGCTAAGCTCACAAGGTTGCTATCTCAATGCAAATGGCCAAGAGCGTGAGCTACAGCCGGCCAAACGATATTTATAGACATCCCCAAACAATGGAGTCGTTGACTCATTTATTGGGCTGACTGCGGGATGACCGGACGCGCCGATCAAATCGATCAGACACACCCTGCCAGCGTCCGGTCACGCAACGCCATCCACGTGTCGCTCTACGTTCAACCAGAGCCGCCCGATCTCAACAGTAACTTCACGCGCCAACAGTCACATGATGATCGGACGCAGCACAGCAAGGATGACTAGATGCTGCAACGCCTGAGTCCGGTCATTTCCAGAGAGCTCCCCGAGCCTCTATTTTGTGACCGAACGCGTCCGCTCCTGCACGACCGGATGCTGCAATGCTAGAGTCCGGTTATTTCCAGAGAGCTCACCGAGCCTCTGTTTTGTGATCAGACGCGTCCGCTCCTGCACGATTGAACGCAGACCAGCGTTCGATCAGCTCTGCGCCCACATGCTAACTTGAGCACTGCCTACATCACCGTACGTCACCCTGATCGGACGTGGCCACTATGTGTCCAGTTCCTTCTTCACCTAGTGTCTGGTCATCTGAACGAGACCGTGCGCTATCTGCTGCCACTGACCGGACACGCTGATCCTACCAAGCCCAGCGTCCAGTCACACACAGTGACACCTTCTCGCCTTCGTTTCTTCACCAACTTCTTTTCCTTTGCAAATGTGCCAACACCACCAAGTGTACACCTTGTGCACATGTGTTAGCATATTTTCACAAATGTTTTTAAGTGTGTTAACACTCCACTAGATCCTTAATGCATATGTCATGAGTTAGAGCATCTAGTGGCACTTTGATAACCGTATTTCGATACGAGTTTCACCCCTCTTAATAGTATGGCTATCGATCCTAAATGAGATCACACTCTCTAAGTGTCTCGATCACTAAACCGAAAAGCTCCTATCAATTTCACCTTTGCCTTGAGCCTTTTGTTTTTCCTTCTTCTTTTCCAAGTCCAAGCATTTGATCATCACCACGCCATCACCATCATCATGTCATGATCATTATTTGCTTCATCACTTGGAGTAGTGCAACCTATCTCATAATCACTTTGAGAAACTAGGTTAGCACTTAGTGTTTCATCAATTTACCAAAACCAAACTAGAGCTTTCAATCTCCCCCTTTTTGGTAATTGATGACAACCCTTTCTCAAAGATATGAATTGAAATTCATTTGAATCCATGTTGCTTGCCCAAGCATATTTACCATGTGTAAAAGGATATGGACAAGTTTCATGAATCCCATATGGTAGCAATTGCTCCCCCTATATATGAGCTAGGAGTTTGGATTGTAGCTTGCACATATGCTTAGATAGGAAATATAGGAGACAATGTTGACCAAATGATGCTAAGATATAAAAGATGGACCTTTGAAGAGTGATACCAATCGGAGTGCACTATTATACCATCCTTAGCACCATTAGTAACTAGACATACACAAAAACTAGAACACCCCGTGAGATCAACATTAGAAGTAAGGGTCTAGTTTTCATAATGTGAGCATGAGTCTAGTTATTTTAACCTATGCGTGCTAGTTTTCCATTTCATCATTCAAACCTGCAACTAGCATACACCACACAAGCATGGATATTGAGATTTAAAACTTGTGCTATGCAAGCAAACATATGAAATGCGCATTCAAATGCATCAATCAAGTTTATGAGCTTGCTCCCCCTACTTGTGTGCTTAAAATTTTAATTGATCCCCTTCCTTTGTCATATCTCTCCTCATATGTCAATTTTCACTATTTCTCCCCCTATCACTTATATTTTTATTTCTCCCCCTATCACTTATATCCTTGTTTTTCTCCCCCTTTGTCATCAATGACCACAAAGGCTTATATTATAGATAGGTTAGGGTTATCAATGTCAATCAAAGGGGTGAGGATCATTTTCCCAAATTTGGTTCAATCTAGAATACTTGCCAAAGATATTTAACTCGGTTTGTTCTAAGGACAAGCTTCTTCACATCTCCGAATAAGGGTTATCTTGTACCATGTTGAGTTAAACACTTATAGCTCATTTTCTAGATCAAACACTAGGTTTACAAGCCCACAAACATATCATATGCTACCACTAGACCATATTAAGCATATAAGCAATAGTGGTACCATACAAACATCAAAATCATTTTATTTTCATGATGAGCCTATCAATTGTGAAAGATGACTAGATGCACTAAACATGTCCTTAGCAAGAATGTATGCTATGCCAATCAACTTTTATCTTGGATTGCTCAAAGGAGAGACATGTCATATAAGTGGGGAGTGCATCAACACATATTTGAGAAATCCAATATGTTTAACTCATTCTTTAGCTTGCAAAACCTTTTCTCATCCATTGGCTTGGAGAATATATCGGCAAGTTGATCTTCGGTGCCTACACACCCAATCAACGTGCTTTGTTCTTGCATGTAGAACCGGATTGTTGGTTAACTTGATTACACTCTCATTGTCACATAGCAATGGCACTTTCTTGAACTTGATTCCAAAGTCATTCAAGGTGGCCATTATCCAAAGTATTTGTGCATAATAACTACTAGCAGATATGTATTCAGCTTTGCCGGTTGATAATACAACACTATTTTGCTTCTTTGATGACCATGAAACAAGTGATTTTCCCAACAATTGACATGTGCCCGAGGTGCTCTTCTTTTCAACCTCGCATCCCGCATAATCTAAGTCAGAGTAACCAACTAGCTCAAACTTTGCTCCTTTGGGATACCACAAACCAACATTTTGTGTATTCTTCAAGTACCTCAATATTCTTTTTTAGCCTTCAAATGACTTTCTCTTGGTGAGGCTTGAAATCATGTACACATGCATACACTAAACGTGACATTCGGCCTTGATGCGGTCACATAGAGTAGGCTTCCAATCATAGACCGATACAATTTTTGATCCACTATATTTCCACTTGCATCACTATCCAAATTACAATTTGTTCCCATTGGTGTACTATTGGCTTTGTTATCACACAGGCCAAACTTCTTGAGCATGTCTTTGATGTACTTGCCTTGACTCACAAATGTACCATTCTTCAATTGCTTGATTTGAAGGCCAAGGAAGTAACTTAACTCTCCAATCATGGATATTTCAAACTCATTAGCCATGATATTTCTAAATTCTTCACAAAAGTTTTGATTGGTTGAACCAAATATGATGTCATCAACATAGATTTGCAACACAAATAAGTCTTTATCAATCTTCTTGGTGAAAAGAGTGGTGTCAACCTTTCCCATCATGAACCCTTTAGAGAGTAGGAAGTCTCTCAATCTCTCATACCATGCTCTAGGTGCTTGCTTCAAGCCATACAATGCCTTCTTCAACTTGTACACATGGTTGGGCTTCTTGTCATCTTTAAAACCTAGAGGTTGCTCAACATATACTTCTTCATTTATGTAACCATTGAGAAATGCACTTTTGACATCCATTTGATAGAGCTTGATGTTGTGGCAACAAGCATAGGCTAATAAGATTCTAATTGCTTCCAATCTAACAACCGGGGCATATGTTTATCCAAAGTCAAGACCTTCAACTTATGTATAGCCTTGTGCTACCAATCTTACTTTGTTCCTTACTACTATCCCATCTTGATCTTGCTTGTTTCTAAAGACCCATTTGGTTCTAATCATATTGTGTCCCTTTGGTCTCTCTACCAATTCTCATACTTGGTTTCTTTTGAAGTTATTCAATTCTTCGTGCATAGCATTCACCCAATCAACATCCTTCAATACTTCATCTATCTTCTTTGGTTTAATGGATAACACAAATGAGAAATGCTCACAAAATAAATCTAATCTTGATCTAGTTTGCACTCCTCTTAAAATATCACCAATAATAATGTCCAATGGATGATCCCTTACAATATTTATTGGTTGGAGGAATGGAACTTGATTGCTTGCACTTGCTTGATCATTGGATTGAGATGATGCACTAGCCACTTGATCTTGTTCATAATCATGAGAGCCACTTGTACTAGCTTGATTTGTATCATCTTGCACATTTGAGTTAGAGAGCACTTGCACTTGATTATCTTCATCATCATTCACTTGCCTAGGCCTCAATTCACCAACATCCATGTTCTTCATGGCATTTGAAAGTTGAATGCCTCTAACATCTTCCAAGTTCTTACTCTCATCTTGGGAACCCTTGGTTTTATCAAATTCAACATCATGAACTTCCTCAAGAGTACCACCAACCAAATTCCAAACTCTATATGCTTTGCTAGTAGTTAAGTATCCAAGTAGAAATCCTTCATCACATTTCTTATCAAATTTTCCCAATCTAGTGCCTTTCTTCAAGATATAGCATTTGCATCCAAAGACCAAAAAATATGCAATGTTGGGCTTTCTACCATTCAAGAGCTCATGTGGTGTCTTCTCTTTTAATGAGTGACAATAGAGGTGGTTGCTACAATAGCAAGCCATGTTGATAGCTTCGGCCCAAAAAGATTGACTCACATTATACTCTCTAAGCATAGACCTTGTGATATCAATAAACGTTCTATTCTTCCTCTTAACAAGGCCATTTGATTGTAGAGTGTACTTGGCCAAGAATTGATGTCTAATTCCAAATTCATCACATAACTCATCAATTCTAGTGTTTTTGAACTCACTACCATTGTCACTTCTAACTCTCTTGCTGGTTGTTTCAAACTCATTGTGAATGCCCTTGACAAATGATTTGAATGTTTGAAACACATCACTTTTGTCCACTAGAAAAAATACCCAAGTGTATCTAGTATAATTATCCACTATTACAAAGCCATATTTGTTTCCACCGATGCTAGTGTATAGTGTTGCCCCAAACAAATTTATGTGCAACAACTCAAATGCTTTACTAGTGCTCATCATGCTTTTCTTAGGATGGGTGTTTCCAATTTGTTTGCCGGCTTGACAAGAGCTACAAGGCTTATCCTTATCAAACACAACATCTTTCAAGCCTCTAACCAAGTCATGCTTAACCAATCTATTCAATTGTTTCATTCCAACATGACCAAGCCTTCTATGCCATAACCAACCCATGCTAGACTTAGTGAACAAACATGTAGATAGTTGAGCTTCACTTGCAATGAAATCAACCAAGTATAGATTCTCATATCTAAAGTCTTTGAAGATCAAGTTAGAACCATCTATACTTATTATCTCTACATCATCTACCCCAAATATTCATTTGAATCCAAGATCATACAATTGAGCCATGGATAGCAAATTGAAGTTCAAGCTCTCTACTAGCAACACATTGGATATGTTCATATCATTGGATATTGCAATCTTACCAAGCCCTTTGACCTTGCCTTTGCTATTGTCACCAAATGTGATACTATCATAACCATCATTGCCATTAGTATTAATTGAGTTGAACATTCTTACATCACTAGTCATGGTTGTGTGCACCCACTATCAAGAACCCAATGCCTTCCTCTGGCTTTGTAATTGGCCTACAAAAGAAGATCAATTCTTTTTAGGTATCCAAACTTGCTTGGGTCCTTTGAAGGTTAGTGACCAAGCTCTTTGGCACCCAAATAGCTTTCTTCTTTGAGCCCATCCATTGTGTACCAATAAACTTAGCCTTTACACTTCTTGTTCATACAATTTTGCTCTACATGACCAACTTGCTTGCAACTAGTGCAAAATCGACCATTGTTCTTCACAAAGCTAGTCTTGTGAGGAGCAAAGGTTGCCTTACCTTTCTTGGGGGTATAGCCCAATCCCTTTTTGTAGAGAAAAGCTCTTTGGCTACCCAAGCACATAAGCAAGCGGTCCTCACCACCATAGGCCTTAGCCAAGGTATGAGTGAGCTCATTGACCTCCTTCTTGAGGGTCTCATTCTCAACCATTAGTGAGGCATCATATGTGAAACCATCACTACTAGATGAGGTGGAAGTGCTATAAGAAGGGTTAGTGGGAGCAACAAAGATAGGCTTATAAAATGATTCATGAATTAAGTCACAAGTTAAGCCTACATTACATATCTCAACATGCTTCTTCTTACTTTGCTCATCAAGCAAAGAGGAATGAGCTTTTTCAAGCTTTTTGTGAGCCTTGCCAAGCTTCTCATGGGCTTCCTCTAGCCTCTCATGAGATGCATTGAGCTCATCAAAGGCTTTCTTAAGGGCTTTTAGTTCCTTACACAAGCTTTTGCATTCCCTTCTCTTAATGTCAAAGTGTTCTTTAGCATCATCTAGCATGTCAAGTAGTTCATCCTTAGTTGGTTCATCATCATCACTATCACTTTCATTTTCATTTTCATGTTCCTCATCACTTCCATTATCACAAGTTTGTACCTTAGTGGCCTTAGCCATGAAGCATGATGGAGTGTCGAAGAGAGAAGGCTTCTCATTGATAGCAATGCTTGCAAGTGCCTTCTTCTTGGTGGTCTTGTCATCATCACTATCATCATCATCACTTGAGGAAGCATCACTATCCCAAGTGACCACATATGAATCACCATTCTTCTTCTTCTTCTTGATGGTTATCTTGTCCTCCTTCTCTTTCTTTTCCTTCTTGTCCTTCTTCTTGTTCTTCTTGATATCATCATCATTATCGCTATTGTATGGGTATTGAGCAACAAGATGATCCTTGCTTCCACAATTAAAGCACTTTCTTGATTGTTCCTTGTTCTTGGATGAATACTTCTTTCTTCTAGCACGGTAACCCTTCTTCATCATGAACTTCCCAAATCTCTTGACAAAGAGAGCCATCTTCTCATCATCTATCTCATCAAAGCTCAAGTCTACATCTTCACTTGATGATTCTTGCTTTGCCTTGCCCTTGGATGATGTGGCCTTGAATGCCACACTCTTCTTCTTCTTATCCTTTTTCATCTTTCTTTTCCTTCTTTTCTTCCTTCTCATCATTGTCTCTATATGTATCATCGGTCATTATATCTCCTAACACTTGGTTTGGTGTCATGGTGTGCAAACCACTCCTTACTAGAATAGTGATCAATGTGCCAAATCTTGAAGGTAAGCATCTCAAGAACTTGTGGGAGAAATCCTTGTCCTTCACTTCTTCTCTAAGTGCTTTGAGATCATTGACAAGCACTTGAAGCCAATGAAACATCTCCGGCACACTCTCATCCTCCTTAATCTTGAAACTAGCAAACTTCTTCTTAAGGATATATGCCTTGGCACCCTTCATCACTTGAGTGCCCTCAAATGATTCCTTCAACTTCTTCCAAGCTTCATGAGCCATCTCAATGTTCTTGATTTGCTCAAATGTTCTCTCATCAATAGCATCATGAATAGCACTAAGAGCAATGTCATTGTTTTAGAGAAGCATTTCTTCGGCAGCGATGGGGTTTTCTAGATCCTCTCTCAATCTTGGTCTCCACCACCTTCCAAACTTTTCTATTGATTGACTCAATATATGTTGTCATCTTAGCCTTCCAATAGGGATAGTTTGAGCCATCAAATTGGGGTGGTTTCTTAGTGTTGTTGATTTGAGCCATTTTTAACACCGAAGGTTATTAAGCCTCAAATCACGGTGACCACTGCTCCAATACCACTTGAAAGGTCCTAATGGCTAGAGGGTGGGGGTCAATAGCCTATTAAAATTTTCTACAACAATAATTAGCAAACTAGTTACACAAATATGAGGCGAAGCAAGTGTTGCGCTAGCCTACTAAAAATACAAGCCACCTACTATAATTCTAGTTTCTATAGTCTCTACCCACACAATGGCTATGTCACTACACTAAGTTAGTGTGCTCTCAAAATCTAACTAAAGAGCTACACTAACCAAACTAACAAGCTCTCACGACTTGCTACACTAAAGAGCTTGACAACTAGTTTGCGGTAATGTAAAGAGAAAGAGCAAGATGATTATACCGCTGAGTTGAGGAATGAACCAATCAATCACAAGAATCAATACCAATGAAGACCAATCACCTCAGAATCAAGTGATGACACAATGATTTTTTACCGAGGTTCACTTGCTTGCCGGCAAGCTAGTCCTCGTTGTGGCGATTCACTCACTTAGAGGTTCACACACTATTTGGCATCACATGCCAAACCCTCAATAGGGTGCTGCACAACCAACACAAGATGAGGATCACATAAGCCATGAGCAATTTACTAGAGGACCTTTTGGCTCTCCATTGGGGAAAGGTCAAGAACCCCTCACAATCACCACGATCGGAGCCGGAGACAATCACCAACCTCCGCTCGATGATCCTCGCTACTCCAAGCCATCTAGGTGGCGGCAACCACCAAGAGTAACAAGCGAATCCCACAGCGAAACACGAACACCAAGTGCCTCTAGATGCAAACACTCAAGCAATACATTTGGATTCTCTCCTAATCTCACAAAGATGATGAATCAATGATGGAGATGAGTGAGAGGGCTTTGGCTAAGCTCACAAGGTTGCTATCTCAATGCAAATGGCCAAGAGCGTGAGCTAGAGCTAGCGAAATGATATTTATAGACACCCCCAAACAATAGAGCCGTTGGCTCAATTATGGGGCTGACTGTGGGATGACTGGATGCGCCCGTCAGATCGACCGAACACACTCTACCTATGTTCAGTCGCGCTACGCCATCCATGTGTCGCTCTGCGTTCAACCGGAGCCACCTGATCTCAATGGAAACTTCGTGCGCCAATGGTCACATGATGACCGGACGCAGCACAACAAGGATGACCAGACGCTGCAATGCTTGAGTCCGGTCGTTTCCAGAGAGCTCCACGAGCCTATGTTTTGTGACCAAACGCATCTGCTCCTGCACGACCGGACGTTGCAATGCCTGAGTCCGGTCATTTCTAGAGAGCTCCCTGAGCCTCTATTTTGCCACCTAATGCGTCTGCTCCTGCATGACCATACACAGACCAGCGTCCGATTAGCTCTACGCCCATGCGCCAACTTCAGCCTCGCCTACATCACCATACGTCACCCTGACCGAACGCAGCCACTGTGCATCCAGTTACTTCTTCACCCAGCGTCAGGTCATCTTACCAAGGCCACGCGTTATCTGGTTCCACTGACCAGACACAACCACTATGCGTTCGGTTACTTCTTCACCCATCGTCTAGTCATCTGACCGAGACCATGCACTATCTGCTACCACTAACCAGACGCACCGGTCCTGCCGAGCCTAGCGTCCGGTCACACATAGTGACACCTTCTCGCCTCCGTTTCTTCACCAACTTCTTTTCCTTTGCAAATATGCCAACACCACCAAGTGTACACCTTATGCACATGTGTTAGCATATTTTCACAAATGTTTTCAAGGGTGTTAGCACTCCACTAGATCCTTAATGCATATGCAATGAGTTAGAGCATCTAGTGGCACTTTGATAACTGCATTTCGATACGAGTTTCACCCCTCTTAATACTACGACTATCGATCCCAAATGTGATCACACTCTCTAAGTGTCTCGATCACTAAACTAAAAAGCTCCTATCAATTTCACCTTTGCCTTGAGCCTTTTGTTTTTCCTTCTTCTTTTCCAAGTACAAGCATTTGATCATCACCACGCCATCACCATCATCATGTCATGATCATTAATTGCTTCATCACTTGGAGTAGTGCTACCTATCTCATAATCACTTTGATAAACTAGGTTAGCACTTAGGGTTTCATCAATTTACCAAAACCAAACTAGAGCTTTCAACCACCATGTTGTCAACGACGATGAGGAGGCCGTGCTCCTGCGCGTGCTCCAGGTGCCACCATGTTCGTTACCGGCGTCAGGCGTGGCCATGGACCTATAGGCCATGGCCTTGGCTGCCTTGCCCCCAACTTCCCCTATGTCCTATTAGCCGCCGCCGTGGACCCCATCGTCGGCCATAGCCGGAGCTGAGCGAGGAAGGGATAGAGATAGAAGAAATAGATAAAGGGCAAAAATGTCATTTCCCATGGCCGGTCTATGCTGTCAGGTCGAGTTGGCGTGCACATCAGCAAAAATGGAAAAAATATATCAAATGCTCTCTCTCGATGGTAAATATGTAGGAGCAATTTTAAGAGTACTATCTAAAGAGGTGACATCCGTTATAATGGTAAAAAGTTAAATATCCCCTAGATCCGCGGCCGTGGACGTCCCACGGCTGCGTGTGGATGCCAGATCTAGCGAGCACGCGTCGACCCTAACTCCATCGACGCAGTGGCCGATGAATCCTCCAGAGTCCGCTGCGGCCACCCCAACTCCGAGCGTGGGGGCCACATCAGACCCCTCCCCGCCATCATGTTGGGCCCCTCCATCGGCGCATCTCGACCACCGGGACGCATGACGCTGCTGCAGACACCTCCCCCACCGGCGCCCTAGTGGCGCTCGCTTCATGGTCATGCTTGGGGAGGAGCTCCAGCTCCACCGCGGCGCCGTTGAGCACCCCCAACTCGCCCCCCTCTCACCGTACGATGACCCCCTTGACACCTTTCTCATCGACCTATCTAGGCCTTGAGATGATGGGCGCTGGACCAATAGGAGCAGCTCATCCCTGAGGCCATCGTCCTCCCTCTCCCCTCACGCCGTTCCCTTCCAGTCTTGGGGAAATTCAGTAGAGCGATCCAAGGCCTGTCGCTGGGCAGACAATGACCTCAGATGTGGAAGCATCACTGATCGTCTATCCAAGAATGTACCTCGACGTGGTTCTTTGTGAGCCGCAGGCACTAAGGACGTCACCGCTGCCTGAGAGAGAACGGTCGTGCTCCATCATCTTTGATGGCGCTTGCGGTCATGCTGTCAGTCAGGCGTGCGCTGGCCATCAGCGCAAGCACAACAACCATCGATGACCACGCCCGTGACTCATTCACGGGCTTTTCATCCATGGCAAGGAAGCGACAGCCAAACATGATCGCAAGCGGTGTGTACCAGCTCATATGCGGCTAGGTCTGCGCTCTGGTGCCCGCTAGCGTGTCTCGCTCTAGATGCTAACGACTGGCGTGAGGTCCTGTCATAGGGGTCACTAGGCGGAGCTGGCGGGACATGCCCCACCCGCACTGCATCTTCAGCGAACTATTGCCCCCCTACCCACTATCCGATAGACCTACACTGGAAGTGCTTCAACTGTCATTCCTCCGTGCACAGGGTGGCAACCTGTAGGCTGGCTTCATGCTGCCTCCAATGCAAGGGGTTCTGACACCTCATGGGGGACTAGAAGCAGCGCTGAATGGTGCCTCCTCCTAGCTCCGGCACATCTGGTGCCACAGAAGGTCAGCCACGACGACCTGACCAGGAGCGTACCTCTCGCATTCGGACGTTTGCTCAACACTATGCCCAGGGTCGCTACGACACCTCGTGCACTCAGGGCAATGAGCTCGGCTAGAGCTGTGCTGGGTGCAGTTGGGCACGGCAGTGGTGGGCGCCAACATCGGAGACGTCGACGACGACTAAAGGGGGATGGCACCACTGCTGCGGCAACTGCCAGTGTCGCCACCGACAGTGCTGCCCGTGATGGTCATGGTGGGCTAACCAGCGAGTCGCACCATATTCGGGGCCTCTTCGAGCTCGATCTGTTGTTGCTCTCACCATACCCGGACGCCACGCACGCCATACGCGAAGTCTCGGAGGACCCGATGCTAGAGAAGGTTGCAGCATCATTCGCGGCCACTAGTGGTGCACTTGCGCCACTTCGATGATGGTCCCTCACCACGCTTAGTTGGCAAAGGACTCGGTTCCACCGCCACTTGAGCACAGTCAGTCTTAGGTCACACCACCACAGGCGGCAGAGACCACCACCTCAAGAGCTGATGCGTCTACGCAGGACGAGGTGCGTGGTCTGCTTGGCTTCAGTCCAGCCGAGCCCACGACGGTTGCAGACTTGTTCAATACACCGCCTTAGGAGGACCACATGGTAGATGTCAGCGATAGCTCCGCACGCCGCCTCAAGAGCTTCACCAGGCGCATGCTGAAGGAGGTCGGCTCTCCGCTTATTCATGAGCCTCCCAAGTAGCTTCCTGTTAAGTCGGTGCTGCCGCGTGTGGACCATGCGGTTGGCGGCTCAGAGCCTCTCTCGAGTACCTGCTTCCAAGCGTAGTGAGGTGCTGATCATGCAGCGTATGGATTACACCAAGGGTCCATTAGCACCATCCGTGTTAGAGCTGCAGGCCTTTTACAGGATCTTCGACGGCAACGTGACTGAGTCCAACATCGAGGAGCTGGACGCGCTCTTCCTGGCGGTGGAAAGGGCTCATCCAGATAGCCGCGAAGATGTAAGGCCACCTCCTAGGTCGCACCGCTACGTCGGTATTGGTTGTTCCCGGTTATATAATATCGAAACTTGAGGTCATTGCTAGGATGGTCCAGCTACGGCTGTTTTAGATCGTCCTCCTTCGACACTTATAGAAGCGCGTTATCCGTATGTTTAAATTCTTTTTTCTTAATACAATGATACGCAAATCTTTTATGTATTCGAGAAAAAAAAAGTAAAGTAGAACAATAAAGATGGCCATTCAGTTTAGTTAATATGAAAGATAACAGCAAGCACGCAGGTCTGTATATAGGCGATTGCGACTGCATCTTTTGTCATCAAAGAAGTCTTGCTTGCATCACGTTCCCTCGCCTCAAGATCTGTGCTCGCTACTAAAATCCTCTCTATATAAACCGTCGCGTGTCGCCCCACGATGATACAAAACACACACTAGCTCGGAGACAGACAGGTAGAGTAGCTAGATCTAGCGCCAGAGACATCCATTACCGTCATGTCTCCGGCTGCAAGCAAGGGAATGGACGGTGGTGCGGTGGCGGCAGCGGCCATGGCGGCCGCCGCGTGCTGCTGTGCCTCCTCCAGCTGCCGGCGGTGGCCCGAGGCCAGCTGCAGGTGGGGTTCTACAACACGAGCTGCCCCAACGCCGAGTCCCTGGTCCAGCAGGCGGTGGCGAGCGCGTTCGCCAACGACTCCGGCATCGCCGCGGGCCTCATCCGCCTCCATTTCCACGACTGCTTCGTCAGGGTACATATACACATGGATGCTGCCTCTTCCGTCCCTCCTTGGATTTGGATTTGGATTGTTGTGTTTCTTCTATGTTTGTTTGGCTTAATCTCGATCTTTTGCACAATAACGACTTATTGTTATCAACTGACCTCTTGCTAGCATTGGATTAACTCGGTAATAGAGTCTACTGTTGAATGTTTCCAGTTTTTTTTTATGGTTAATATATTACTCCAGCCGGCAGCCGACCAGCGAGTACTATAGCTAAGGGAATTAGGTAGCAATTACACATTAATGTTCAAGTATTCTGGCCTTTGTTTCCCCATTGTATATGGTCATATGGACGGAATAAAGGCTTCTGTTAGTCGACAGTCACATATGCCTGGCTTCCATGCATGATGCCATCCTAACTGCTGCTTCAGTATTCACCTTTTGGTTTCTTTGGTCGGTATCCCTTCTTTCGGAGATATGGACAAGGACAACACCCCATCATGGACTTGTGCTTTGCAAGTAGTAATTAAAGAACCATTCAAAATTGTAAATATATATTATAATAATCACCGATGCATTGGAAGTCATAGCTTACCCATAGTCCATAGCTGCTAGCTTTAACCCATCATCTGTAGGTTCTCTTGCATGGCTAGAAAGCTCAAAAGGAAAAGGAAAAAAAAAAAGAGAGCAAAGTTCACATATACGTATGAATTGTCAAACAAAGTAACGAACCATCAAGATCGACATAACATGTATATAAGTCAAAGGAGATAGCTCCACTTACTCCGTACCGTTGTTCGTCTCTCTGTCTCTCCCCAGATGGACCAGCCTTTTCAGTAGTCCACAGATCCGGATGAGCACGGCACCACGTGCACCTTTCTCCTCGTGGTTGTCGTGGACTTGTGGTCATCGCTGGACACTGTAGCCACACTGTCGTACTATAGGAACATTCAGAAAAAGCATCCGCTGTGATAGATGTTCCTTCTTGGAACAACACAAACAGCGGTAAATAAAAGACTCTGTAATTTTATTTTATTTTTGTCATTGAATGGCAAGTATTATTACCAACCACTGTGTACTCTCTACTTGTGATTTTGATTTTGCAAACGGTCGGGATGTTCATGGTGCACAATATCAGGGCTGTGACGCGTCGGTGCTGCTGACCTCCCCGAACAACACGGCGGAGCGCGACGCGGCGCCCAACAACCCGAGCCTGCGCGGGTTCCAGGTGATCGACGCGGCCAAGGCGGCGGTGGAGCAGAGCTGCCCGCAGACGGTGTCCTGCGCGGACATCGTGGCGTTCGCGGCGCGCGACAGCATCAACCTGACGGGGAACCTCGCGTACCAGGTGCCGTCGGGCCGCCGCGACGGCAACGTCTCCCTCGCCTCGGACGCCACCACCAACCTTCCCGCGCCGACGTTCAACGCGTCCCAGCTGGTGACCAGCTTCGCGGCCAAGAACCTCACCGACGAGGAGATGGTCATCCTCTCCGGCGCCCACACCGTCGGCCGCTCCTTCTGCACCTCCTTCCTCGCGCGCATCTACAACGGATCCACCCCAATCGTTGACTCGGGGCTCAGCGCAGGGTACGCCACGCTGCTGCAAGCGTTGTGCCCGTCCAACGCCAGCTCGTCGACGCCCACCACGACGGTAGTCGACCCGAGCACGCCGGCGGTGCTGGACAACAACTACTACAAGCTGCTGCCGCTGAACCTGGGCCTCTTCTTCTCCGACAACCAGCTGCGGGTCAACTCCACGCTCAACGCCTCCGTCAACAGCTTCGCGGCCAACGAGACGCTCTGGAAGGAGAAGTTCGTCGCCGCCATGATCAAGATGGGGAACATCCAGGTGCTCACGGGAGCCAGGGCCAGATCAGGCTCAACTGTAGCGTCGTCAATAACGGCTCCTCATCGTCGTCGTCGGTGCGGATCCAGCAGACAGTGCCCTACTCTGGATCCACCGCGTCCCTCGATGAGATCGCCACGAGCTGAGATCTCGATCGGAAGTGATGATATACTATAACTACAATATTTGTGTGCATGCACCTGTCCATCTATAGGTTATCTTATCTACGTGTGTTGTTTACCTGGCTAGTATTACGTTTGCTTGCTCCGCATACGAGAGTGCGCAAGTAGTTCGTGTGTACGCGTGAGTATGTCATGCATATGCGCGTACGCGAATTTTTCATTGTCACCATGCATATGTATCCCGTGAATGTCGGAAATCATCGTCAGTAAATAAAACTGGTGCTCTTTACACCGGCTGTTCTGATCATTTAATTTTCTATCGCAAAAAATCTGTGAAATAAAGAGAACAGTAGGAGTACGTAACGGAAGGACAATATTAATATTAATACATCGTGCATGCACGGGAATAACGCGTTATTAAGGCAGTAGAAAAAATCTATTAATAATGGTCACAACTAGTAGAGAAACGACATATGATCCACTTCAAAATGTGGCTCCTGGTATTTTCACGCTCGGGACTAGAGAAATCTTTAGTCCCGGTTGGTAGCTCCAATCGAGACTAAACGTCCCTGCCCAACGGCTACTGCGCCAGGCTTTTGTTGGAGGGGACCTTTAGTTCCGGTTGGAGCTACCAACCAGGACTAAAGGTTCACTTTTACTCCAAGTTTATACCTCCAACCGGGAGTGAAAGTCTACTCCCAGCTGTAGGCTCTGTCCGGGACTAGAAGAGGACATTTAGTCATGGTTTCTGTCTACAACCGGGACTAAAGGTCCCCTCCTATATACCCCTTGTTCCTCCCCGAGCCCGAGTCACTTCGAGCTCAATGTTATTGCTTCATCACCGGCTCTCTTCTTTCTCATCACCGGTGATCACAAGATTTCTTCCATTCCTCCATCGATTCTTCGGTTCTAAAGGTTACCAACTTTATACTCTCATATTTCATCAGTAGCTTATTTCATTGTGGACTAGATATATGTGGGTTTTTTATGGTAGATTTTTTTATTTGTAAGCCATTTAAGCTAAAAATCATTTTAAAGTTTGCATATTTGGATGAAGGAAGGTTAAAGTAGTTATTCAAAACTAGTATTGAGCTTTCATTTCTAGCATGCATAGCCCACTTCATGCTTTAGAGATATGGAGAATTTTAGAGTTTTTTTTAATTTTATTTGTTTATAAAATGAGAAATTTATATTATATTAAAATGAGTATAGAGAGTAGATGGCAACTGCTTCTGGGTCCTCAGCCTCTCATCGGGTTACAAAGCGACTGAGGCCAGACCTCCCTCTCATTGCATGCGGCAAGTGTGAGAAGAAGATTGTGATGGAGTACTGGGTGAGGAAGCAGTGTTCCAACAAGGGCCGTATCTTCTACAAGTGTCTGGATCGCAATGTGAGTTATTTTATCACATTTAATGATTATGGTTAATTTATACTTATTTTCATGATGATTGTGATTAAAGTTCTAATTTTTTGTTTTAATTTCAGTGGGATGGCACTAGATGTTCAGGCTGGTACTATGAGAAAGAGTATGTTGAACACGTGCAAAACTCTCTTGCACAGGCGGTTACGGCGGCTAATGAGCAGTGCTCATGCGGAAGAAGCCCATTGATGTTGAACAAATGCATGATCTGTCTGTTTTAGTTGGGATTGGTCGCGAAATCCTTATGCTGCTGAAGTGCATTTTAGCTTTAGTTTTTTAGTGATAGTTGGGATTGTCTACATTGTAGCAAGACTTTCATAAATTAATACCTTGTGTGGTGGCATGCATGTCGTATAATTAACTAACTATGTTCTAGGTTTTAATATGGTATGTATGTCATGTCATGCAGATGAGATGGTATTGGATGTACAATGCTGACCACCGCTCCCAAGAGTTCATTGAGGGCGTGCATTCTTTCTTACGTGTGGCCGAGGCAAACAAACACGATGGTTTCATGTGCTGCCCATGTGCCATATGTAAGAATTTGAAGGAATATACTAGCTCAAGGAGTCTTCATTCATACTTGTTGAAGTCAAGTTTTATGTCAAACTATATTTGTTAGAAGAAGCACGAAGAAACCGAGTTGTGGAAGAAGGTGAAGAAGAATAATAGGACGATGATGACATTATTGCTGAATATGGGGCCTTCAATGATACTGCAATGGGAGAAGCTGAAGAAGAGGTAGGGGCAGAAGATGAGCCCGCTGATGATCTTGGTCAGGCCATTCGTGACGCGCAAAGAGAATGCGAAAGTGAAAAGGAGAAGATCAAGTTCGAGCGCATGCTAGAGGATCACAAGAAATTGCTATACCCAACTTGTGATGCGGGGCAGAAAAAGTTGGGTACCACACTGGAATTGCTGTAATGAAAGGCAAAGAATGGTGTATCTGACAAGGGATTTGGGGAGTTACTGAAAATCCAAAAGAAGATGCTTCCGAAGGATAACGAATTGCCCACCACTGTATACGAAGCAAACTAGGCAGTCTACCCTTTAGGATTAGAAATCCAGAAGATACATGCATGTCCTAATGACTGCATCCTCTACCGTGGCGAGGAGTACGAGAAGTTAGATGCATGCCCGGTATGTCATACATCGCGATATAAGATCAGGCGAGATGACCCTGGTGATGTTGAGGGCGAACGTCCTACGAAGAAAATCCCTGCCAAGAATATGTGGTATGCTCCTATAATACCATGCTTGAAACATCTATTCAGAAACAAAGACCATGCAAAGTTGTTGCGATGGCACAAAGAAGACCGTAAGTTAGACAATATGTTGAGACACCCTGCTGATGGGTCCTAGTGGAGAGCAAGATAGAGAATTCCCGGAGTTTACAAATGACGTAAGAAACTTAAGGTTTGCTTTAAGTAAGGATGGTTTGAATCCTTTCGGGAGCAGAGCAGTAGTCATAGCACTTGGCCTGTTACTCTATGTATCTACAACCTTCCTCCCTAGTTATGCATGAAGCGTAAGTTTATTATTATGCCAGTGCTCATCCAAGGCCCAAGGCAACCTAGCAACGACATCGATGTGTACCTGAGGCCACTAGTTAAAGAACTTCTACTTTTGTGGACTAGACCAGGTGTACGTGTGTGGGATGAGCAGAAACAGGAGCACTTTGACCTACAAGCATTGTTGTTTGTAACAATCAATGATTGGCCTGCTCTAAGTAATCTTTCAGGACAATCAAACAAGGGATATAATGCGTGCACACATGTTTCGATGACATTAAAGGTATATTCTTGAAAAATGTCGAAAGGTCATGTACCTTGGCCATCGTCGATTTCTTCCTACGAATCACCCCCTAAGAAAGAAAGGCAAGCATTTTAAAGGTAAGGCAGACCACCAGACCAAGTCAGGCAACCGAACTGGTGAGGATGTACTCAATATGGTCAAGGATGTGAAAGTAATATTTGGAAAGGCACATGGCAGCGAACCTATTCTGAACGACGCCGATGGTCACGCACCCATGTGGAAGAAGAAGTCCATATTTTGGGAGCTACCCTATTGGCAAGTCCTCGAGGTCCGTAGCGCGAATGACATGATGCACCTGACGAAGAATCTTTGTGTGAACCTGCTAGGCTTCATGGGTGTGTATGGGAAGCCTAAGGACACACTTGAAGCACGATAGGACCTGCGGTGTTTGAAAGAACGAGACAACCTGCATCCAGAGAAGACAGATGATGGACGCCATTACTTAAGTCCTGCCAGCTACACTCTTAGCAAAGAAGAGAAGGAAAACATGTTTGAATGCCTAGTAAGCATCAAGGTACCATCTGGATTCTCCTCGAATATAAAGGGTATAATAAATGTGCCAGAGAAGAAATTCCTAAACTTAAGGTCCCATGACTGCCACGTGCTCATGACACAATTGCTTCCCGTTGCATTAAGAGGAATTCTACCTCCAAATGTACATCTAGCCACCATGAAGATATGTGCATTCCTAAATGCAATTTCTCAGAAGGTAATCAATCTAATGGATCTAGCTAAACTACAGAATGATGTGGTTCAATGTCTAGTCAGCTTTGAGTTGGAGTTCCCTCCTTCCTTCTTTAATATCATGACACACCTCCTAGTTTACTTGGTCAAGGAGATTAGCATTCTTGGTCCTGTGTTTCTGCACAACATGTTCCCCTTTGAGAGGTTCATGGGAGTCCTAAAGAAATATGTTCACAATCGTGCTCAACTAGAAGGAAGCATCGCCAAGGGCTATGGAACAGAGGAGGTCATTGAGTTTTGTGTTGAGTTTATTCCCGACCTTGACCCGATTGGTGTTCCTGAATCGTGACACGAGGGGAGACTAAGTGGAAAGGGGACACTAGGGAAGAAACCATATATTGGTATGCAGGACAATTATTTTAATAAAGCACACTACATAGTTCTGCAAAACTCATCTTTGGTGGATCCGTATATCGAGACACATAAAGAGTTGCTCCGATCTGAGTTTCAAGGGAAGTCTGAAGCTTGGATTACGCGTCAGCACATGGAAACTTTAAGCGACTGGATGCGAAAAGAAAGTCAGGGTGATGAGAGTATTGATGAGCAACTTTATTTGTTGGCTAGGCAGCCATCGTGGCATATCCTCACATACAAAGGGTATAAGATAAATGGGAATACATTTTACACAGTAGCCCAAGATAAAAGGAGCACCAACCAAAATAGTGGTGTCTGCATAGATGCCACCGACCCTAATTGAAATAAGCAAACATATTATGGCCACATGGAGGAGATATGGGAACTAAACTATGCACCTACTTTTAATGTACCTTTGTTCAAGTGTCAATGGGTAAAGGCGACTGGAAGCAGGGTAGCAGTCGACAACCAGTATGGAATGACAACCATGGACCTCAACAATATTGGGTACAAAGATGAACCGTTCGTCCTTGCCAAGGATGTGAATCAGGTGTTCTATGTCAAGGACATGGCTACAAAACCGAAGAGAGGGAAAAACAACAACGACCCAATCAATGAGCCAAAGCGCCACATAGTTCTTTTAGGGAGAAGAAACATCGTCGGAATTGAAGACAAGTCAGGCATATCAGAAGATTATGAAAAGGATGACCAAATTCCACCCTTCACAGTGAACAAAGACCCAAGCATCTAGCTAAATGATGAGGACACTCCATGGTTATGGTGCGATCATAACCAAGGGATATATGTTAAGAAAAAGTTCACTACTGTGCCCGCTTGATATATATATATAGTGATGTATTAGACCTATTATGTAATAATTGTGACTTCAGATTTTATTATCGTGTTTTCATATTTTCTATGGTTTAAATGAATTTTCTGCCAGACGGTGGATTTCCTGTGGAGAATATGTGATGAAAAACCAAATGATGAATGTTAATAAGATGTGAAAACTAATTTCCTATCAAAAAACAATAGTTTTAATGATTTTAATTAAGTAGTATATTTTTGCATGGTGTAAATTGTAATTATTATTTACACTATGTCAAATATTTATACAGTAAAACAAAAGAGTTTAGTTTACAAATTTTTGTTGCGTATAATAATGCAAAACCAAGTCCAAGAATTTTTTTATAATTTTTTTGGATAATATTTTATTTATTAGGCAATTAATAACTCTCTGCATATTTATATAAAAAAAGGAAAAACTTATGGTAATTGGAGAAAGCCAACTGTAGCTCCCCCTTTACTCTCGGGTGGATCAACCACCCGGGACTAAAGGTGGAGCTTTAGTCCCAGGTGTATACACTAGCCGTGACAGATCCCCCTTTACTCCCCAGTGGATCAACCACCCAGGACTAAAGGTAGAGCTGCAGTTTTCTCGGCCCACCCAAATGCCCTTTACTCCTGGGTCGTGGGTACACCCGGGACTAAAGCTCAGACCTTTAGTCCCGGGTTGTAACACCTCGGGTGTTAGCCTTGCATAACTTGACTTGCATAACATGAGCATGATCATCACGCATTTATAAACAAGCATTTACAATTGAAACATTTGATTGAAACATCTGCAACAATTGCTTGTTATCGCATGTTTCATTGACATATGCAACCTTTCTCGTTATTTCATGTCTCCATGTGTATATGCATATGATCATGAGTGGACACATGTACTTGGTTAATGTGAGTCACACAAACATGTAGCCACACCTAGGGTAGCAAATAGAACCTTGTTCTGGGTTACATTTCATGAACCAACACTTAAGCTTTCTTGTGATTTCACTAACTAGCTCAATGAGTGAGTACTACATGAAATGATTGGATAACCTTGCAAATTGCCTAAACATGTTTAGAATTTCATCATGAACAACTTTGGTATTTAGGGCTAGGGCTAATTTGGTCATTAAGCCATGCTTTGATGTGTATCATCATTTAAAAGTGACATGTTTGACCAAAGTTGAACTAGGTGTTAGAGACCTTGCATGGAGGAGATCACTAAAGCAAAGTTGTAGTATTTGGTATAAGGAACAACTTTTATTTTTGGGTCATTGACTAATTTAGCTTCTAACATGCTTGAATAGGTCCCACAAAAATCAGCAAAATCTAGATTTCAACACTTAACGAATTTTTGCTAAGTCTTGGATCACTGACAGCCTAACAAGCCGACCTTGAGCATGATTTTACTCCGTTTCTATTGTGAATTAGAACAAGTGCTTTGAACAAGAATTGTAGCTGGTACATAGGTCTACAAATTCGGTTTAGGAAGTTTTGGCTAGAAGTCCACGGATTAAGAGTTTGTTCAACGTGAAAACACGTCGTCAGGCTCGGCACTTCGTTAGTGACGAACTGAACGACGCCGTTCAGTGGCCGACCACCGGCAGAGCCCGTGCGCCGCGTGTCCACGACGATGGCCGCGCATCACCGTTGCCCTGACCGCGCAGGCCACGACGTGCCTGAACGCGGCCTTAACCCCGCCATCGCCTGCCCGAGCCATCCCGCGCCCTCATTTCGCATTTTCGGCCTCCTTCTTCGCCACAGCGCAGCCGCCGAGCTCCCGCAGCGCCGAGCAGCTCTGCCGCCACCGTAGCCAGCGCTAGCTTGCTCTCGTCGCTCCTCCGCCACCACAACACCTCCACCTGAGCTCCAGTGACTCACCGCCTCGGCCTGCGCTTGCTGACCACACTTGGTAAGCAGCAGCGCCGTGCGCTAGCTCGCCGGAGCGTCCTCGCCGCACCCATCACTATGGCTGGGGCACCATCCTCCACCGTAGACCGTGTAACCTTGCGTGTTAGGTTCGCCTGAGCCCTGGGAAGCTCGTCCATGCCCTTTCGTGCTTCGCCGTGGCCTCTACCGGCATACCACCTTAGTCCAGCCTCGCCGCTCCGCCAGTGCCGCCGCCGGCATCACTAGAGACGACGATAGGGCTGGCCAAGTGGCTCATTAGATGCGCTAGGTCGAGTAGGTCACGCCGTGAAGATGTTACCGCCGGCAAGTTCACCGTCGACGAGCTCTGGCCACGTCTGTAGAGTAGCGCCGCCGGCTCTGTTTCCATCTCAATGACAGGTGGGGTCAACTGACCAGCGGGTCCCACCGGTCAGCGACTCCATGTTTTAAATCCAGTTCATTTTGAATGCAGATTTCATATGTTTTGTAATTTTTGTATCTTTAGTTTAATAGCTCCAAAAATTGTGAAATAAATTTGTGAGTGTTCCTTAGGAAGTGTAGTATTTAGGAAAAATATGTTGTTGACTTGTATAGTAGAAATGTTTGGAGATTTAAATAGGGATTTGAAATGTGCTTTTGAATGCATTCAAATTTGTTTATATTATATCTAGAGTTCCTGTGCTCCAAAATTTATGAAATTTTTGTGGTAAGCTAGTATTAGCATATATGAACTCTAGTAAAAATTTGAGGACCAGTGCATGTGTAGATCTATAGTTATATATTTTTCTTTTATGAATAGTTAATCCTTGCATGAATTTTTATAAATTATTTATGAGTCCAAAATTCATGAAATTTGTTGGAGGTAATCCTAGTACCATATGGATGCTAAGAAAAATAGGAAATCTGTTGCTTGACACTTTTCAATAGGATTTTCCATTTATGCTATTTCAAGCCTTGCTTCCTTGTCATTTTTTTATAGGATGTTCTACTTAGTAAAATAACATGAAATTTTTATAGTAGTCCATTGATAGTATTAGTAAGGCACTGTAAATTTTTGAGAATTTATGAAGTACATTTGATATATGTTTATTATTTAACCTAGATATCTAAATAAAATAATAAAGGCAATTAAATGAATAGTTTGGGCTTCACCATTATATTATCTTAAATGTAATTGGTATGCTTAAACTGTTGGTAGATTCTATGTTGTCAAATTTTGAACGATTACATGAAGTAGAAGTATTGTTACTTTGTATTGCATAGTGAATAGTTTCCAGACAGATTCTGGAGTTTGATGAGTTGCATGTTGAAAATGATGTGTACTGTAAAAATGGTTAATAACAAAATGGTAGAGAATTTGATCAGCTTTCCAGAAAGTCTAGGATCACTGTATTTGGATTAGTAGAACTCCAGTTATGAGTGAAACAAGTAGCTGCTGTTTTGTGGTATAATCGATGCATTGTAGAAGTAGTTAGTTAATAATCAAGAAGAGATATGCACCTACTCAATAAACATGATGCACTTGTTAACACATATGCATTTGTAATACTTATGCCACATTCATGCATCTAGGATCGGAGGAAGAGATCACGTTGCTGAAATTCGAAGAAGCAGAGGAAGGGAACCAGCAGGAGGATCCACAAGCCGCGGCTCCCGAAGGCGTGGAGCAGAACCCTGAAGAGCTTCCGGAGTGCCCTGACCACCGCCCTACTTCCTTTCTACGAGGCAAGCCCCAGAGCATTATAAGTCTCCCAGTAATTTACAAATGTTTACTTACGTAATTATGATTGATGCATTAGGTTATAAGAGTTGAATGGAACCACTTGATGCATGTACATTCCTTGTCCAGATATTACACCTTTAACCGGTATAGGTCCAGGATCGAATATATGCTTAGCCATGCTTAGACCGGTAGAAGTCGGGTGATGTCCTGTCACCTGCGAGATATAGGTGGATACTAGAGCACGGTTGGCTATATTTGCCATCGTGGAATAGAACCATGAGGTAAAAGTAAATCAAGACCGGACGGGAGGTTGATAGAGAAGCAACAAGGCATGGAGGTCTTGGGTGTGGATCTCTCCCCGTCTGTGTCGATCAAGGACCGTATCGTTGTTGGAACTTCTGACAAGATTGAACGCATGCCTCTCACTTAGCTGGCCGGATAACTCGTTCCGACCGTGAAGCCGAGTAATTCAACTCAGGCCAGGACCCGTTCTGTTGTGCGCTCCTTCTAGGGAACGATTCAGACTGAGCCCAAGGGCAGGCTTGGCCTGAGCATCCTAGCATCTGGTGTTCCAGATTGTGCAGCGTGGTACAGACCCACGAAATATGTACCTGAGTTGTACCAAAGGTGACCTAAGGCTATCGTGGCTGGTAGACCTGGGTTTGTGTTAGGAATAAATTCCCAGCTAGTTGAAATCGATTCCAATCGCCATCTCTCCCAGATAGTGAGAAACTTGACTAGCTCCAACATCATAGTAACTATGTTATGAAACATGATGGTTTGGATGAAAATGGAATTACAATACCTGCTATGGTTACTATTGTATGCTTCTAAATAATATACCACATGTTTGGCACAGGATAGTTGCAAATCTAGAAATGGATAGTTATAATTAACTTGATAAAGGAATCATAATTGTACAATGGGTTAATTGCCTTTTATGCAAAATGTTATCTCGTTACGTCCACTTATACAGCCTTGCATAATCCTTGGAGTCATTTTATTTCTGGTTCATGACGGGTAAGTCTTGCTAAGTACCTTCTCGTACTCAGGGTTTATTTTCCCATTGTTGTAGATGGCACTGTGTATCATGGTTATTGCAAGAGTTGCTTCTATCCCGCTGTGGATGAGGAGTAAGCCTTGGGCAGGCTTCTTTAGTAATTCCTATCTTTGCTTTTGTGGACCGTGATCTTACTTGGCACTGTATCAAACTATGTTGGAAACTTTAATTTTGAACTTATTTGCTTCTGCTTTATTTATCAAACTCGGTTTGTAATAACTTTTATTCGTACTCTGATGATGAAATGTATCTGCGAACTTTATGTAATATGTGGCATGTATGTTGAATCCTGTACGATCTTGGTTGTTGTAAATCGTTTATCGAGACCCGTCGTGGTACTCGATGGACTACCGGGTTTATATGGGTTCAAGTATGACAGTGCGACTACTTGCGGGCTGCCATTGTACTTGTATTCTTATAAATTGGTTGGTTCTACGACAGCTGGCATCAAAGCAAGATTCAACGTTATTTGTCACAAGTGTATTTAAAACAAAAGTTTTTGTTTTCCCAAAAACCCTTCTCTAGCAACTAATAGTTATATAACAGGTATTTGAAATCTAAAGTATGCCAATGATCACTTTCCTTATGCCCAAATTAAGGACTATTAGGTGGCTATTTAAGTACTAACATGGGGGTTTTTACTTCGTCGTCCATACGGCGTGCTATTGTATGGATACCATTCATTTGAGTGGTACTGTATGGATCAAATGCCTCTACGCCAAGGTAAGATGATGAGTGTATGACCGCAAGATGTGAGAGTGCGGTCGGGAAGAGTTAGCTTTGGTACGACTATGTATGCATGCTTGCATGTGTATATGGTACGTATTTAATTGTGGGTTTAAATTATTATTGGGTAGATTGATACGGAAGTATATGTATGGGTATACATATATGGAAGTATTTACAATTACATTCTGCATATTTCATTATGGGTTTAGGGCTGAAATGAAATTTTATGTAGGTACACTAACAACGAAACTGTAGCTTGACTAGTTACGCTATTTATGAGAGAACGTATGTATGCCACCGTGTCTACCGTTAGAAACAAATTTTTTCTAAGTTTGTGAGGACGTATGGAACGAGCATGCATCATGATAATTACCATTCACACAACTACATTGTTCCTCCCCTTATAAAGTTCTTACTCGGTTATGTAACTCTTACCCATTATGGCATTGTCTCACCAAAGGGTACATGTTAATGGTGCAGATGGCACGCACCAAGCAGACTGCTCGCAAGTCCACCGGAGGCAGAGCTCCCAGCCATCAGCTTGCTCCACGTACCCGTCAACATCACACGTTCCTTGGAGAGTTTGGAATGCCTACACTCTTGTGGAGAGTGCTCAGCTATGTAGGCTATCCTGATGGAATGGAACCCCGCTACTTCTAGGCAAATGAGCAGTTGGGAGAAGGTCTCTTGGTTACTGTGGAGGCTGTTGTTCGTCCCCAAGGTGATGATTCTGAGTGGACAGGCTAGTGTTATGAGTCAACTGGCAGGACTACTGAAGAAGCAGCTGGCAGGGCAGCCTTTGGGATCCTGAGGGACATCATGGATCGTTTTCCTCAGGAGCTGGCAGTCGCTTTGGTTGGAGTTTTTCCGAGGGGTAACCCCTCCACTAACTCATGGCAGTAGGCAAGAGGAAGATCTTTGGAGATTGGTGATGAGAGTGTTAGATGGAGTAGAAGGTAGCCTCAGACATGTGTCTGGTGCCCTTGGTCATGCCTGCGAGGACTGACGTCAGCTTCAGAGGGAGCACGATGCCGAGATTGAGAGGCTCAATGAAGAGATGACTCGGTTAACTCACTAGCGGAATGCAGCCTAGTCTAGGGAAGATGTTCTGAGAGCTTGATGGTTTGAGCTGGGGCAGCAGCTGGCCAATGTAGAAGAATACAACGATAATCTACATGAAGAGGTTCATCTGCTGAACAATTAGCTCCACCCTTATGTCCCACCTAGAGCCGCAGAAATGGATCTAGAAGGGTACGAGGAAGAAGAAGAAGAAGTGGAGCCTGAAGAAGAAGTAGAACCTGAGGAAGCAGATGATCCTACGTCTGACCTTGATAGTGATCATGATGAGGATTAGATCGTTTAGCACTTAGTGGAAGGTCTAATTTATCACCTTTATTCATGTAATGGACCTGTAGTTTGAGTTTGGCATTAGTGAGCCGACTATCATGTAATGTTGACTAATTGCACGTTGGTTGTACATCAATGCAATTCTAGTCCTTTGTCGGTAATCACGATTTAAATTTGCATGCGTTATGCGCGCGGTGAGTGGTCAATTTGGGGATGTCATGTTGCGAGAATGAATTGTTATGCCTCTATTTTTATTGTGATTTTGAGAATTTTCCCCAGTAATTTCAGTTTGGCATGAGTACCTAATTCATCTGCAATCTCTTGACATCAACCAATAATTGCTTATTGTGGCAACTTCATAGATGACGCGCACCCGTGCTGGAGCCGGTGGCAGCCAGGATGGCAACCATGACGACTTGCCACCCCCACCGCCGCCGTCTGCTCAGGAATTCTTTACCCAGTTCCTAGGGAGTCAGAGGACAATGGAGGAAGCTTTGTGCCTCATCGCGCAAAACACTGCTTGTGGCCACCCATATCAACTAGGGGCTGAGCCAAATCAGCACAGTACATTCAAGGAATTTCTGGATACGAAGCCTCCAATCTTCAAGGTGGCTGAGGAACCACTGCAGGCCAATGAGTGGCTGAATACCATTGAGCAGAAATTCCGTCTGCTAAGAGTCACCGAGCACCTGAAAGCTGAATATGCTTCTCATCAATTGCAAGGACTAGCAGGGATCTGGTGGACACATTTCCTGTCATCTTTGCCTGCTAACGCACGAGTGACCTGGGAACAGTTCAAGCTGGCTTTTAGGGGACACCATATTCCCCCGGGCCTGATGTGCATGAAAGCGGCCGAATTTATGAGGCTCACTCAAGGGACGAAGTCACTTATAGAATATATGCACGCATTCAACAACTTGTCTAGATATGCTCCAAGTTTTGTGGATACTAAAGAGAAAAAGATAGAGAGTTTCAAGCGAGGTCTGGGTACTAAACTTATGAAGACCATGGCAAATTCTAGGTGTGCCATGTACAATGAGTTTATTAGTGATGCCTTGACCCAAGAAAATCACAACAACATGCATGTAGTTGCCAAGGGTCACAAGAGGGCATATGAGGCCGGTGCGTCCAGATCTTTCCAGTCAAAAGCACCTATCACAACTAGACCACAATTCTGTCTACCTGCACCCAAGTTTAGGCCTCCACCACCTAAAGCTCAAAATAACAGGCCATAGAAACCATTCCGTAAGGCATTCACTATTGCCTTACCAAAAGGAAATGGCAATCAGGACAGCTCCACCGGATTCAGAAGTAATCAGCCATGTTTCAACTGCAACCAACTGGGTCATTAGTCCAAGGAGTGCCCCCACCCCAAGAAGAATGGCAACCCAAATTAGAACAATCAGAGGTAGGTGAATGCCAGGGCACGTCAAGGACAAGTGCATTATACCGCTGTGGAGGAAGTGCCCGCCGGAGAAGTTGTCACGGCTGGTATGTTTCTCGTCAACAAGCATCCCGCTGTTGTTTTATTTGATTCGGGAGCTTCTCATTCATTTATGAGTCAAGCATTTGCATCTAGACATGATCAAGAAATAATTGAAGTAAGCAAAGGGGGTTTTAACATAAGTTTAGTAGGGGGAACTATTACTACCAAAAAGATAGTCAAAAATGTACTCATCTCCATACAAGGGAGGGAGTACACAACAGATTTGATAATATTGCCCGGGTTATCGATAAGTGTAATCTTAGGCATGAATTGGATGAAGGATCATGGTGTTCTTATTGACACTAGCACCCGTACTATTATGTTGAGAGAACCCATGGGAGGGAATGCTTTTCTAGTACCACTCTCCCACAATTTCGAACCCCAACATTTAGCCTGTGCTATCCAAACCACCACAATATGTGATATCCCCATGGTTTGTGAGTTTTTGGATGTATTTCCAAAAGAATTACCCGGTCTACCACTGGATAGGGATGTGGAATTTAAGATCGAGTTAGTGCCAGGTACGGCACCCATATCCAGAAGGCCCTATAGAATGCCACCCAATGAGTTAGCAGAACTTAAGGTTCAATTGCAAGATCTATTGGATAAGGGTCTTATCCAACCTAGCTCATCTCCGTGGGGATGTCCAGCCTTGTTTGTAAAAAAGAAGGACAAGTCACTAAGGATGTGTGTAGATTACAGACCACTCAATGCTGTGACCATCAAGAACAAATATCCGTTGCCCCACATCGACATCTTGTTCGATCAGCTAGCGAAGGCCAAGGTATTCTCCAAAATTGACTTGAGATCAGGCTACCATCAGATAAAGATCAGACCAGAGGATATACCTAAAACTGCTTTCTCTACTAGGTTCTAACCGCTTTTTGGGTTCAAGTATGATAGTGCGACCGCTTGCGGGCTGCCATTGTACTTGTATTCTTATAAATTGGTCGGTTCTACGACACGGGTAGTCCCGGTTCTAATAATAGCCTGAGACTAAAGATTCTTTAGTCTCGGTTGGTAGCTCCAACCAGGACTAAAGGTATCCCTTTATAAACCACGCCCTAGTTCTCTTCCTCTCTGTCTCCGCCACGCCGTCGCCTCATCTTCTCCACCAGATCGATATAGTAGTGCTGTCGCTCCCAGGCGACCACCTTACCCTCACCTTGTCAGCGCGCCTCTTCTTCGGTCGGCCAACGCGTTTCTTCTCTGGCCGGCCAGCGTGCCTCGCTCGTCCTCGCTGGAGCACGCGCCGTCCTCGTCCCTGGCCCCCACCTCGCTCGTGCTCACCAGAGCGCGCCGAGCCTTCACCGCGTTGCCTCACCGGAGCTCGCCCAAGCCTTCCCCGCGTGCGCTGCCTCACCGGAGGGCGGCCGAGCCTTCCCCACGCTACCTCACCAGAGCTCGCCCGAGTCTTCTCTTAGCGCGCTGCCTCACCAGAGTGTGGCCGAGCCTTGTAATTAGTTTCTCTTGTATGTGCCTGTCAGTAGCATTGTATGTTTGAGCGTGTTTGAGTTTCTATAAAACACGACGTGCGGGACAGCGGAGAACTCGTGCTGCCGACTCCATGCGGCTATGGTGCCCAGCGGTGCGGCTTGTTTCCATCGATAGCGTCAGGCAGGCGTCAGTCGTTGTTCAGCTCTACCGGTCATGGTTTTGCGATTGCGTTGCTGTCTTGTGCACTTCATTCGTAGAATTGGAGCCCGAACAACTGGCCTGATAGTTTTTGTTGCATTGCTGCGATCCGGGGTGCAATGCAACGCAATGACAATTGACAATGTGTTGCTAGGTCAAAATATGGTCGTTTCTATGGACTCCGCGACTAAACATTTTATTTTAACTTTTTATGAAATGAAAAACTTAGAAAATAGTTAGAAAATAGTAGAAAATCTGTACTAGTTGAACTTGCGGACCGTGATCAGCTCGGCAAGCATGTTCTCTGCCGAGCGGTAACGGACGTTAAGGAGGAGCTTTGATTCTACGAGGGAGAGCGGCAACAGTCGTGGAAGACCATGTTCCCTTCCTCGTAGAATCAGAGCTCTTCCTTGGCCAAGTACGGTGCCGTCCAATGGAGAAATGCTCGCCAAGATAATCATGTAAGCAAGGTCAACTTGTACGGATGGTTATTTATTGAAACATGTTTTTGAGCTATAATTTGATGGATATTTGATAACTTTAGACCTACAAATGTCACAAATGTTACTATCTTCGGCAACCTAAACGCCCGTGAGCTCGCCGATATCGAGCAGGTCATTTAGAATTATTTTTTTCCATGAAATGAAATACTTAGAAATCATGCCTTTTATTTTTTAGAATTAATTTTTCCATGAAATGAAAAACTTAGAAAATTGTTAGAAAATTGTAGAAAATCTGTATTAGTTGAATTTGCAGACCATGTTCATCTCGGCGAGCATGTTCTCTGCTGAGCGGTAATGGACATCAAGGAGGAGCTTTGATTCTACGAGGGAAAGCGGCAACGGTCGTGGAAGACTGTGTTCCCTTCCTTGTAGAATCGAAGCTCTTCCTTGGCCAAGTATGGTGCCGTCCGGTGGAGAAATGCTCGCCGAGATGATCACGTCAGCAAGGTCAACTAGTACGGATGGTTATTTATTGAAACATGTTTTTGAGCTATAATTTGATGGATATTTGATAACTTTTGACCTACAAATGTTATCTACAAATGTTACTATCCTCGGCAACCTAAATGCCCGCGAGCTCGCCGATATCGAGCGGGTCACTTAGAATTATTTTTCCATGAAATGAAATACTTAGAAATCATGCCTTTTATGTTTTAGAATTAATTTTTCCATGAAATGAAAAACTTAGAAAATAGTTAGAAAATTGTAGAAAAATCCATATTAGTTGAATTTGTAGACCGAGTTCATCTTGACAAGCATGTTCTCTGCCGAGCGGTAACGGACATCAAGGAGGAGCTTTGATTCTACAAGGGAGAGCGGCAATGGTCGTGGAAGACCGTGTTCCCTTCCTCGTAGAATCAGAGCTCTTCCTTGGCCAAGTATGGTGCCGTCCAGTGGAGAAATGCTCGCTGAGATGATCACGTAAGTAAGGTCAACTAGTACGGATGGTTATTTATTAAAACATGTTTTATTTTTTATAGATATATCTAGTGGAGTAAAAGCTAGATGGCTGCCCCGAGAGACAACATGGATGAAGAAATGATGAATATTATCAACACCGGCACTCAAATTGCTGATGATGACTAGTAGGATGTAGATGACGGGAGTCAATACCTGGCTCTAAAAAAAAATCAAGAAAATATTATGCAAGAAAATACTGGCGAGGTATATATATATTTATATATATATTTAAATATTGTATATATATATTTGAATATCTATCATCTATTATGTGTACACATGATATTTATTTATTCTTTTTTATATGTAGCCCTCTAGATCGATGACCACAACGGCGAAAAGCAAAAATATTTGAGGCCCGAAAAAGCCATTGGAGGGGCGCTACATAATATCGGAATTCAATATCGAGACAGGCGAACCACTTGGTCCACATGCAAGGAAATTCATGCAACACTGTGGGTACTTTGTAAGGTACAGACTTCCGATCAGTGCCCGTGAATGGAAGGAAAAGATAAACGAGCCTCATGTTAGTTTTGTCTCTGATCTTGATAAAAATTTAATTTGGGATGATATCCTTCAACATTTCACGTTGCAAGCGGATGATTATGATGATATCAACAATGATGAATTGAAGGAGCTAGTTCGAAAGTGGGCTATGAAGAAGATGGCCACACAATTCCAGACTTGGAAGAAATCCCTATACACGAAATACGTCAAGAAGAAACTAATGCCCAATTTCAATACTAAGGGCCCGCTCGCAAAGTTGAGGCCCTACTGAAATGATTTTGTACAGTACAGGACATCGGAAGAGGGTGAGGAACGGGTGAGAAGGAACCAAGAGAATCCCCGACAGAAGGTATACCACCATGGCATGGGATCTAGTGGCTACGCGACTGCCATTCCCAAGTCGAAAAATGGAAGCGGACATTCTTGTCAAGGGTATCACACCAGAATCACTCAATTGGCCCAAACGCGCGAAGAATTGGTTTTTCGCTCAGGGGGGAAGACTGGACCTAGAGACCAGGAAGCTAGTTCATGGCCCAAAACTCGAAAGAGCAACACAAAGATTATCTTATGCTTTACAAGCTAAAGCTATTGGTGTGTTCAGGCCCAATAGAGAGAAGAATGAACTGACCTATGCCATCGGGACTGCTGAACACAGTGGCCGAACAAGAGGTTTAGGACGGAACATTTCTTGAGAGCATGGTTTCTCTAATGACAGAGATACCTACAGAAGCCGGCAGAGAAGGAAGGATGAGGAAGCAACGTGGATCAGCAGGATGGAGGAATATGTTCGTGAGTCACGGGAGGCGTTGCTTCAAGCACAAGAGCGCAAAAAAAACATGCAAGCTAGAATGCAAGACAAAATCATAAAGCAAGTGCAAATAGCAATGAGTGCCCAAAGGCAGGCATCAGATGTAGGAATCAACATTAATATTAACCCCCCTGATCAGTTGAAAAGCAGCTGCGCTTCCACGGAGTTGCCAAATCAAGATGACGCAATGCTACGTTTCCCTGTGGATGACATCACTGCACTGTTTACATCATGTGAGCTACATATTCCAAAAGAGAATGCCACAATCATGGTGGCTCTCAGTGTTTTTTCTCCTCCAGATCCTACTAAGACACTAAGAATCCATGGGGCAATAATACCACCTAGATATGTTAGCGTCTCAGTGGATAGAGTTAACAAAGGTTTTAGTGATTTGGCTCTTGCATTTCAGGAGGTGATGGGGAGAAGACTCTAGGAGAAGCAGAGAAGACATTCATACTATGGTGCAAACGCTACATCATTATTCCCGGGGTCTCTAGTCCACCGCCGCTTCCTCAATTGCCAGACAATAGGTGCAGACAAAAGTGAACAAAAAAATTTTCACTAATTTTCTATTGACATGCATGATTAAAAATAACAATTTCTTATACCTAATTATTCTTTTTTGTACTCACACAGCAGGATCTCCGCCAACCTAAGTCCAATTATCCAATCTCTAGATCATCATAGTGCTCCGGGAAATCAGGTGGCAACGCCGCCACCACCGCCACCTCCAAGGTGGTCTCCAACGCCTCCAAGGAGGTCTCCAACACCTCCAAAGAGATCTCCAACGGCTTCCCCGCCTCCATTGATGACTAAGAAGAAGCTAGCTCCTAAGAGGTCCACCCCGCAAATGAAGCCGTTGGCCCACCAGCCGGTAAAGAAGAAAGCCACATCTAATCTAGTTATTCTCCAAAAACTGTCTTACGAGAAAAGTGAAAAGCAATTAAATGCTACAGTACAAAAAGATGTGGACAGTTTCTTCGAAAAAGTGAAAAAGCAATGAGAAGCGAGGGAGAACCCGGAGAAACTGTACTTCTACCTACCTCTAGATCTTCTAAGAAAGAAGGTGGACCAGAAAAAGCGGGAATCTCAAAAAACCCTACCAAAATCGGACTACGACCGCTCTCTCACCAAGTCATTTGAGGCGGCACAGAAAAAGACTAGACTAGGGAAAGGTGTTGCACAACTCGAACAACAATCACAACAATCAGTCCCCCCTCTTGTCGTTCGTAATGAATATGGTTTGAACTTAGACTTAGACGTCGATTTTGAGGAGCTGGCTCGGTTTTACTAGGAAACTGGTTTGGACCTTGCCCAAGTGCTCGCTGAAGGACCATCTGCTCCGAAAGTGGATCCTTGGAAGAAATTTGAATATGGAAAGAGTCTATACAACCCTGAGGCCTTAGGTGAACTGGGTACGCAAGTGTACCTGCTAAACAAGTGGTACATGACGGCGTGTGAACGGGGAGAGGCCTTTGTTCCTGTCAGAGTTAGAAACCAACATTACTTCCATGGCGATGACGTTATATATGTCGAGTTTGTAGAATTACACCAACTATGCCACCTGGACTCTCTCGACAAAAGTCTCATTAGCTGCTATTGTCTATAAGTGTGATTATTTTCTACTATTAAAGTGTATATATATAAAGCTACATGTATATATATAAATTATAGATCCTCACACTATATTTTTATATATGCAGATATGAGATGACAGAACTCAGAAAGAGAAAGGATAATGATGTTGGTTTCATTGATCTAAATGTCGTATTCAAACACCCTAACCCCCCGCCTCAATGGAAAGCTGAACTCGAGAAAAATCTCATGAGGTTCTTAGTGAACCAACAAAACAAAAACATACTCTTCCCCTACAACTTCAAGTGAGTGTTAAATAATTAATGTCGATCATATGGACATTTGTTCAATTATTTGCTTACTAGCTAAGCTATCTCCCATATATATATGTTGATTCTAGTTAATGTCGATCATATTTGTGTATAAAAACATATGCAGCAATCACTGGATATTGATGGTCATCGATATGGCCAATAGTCGGTTGAGCATCTTAGACTCGTTAAGAAAAGAGAAAACAGAGTACCAAGACATGATAGATATTATCCAAGGATAATTTGGTCTCTCTAGCAACTATATATACCCCGATCTCTTAACTGCAATAATTATTAAAGGCCAAATTAATTTTTTATTTTATTAGGCGCAGTGTTTGGAAAAGTTTCATTAAGGAACACCACATGAAACATTGCATAGCGCCACTGGATGTAATCGCACACAAAGGAAGTACTAGCTACATTTATATATATATATATATATATATATATATATATATATATATATATATATATATATATATATAATTCAATTAACACCATGCATGCTTTCAATTCACCGGATCTTTTTTCTCGTAAAAGTGGGTTCTAAGACAAGAATAGGGGAACAACTACTGCGGATACTATGTTTGCGAGTTTATCATGGCGCATGCAAAAAGAACTCCTGAAGAGATCCTCAAAGTACATTATATAAATATATTCATATATTCATAATTTCTTTTGTTGCTCATATATATAAGTAATCACGTGACCAACACATATATATATATTAATACTTTTCCTTTAACTTTTATTGAAGACTCTATGGTTGAAGGAAAAAGTCATACGACGTGACCAACTGAAAGCAATTCAAGAGACCATAGCAGGATTTTTTAATCACCAGGTCCTCAACCCCACCAGCGAGTTCTACAATGACGTCAACAAAACATGGAAGTCAAACCAGATGGAGTGAATTTGTTATCCCAAGGATATGATAGAATATACAATGCAAGCTTTATTTGTAATATATATATATATATATATTAATTATATGTACATAAAATAACTTACAATATATGTATATGCATGTAATATATGCGTTAGTTTCATACTTTAGTTTGTACAAAATGTTCAAACATTATAAACATGTAGAATATGTATATTACTAGCAGCGTAGAATGCGTATTCGAAAACCTATTCGAAAACTAAAACGAATCATCAATTAAAAATAGAAACAAAAAAAGAAAAAAAAAGAAACCTTTAGTCCCGGTTGGTAATACCAACCAGGACTAAAGGGCCACCCCATGTGGCCAGACCGGGAGACCTCTTTAGTCCCGGTTGGTCTTACCAACCGGGACTAAAGGTGCACCTTTAGTCCCAGGCGAGAAGTCGGGACTAAAGGAGGGGCCCTTTAGTCCCGGATTCGTGCTCCCGGTTGGGAAACCGGGACTGAAGGGGTTTCCCTACCGGGAGTAAAGCCCATTTCTATACTAGTGCATGGAGGACGAGACAGAGAGGGGGCAGCTTAACAACAATAATCATACTGTTATTAGGGCTTTACTGTATGAAAATGTCACATCGTAGTTCTAATTTTAACCGAAATACTTCGACACGGGCGTTTGTCCAGACGTGGCTCCCCACTCCGCCTTGTCTGCCTCTCTCAAGAAAAAAATCTCCCCACTCCGTCTGCCCTCCCCATCTCTCAGTCTTTTCTCGCGTCCGCTGGCAGCAGTAGCAGAGCCACACGCCACCACCCCAGCCTTTTTCCCAACCCAGCACCGTTAGGATGCCTCGTCACCGCGGGCCGCCGCCGATGGCAGCTACTAGCACACTTTGCTAGGGCGCCTCAGGTCGTCCCCGGCCGAGCCAAGAGCACCCACTAGCACAGCTGGTGTTGGTGGTGCTCGCGCGTGGCCGCTCGCCATCGGCTCCCACCCTGATGGCTGGAATTGGCCATCCTCGGCCTCTCTCCTATGTTGCAAATGTTTGTTTCAAGTGTTTCAGATGTTTTAGAGGTATGTTGCAAGTGATTTATATGGATGTTTCCTAGGTACGTCTCTCCCCTGTCTAGTAGGTTTGCTTGCTCTGAATACGAGAGTGCGTGTTCGTGTGTACGCGTGACTGTGTCATGCATATGCGCGTACACGAATTTTTTGTTATCACCATGCATGTATCCCGTGAATGTCGGAAATCATCCTCAGTAAACTGGTGCTCTTTCACACCGGCTGTTCTGATCACTTTCTATCGCAAAATCTGTGAAATAAAGAGAACAGTAGGAGTACTGTGGCCTAGACCTCCGGCGCACCATAGGCGTCTGGACGCCCCTCAAACCGCTTAACCCGCGTCCGCTTCCCGACCCTGACCTGTGCGCACGACCCAGCGCGCCCCCAGCCCAGTCCGAAGCATGCCCCACAGCCAGCCGCGTTCGCCCCACGCACGACGAGCGCGCCCCAGCGCCCCCTGGCCGCAGCACTCGCGCGACGAACGCCTCCCAGCGCCCCTACCGCAGCACCCGCGTCCGCCGGCCCCCAGCACCTCCGTCCACTAGGCCCCCGGCGAGCCACGCGCCCCCCGTCCGCTCGGCTCACCCCTCCCAAACCGAACAACATAAACATCTCAAATAGAACACTAGGTACAAATGTTGAAACATTAGGTTGAACGAGTTGAAACATTTGGAAACGTATTATTGCAACATTGGTGTGAAGCATATAAAACAATGCTCGAATAAAAACACTTGCAACAACATTGGAACAACTGCTGCAAAATGAGACTAAAGCAACTAAAACATTTCGAAAGTATTATCGCAACATTTGTGCGAAGCATATGAAACATCCAGATCATAACGATTGCAACATCGTCTAGAAACAACTGAAACATTTTGAACAAAGTGCTTGCAACAATCACTCGAAACACTTGCAACATATCAACAAAGTGCAACATCCCCCATCTACTTTTGCAACAACCATATTATTCAACTCCAACATACCTCTAAAGCCTCTCAAACAATTGAAAGATACAGTTGAAACATGGGGGGAGAGAAGAGAGCTTGGCGTGGGGAGCGCCATGGCCGTCGGATCTGCAGGCGTCGGGAGCTCCTTATGGGGGAGGACGTCAGTGTGGGGGGAGGGGCGCCGCCGGGGTGGGGGAGGAGGACGCCGGGGTGCGGGAAGGAGCCGCCGCGGAGGAGGACGCCGGAGTCGGGGAAGGAGCAGCTCGGGCGAGGGCGGCGTCGGCGAGCGGCTCATTGCTACCGCGAGCGGGGGCGCACGGCTCAGCTGGGAGGCACGCGGCTATGGCAGGGGCGGCGCCGGCGAGCGGCTCAGGAAGAAGCGGCGACCAGTATCTTGTTGTTAACCGAGTGGGGGCGCAAAGCATCTGACCCCGTTCATGGTTGCCCACGGGCGCGGCGGCGTACCAGGTGTGCATGCTCAGTCAGGGCTTGTGCAGTTGAACTAAGGAGACATGTGTTCAAACCAGGTTCTAAAATCAGCTTGACCCAGGTGATACATTTAGCAAGTTTAGGGATCCAAAAATCTGATTTTATAAATATATAGACCTATTTAAAAACACGGGACCACCGAGTTAAACCAAGTGCCTGCTCATAATTAGTAGTGTGGTCGAGACTACACAGCTAGCATATATAGCAAGCCTAACAGTGCCATTGTGGCAAGGGCGGGAGAGAGGAAGATGAGGACGAGCGGCGGCGGCTTTGCCGGCCTGGTGGCGAGCGTCGCCACCGTGTGCCTGCTCCTGCCGACGGCGAGCCGCGCCCAGCTGAAGGTGGGGTTCTACAACACCACCTGCCCCAACGCCGAGGCGCTCGTGCGTCAGGTCGTCACGGCTGCTTTCGCCAACAACTCCAGCGTCGCACCCGGGCTCATCCGCCTCCATTTCCATGACTGCTTTGTCAGGGTACGTAAAAAACATACTATATACACAATAAACATGTATGCAAGTGGTGTCGACCAATGAGAGATGGAAATATATCTCAATAATATTCTTCCTGTGAACAAGGAACGAAAAAGAAAAATATAAAGTACAGCATGATCCAAGAATAGTTGCGGTAAAACCAAATGTATTAATTTTGACCAATATATTGTACTCCCTCCGATCCTTAATATAAGCCATATAGATTTCTAAAGAAAATTCTAAAATATAGGTACGTATCAGCTCCCACGCGGATTTAATTCTACGATGGGAAGGTTTCCAAACTAATCAAATTGCTTCCTAAATCTAAGGTTAACCAATATTTGATTTAGGAAGCAATTTGATTAGGAGAAAGTAGATGGTCTGATTTCTCTTTTTTTTTCTCGATCTTACATCCTTCACCAAGCCGTGCATTAATATTGGTGTTAAAAACTATATGGCTTATATTAAAGAACAGAGAAAGTATATAATAAGTTAGGTACATAAGACGATGGGAATTCTACAAATAAAATTTTCAACTGAAATCCTCTTGGTATACCCCGTCTATCTAAAAAAAGTGTCATTCTCACTTATTGATAAGTCCAAAAATTTAATCTTGACCAAATATATGTAAGAAATTATTAATATTTATAATACATAATAAGTATCGTTAGATTGTGGTTATTGGAATGGATTTTAATTCAAAGATTCAAATGGAGCCTAAATCTACTTAAAATTAAGAAAGCTTGACCTATACATAACCATAAACGACATTTTTTTAATGGTTGGTATGGATGGAGTATACTTGTTTAACTTCCTGTAACGGGAAATTCAAAAGGTTTACTGTACTTTCATTGGCTGGATGCGGAGCATGCATCAACCTGGAACATAAGCATTCGGGGCATACATGCATATCAAACAAGACCTAACATGGTCTTCAATCCATGTTTTTTTTGGTACCACAATCTATAAATTGCATACCAGTTAAAGTATTTTATGTTTAATCAAGTTTGTTGTAAATATTATTACCAAATCAATTTATTAATAAAAATGCATTTTGTAATTAATATAATGATAATCTATAATTAGTCAAACTTGATATATTAAAACATGATACTGTTATTTTTTTTCGGCACGCAGGGAGCATTATCCAACGCTTGTGCTTTTATACTGTCAGCCCAGAAAGATCGGCGTTGAAGCATACGTGTTATCCACAGACTTAATTTCAATCCTGAAAATGTGAATAATTAATTAATGCCACGGTGCCACCTACCATGATACATGCTTGACAAAGTATCATGCCACATTTACTAATCATGGTGAGAACCGGAAATTAAGAACATGTTTGGTTTCAAATAAGTCACCTACTTATAAGTTAAAAAGTGAAATAAGTGACTGAGTTTAGCAAACACCACCAACTTATAAGTCATCCTTGCTTATAAGAAATAAGCGGGTTCACCCCTGCTTAAGGGCCTATTTGGTTCCAAATAATTCACCTACTTATAAGTTAAAAAGTGAAATAAGTGATTGATTTTGCCAAATACCACCAACTTATAAGTCACCCCTGCTTATAAGAAATAAGCTGGTTCACCCCTACTTAAAACTTATAAGCCACCCTTTTCCACGTGGTGCCCACACCTTTCACTTAACAGGCATGAGCTTATAAGTCATCTACAACCAAACATACATGACTTATAAGTTACTGGTTTTCAGTCACCTGACTTATGGAAATCAAAAAAGGTCTAAAACTTATAAGCCACCCTTTTTCGCGTGGGACCATACCTTTCACTTAATAGGCATGAGCTTATAAGTCATCTACAACCAAACAGGCATGACTTATAAGTCACTAGTTTTCAGTCACCTGACTTAATAAGTCACCTGACTTGTGGAAACCAAACATGTGACTGAGAACCAGTGACTTGTAAGTCATGGCTGTTTGGTTGTAGATGACTTATAAGCACATTAAAGGTATGGGCCCCACACGGAAAAGGGTGACTTATAAGTTTTAAGCAGGGGTGAACCAACTTAAAACTTATAAGCAGAAGTGACTTATAAGTTGGTGGTGTTTGACAAAATAAGTCACTTATTTCACTTTTTAACATATAAGTGCTGACTTATTTGGAACTAAACCGGCCCTAAACTTTGGTGGTTGGCTTTTGACCCATCATTCCACAGGGCTGCGATGCCTCCGTGCTCTTGTCCGTGAACCCCGATTGCGGCAACACGGAGCGCCAATCCTCGGCGAACAACCCGAGCCTACGTGGCTTCGACGTGATCGACGCCGCCAAGACCGCCGTGGAGCGGAGCTGTCCGCGCACGGTGTCGTGCGCCGACATCCTGGCGTTCGTGGCCCGAGACAGCGTGAACCTCACGGGCAAGCTCTTCTACCAAGTGCCCACGGGGCGGTGGGGCGGCTGCGTCTCCAACGAGACGGAGGCCAACAACAACCTGCTGGGCCCGGACAGCACGGTGGAGGTCCTCATCAACGGCTTCAGGAAGAAGAACCTGAGCGTCGAGGACATGCTGGTGCTGTCGGGCTCCCACACCATTGGCAGCTCCCACTGCGCCTCCTTCCTGGCCACGAACCGGAGGCAGCGGGCGAACGAGACCATCAGCGCGGCGTACCAGGCGCTGCTGGAGGCGCTGTGCCCGCCCAACTCGGGCCAGTTCGACCCCAACACCACGGAGATCGACGTCAGCACGCCGGTGGTGCTGGACAACAACTACTACAAGCTGCTGTCGCTTAACCTTAGCCTGCACTTCTCCGACGACCAGCTCATCCGTAATGCCACGCTCGCACCATTCGCCAACGCCTTCGCCGCCAACGAGATGCTCTGGAAGGACAAGTTCGTCGCCGCCATGATCAAGATGGGCAACATCAAGGTCAAGACCGGCATCATGGATGAGATCTAAGGTTTTAAATAGCCGGCTAAGCCATTTAGCTTTTTATATCCGAAAATTAGGCTATAGCCGGCTATAGCGGGCTATAGCGGCAGCTAAGGGCTAACTTGTACATGAAAAAACTTAGCTAAATCCTTCTCAAACAGCTATAGCCGGAGATAGCGGAGGCTATAGCTAGAGATTTAAAACCTTAATGAGATCCGCCTCAACTACAGCGTCATCAACACTGGTAGAGAACAGAGCTTTACTCCCGGTGGGGAACCCCCTCTAGTCCCGGTTCCCCACTCGGGAGCAAACATCCGGGACTAAAGGGGGATCCTTTAATCCTGGGTCAGGAACCGGAACTAAAGAGGGACCTTTAGTCCTGGTGGATAACACCAACTAGGACTAAAGGTGCCTCCTGACATGCCACGATGGCCGGCACCCTTTAGTCCCGGTTGGTAATACGAACCGGGACTAAAGGTTTTTTTTTCTTTTTTTCTTTTCTTTTTATTTTTTTCTTTTCTTTTCAAAATAGGTTTTCGAAGTCATATTGTACGCTGCTAATTATACATTTATACGCGCGTATAGTATGTTTCGGCTCAAGCACAATGAACATATTAAATCACACAATTCAAGCATAGAAATATATATATATATGCATGCATGCATCATATATATATATTTACATGCATGCATGCATATGTGTATTTTACATTATATTATTTCATGTGCATATATTACAAAAGATTGCATTATAGTTGTTGTGATATAACAAGTTTCCTCTCATCCTCTAGCTTGGCTTCCATAGCAGTGTTGGGTCGAAGTAGAACTCGCCCTTGGAATTGATGACCTGCTCATTAAAAATCCGGCTATAGACTCTTGAATTGCTTTGATTTGGTCTTGCCGTATGACCTTTTCCTCCAACCATCGAGCCTACAAGTTTGAATTAAAGGAAAATAAATTAATATATGTACATACATATATATATAAAGACATAGTAACACAATCAATAATAATAATTAAATCAATATATAGTGTATTTTTAACGTACTTTGAGTCTTTCTGTAGGAGTTCTTTGGGAGACCACCTTGATAAACTTGCAAACATAGTAACCACAGTAGTTGTTCTCCTGTTCCTGCCTCAGACACCACTTTATGAGAAAAAGATTTATCATCCAATCTGGTGATCCGGTGAAAGCTATATGTTTAATTAATAAAGATGATGCGATTTAGGGGGACTTACTTTCAAAGGGATTACATTCAGTGACGCTTTGCATTTTCCCATGTGTTGCTTCTCAATAAAGGTTTTCCAAACACTGCCCAATAAAAAATTTACCACGTCATCAGATATAGTTAATCATCATGTTTGTGTGTATATATAGTTGCTAGAGATACCGAAATTACCTCTAGATAATATCTATCATATCTTGGTAGTCTTGTTGTGGTTTTCTCATCGAGTCATAGATTATCAAGTGACTTTTCACCAGATCGATGTCCATCAATATCCAGTGATTGCTGCATGTGTTTATAGGATATAACGCATAACACTCATTAATTAACTAGAATCAACATATGAGCCATTAAGGATGATCGACATTATTAACACTCACTTGAAGTTGTGGGGAAAGAGTATATCCTTCTTGTGGCGTTGGTTTACTAAGAAGTTCATGAGGTTACTCTCTGACTCAGACTTCCAATTAGTCTTTGGAGTAACTGGGTCTTTGAATACTATATGGGGATCAACAAAACCAATTTCATTGTAGCCTTCCTTTCTGAGCTATGTCATTATAAATCTGCATATATATAGTACTTGTTAGGATAATTTATATGCATATACACACATATGATGAGTTTAATAATAGATCGAAAGAATTATTACTTATAGGCAATAGCAGCTAATGATAACTTTGTCCAGAGAGGTCAGGTGGCATAGTTGATGAAATTCTACAAAGTCAACATACATAACATCATCGCCACGGAACCAATGTTCGTCTCTAATTCTGACACCAACGCAGAAGTCTCCACCGGTAGACGCCTACATGTACCACTTATTTAGCAGGTACATTTGCATCCCCAGATCACATAAGGCTTGAGGGTTGTATAGACTCTGGCCTAGTATAAATTTTTTCTTCCAAATATCAACCTCCACCGCACTCTCAATGTTTCCATCACCAAACATCTGGTAAAGGTCGAGACCAGTCTCATCAATAAATTCACCAAGGTGATCCAAATCGACATCCGGAGGTATGTTTGCCTGATGCATTAATCCTAAATTCGAACCATATTCATTACCAACAACTAGCGGGGGGACTGATTGGTGCGATTGTTGTCCGAGTTGTGCAACTCCTTTCCCTGCCTGCTTCTTTTTCTGTGCCGCCTCAATTGACTTGGTGAGAGTGCGGTCATAGTCCGTTAACGTTGATTTGGATGGCTTACGAGATTCCCGCTATTGTTGCTGGTAAGAAGCCACCTTTTTTCTTAGAATATCTAGAGCTACGAAGAAGTACGGTTTCTCCGGGTTTCTCCTTGCTTCTTGATTCTTTTTAAGTTTGTCATAGAATCTGGACATATCTTTTTTCTATGCATCAGTTACTTCTTCCTTCTCTTCAGATATTATTTTGGGAATAGCCCTTGGTTTCACGGTGGCTTTCTTTGCCGACGGGGACTGGTTCTTTGTTTGCGGGGCTGGCCTCTTGCTAATACTTGGCTCCTTGGTAGGCGGGGGCGGGGGAGGCGTTGGAGACCTCCTTGGAGGTGGTGGCAGCGGCGTTGGAGACCTCCTTGGAGGTGGCGACTGAGGCGTTGGAGACCTCCTTGGAGATGGTGTGGATGCAGCCTCGCCTTCCAACACATTGTCATCGTACAGAGCACTATGATGATCTAGCGATTGAACAATTGGATTTAGGTTGGGGGAGGATCTACTACAAAAAAAGGAATGATATATTATTATGAGCAGATTGTTAATTATTTAAGACAATATAAATTAATGATGTAGTGTTTTCATCCGCACCTATGGTGAGGTAGTTCAGGAGGAGGTGGAGGCGATATCCCAGGAATGATGATGTAGCGCTTGCGCCATAGAATGAATGTCTTCTCTGCTTCTCCTAGAGTCTTCTCGCCATCACCTCCAGGAATATCAAGAGGCAAATCACTAAAACCTTTTTTAGCTTTATCTACCGAGATGGTAGCATATCCTTCTTGGATTATATTCCCATGAATCCTTGGTGTCTTGGTTTGGTCGATAGGATTAACAAGACCGATAGCCACCTTGATTGTGGAATTCCCCTTTGGAATGTGTAGCTCACACGATGTACAAGGTTCAGTGACGTCATCCACAGGGAAGCGCAGTCCTGTGTCCCCTTGATTTGGTATCTCTATGGAAGCGCAGCTGCTTTTCAACTGAACAGATTGGCTAATGTTGATTCCTAGCTCTGATGTCTGCTTGCTTGCACTCACTGCTATTTGCACTTGCCTTCTGATTTCCTCCTGCATTCTCGCTTCAAGTTTTTTTTCTCGCTCCTGTGCTTCACGCACCGCTTCCTCCAACCTCTGGAGCCGATGTGCCTCTTCTTCCTTCTTTCTCTGATGGCTTCTGTAGGAAGGTCTGTCCTAAGGGAATCCATGCTCCCATGAGACACTTCCTTTGCCTCTAGTTCGGCCACCGTGTTCAATAGTCCTGATGGTGTATGTCAGTTCATCCTTCTCTCTGTTGGGCCTGAACGCACCACTAGCAGTAGCTCTCTAAGCATAAAACAATCTTTCTGTTGCTTCTTGCAGTCTTGTGCCACAAATGCACTTCCCTGTCTTCTGATCCAGTGTTCCCCCATGAGCGAAAAACCAATTCTTTGCACGCTCTCCCCACTCGAGTGATTCTAGTGTGATACCCTTGGCAAGGTCTACTTTCATTTTGTTACACTTCTTAATAGCAGTCGGGTAGCCACCTAATCCCAAGTTATGGTGGTATGTCTTCTGTTGGGCATTACATTAGTTCTTTATCACTCGACTCACACTGATGAGGACATCACTCCTTTGGATGTAACAGCTGATCCTCCAACCGTCATGCAAGGTCCAATGACCCGGGCTCGAATGCGTCAACTCAATTTACAGGTGAGCTCGTTCTTAAGCGATCCTTTTCATACTTTTGAGAATAGACTACTACCTAATGATGTTATCTTGCTTAGGAACATTGGAGAGGGTCAAGAGAGACTAAGAGGATGTGGAGGAGGTGATGATGACCAGCAAGGACGTCCAACACAAGCCAGAGGCCCAGTCCAACACGAATTCGAGTCTGCCTCGGCCTCCAGGACCAGTCTGTCTTAAACTGGTCGCCCAAGACGCATCCGGACTCCGTTTTCGATGATCCACATATGGATGGAAAGCTAATTTGATAAGGAAGCCAATCCAACTAGTTTCACGTCAAAAGCTGTTCAGAATCAACGGGAATCGTCGAAACAAGTCAGCGTCCAGAATCTGCCAGGGTGCTGCGACACCGTCTTTTGGTCCGTTGGACCATGTATCGAGTTTGGGCCCATTAGGGGCGCGTCCTGGGGTCTTGCACGACCCTAGAGTCTTCATAAACAGCCGCCGCCCCTCCATGAGGGTTTGGGTTTTGCTTAGATTATTCTGTCAAGAAACAGTTTCGCCGTTCTTCGGTTTGTGAGACCCCAACTCGTGAGATTAATCATACATCTGCAATTTGGTTGCGATCTTTCTTGTTCTTGCTTGTGTTCTTCGTTGCGCAGGCAGGGATTAGCCTTCTTGGCGAGGTCAATCTGGTCCGTGACTCGGTTGATAACCAGAGGAGCTGTGGTGCTAAGATTGTAGGGTTCGATCTTTCGATCTGAAGCCGGATCGGTGTGTCATTCTCCGCCACAACGATAGTTACCATCACCTGACGGAAGATCGGGATCCCCGTCTCCATTAAGTGGTAATCAGAGCTAAGGTATACCGTCAGGTTCACTTGTTATTCCCTAGTTTGAGTGTTTCGTATTCGTCCCATAGTCCAGTGCCATACTCGTTTTTCCTATCCTAGAACCTTCCGCGCCATAGCCTTTGTATATTTCAGTTTCAGAGTCCGTCGTGTTGAGTTTGTGTCCTGGTCGAGGTCTTGTTGCTGGTTAGGTCGTGTTAGAGTCCAGTTCGTGTGTTTCCCCCCATCGTTTCCATCAAATCTTGGCTGTTGTGACCAATTTTGCACACATTGTTCCCGTTTTGTCCTCTAATTCGGAGCCAATTCTTAAAACTGATCTAGTTTTCGCATACGAACTCCGTTTTCGACGTTCCATATATGCAAATCGATCAGAAAAAAATTTCGGATCTGTCCATTTCTCGGGGTTCAGAATTTTTAGATTGGCCAAAAAGTGGTCACAAGATCCTCGTTTCGTGGTCACAAGGTTTTTGTCAATTTTCATCCAATTTTCTAAAAATTCCACAGGCCACGTCTTACACTTGTTTGAGCTCATATTTTCTGTGGTTACTGCTTTTGTGCTCCTAAGTAAAGGAAAAATATCAAAAAAATAAAATAAAAAAGTCGAAATTTCCCAAAAAAACAACGACAGCCCAAAAAATAGAAAAAAAGAGAGGGGCAAAAGAGGAACAATATCTAGAGGAGCACATAGAGAAGCCCAAAGTGAGCTGTGTTTGCGTGTGCTGTCTGGTTCCTTGTTTGTGTTGCTGTGTCCATCCACCATACTTGTTTTTCTCATACCTATCACCTTGCTATCCACCATACTTTTGTCACAACCTGGTACTTGCAACACTTTAGACCAGCAACGAGAACAAGTACTTTGGACTATAATTCAGCATTACTTTCTGTTACTGACTTGTGTGCCAAATATACATATTACTCTTTGTTTGCCTTCCAAGCTCCACAAATTCTTCAGATCAGTACAGACAAAGGGCCTTGCAATCTCGGTACCACTACCTCACAGGTATCACGAACCAGCCACCGGTTGTACCGCCCACTGCTTGTGTTGGTAAGAGCTTGGTAAGACGCTTCCACTTGCTATGAAAAGTGACACCACTACAACCACGTAGTCATTTGGTAGGGATAACTTTCACCTGTTTGTTTCTGTTTTTGTGTTTTCAATGGCAGGAGGTGAACAGACTGCAGATAACAATCCTAAGGGTTTCAGCGAGTGTGTCAGCCAAGAGCAACTACAAGCTGTTGTAGAGGATGCCCAAAAAAGGATGAATGAGGCCGTCAGGAAGGCCGTCACTGACGCACTCATTGAACTCAACATTGGCAATAGCATGGAGAGATTGAACAAGAGAATTTCCACGCTAACCGACAAGGTTACTGAGTTGGAAACCTTCGTGGCGGGCAACAACGACGTTTCTGGTAGCAACACCGATGGTCAAGACACGGTGCATGATGCTGCTGGAAACATAGGTCGAGCAGCTATCCGACAAGAGAGATTACGACAACGTCTACGCCGCAACACGACAGGTATGGGTGGTGTCCATCACCACCACCGTCAAGGTAATAATCACCGTGTGCCCGATGATCCTTATGCTAAGATTAAGTTCACAATACCATCTTTTTCGGGTCATTATGATGCTAAGGGATATCTTGATTGGGAGATGACGGTAGAACAAAAGTTTAGTGCCCACCTTGTACCTGAGCAGCATAGAGTTAGACAAGCTACTAGTGAGTTTAAGGATTTTGCCATTATTTGGTGGAATGGGCTAGCTGCACAGGATGCTTTACCTGGTACATGGGAAGAACTTAAGGTAGCTATGCGTGATCGTTTTGTTCCTCCTTATCATAGAGACTTGCGTAAGAAATTGATACGTTTAGAACAAGGAGATAAATCTGTACATGATTACTATGGTGAGCTCCAAAAGGGATTGATGCGCTGTAGTGTTGTAGAGGGAAACGAAGATGCCATTTGTCGTTTTTATTCTGGTTTGAGGCGTGACATTCAGGACATTGTTGATTATAAAGAATTTAACACTGTCAACCAGTTGTTTCAGTTTGCTATGCTTGCAGAAAAGGAATTGCAGGGGCGTGAACAGCAGGGCAAGAGCAAGGTCAGCACCAGCACATACACGCCACGCTCGGCACCATCTTCGGGGCTGACCAAGCCAACCACTTTTCGGATGCCTCCACCAGCGAGCAAGCGACCAACAGCCTCTGGAGTTTCCGCTACACCTAAGACACCTCCCGCACGACCTTCAGATTCAGGTAAAAATTCTTTACAGGTGCCTACCAAGAGTTCCTCATCCATTGCATCGACGGGACGTACTTCGGGTATTCAGTGCCATCGCTGCCATGGCATTGGCCATGTGCAGAAGGACTGCCCAAGTCAGCGGGCATATATTGCTACAGAAGATGGTTACATCAGCACCTCTGACATTGAGGATGAAGAAGACCAAGATGTAGATGAGGAGGATGGCGAAGTCCTTGGTGACGAGGCCACGGCATCCTATAGGAGCATTATTATACAGCGGGTGCTCAGCTCACAAGTCCAGCAGCCTGAGAAGCTACAACGCCATAACTTGTTCCAGATTTTCTTCGTCATCAGCGATCGACGAGCACGTGTCATTATTGATGGAAGTAGCTGCAACAATTTGGTGAGTTCTGATTTGGTCAAGAAGCTTAGCTTGACCACACGCCCACACCCACGTCCATATCATATTCAGTGGCTAAATGATTCTGGTAAAGCAAAGGTAACACAAACTTGTAGAGTTTTATTTTCTATTGGTTCTTATGCTGATTCTGTTGATTGTGATGTGGTACCTATGCAAGCTTGTTCACTTTTATTGGGTCGTCCTTGGGAACATGATAATGATGCTACACACCATGGTAGAAGTAATAAATACACTTTTGTGCATAAAGGAAAGAAAATTACTTTGGTACCTTTGACCCCTGCTCAAATTGTACAAGCTGATAGAGAACGCGCTGCTAGTTTGAATGATGTTCAATCTGAAAATCAGCAAGTTGCTAATTCTATTTTCCTACCTAAAAAGGATAAGTCTACATCTATTTCTAAGGTTGAGGGGATTAAATTGAAGGGTGGTGTTATGCTTACAACAAAAAGTGACTTTGCTGAAATTTCTGTTGATGATATTTGCTATGCTTTGGTATGCAAACGAGCTATGTTTTCACTTGATGATATTGTTAGCTCGGTACCTCCTGCTATCACTAACCTTTTGCAAGAGTATGAGGACATTTTTCCAGCTGAGATACCCCCGGGGCTGCCACCTATGAGAGGGATAGAGCATCAAATTGATTTGATTCCAGGAGCGACCTTGCCCAACCGAGCTGCATATCGAACTAATCCTGAGGAGACTAAGGAAATTCAGCGGCAAGTCCAAGACCTTTTGGACCGCGGGTATGTACGTGAAAGCCTTAGTCCTTGTGCCGTTCCTGTACTTTTGGTTCCTAAGAAAGATGGAAGTTGGCGTATGTGTGTTGATTGTAGAGCCATCAATAATATTACTATTCGGTATCGTCATCCTATTCCTAGGCTAGACGACATGCTTGATGAGTTGTGTGGTTCTATAATTTTCACTAAGATTGACTTGCGAAGTGGATACCACTAGATTAGAATGAAACTTGGAGATGAATGGAAAATTGCATTTAAAACCAAATTTGGGTTGTATGAGTGGTTAGTTATGCCTTTTGGTTTGACAAATGCACCTAGCACTTTCATGCGCTTAATGAATGAGGTTTTAAGAGTTTTTATTGGTCATTTTGTGGTAGTTTACTTTGATGATATATTGATTTACAGCAAGTCTTTTGATGAACATATGGATCACTTACGTGTCGTTTTTAATGCTTTACGTGATGCACATTTATTTGGTAACCTTGAGAAGTGCATCTTTTGCACGGATCGAGTTTCTTTTCTTGGCTATGTTGTAACTCCACAGGGAATTGAGGTAGACGAGATGAAAATTGAAGCCATAAAGAGCTGGCCGGTTCCCCAAACTGTCACACAGGTGAGGAGTTTTCTTGGTCTTGCAGGATTCTATCGCCGCTTCGTCAAAGATTTCAGCACCATTGCTGCCCCATTGCATGAGTTAACGAAGAAAGGAGTGGTGTTTCATTGGGGAGAGGCACATGAGGAGTCCTTTGACACTTTGAAGGACAAGCTTACACATGCACCATTGCTGCAACTTCCAAATTTTGGTAAGACTTTTGAGCTAGAATGTGATGCTAGTGGACTTGGCATTGGTGGTGTTTTGATGCAAGATGGTAAACCTGTTGCTTACTTTAGTGAAAAATTACATGGTCCTGTTCTTAATTATTCCACGTATGATAAAGAATTATATGCACTTGTCCGTTCTTTAGAGACGTGGCGTCATTATTTGTGGCCTAAAGAATTTATTATTCATTCTGATCATGAATCGCTTAAGTATCTTCGCTCTCAAAATAATCTGAATTGTAGGCATGCTAAATGGGTTGAATTTATTGAGTCTTTTCCTTATATTATCAAACATAAGAAAGGGAAGGATAATGTTATTGCTGATGCTTTGTCTAGAAGATACACATTGCTGTCTCAACTTGATTGCCGGATTTTTGGTCTTCAATCCATTAAAGAACAATATGCGCTTGATCCTGATTTTAAGGATGTGTTGATTAATTGTAGAGAGGGACGCACATGGAATAAGTTTATGATCAGCGATGGGTTTTTGTTTAGAGCTAACCGCCTATGCATTCCAGTTGGTTCCGTTCGTCTTTTGTTGTTGCAGGAGGCACATGGAGGCGGATTGATGGGACATTTTTGGTGCCAAGAAGACGGAGGAGGTGTTGTCCACACACTTCTTTTGGCCTAGGATGAGGCGTGATGTGGAGCGGTATGTGGCTCGGTGTGCCACATGTCAAAAAGCTAAGTCGCGTTTGAACCCACATGGTTTGTATATGCCTCTTCCTGTTTCTTCTACTCCTTGGGCAGATATATCTATGGATTTTGTGTTGGGATTGCCAAAGACTAAGAGGGGGAGGGATAGTATTTTTGTGGTGGTTGATCGTTTTTCTAAGATGGCACATTTTATTCCTTGTCATAAGAGCGACGATGCTGTTCATATTGCTGACCTTTTCTTTCAAGAAATTGTTCGCTTGCATGGTATGCCTTCTACTATTGTTTCAGATCGTGATGCAAAATTCTTGAGTCATTTTTGGCGCACATTGTGGAATAAATTGGGGACCAAGCTGCTGTTTTCTACAACATGTCATCCCCAAACTGATGGGCAAACTGAGGTGGTGAATCGAACATTGTCCACCATGTTGAGAGCCATTTTGAAGCGCAATTTGAAGATGTGGGAAGAGTGTTTGCCACATGTGGAGTTTGCATATAACAGGGCGGAACATTCCACCACCAAGGTAAGTCCTTTTCAGGTAGTGTATGGTTTTAACCCCCGTGCTCCTATTGATCTTTTGCCTTTACCTACCACTGAGAGAATACATAGTGATGCTAGAGAGCGTGCTGATTTTATTCGTAAGTTGCATGAAACAACTAAAGCAAATATTGAAAGCATGAATGAAAAGTATAGAATTGCTGGTAGTAAAGGTAGAAAAGAGATTAAACTTGAACCGGGTGATTTGGTTTGGTTACATTTAAGAAAAGATAGATTTCCTGAGCTACGTAAGTCTAAATTAATGCCAAGAGCAGCTGGTCCTTATAAGATTCTTGAGAAAATAAATGATAATGCATACAAACTTGAGTTGCCACCCGAGTTCGGGGTTAGTCCCATATTTAACATTGCAGATTTGAAACCTTATTTGGGAGAAGAAGATGAGCTTGAGTCGAGGACGACTCCAATTCAAGAGGGGGAGGATGATGAGGACATCACTCCTTTGGATGTAACAGCTGATCCTCCAACCGTCATGCAAGGTCCAATGACCCGGGCTCGAATGCGTCAACTCAATTTACAGGTGAGCTCGTTCTTAAGCGATCCTTTTCATACTTTTGAGAATAAACTACTACCTAATGATGTTATCTTGCTTAGGAACATTGGAGAGGGTCAAGAGGGACTAAGAGGACGTGGAGGAGGTGATGATGACCAGCAAGGACGTCCAACACAAGCCGGAGGCCCAGTCCAACACGAATTCGAGTCTGCCTCGGCCTCCAGGACCAGTCTGCCTTAAACTGGTCGCCCAGGACGCATCCGGACTCCGTTTTCAATGATCCACATATGGATGGAAAGCTAATTTGATAAGAAAGCCAATCCAACTGGTTTCACGTCAAAAGCTGTTCGGAATCAACGGGAATCGTCGAAACAAGTCACCATCCAGAATCTGCTAGGGTGCTGCGACACCGTCTTTTGGTCCGTTGGACCATGTATCAAGTTTGGGCCCATTAGGGGCGTGTCCAGGGGTCTTGCACGACCCTAGAGTCTTCATAAACAGCCGCCGCCCCTCCATGAGGGTTTGGGTTTTGCTTAGATTATTCTGTCAAGAAACAGTTTCGCCGTTCTTCGGTTTGTGAGACCCCAACTCGTGAGATTAATCATACATCTGCAATTTGGTTGCGATCTTTCTTGTTCTTGCTTGTGTTCTTCGTTGCGCAGGCAGGGATTAGCCTTCTTGGCGAGGTCAATCTGGTCCGTGACTCGGTTGATAACCAGAGGAGCTGTGGTGCTAAGATTGCAGGGTTCGATCTTTCGATCTGAAGCCGGATCGGTGTGTCATTCTCCGCCACAACGATAGTTACCATCACCTGACGGAAGATCGGGATCCCCGTCTCCATTACACACCCTCTTCTGATGTCTTGTACTGTGCAAACTCATCCCAATAGGGCCTCTGCTTTGAGATTGGGCCTAGGACAGTAAAATCTGATGCTATGTTCTTCTTGACATACGTCGTGTATAGGTGTTTCTTCCAAGTCTGAAACTAGGTGGCCATCTTCTTCATTGCCCAATCCCTAACTCGCACCTTCAATTCATCCCCATCTATTATATCATCATAACCATCTGTTTGGAGTGTGAAATGTTCCAAGACATCATTCCAAATTAATGTCTTGTCACGATCGGAGACAAAACTGATATGAGGAGCATTGGTCTTCTTCTTCCATTCACGGGTACTGATCAGGAGCCGGTCCCGTACAAGGTAACCATAGTGGTGCACGAATTTCGTTTTATTTAGCCCCCCTAGTTCGCCTGTATCCACATTGAACTCTGAGATAATGAAGCGGCCCTCCAATGGCTTTTTGGGACCTCGAACATTTTTACTCTTCGTTGTAGTTGTTGATGTCGATCCAGAGGGCTACAAAACATAAACATTATTTTTAATGTCATGAGCACACATAAGACATATGATAATATATGGCTAATAATAAAAAATATATACTTGGCCAATATGTTGTTGCTCATTTTGTTCAAGAGCTAAGTACTGACTCCTGTCATCTGCATCCTCTTGCATGTTATTTTTAGCACCATCATCGCCGGCAACTTGAGTGCTAGTGTTGATCAAATTCATCATCAACTCCTCCTCATCCATGTTTCTCGGGTCGGCCATCTAGCTTCAAAAAACAAAACCAATATATAGTACGTCAAATCTTTGCTTATATGCGCAAAATCTATGAACAATATGCATTATTAAATCTTGCCCCTCGGTCATGGACGCAATTCGCCACACTAGGGCGAACTGCGTCGGTACTAGGGCAAATTAGGGCTATACATAAACGGTCGAGGGTGAATTGCGTCGGTGACTAGGGCGAACCACGTCGGTGACATCAACAACGTGGTTCGCCCTAGTCACCGATGCAATTCGCCCTAGTGTGATTGTTTAGCGTTAACGATAATGATAATACGAATGTTGATCGACTAGGCCATGAGAGAGGGCGGTGTGACAAGAGTGGCGGTGCTCCACTCCGCTGTATATATATATATGTTTGTACACATGGGTGAATGAGGGCGGCAGTGCTCCGCCATATACATAGAAACACAAGGGCGAATGAGGGCAGCGGTGCTCCACGACATATATACATGCATATGAATACAAATGACGTATATATACGTGTTGGCGCGGTGGCCGATGTGCTGACAACGATGACGTGAGGTGGGACGGTGTGCTGACACGACGACATGAGGCGGGCCGGGGTGGTGTCGGTGCATGATGTTGTGATCCTATGTACCATGTGAACCATGTAGTCATTCATCATATATCTTAAACTAAACATAGTCACTTTATTAACTACAATATATCTTATGCCGACACGTAATACGAATGTTGATCGACTAGGCCATGAGAGAGGGCGGTGTGACGAGAGTGGCGGTGCTCCACTCCGTCGTATATATGTTTGTACACATGGGTGAAGAAGGGCGGCGGTGCTCCGCCGTATACATAGAAACGCATAGGCGAACGAGGGCAGCGGTGCTCTACGACGTATATATACATGCATATGAATACAAATGACGTATATATATGTGTCGGCGCGGTGGTCGGTGTGCTGACGACGACGACGTGAGGCGGGCCAGTGTGCTAACGACGATGACATGAGGCGGGCTGGGGCGGTGTCATCGGTGCGTGATGTCATGATGTTGCAAGTTTCATCTAGCTAAGTTACGTCTACCACTACTTCGAACAAGACCTCGACATCCACTAGGGCTGCGCCACACTACCAGAACGCATTGTCCACGACGGCCGAGCCTTAGAGCTCCACCGGAAGGCATCGCGAGATTCGCCACCGTGTGACTTCTGGAGACAACAAGGGTTGTCGGAGTAGGTTCAAGGCGTACAGGTACCACATCCACTTGGATGGCAAGGCTGTTGACTTGCATGTGGCGTGCTTCAAGGAAATGATTCACCGCAGCCATGGCATGCCATTGCCCCAAGACGCCATTGTTGAAACTGACAACCATGGCATGCCCCCCAAGACGACGGCATCAGCTGATGGCTCCTCCGCTATGGACGACAAGCAGAAAAAGACCCCAACCATGCACGGGCCCTCACTGACCGCCGTTTCACCATGCATGATGAAAGCCAAGAGAACTCTCACCTCGGGCGCGCACGGTGGAGGCCGGGCCGCATGAGGTTGTCGACGTGAGGTCATCGGTAGTGGAGGGCCGCACAAGGCGAGGCGTGGGCTCTGGTGTCACGGGGGTGGGCTGATGCGCAGGGGAAGACAAATCGGCGACGGCGCGAGGAAGAAGAGAAAGGGCGGCGGTGTTCGACGAGGAAGAAGAGGAGGGGATCGATCTGCGCCTGGCACTAGCAATTACATACCAGGGAGATTTACTCCCGGTGCCAGCCACCAGCTAGGAGTAAAGGTCCTTTACTCCCGGTGCGTATTACCAACCAGGAGTAAAGGTCCCTTTACTCCCGGTGCGTGTTACCAACCGGGAGTAAAGGTATACCTTTACTCCCGGTTGGTAACACGCACCGGGAGTAAAGGGTTTTTTTTGGGCGGGCCACGAAACTACAGCCCACCTTTACTCCCGGGTGGGCTTCCCACCCGGGAGTAAAGGTGGGCTGCAGTTTCGTTTTCCACCTGTTTTGAGCAAATTTTTTAATAGAAATATGGATTTTCTTGTTAAATACATAATAAATTAAATAAAAGGCATAAAATTATTTTGTTAAAAATATGGGTTTTCTTTTTCTTTGTTGCACATAGGAAAAATCTATAACCTAACTTTTTTATTTTTTGTTATAATTATAAAACATAATGTAACTAATATTTATTATTTCGTTAATGCAAAAATGTAGTGTTTAATTAAAATTATTAAAACTATTGGTTTTGGACAGAAAATTTGTTTTCACATCATTTTAACGTTAATATTTTAATTTTTCATCACTCAATATCCTAATTTAACTTTTCGAGAGAGAAATCCCATCAAATCAAACATTGATTTAATTTGAAACACGACATAATAAACATCTGAATTCACAATTATTACATAATATCTCAAACACACACTACATTAAATCACTATATCATCAAGTGGGCACTAGCAGTGAACTTCTTCTTTATGTATAGTCCCTTGGTTATGATCGTGTCGTAACCATGGAGTGTCCTCATCATTTACCAAGATGCTAGGGTCTTTGTTCACTTTGAAGGGCGGAATTCGGTGATACTTTTCATAATCTTCTGACATGTCCGACTTGTCCTCAATTCCCACGATGACTCTTTTCCCTGAAAGAACTATGTGGCGCTTTGGCTCTTTGGTTGAGTCATTATCGTTTTTCCCTCTTTTTGGTTTGGTAGACATATCATTGACATAGAACACCTGATTCACATCCTTGGCAAGGACGAATGGTTCGTCTTTGTACCCAATATTACTAAGGTCTACTGTTGTCATTCCATACTCGTTGTCTACTATTACCCCACCTCCGGTCACCTTGACCCATTGGCACTTGAACAATGGGATCTTCAAAGTAGGTGCATATTCTAGTTCCCATATTTCATCTATGCGGCCATAATATGTCTGCTTATTCCTATTTAGGGTCCTGTGGCATCTATGCTGAACACCACTGTTTTGGTTGGTACTCCTTTTATCTTGGGCTACTGTGTAGAATATGTTCCCATTTATCTCGTACCCTTTGTATGTTACGATATGCCATGATGGTTGCATAGCCAATAAATACAGTTGCTCATGGATGCTCTCATCACCTTGACATTTTTTTTGCAACCAACCTGCCGAAAGTTTCTATGTGCTTACGCGTAATCCAAGCTTCAGTCTTCCCTAGAAACTCGGATCGTAAGAGATCCTTGTGTGTCTCAATATACGGATCTACCAAAGAGGAGTTCTGTAGAACTGTGTAGTGCGCTTTATTGAAATAATCATCCTCTGTACCAATATATGTTTTCCTCCCTAGTGTCCCCTTTCCGCTTAGTCTCCCCTCATGTCTCGATTCAGGAACACCAATCGAGTCAACGTCGGGAATAAAGTCAACACTAGAACTCAATGACCTCTTATGTTCCATAGCCCTTGGCGATGCTTCCTTCTAGGCGAGCACGGTTGTGAACATATTTCTTTAGGACTCCCATGAATCTCTCTAAGGGGAACATGTTGTGTAGGAACACAGGACCGAGAATGAAAATCTCCTTGACTAGGTGAACTAGGAGGTGTGTCATGATATCAAAGAAGGAAGGAGGGAACACCAACTCAAAGCTGACGAGACATTGAACCACATCATTCTGTAGTTTAGCTAGATCAGTTGGATCAATTGCCTTCTGAGAAATTGCATTGAGGAATGCACATAGCTTCACGGTGGCTAGACGTACATTTGGAGGTAGAATTCCTCTTAATGCAACTAGGAAGTAATTGCAGTCATGAGAACGTGACAGTCATGGGACTTTAAGTTACAGAATTTCTTCTCTGGCACATTTATAATACCCTTTATATTCGAGGAGAATCCAGATGGTACCTTGATGTTGTTTAAGCATTCAAACATGATTTCCTTCTCCTCTTTGCTTAGAGTGTAGCTGGCAGGACGTAAGTAATGGCTGTCCATCATCTGTCTTCTCTAGATGCAGGTTGTCTCTTTCTCTCAAACAACGCAGGTCCTGTCGTGCTTCAAATGTGTCCTTAGGCTTTCCATACACACCCATGAAGCCTAGCAGGTTCACACAAAGATTCTTCGTCAGGTGCATCACGTCGATCGAGCTATGGACCTCTAGGACTTGCCAATAGGGTAGGTCCCAAAATATAGGACTTCTTCTTCCACATGGGTGCATGACCGTTAGCGTCGTTCGGAACAGGTTGGCTACCATGTCCTTTTCCAAAGACGACTTTCACATCATTGACCATATCGAGTACATCCTCACCGGTTCGGTTGTGAGGCTTGGTCAGGTGGTCTGCCTTCCTCTTTAAAATGCTTGCCTTTCTTTCTTACGGGGTGATTTAGCAGGAAGAAATCGACGATGGCCAAGGTACATGACCTTTCGACATTTTTTCAAGAATACACCTCTAATATCACCGAAAGCAGTGTGTGCATGCATTATATCCCTTGTTTGACTGTCCTGAAAGATTACTTAGAGCAGGCCAATCATTGATTGTTACAAACAACAATGCTCGCAGATCAAAGTGTTCCTGTTTGTACTCATCCCACACACGTACACCTTCTTTATTCCACAAAATGAGAAGTTCGTCAATAAGTGGTCTCAGGTACACATCGATGTCATTGCCAGGTTGCTTCGGGCCTTGGATGAGCACAGGCATCATAATGAACTTCCGCTTCATGCATAACCAAGGAGGAAGGTTGTAGATACTTAGAGTAATAGGCCAAGTGCTATGACTACTGTTCTGCTCTCCAAAAGGATTGATACCATCTGTACTTAAAGCAAACCTTAAGTTTCTTGCGTCATTTGCAAACTCCTGAGGAATTCTCTGTCGATTGCTCTCCACTGGGACCCATCAGCAGGGTGTCTCAACATATTGTCTACCTTACGGTCTTCTTTGTGCCATCGCAACAATTTTGCATGTTCTTTGTTTCTGAACAGACGTTTCAAGCGTGGTATTATAGGAGCATACCACATAACCTTGGCAGGGATTTTCTTCCGCGGACTGTTCGCCCTCAACATCACCAGGGTCATCTCGCCTGATCTTATACCGCGATGCATGGCATACCGGGCATGCATCCAATTTCTCGTACTCTTTGCCACGGTACAGGATGCAGTCATTAGGACATGCATGTATCTTCTCGATTTCTAGCCCCATAGGACAGACAACTTGTTTTGCTTCGTAGGTAGTGGCGGGCAATTCATTGTCCTTTGGAAGCATCTTCTTTTGGATTTTTAGTAACTCTCCAAATCCCTTGTCAGATACACCATTCTTTGCCTTCCATTGCAGCAATTCTAGTGTGGTTCCCAACTTTTTCTGCCCTGCATCACAAGTTGGGTACAACAATTTCTTGTGATCTTCTAGCATCCGCTCGAACTTGATCTTCTCCTTTTCACTTTCACATTCTCTTTGTGCGTCATGAATGACCTGACAAAGATCATCAGTAGGCTCATCTTCTAGTGGCTACCTCTTCTTCAGCTTCTCCCATTGCAGTATCATTGAAGCACGCACCATCGGGAATAATATCATTGTCGTCCCATTGTTCTTCTTCACCTTCTTCCATTACAACGCCGGTTTCTCCGTGCTTCGTCCAACAAATATAGTTTGGCATGAAACCCGACTTGAACAAGTGTGAATGAAGAGTCCTTGAGCAAGGATATTCCACCGTATTCTTACATATGGCACATGGGCAGCACATGAAACCGTCGCGTTTGTTTGCCTCAGGCCGCACGTAACAAAGAATGCACGCCGTCAATGAACTCTTGGGAGCGGCGATCAGCATTGTACATCCAATGCCGGCTCATCTGCATTACATGACATAAATACCATATTAAAACCTAGATCATAATTAATTATTTATACAACATGTGTGCCACCACAAAAGGTACAAATTTATGAAAGCATCGCTACAATGTAGACAATCCCAACTACCACTAAAAGAACTAAAGCTAAAATACATTTCAGGAGCACAAGGATTTCGCGACCAATCTCAACTAAAACAGACAGATCCCCCGATTGTGCAACATCTTTGGGCTTCTTCGGCTGGATCACTGCCTCATTAGCCGCCAGTATCTGCCTGTTGTGCAAGATATTTTTGCACGAGTTCAACATACTCTTCCTCCCAGTAGAAGCCTGAACATCGTCCACTGCCATCCCACTGAAATTAAAACAAAAAATTAGAACTTTAATCACAACCATCATGAAAATAGGTATAAACTAACCATAATCATTAAATACGATAAAATAACTCACATTGCGATCCGGACACTTGTAGAAGATACGATCCTTGTTGGGACCCTCCTTCTTCACTCGGTACTCCATCACAATCTTCGTCTCATCACGACACTTGCCGCATGGAATGAGAGGGAGGCCCGGCCTAAGTCGCTTTGGAAACCCATGAGAGGCCGAGGACCCGGAAGCAGTTGCCATCTACTCTCTATACTCATTTTTTAATACACTATAAATTTCTCATTTTATAAACAAATAAAATTAAGAAACTATAAAATTATCTATATCTCTAAACAATGATATTTTTAATGGTCATTGTGTTCTCGTCTTTTACTGCGGCAGGTAAGTAATTCACATGATATTTCCGCAAATTAACAGAAGAATGGGAGTGTACACACATAACAATCGATTATCGTTTATATTTATATATATACTACGTTTGGGTACGGTGATTGACAGACTACTGCGACTGATATCGGGACGTGTGAATAAATAACCATCCGTACTAGTTGACCTTGCTTACGTGATCATCTCGGCGAGCATTTCTCCACCGGACGGCACCGTACTTGGCCACGGAAGAGCTCCGATTCTACGAGGAAGGGAACACGGTCTTCCACGACCGTTGCCGCTCTCCCTCGTAGAATCAAAGCTCCTCCTTGATGTCCGTTACCGCTCGGCAGAGAACATGCTCGCCGAAATGAACACGGTCCGCTAGTTCAACTAGCTACTTTAACCTTCCTTCATGTAAATATGCAAGCTTGAAGTGATTTTGAGCTCAAATTGCTTACAAATGAAAAAAACCACAATAAAGAACCATATATATATAGTGAATAAAATAGGATAAGACAATGATGAAACATGAGAGTATGAAGTTGGTAACCTTTAGAACCGAAGAATCGACGGAGGAATCGAAGAAATCGATGGAGGAATCGAAGAATGGATGGAGAAAGAGCAAGAACACTGCTTAAATTTGAACTTAAGCTCTCGGGCGGGCTCGGGAGGATGAAGACGGCCAGCAGGATTTATAGCTCAAAAACATGTTTTAATAAATAACCATCTGTACTAGTTGACCTTGCTTACGTGATCATCTCGGCGAGCATTTCTCCATCGGACGGCACCGTACTTGGTCAAGGAAGAGCTCCGATTCTACGAGGAAGAGAACACGGTCTTCCACGACCGTTGCCGCTCTCCCTCGTAGAATCAAAGCTCCTCCTTGATGTCCGTTACCGCTCGGCATAGAACATGCTCGCCGAGCTGAACACGGTCCACAAGTTCAACTAGTACGCATTTTCTATAATTTTCTAACTATTTTCTAAGTTTTTCATTTCATAAAAAGTTAAAATAAAATGTTTAGTCACGGAGTCCATAGAAATGACCATATTTTGACCTAGCAACGCATTGTTAATTGTCATTGCGTTGCATTGCACCCTTGGACCGGACTCCGGACAATAAAATACTATGGTCGATCGATGCCATTCTTTATCGTACAGTCACACGGCGACGGCCGACGGACCCGTTCAACCACTAAATCTGTCAGGTCCGGCTGTTCGGGCGTATCGTCAAAAGAGAACGGATTTGCTTTCTATTGCACGGCCTTGCATTGCATCTGTCATACCAGTCGGAGGCACTAGTCCCTATACTCATTTTTTAATACACTATAAATTTCTCATTTTATAAACAAATAAAATTAAAAAACTCTAAAATTCTCTATATCTCTAAACAATGAAGTGTGCTATGCATGCTACAAATGAACGGTGAATACTAGTTTTTAATAGCTACTTTAACCTTCCTTCATATAAATATGCAAGCTTGAAGTGATTTTGAGCTCAAATTGCTTACAAATGAAAAAAACCACAATAAAGAACCATGTATATATAGTGAACAAAATGAGATAAGACAATGGTGAAAAATGAGAGTATGAGATTGGTAACCTTTACAACTGAAGAATCGACTGGAGGAATCGAAGAAATCGACGGAGGAATCGAAGAATGGATGGAGGAACAATGGAGGGAGGAAGCAAGAACACTAGTGCAGTGAGCTTCAAAATGTGCTGAGCTCGGTCTTGGGGAGGAAGAAGGAGACGGCCGATATATAAAGGGGGACCTTTAGTCCCGGTTGGTGGCTCCAACCGGGACTAAAGGTCCCTCCCAACGGCTCCTGTGCCAGACAGAGGTGGCAGAGACCTTTAGTCCCAGTTGGAGCCACCAACTGGGAGTAAAAGTCTACCTTTAGTCCCGGTTGGTGGCTCCAACCGGGACTAAAGGTCCCTGCCACCTCTGTCTGGCGCAGTAGCCGTTAGGAGGGACCATTAGTCTCGGTTGGAGCCACCAATCGGTACTAAAAGTATCTCTAGTTTTAGGTGCAAAAAATACTGGAACTAAAGTCCATTTTAATCGAGAATCAAATATCTATTCTCTGGTGCAACCCGTCGTCGTCATCGGCCGCCGGGGTGATCGAGATGCTGTTCCCGGCCGACGAGGTTGCGACGAGCTGATGAACTACTGATCGATCGACAATATATACACACGTTACACGTATACGTACGCGCGTGCATGAGTATTAGCGTGTTCGGTTTGCATGTATGTGCTGGCTTTGGTACGTACGTGGACGTGGACCTAGCTTCTTTGTTGCGCACACAGCCGTATCCGTATACTGGCCTGGTACATAAGCTGGCCTTGATGCATGGGTTTGGTAACGAAAGCATGAATAAAAGTAGCTCACAGGGACAAAGCCAGCGGTGAGGTTCCCCTTACCTATCTTAAGCACGTGGAGTTTTCCTAAGTTATCTCTTAAAATTTTATGCATACATATATTAGATAGGAGAAGTTAAAATTAAAAGAAGATAAAAAACATCTATTTTTTTGTTCAGCTCCTTCTAAATTTTTTTCTGACTTCGTCACTTGTTGCTCATATGGTGTGGGAATTAATAAACAAAATAATGATCGATGATCTACCAACTTATTCTTATCTAGCTACTATAGTCGTACAATCATGAAAGTTCAACGTTCGAAAAAGAAGACGCATGCATGCAGATGCATGGTTCCAACACATTACGGCCAACTCGTCCATATGGTCTGCACGCACATTATAGTCTGACCGACCGACCGACGACCAGTAACGCTATTGGCATTAATTGTCAGATCAGACTGGGAAGCGAAGGCGGAAGGCCCAAAGGGATGGTTGATGAGGCGAATTAACTAGGCTCACGTCTCTATCCATCCAACCTTATCCTTCCATATTTTTTTCCAGTATCTAAACTGCTCTTGATTTCCATCGCATCAAAAAAGTAGTATTTAGGGGCTCTTATGTTCTTACCCCTATTTAAATATGCAATTATGATTTTAATCTCGTTTTTCTAATTTTGTCATTTTACCCTTCACTACGAGCAATTCAACGAGATTTTGCCCCTACTCAACGGTCAAAGCAGGGACAAATTCACAAAGATCAGGGGCAGAATCGTGTTGACTTACTCGTAGTGAAGAGCAAAATCATAAAATTAGAAAAAAGAGGACAAAACCACAATTGCACTTCAAAATAAGGGGCAAGAACACAAAAAACCCTAATAATAAGGTCTCGTTTGTTAGAGCAAACTCATCCGTTGCTCTTGACATAGGGACTGTTTTATTGCTTGGATCAAGGATCCGGCTAGGTCATACTAGTGCAACAGACCTGTTTGTTTGTCTGGCTTAGTCGGTGAGTCAACCCCGCACCGCACGCCTCTTAAAGTAGGGATGGGTCTGGCCATATGGAAACATATCATTTCTCTTGGGCTCGGCTCGAGTGGGTGCTCGCCTGGCTTTTCCGGCCTTTCAGGCTGTTGGCCCTCGCGGGTGTGTGCCGCTTGAGTTTCGTCTCACTCTTCTCCATTTATCCACTCCCCCCCCATCTTCTTCGCCTCTTCCCCTTCCCTCACTCTCTCCACTCTCCTTCATCGATTCGCCCGCTATAGACGTCGCTAGTAGACGCTCCTAACCCTTGGGGTTGGGGAATCCTCACTCTATCGTCTCCATGCTAGCTGGAGGTGGCGTTGGTGTGTCTGCTACGTCTTTGGTTGCGGTCCGTCGACCACTTCATCTTCTTCGCGTGGCGGTGGTGGTGCCCGGTGTCCCACAACCCTCTTCATCTTCCTCTGTTGCGGATCGGCTTCCTCTTCTTCTAGCCCGTGGCGGTGCTGCTTGTTTGCCTAGACCTGTCCGCCTCACTTGTTGTTTCTATGATTGCTCATCGCTCGTAGCAAGGTGATATCCCCTCTCGTACCCTTATCTTATGTGGATCTCGTTTTATTGGTACATGGTTATGTCCAAATCTTCGGATTTGAGGTGGTTGTTTGCAAATCCCTGGTCACCGCATGACTTTGGCTTTAGATCTGGACTATTCTAGTCTTGTGACGGTATTGTTGTGGTCGATTTCGTCTTCGCTATGTGCTTGCTCCTGCCGACGGTGAGCCACACCCAGCTGAAGGTGGGGTTCTACAACACCACCTGCCCCAACGCTGAGGCGCTTGTGCGTCACACTAGTAGAGAAACGACCTTTGATCCCACCTCGAAATTTGGCTTTAGTCCCGGAATTTTTCACGCCCGGAACTAGAGATACCTTTAGTCCCGGTTTGTAGCTCTAACCGGGACTAAAGGTCCCTGCCCAACGGCTACTGCGGCAGGCTTTTGCTGCAGGGGACCTTTAGTCCCGGTTGGAGTTACCAACCGAGACTAAAGGTTAACTTTTACTCCAGGTTGGTCCCTCCAACCGGGAGTAAAAGTCTACTCCCGGCTGGAGGCTCTGTTCGGGACTAGAAAGGTACCTTTAGTCCCAGTTTCTGTCTCCAACCGGGACTAAAGGTCCCCTCCAATATAGCCCTTGTTCCTCCCTGAGCCTGAGCCACTTCGAGCTCAGTGTTCTTGCTTCATCGCCGGCCTCTCTTCTTCCTCATCACCGGTGTATCACAAGATTTCTTCCATTCCTCCATCGATTCTTCGGTTCTAAAGGTTACCAACTTTATACTCTCATGTGTCATCAGTAGCTTATTTTATTTTGTGGACTAGATATATGTTGTTTTTTTATGGTAAATTTTTTTATTTGTAAGCCATTTAAGCTCAAAATCACTTTAAAGTTTGCGTATTTGGATGAAGGAAGGTTAAAGTAGTTATTCAAAACTAGTATTGAGTTTTCAATTCTAGCATGCATAGCACACTTCATGGTTTAGAGATATAGAGAATTTTAGAGTTTTTTTAATTTTATTTGTTTATAAAATGAGAAATTTATATTATATTAAAAATAAGTATAGAGAGTAGATGGCAACTGCTTCCGGGTCCTCAGCCTCTCATCGGGTTCCAAAGCGACTGAGGCCGGACCTTCCTCTCATTGCATGCGGCAAGTGTGAGGAGAAGATTGTGATGGAGTACCGGGTGAGGAAGGAGTGTCCCAACACGGGCCGTATCTTCTACAAGTGTCCGGATCGCAATGTGAGTTATTTTATCGCATTTTATGATTATGGTTAATTTATACTTATTTTCATGATGATTGTGATTAAAGTTCTAATTTTTTGTTTTAATTTCAGTGGGATGGCACTGGATGTTCAAGCTGGTACTGGGAGGAAGAGTATGTTGAACACGTGCAAAACTCTCTTCCACAGGCGGCTACGGCGGCTGATGAGGCAGTGAGCCTGCGGAAGAAGCCCATAGATGTTGAACAAACGCATGATCTGTCTGTTTTAGTTGGGATTGGTCGCGAAATCCTTATGCTGCTGAAGTGTATTTTAGCTTTAGTTTTTTTAGTGGTAGTTGGGATTGTCTACATTGTAGCGAGACTTTCATAAATTAATACCTTATGTGGTAGCATGCATGTCGTATAATTAACTAATTATGTTCTAGATTTTAATATGGTATGTATGTCATGTAATGCAGATGAGCCAGCATTAGGATCTACAATGCTGATCGCCGCTCCCAAGAGTTCATTGAGGGCGTGCATTCTTTCTTACGTGTGGCCGAGGCAAACAAACGCGATGATTTCATGTGCTGCCCATGTGCCATATGTAAGAATTTGAAGGAATATGTTAGCTCAAGGAGTCTTCATTCACACTTGTTGAAGTCGGGTTTCATGCCAAACTATATTTGTTGGACGAAGCATGGAGAAACCGGGGTTGTAATGGAAGAAGGTGAAGAAGAACAATGGGACGATGATGACATTATTGCTGAATATGGTGCCTTCAATGATACTGCAATGGGGGAAGCTGAAGAAGAGGTAGTGGCTAGAAGATGAGTCCGCTGATGATCTTGGTCAGGCCATTCATGACGCACAAAGAGAATACGAAAGTGAAAAGGAGAAGATCAAGTTTGAGCGCATGCTAGAGGATCACAAGAAATTGCTATACCCAACTTGTGATGTGGGACAGAAAAAGTTGGGTACCACACTAGAATTGCTGCAATGGAAGGCAAAGAATGGTGTATCTGACAAGGGATTTGGGGAGTTACTGAAAATCCAAAAGAAGATGCTTCCGAAGGATAATGAATTGCCCGTCACTACGTACGAAGCAAAATAGGTAGTCTGCCCTTTGGTATTAGAAATCCAGAAGATACATGCATGTCCTAATGACTGCATCCTCTACCGTGGTGAGGAGTACGAGAAGTTAGATGCATGCCCGGTATGTCATGCATCATGGTATAAGATCAGGCGAGATGACCCTAGTGATGTTGAGGGCGAACGTCCCACAAAGAAAATCCCTAGCCAAGATTATGTGGTATGCTCGTATAATACCACGCTTGAAATGTCTATTCAGAAACAAAGACCATGCAAACGTTGTTGCGATGGCACAAAGAAGACCGTAAGGTAGATAATATGTTGAGACACCCTGCTGATGGATCCCAGTGGAGAGCAATCGATAGAGAATTCCTGGAGTTTGCAAATGACGCAAGAAACTTAAGGTTTGCTTTAAGTATGGATGGTATGAATCCTTTTGGGGAGCAGATCAGTAGTCATAGCACTTGGCCTATTACTCTATGTATCTACAACCTTCCTCTCTAGTTATGCATGAAGCGTAAGTTTATTATGATGTCAGTGCTCATCCAAGGCCCAAGGCAACCTGGCAACGACATCGATGTGTACCTGAGGCCACTAGTTGAAGAACTTCTACTTTTGTGGAATAGACCAGGTGTACGTGTGTGGGATGAGCACAAACAGAAGCACTTTGACCTATGAGCATTGTTGTTCGTAACAATCAATGATTGGCCTGCTCTAAGTAATCTTTTAGGACAATCAAATAAGAGATATAATGCGTGCACACACTGTTTCGATGACATTAAAGGTATATTCTTGAAAAAATGTTGAAAGGTCGTATACCTTGGCCATCATCGATTTCTTCCTGTGAATCACCCCCTAAGAAAGAAAGTCAAGCATTTTAAAGGTAAGGCAGACCACCAGACCAAGCCGGGCAACCAAACTGGTGAGGATGTACTCAATATGGTCAAGGATGTGAAAGTAGTATTTGGAAAGGTACATGGCAGCGAACCTATTCCGAACGACACCGACGGTCACGCACCCATGTGGAAGAAGAAGTCCATATTTTGGGAGCTACCCTATTGGCAAGTCCTAGAGGTCCGTAGCACGAATGACGTGATGCACCTGACGAAGAATCTTTGTATGAACCTGCTAGGCTTCATGGGTGTGTATGGGAAGCCTAAGGACACACTTGAAGCACAATAGGACCTACGGTGTTTGAAAGAATGAGACAACCTGCATCCAGAGAAGACAGATGATGGACGCCATTACTTAAGTCCTACCAGCTACACTCTTAGCAAAGAAGAGAAGAAAACATGTTTGAATGCCTAGCAAGCATCAAGGTACCATCTAGATTCTCCTTGAATATAAAGGGTATAATAAATGTGCCAGAGAAGAAATTCCTAAACTTAAGGTCCCATGACTACCACGTGCTCATGACACAATGCTTCCATGTTGCATTAAGAGGAATTCTACCTCTAAATGTACATCTAGCCACCGTGAAGCTATGTGCATTCCTAAATGCAATTTCTTAGAAGGCAATCGATCTAATGGATCTAGCTAAACTACAGAATGATGTGGTTCAATGTCTTATCAGCTTTGAGTTGGTGTTCCCTCCTTCCTTCTTTAATATCATGACACACCTCCTAGTTCACCTGGTCAAGGAGATTAGCATTCTCGGTCCTGTGTTCCTACACAACATGTTCCTCTTTGAGAGGTTTATGGGAGTCCTAAAGAAATATGTTTACAACCGTGCTCGACTAGAAGGAAGCATCACCAAGGGCTATGGAACAGAGGAGGTCATTGAGTTTTGTGTTGACTTTATTCTTGACCTTGACCCGATTGGTGTTCCTGAATCGCGACACGAGGGGAGACTAAGTGGAAAGGGGACACTAGGGAAGAAACCATATATTGGTATGTAGGACAATTATTTTAATAAAGCACACTACATAGTTCTGCAAAACTCCTCTTTGGTGGATCCGTATATCGAGACACATAAAGAGTTGCTCTGATCCGAGTTTCAAGGGAAGTCTGAAGCTTGGATTATGCGTCAGCACATGGAAACTTTCAGCGACTGGTTGCGAAAAGAATGTCAGGGTGATGAGAGTATTGATGAGCAACTTTATTTGTTGGCTAGGCAGCCATCGTGGCATATCCTCACATACAAAGGGTACGAGATAAATGGGAATACATTTTACACAGTAGCCCAAGATAAAAGGAGCACCAACCAAAATAGTGGTGTCTGCATAGAGATGCCACCGATCCTAATGGAAATAAGCAAACATATTATGGCCGCATAGAGGAGATATGGGAACTAAACTATGCACCTACTTTTAAGGTACCTTTGTTCAAGTGCTAATGGGTAAAGGCGACTAGAAGCGGGGTAGCAGTCGACAACCAGTATGGAATGACAACCGTGGACCTCAACTAATATTGGGTACAAAGACGAACCGTTCGTCCTTGCCAAGGATGTGAATCAAGTGTTCTATGTCAAGGACATGGCTACAAAACCGAAGAGAGGGAAAAACAACAACGACCCAATCAATGAGCCAAAGCGCCACATAGTTCTTTTAGGGAGAAGAAACATCGTTAGAATTGAAGACAAGTCAGACATATCAGAAGATTATAAAAAGGATGACCGAATTCCACCCTTCACAGTGAACAAAGACCCAAGCATCTAGCTAAATGATGAGGACACTCCATGGTTACTGGCGCGATCATAACCTAAGGGATATACGTTAAGAAGAAGTTCACTACTGTGCCCGCTTGATATATATAGTGATGTATTAGACCTATTATGTAATAACTATGACTTCAGATTTTTTTTGTTGTGTTTTCATATTTTCTACGGTTTAAATGAATTTTCTGCTTGATGGTGGATTTCCCGTGGAGAATGTGTGATGAAAAACCAAATGATCAACGTTAATAAGATGTGAAAACTTATTTCCTGTCAAAAAGTAATAGTTTTAATGATTTTAATCAAGTAGTATATTTTTGCATGGTGCAAATTGTAATTATTATTTACACTATGTTAAATATTTATACAGTAAAATAAAAGAGTTTAGGTTACAAATTTTTGTTGTGTATAATAATGCAAAACCAAGTCCAGAAATATTTATTATAATTTTTTGGATGATATTTTATTTATTAGGCAATTAATAACTCTCTGCATATTTATATAAAAGAAATAAATAAAAAAAGGGAAAACGTTTGGAACCAACTACAGCCCACCTTTACTCCCGGGTCGATCAACCACCTGGGACTAAAGGTTGGCTACTGTTTTTCGTGGCCCGCCAAAAAAATAACTTTAGTCCCTGGGTCATGGCTGCACCCGGGACTAAAGGTCAGACCTTTAGTCCGGGTTCTTACCATTAGCCGGGACTAAAGGTTCTTTAGTCCCGGGCCAGTGGCTTCACTTTACAATAACCTAGGACTAAATGGTTCTGTAGTCCCGGTCCGTGGCTTCACTCGGGACTAAAGATCCACCAAATATATATCGCCTCGTCTTCTTCTCCCCATCCATCGTCTTCATTCTTCGCCCGAGAGCCACCGTGCCGCTGCCGCTCCCCATAGCCTCTAGACGCCTCCACGCGCCTCTCCATCTCTCGGCATCTCCGCCAGCAGCCCCGGCTCGTGCCTCTCCCATTCATGCACTGGCTGTCTAGACCTGGATCCGCTGCCATCATCCTCGTCCCTTGCCCAGATCTGATTTGGATCCACCGTGGCCTCATTGCCATCGTCGATCCTCATCCTTGTCGTCGTCCCCATCACATCCTCGTCGTCGAGAGATCACCTCCGGCCATCCCCGTCGTCCTCCACACTCGTCGTCCTCGTCAGCACGCTCATCCTCATCGTCTACTTGATTAAAACCTCCGGGCATCGTGCTTGTGTTGCTCGTCATGCTATATGTGAGCAACAATGTGTGTATATTTATTTGTGTATAAGTGTGTGCTCAGACTGGCTCACGTCTAGGCGGTGGTGGGTGCTGCCGATGCGGCGAAGGTCATTGCAGGTGGCCAGAATGTCATGCCCGCCATCCCTTTTGGCTTGGGTGTCGCTAGTGCGGGGAGATTAGAGTTCTGCACGCTCCTGTTCACAGTCACGACTACGAGGAGGGAAGCGGCGATGGCCACGGCTGCGGGGAGGGTGGCTTTGGTTGAGGAAAAACTTAAGCCCGTGGTGGTAGCGGTAGATGCTTAGGGGCGTCGGTAGCTACGTTGAACGCAAAGTAGTGCCGATGGCGTTTGACGCGCCCAAGTGGGCATGGATGGCGTACAGGAGGCGTTCGATGGGCAAGTTGGCATTGGCTCGTTGGCTCCATCCGTCCATCGCTTGGAACGCACGTACTAGTTGAACTTGCGGACATCAGCCCCTAGATCCGAGACGTTCGACGGCGTCCATGACGTAATAGCAGGGCACATATTTCTCGTACTCGAGCGGGCATACCTTCGCCTCCTTGGCGCGGACTAGTTAGAAAATTGCGGAAAATCTGTAATAGTTGAACTCGTGGACCATGTTCAGCTCCGCAAGCATGTTCTCTGCCGAGCGGCAACGAACGTCAAGGAGGAGCTTTGATTCTATGAGGGAGAGCGGCAACGGTCGTGGAAGACCGTGTTCCCTTCCTTGTAGAATTGGAGCTCTTCCGTGGCCAAGTACAGTGCCATCCGGTGGAGAAATGCTCGCTGAGATGATCACATAAGCAAGGTCAACTAGTACGGATGGTTATTTATTCACACGTCCTGATATTGTCGTAGTAGTCTATCAATCACCGTACCCAAACATAGTATATATATATAAATATAAATGATAAACGATTATTATGTGTGTACACTCCCATTCTTCTGTTAACCTGTAGAAATATCATGTGAATTACTTACCTGCCACAATGACCATGGCCACGGCCACGAAAAATGCCAATGACACAACACTAGCAACCTTATCGGCAAGCACCATTGTGTTGTTGGAACGAATTACTATATGGAGAGAAGCACTTGTTCCTCTCTGTCTAGATGGATTCTTGTTCATTCATTGCTCTCCTCTTCCCCGCCAGGTTATATATATCTAGAGTGTTGTTATTACATTTGTTGCATCAATTATCTTACTTTTACCAAAGTCTCCTTTGACGAACTTTCTGGAAACCATAGAGTAATCAATAGAGTCTACTAGAGTACAGATACAGAAATGATTTTTACAAATGTTACTATCCTTGAGGTGGCACGTCCTGTAGGAGTTCATTTTATAGATATAGTTTTTATTTTTTATAGATATATCTGGTGGTGTAAAAGCTAGATGGCTGCCTCGAGAGACAACATGGATGAAGAAATGATGAATATTATCAACACCGACACTCAATTTGCTGATGGTGACCAGCAGGATGTAGATGACAGGAGTCAATACCTGGCTCTTGAAGATAACCAAGAAAATATTGTGCAAGAAAATACTAGCGAGGTATACATATTATATATATATATTTGAATATTATATTTATATATATATATTTGAATATTATATATATATATATATTTGAACATCTATCATCTATTATGTGTACACATTATATTGATTTATTCTTTTTTATACATAGCCCTCTGGATCGACGACCACAACGGCGAAAAGCAAAAAAATTCGAGGCCCGAAAAAGCCATTGGAGGGGCACTACATAATATCGGAATTCAATATCGAGATAGGCGAACCACTTGGTCCACATGCAAGGAAATTCATGCAACAGTGTGGGTGCCTTGTAAGGGACAGACTTCCAATCAGTGCCCGTGAATGGAAGCAAAAGATCAATGAGCCTCATGTTAGTTTTGTCTCTGATCTTGATAAGAATTTAATTTGGGATGATATCCTTCAACATTTCACGTTGCAAGCGGATGATTATGATGCTATCAACGATGATGAATTGAAGGAACTAGTTCGAAAGTGGGCTATGAAGAAGATGGCCACACAATTCTAGACTTGGAAGAAATCCCTATACACGAAATAGTCAAGAAGAACCTAACGCCCAATTTCAATACTAGAGGCCCGCTCGTGAAGTTGAGGCCCTACTGGAATGATTTTGTACATTACAAGACATCAGAAGAGGGTGAGGAACGGGTGAGAAGGAACCAAGAGAATGCTCGACAGAAGGTATACCACCATGGCATGGGATCAGGTGGCTACGCGACTGCAATTCCCAAGTGGGGGAAAATGGAAGCGGATATTCTTGCCTAAGGGTATCGCACCAGAATCACTCAATTGGCCCACACGCCTGAAGAATTGGTTTTTCGCTCATGCGAGAAGACTGGACCTAGAGACCGGGAAGCTGGTTCATGGCACAAAACTTGAAAGAGCGACATAAAGATTGTCTTATGCTCTACAAGCTAAAGCTATTGGTGCGTTCAGACCCAATAGAGAGAAGGATGAACTGACGTATGCCCTCGGGACCGCTGAACACAGTGGCCGAACGAGAGGTTTAGGACAGAACATTTCTTGGGAGCATGGTTTCCCTGATGACTAGAGATACCTACAGAAGCCGACAGAGAAGGAAGGATGAGGATGCAGCGCAGATCAGCAGGTTGGAGGAATTGGTTCGTGAGTCACGGGAGGCGTTGCATCAAGCACAGGAGCGCGAAAAAGACATGCAAGCTAGAATGCAGGACGAAATCATAAAGCAAGTGCAAATAGCAATGAGTGCCCAGAGACAGGCATCAGATGCAGGAATGAACATTAATATTAGCCCCCCCTGATCAGTTGAAAAGCAGCTGCGCTTCCACAGAGTTGCCAAATCAAGATGACGCAATGCTATGTTTCCCCATGGATGACATCACTGCACCGTTTACATCATGTGAGCTACATATTCCAAAAGAGAATGCCACAATCATGGTGGCTCTCAGGTGTTTTTTCTCCTCCAGATCCTACCAAGACACCAAGAATCCATGGGGCAATAATACCACCTGGATATGTTAGCGTCTCAGTGGATAGAGTTAACAAAGGTTTTAGTGACCTACCTCTTGACATTCTAGGAGGTGATGGGGAGAAGACTCTAGGAGAAGCAGAGAAAACATTCATACTATGGCGCAAGCGCTACATCATTATTCCTGGGGTCTCTAGTACACCGCCGCTTCCTCAACTGCTAGACAATAGGTGCTGGACAAAAGTGAACGAAACTAATTTTTTCACAAACTTTTTATTGACATGAATGATTAATAATAACAATTTCTTATACCTAATTATTCTTTTTTGTAATCACACTAGTAGGGCCTCCGCCAACCTAAGTCCAATTATTCCATCTCCAGATCATCATAGTGCTCCGGGAAATCAGGTGGCAACGCCGCCACCGCCGCCACCTCCAAGGAGGTCTCCAATGCCTCCAAGGAGGTCTCCAACGCCTCCAACGGTTGCCCCGCCTCCCTTGATGACTAAGAGGAAGCCAGCTCCTAAGAGGTCTGCCCCACAAACAAAGTCGTTGTTCCACCAGCCAGCAAAGAAGAAAGCCTCATCTAATCCAGTTATTCCCCAAAAACTGTCTTTCGAAAAAAGTGAAAAGGAATTAAAAGCTGCAGTAAAAAAAGATGTGGACAGTTTCTTCGAAAAAGTAAAAAAGCAACGAGAAGAGAGGGACAACCCGGAAGAAATCATACTTCTACCTACCTCCAGATCTTCTAAGAAAGAAGGTGGACCAGAAAAAGCAGGAATCTCAAAAGACCCAGCCAAAATCGGACTACGACCGCTCTCTCACCAAGTCATTTGAGGCGGCGCAGAAAAAGACTAGACCAGGGAAAGGTGTTGCATAACTCGGACAACAATCGCAACAATCAGTCCCCTCTCTTGTTGTTCGTAATGAATATGGTTCGAACTTAGACTTAGACGTCGATTTTGAGGAGCTAGCTCGGTTTTACGAGGAAACTGGTTTGGACCTTGCCCAAGTGCTCGCTGAAGGACCATCTGCTCCGAAAGTGGATCCTTGGAAGAAATTTAAACGTGGAAAGAGTCTATACAACCCTGAGGCCTTAGGTGAACTGGGTACGCAAATGTACCTGCTAAACAAGTGGTACATGGCGGCGTGTGAACGGGGAGAGGCCTTTGTTACTGTCAGAGTTAGAAACCAACATTACTTCCGTGGCGATGACGTTATATATGTCGAGTTTGAAGAATTACACCAACTATGCCACCTGGACTCTCTCGACAAAAGTCTCATTAGCTGCTATTGTCTGTAAGTGTGATTATTTTCTACTATTAAAGTGTGTATATATAAAGCTACATGTATATATATACATTATATATCCTCACACTATATTTTTATATATGCAGATATGAGATGACAGAACTCAGAAAGAGAAAGGATAATGATGTTGGTTTCGTTGATCCAAATGTCGTATTCAAACACCCTAATCCCCCGCCTCAATGGAAAGCTGAACTCGAGAAAAATCTCATGAGGTTCTTAGTGAACCAACAAAACAAGGACATACTCTTCCCCTACAACTTCAAGTGAGTGTTAAATAATTAATGTCGATCATATGGACATTTGTTCAATTATTTGCTTACTAGCTAAGCTATCTCCCATATATATACATATATGTTGACTCTAGTTAATGTCGATCATATTTGCGTATAAAAACATATGCAGCAATCACTGGATATTGATGGTCATCGATATGGCCAATAGTCGGTTGAGAATCTTAGACTCGTTAAGAAAAGAGCAAACAGAGTACCAAGACATGATAGATATTATCCAAGGGTAATATGGTCTCTCAAGCAACTATATATACCCCGATCTCTTAACTGCAACAATTATTAAAGACCAAATTATTGTTTTAAAGTCCCAACGAAGTATGTCGGGCTCATTAAGGACATGTACAACAATGTTGTGACTAGAGTTCGAACAAGTGATGGAGACACGGATGACTTCCCGATTAGGATAGGACTACATCAAGGGTCAGCTTTGAGCCCTTATTTGTTTGCCTTAGTGATGGATGAGGTCACGAGGGACATACAAGGGGACATCCCTTGGTGTATGCTTTTCACGGACGATGTAGTGTTAGTTGATGAAAGCCGGACAGGAGTGAATCAGAAACTAGAGTTATGGCGGGAGACTTTGGAGTCCAAAGGTTTTAGACTCAGTAGAACTAAAATTGAGTATATGAGATTTGACTTCAGCACTACTACTCGGGAGGAGGAAGATGTTAGTTTGGAAGGTCAAGTAGTGCCTAGGAAGGATACCTTTCGATATTTAGGATCAATGCTACAGAGGGACAGGGATATTGATGAAGATGTTAGCCATAGAATCAAAGCAGGGTGGATGAAGTGGCGGCAAGCGTCTGGTGTCCTATGTGACAAAAGGGTACCACAGAAGCTAAAAGGCAAGTTTTATAGGACTGGCGATTAGACCTGCTATGTTGTATGGTGTAGAATATTGGCCTACGAAAAGACGACATGTTCAATAGCTAAGTGTCGCGGAAATGCGTATGTTGTGTTGGATTTACGGTCATACAAGAAGGGATCGAGTTCGGAACGATGATATAAGTGAGAGATTAGGGGTAGCGCCAATTGAAGAAAAGCTTGTGCAACACCAGGTTGAGATGGTTTGGACATATGCAACGGAGACCTCTAGATGCACTGGTGTGTAGTGGATTCCTAAGTCAGGATAGTAACTGTAAAGAGAGGCAGAGGAAGACCGAAGTTGACTTGGATAGAGGCAATAAAAGGAGACTTGAAAGGATAGGAATATACACAAAGACTTAGCCTTAGATAGGAGTGCTTGAAAGACAGCTATTCATGTGCCTGAACCTTGATTGCTTCTAATGGGTTTCAACTCTAGCCTACCCCAACTTGTTTGGGACTTAAAGGCTTTGTTGTTGTTGTTGTTGTTGTTGTTTATTGGGCGCTGTGTTTGGAAAAGTTTCATTGAGAATCACCACATAAAACATTGCAAAGCGCCACTGGATGTAATCGCACACAAAGTAAGTACTATCTATATTTATATATATATAATTCAATTAACACCATGCATTCTTTCAATTCATCGGATCTTTTTTCTCGTAAAAGTGGGTTCTGAGGCAAGAACAGGGGAACAACTACTGCGGATACTATGTTTGCGAGTTTATCGGGGCGTACACAAAAAGAACTCTTGAATAGATCCTCAAAGTATGTTATATAAATATATTCATATATTCACAATTTCTTTTGTTGCTCATATATATAAGTAATCAAGTGACCAACACACACACACACACATATATATATATATATATATATATATATATAGGGAGAGGCTATTCAGTAGCCGGCTACAAAATAAGTTATTCTGTAGCCACCTCCATTTACCATAATTTTATACACTAATTTACGATAATGTTAATACATATTTACGATAGTTGGGTTACTATAACACATGGAGATATTTACCGTAACGTTATAATAAACCACTTAGTAAATTAACATAGTAATTATCGTAACTCAAAGTGGCTACATAATAAGTTATTTTGTAGCCAGCTACAGGATAGTAGTTCTATATATATATATATATATATATATATATATATATATATATACTTTTCCTTTAACTTTTATTGAAGACTCTATGGTTGAAGAAAAAAGTCATACAACGTGACCAACTGAAAGCAATTTAAGAGACCATAGCAGGATTTCTTAATGACCAGGTCCTCAACCCTACCGGCGAGTTCTACAATGACGTCAACGAAACATGGAAGCCAAACTAGATGGAGTGATTTTGTTATCCCAAGGATATGATAGAATATACAATACAACCTTTAATTGTAATATATATATATATACATACATATTATATGTACATAAAATAACATACAATATATGTATATGCATGTAATATATACGTTAGTTTCATACTTTAGTTTGTATAAAATGTTTGAACATTATAAACGTGTAGAATACATATATTATTAGCAGCGTAGAATGCGTATTCGAAAACCTATTCGAAAACCAAAACGAATCATCAATTGAAAATAGAAAAAAAAAGAAAAAAAAAACTCTTTAGTCCCGATTGGTAATATCAACCGGGACTAAAGGGCCGCCCCACGTGGCCAGACCAGGGAGGCCCTTTAGTCCCGGGCGCGAAATCAGGACTAAAGGAGAGGACCTTTAGTCCCAATTTAGTACTACCGATTTCCAAAACCAGGACCGAGCGGTTAAAAACCGGAAGTACAACCCGTTTCTCTACTATTGTCAGGTCGCCACGGCTGCTTTCGCCAACAACTCTGGCGTGGCAGCTGGGCTCATCCGCCTGCATTTCCATGACTGCTTTGTCAGGGTACGTAAAAAACATACTATATACACAATAAACATGTATGCAAGTGGTGTCGACCAATGAGAGATGGAAATATATCTCAATAGTATTCTTCCTGTGAACAAGGAACGAAAAAGAAAAATATAAAGTACAGCATGATCCAAGAATAGTTGCGGTAAAACCAAACGTATTAATTTTGACCAATATATTGTATATAATAAGTTAGGTACATAAGAGGATGGGAATTCTACAAATAAAATTTTCAAGTGAAATCCTCTTGGTATACCCCGTCTATCTAAAAAAAAGTGTCATCCTCACTTCTTGAGAAGTCAAAAAATTTAACCTTGACCATTTATATGTAAGAAATTATTAATATTTATAATACATAATAAGTATCGTTAGATTAATCGTTGAATATTATTTTACAATAAACTTATTTAAAGATATAAATGTTGCTAATATTTTATATAACGGCCCGATTCGATCCTTTTATTTTGGAGGAATTAGAATCTACTTTATGAACTAGATTATTTGGCTTGGAAATTTGACGAGAACTTTGAAAGTTTAAATATAAATCTGTCTTAAGCTCATGGGTGAGAGATAGAAATAGATTCTATCAATTCACATGCTCTGTCTCTGCTTTACAACTTATACCACGCTGTTCGACTAGCTTACCTATAGCAGAAGTACAGTACATAAGTACCTCCCACTGGTAGAGAACCGAGCTTTACTCCCGGTGGGAAACCCCCTCTAGTCCCGGTTCCCCACCCGGGAGCAAGCATCCGGGACTAAAGGGGGGGTCCTTTAGTCCCGGGTCAGGAACCGGGACTAAAGGAGGACCTTTAGTCCCGGTGGGTAACACCAACCGGGACTAAAGGTGCCTCCTGACATGCCACGATGGCCGGCACCTTTAGTCCCGGTTGGTAATACGAACCGGGACTAAAGGTTTTTTTCTTTTTTCTTTTCTTTTCATTTTTTTGTTTTCTTTTCAAAATAGGTTTTCGAAGTCGTATTGTACGCTGCTAATTATACATTTATATGCGCATATAGTATGTTTCGGTTCAAGCACAATGAACGTATTAAATCACACAATTCAAGCATAGAAATATATATATATATATATATGCATGCATCATATATATATTTACATGCATGCATGCATATGTGTATTTTACATTATATTATTTCATGTGCATATATTACAAAAGATTGCATTATAGTTGTTGTGACATAACAAGTTTCTTCTCATCCTCTAGCTTGGCTTCAATGGCAGTGTTGGGTCGAAGTAGAACTCGCCCTTGGAATCGATGACCTGCTCATTAAAAAATCCGGCTATAGACTCTTGAATTGCTTTGATTTGGTCTTGCCGTATGACCTTTTCCTCCAACCATCGAGTCTACAGGTTTGAATTAAAGGAAAATAAATTAATATATGTACATATATATATATAAAGACATAGTAACACAATCAATAATAATAATTAAATGAATATATAGTGTATTTTTAACGTACTTTGAGTCTCTCTGTAGGAGTTCTTTGGGAGAGCACCTTGATAAACTTGCAAACATAGTAACCACAGTAGTTGTTCCCCTGTTCCTGCCTCAGACACCACTTTACGAGAAAAAGATTTGTCATCCAATCTGGTGATCCGGTGAAAGCTATATGTTTAATTAATAAAGATGATGCGATTCAGGGGACTTACTTTCAATGGGATTACATTCAGTGGCGCTTTGCATTTTTCCATGTGTTGCTTCTCAATAAAGGTTTTCCAAACACTGCCCAATAAAAAATTTGCCACGTCATCAGATATAGTTAATCATCATGTTTGTGTGTATATATAGTTGCTAGAGATCCCGAAATTACCTCTGGATAATATCTATCATATCTTGGTAGTCTTGTTGTGGTTTTCTCATCGAGTCATAGATTATCAAGTGACTTTTCACCAGATCGATGTCCATCAATATCCAGTGATTGCTGCATGTGTTTATAGGATATAACGCATAACACTCATTAATTAACTAGAATCAACATATGAGCCATTAAGGCTATGATCGACATGATTAACACTCACTTGAAGTTATAGGGAAAGAGTATATCCTTCTTGTGGCGTTGGTTCACTAAGAAGTTCATGATGTTACTCTCTGACTCAGACTTCCAATTAGTCATTGGAGTAATTGGGTCTTTGAATACTATATGGGGATCAACAAAACCAATTTCATTGCAGCCTTCCTTTCTGAGCTCTGTCATTGTAAATCTGCATATATATAGTACTTGTTAGGATAATTTATATGCATATGCACACATATGATGAGTTTAATAATAGATCGAAAGAATTATTACTTACAGGCAATAGCAGCTAATGATAACTTTGTCCAGAGAGGTAAGGTGGCATAGTTGATGAAATTCTGCAAAGTCAACATACATAACATCATCGCCACGGAACCAATGTTCGTCTCTAATTCTGACACCAACGCAGAAGTCTCCACTGGTAGACGCCTGCATGTACCACTTGTTTAGCAGGTACATTTGCGTCCCCAGATCAGATAAGGCTTGAGGGTTGTATAGACTCTGGCCTAGTACAAATTTTTTCTTCCAAATATCAACCTCCGCCGCACTCTCAATGTTTCCATCACCAAACATCTGGTAAAGGTCGAGACCAGTCTCATCAAGAAATTCACCAAGGTGATCCAAATCGACATCCGGAGGTATGTTTGCCTGATGCATTAATCCTAAATTCGAACCATATTCATTACCAACAACTAGCGGGGGGATTGATTGGTGCGCTTGTTGTCCGAGTTGGGCAACTCCTTTCCCTGCCCGCTTCTTTTTCTGTGCCGCCTCAATTGACTTGGTGAGAGTGCGGTCATAGTCTGATAACGTTGATTTGGACGGCTTACGAGATTCCCGCTGTTGATGCTGGTAAGAAGTCACCTTTTTTCTTAAAATATCCGGAGCTACGAAGAAGTACGGTTTCTCTGGGTTTCTCCTTGCTTCTTGATTCATTTTAAGTTTGTCATAGAATCTAGACATGTCTTTTTTATATGCATCAGTTCCTTCTTCCTTCTCTTCAGATATTATTTTGGGAATAGCCCTTGGTTTCACGGTGGCTTTCTTTGCAGGCGGGGACTGATTCTTCGTTTGAGGGGCTGGCCTCTTGCTAGGCTTCTTGGTAGGCGGGGGCGGGGGAGGCGTTGGAGACCTCCTTGGAGGTGTTGGCAGCGGCGTTGGAGACCTCCTTGGAGGTGTTGGCAGCGGCGTTGGAGACCTCCTTGGAGGTGGCGGCTGTGGCGTTGGAGACCTCCTTGGAGAGGGTGTGGATGCAGCCTCGTCTTCCAACACAATGTCATCGTACAGAGCACTATGATGATCTGGCGATTGAACAATTGGATTTAGGTTGGGGGAGGATCTGCTACAAAAAAAGGAATGACATATTATTATGAGCAGATTGTTAATTATTTAAGCCAATACAAATTAATGATGTAGTGTTTTCATCCGCACGTACCTATGGTGAGGTAGTTCAGAAGGAGGTGGAGCCGACATCCCTGGAATGATGATGTAGCGCTTGCGCCATAGAATGAATGTCTTCTCCGCTTCTCCTAGAGTCTTCTCGCCATCACCTCCAGGAATGTCAAGAGGCAAATCACTAAAACCTTTTTCAGCTTTATCTACCGAGATGGTGGCATATCCTTCTTGGATTATATTCCCATGAATCCTTGGTGTCTTGGTTCGGTCGATAGGATTAACAAGACCGATAGCCACCTTGATTGTGGAATTCTCCTTCGGAATGTGTAGCTCACACGTTGTACAAGGTTCAGTGACGTCATCCACAGGGAAGCGCAGTCCTGTGTCCCCTTGATTTGGTATCTCCGTGGAAGCGCAGCTGCTTTTCAACTGAACAGATTGGCTAATGTTGATTCCTGGCTCTGATGCCTGCTTGCTTGCACTCACTGCTATTTGCACTTGCCTTTTGATTTCCTCCTGCATTCTCGCTTCAAGGTTTTTTTCCCGCTCCTGTGCTTCACGCACCGCTTCCTCCAACCTCTGGAGCCGGTGTGCCTCTTCTTCCTTCTTTCTCTGGCGACTTCTGTAGGAAGGTCTGTCCTGAGGGAATCCATGCTCCCACGAGACACTTCCTTTGCCTCTAGTTCGGCCACCATGTTCAATAGTCCCGATGGCGTATGTCAGCTCATCCTTCTCTCTGTTGGGCCTGAACGCACCACTAGCAGTAGCTCTCTGAGCATAAAACAATCTTTCTGCTGCTTCTTGCAGTCTTGCGCCATAAACGCACTTCCCTGTCTCCTGGTCTAGTGTTCCCCCATGAGCGAAAAACCAATTCTTTGCACGTTCTCCCCACTCGAGTGATTCTGGTCTGATACCCTTGGCAAGAAGGTCTGCTTCCATTTTGTTCCACTTCTTAATGGCAGTCGGGTAGCCACCTGATCCCAAGGTATGGTGGTATGTCTTCTGTTGGGCATTACGTTGGTTCTTTATCACCCGACTCACACCCTCTTCTGAAGTCTTGTACTGTACAAACTCATCCCAATAGGGCCTCTGCTTTGAGATCGGGCCTGGGACAGTAAAATCTGGTGCTATGTTCTTCTTGACATACGTCGTGTATAGGTGTTTCTTCCAAGTCTGAAACTGGGTGGCCATCTTCTTCATTGCCCAATCCCTAACTCGCTCCTTCAATTCATCACCATCTATTATATCATCATAATCATCTGTTTGGAGCGTGAAATGTACCAAGACATCATTCCAAATTAACGCCTTGTCACGATCGGAGACAAAACTGATATGAGGAGCATTGGTCTTCTTCTTCCATTCACGGGTACTAATCGGGAGCCGGTCCCGTACAAGGTAACCACAGTGGTGCACAAATTTCATTTTATTCGGCCCCCCCGGTTCTCCTGTATCCACATTGAACTCCGAGATGATGAAGCGACCCTCCAATGGCTTTTTGGGACCTCGAACATTTTTACTCTTCGTTGTAGTTGTTGATGTCGATCCAGAGGGCTACAAAACATAAACATTATTTTTAATGTCATGAGCACACATAAGACATATGATAATATATATATATAGCTAATAATAAAAAATATATACTTGGCCAATATGTTGTTGCTCATTTTGTTCAAGAGCTAAGTACTGACTCCCGTCATCTACATCCTCTTGCACGTTATTTTTAGCACCATCATCGCCGGCAACTTGAGTGCCAGTGTTGATCAAATTCATCATCAACTCCTCCTCATCCATATTTCTCGGGTCGGCCATCTAGCTTCAAAAAACAAAACCAATATATAGTACGTCAAATCTTTGCTTATTACATGCGTAAAATCTACAAACAATATGCATTATTAAATCTTGCCCCTCGATCACGGACGCAATTCGCCACACTAGGACGAACTACGTCGGTACTAGGGCGAATTAGGGCACGAGAAAGGGCGGTGTGACAAGAGTGGCGGTGCTCCACTCCGCCGTATATATGTCTGTACACATGGGTGAACGAGGGCGGCGGTGCTCCGCCGTATACATAGAAACGCATGGACGAAATGCATATGAATACAAATGACGTATATATACGTGTCGGCGCGGTGGCCGGTGTGCTGACGACGATGACGTGAGGCGGGCCGGCGTGCTGACGACGACGACGACGTGAGGCGGGCCGGGGCGGTGTCGGTGCGTGATGTTGTGATCCTATGTACCATGTGATCAACCATGTAGTCATTCATCATATGAGAAAATTCTATGTTAATAATATAAGTATAAGTCCATTATGAAATGTAAGTATATGTGTCTTATTGCTCATATAACCATTACTATTTCCGAAATGATAAGAATTTATTTTCTTCTTCTACAGGCGATCTCTGATGCTATGATATAAAGTTTGAAGATAGTCTTCCCGGAAAAAAATATGTAATGCTCATATTACTTTAGCAACATTAATATATTATATCTGTATATTCAAAGTTCACAAATGAAGAAACATGTGATATTTTTGATAAACTAAAAAACGCTTAGTTTATAAACTGGGTATCAAAATTGAGTTCCTATTTGACCATTATATATCCTACAACAAATCCTTCAAAAAAAAGACCCTACATGAATATATTTGGATAAAATTTCGTTAACAAACATTGATCTATGAAGATAGAAAAAATTCTTCTATTGAAACTGCATCTTGAAATAATGGCATATCATATAGTGATGAATATATGGCGGTTGATGGGCTGGATCATTAGCGGATGGTTCGTAGCGTTGTTTCCAAATAATATATAGCGTGTTTATTATACAAGCCATGGATTTACATCGATCTAATTAATTTCTAAAGTAATTTCATTGGTGATCCTTAATTATACTTGTCATTTAGAGTTCCAAATATTCAAAACTTGCCTTAAGATATGTTTTTATTTAAAATCATTTAGAGTTCCAAATATTCATTTTTAGTTTCTATAGATTTTGTGATTCAAAATTTGGAATTTTCAATCGACCTCGACCGTTGACATGGCTTACACCAAAGTTGTAGTTTTCGACGTGATCTATAACTCGGCAGTGGAGGGCTCGGACGAATGTACAAAGAGATCGACGAATATATCACCTCGAAGCTCGGCAGTGTACGTACTGGAGGGCCTCGGGCCGGCGCGGTGGGGCAACGCGCGGTGGAGGGCCTCGGGCGCGGAGGAGGGCGCGGTGGAGGGCCACGGGCAAGCGCGGAGGAGGGGCACGGGCGCGCGCGGTGGAGGCCGCACGAGGAAGAAGACGGCGGCGCCGGTGTCACGGAAGGCGAACGGACGCGGCGCGAGGTCGAAGAAGAGGGCGGCGGTGTTCGACGAGGAAGAAGACGAGCAGATCGATCTGCCAGGCGCTGGAGGTTATATAGCAGAGGAGAATTACTCCCGGTGCCAGCCACCAACCGGGAGTAAAAACCCTTTACTCCCGGTGCGTATTACCAACCGGGAGTAAAGGTGCCTTTACTCCCGGTGCGTGTTACCAACCGGGAGTAAAGGTATACCTTTACTCCCGGTTGGTAACACGCACCGGGAGTAAAGGCTTTTTTTTGGCGGGCCACGAAACTGCAGCCCACCTTTACTCCCGGGTGGGCTTCCCACCCGGGAGTAAAGGTGGCCTGCAGTTTCGTTTCCCGCCTGTTTTAAGCAATAGTCTTGTTAAATACAATAGAAATGCAATAGTTTTTATTAAATACATAGTAAATTAAATAAAAGGCATAAAATTATTTTGTTAAAAATATGAATTTTATTTTTGTTTATTGCACATAGGAAAAATCGATAACCTAACTTTTTTTATTTTTTGTTAGAATTATAAAACATAATGTAACTAATATTTATTATTTCGTTAATGCAAAAATGTAGTGTTTAATTAAAATTATTAAAATTATTGGTTTTGGACAGGAAATTTGTTTTCACATCATTTTAACGTTAATATTTTAATTTTTCATCACTCAGTATCCTAATTTACCTTTTTGAGAGAGAAATCCCACCAAATCAAACATTGATTTAATTTGAAATATGACATAATAAACATCTGAATTCACAATTATTACATAATATCTCAAACACACACTATATTAAATCACTATATCATCAAGTGGGCACAGCAGTGAACTTCTTCTTTACGTATGTCCCTTGGTTATGATCGCTTCGTAACCATGGAGTGTCCTCATCATTTACCAAGATGCTAGGGTCTTTGTTCACTTTGAAGGGCGGAATTCGGTCATCCTTTTCATATTCTTCTGACATGTCCGACTTGTCCTCAATTCCCACGATGACTCTTTTCCCTGAAAGAACTATGTGGCGCTTTGGCTCTTTGGTTGAGTCATTATCGTTTTTCCCTCTTTTTGGTTTGGTAGACATATCATTGACATAGAACACCTGATTCACATCCTTGGCAAGGACGAATGGTTCGTCTTTGTACCCAATATTACTAAGGTCTACTGTTGTCATTCCATACTCGTTGTCTACTGTTACTCCGCCTCCGGTCACCTTGACCCATTGGCACTTGAACAATGGGATCTTCAAAGTAGGTGCATATTCTAGTTCCCATATTTCATCTATGCGTCCATAATATGTCTGCTTATTCCCATTCGGGTCTGTGGCATCTATGCGGACACCACTGTTTTGGTTGGTACTCCTTTTATCTTGGGCTACTGTGTAGAATATGTTCCCATTTATCTCGTACCCTTTGTATGTGACGATATGCCATGATGGTTGCATAGCCAATAAATACAGTTGCTCATGGATGCTCTCATCACCTTGACATTTTTTTCGCAACCAACCGCCGAAAGTTTCCATGTGCTTATGCGTAATCCAAGCTTCAGTCTTGCCTGGAAACTCGGATCGTAAGAGATCCTTGTGTGTCTCAATATACGGATCTACCAAAGAGGAGTTCTGTAGAACTGTGTAGTGCGCTTTATTGAAATAATCATCATCCGTACCAATATATGTTTTCCTCCCTAGTGTCCCCTTTCCGCTTAGTCTCCCCTCATGTCTCGATTCAGGAACACCAATCGAGTCAAGGTCGGGAATAAAGTCAACACAGAACTCAATGACCTCTTCTGTTCCATAGCCCTTGGCGATGCTTCCTTCTGGGCGAGCACGGTTGTGAACATATTTCTTTAGGACTCCCATGAATCTCTCTAAGGGGAACATGTTGTGTAGGAACACAGGACCGAGAGTGAAAATCTCCTTGACTAGGTGAACTAGGAGGTGTGTCATAATATCAAAGAAGGAAGGAGGGAACACTAACTCAAAGCTGACGAGACATTGAACCACATCATTCTGTAGTTTAGCTAGATCAGTTGGATCAATTGCCTTCTGAGAAATTGCATTGAGGAATGCACATAGCTTTACGGTGGCTAGACGTACATTTGGAGGTAGAATTCCTCTTAATGCAACTGGAAGTAATTGCGTCATGAGAACGTGACAGTCATGGGACTTTAAGTTACAGAATTTCTTCTCTGTCACATTTATAATACCCTTTATATTCGAGGAGAATCCAGATGGTACCTTGATGTTGTTTAAGCATTCAAACATGATTTCCTTCTCCTCTTTGCTTAGAGTGTAGCTAGCAGGACGTAAGTAATGGCGTCCATCATCTGTCTTCTCTGGATGCAGGTTGTCTCTTTCTCTCAAACAACGCAGGTCCTGTCGTGCTTCAAATGTGTCCTTAGGCTTTCCATACACACCCATAAAGCCTAGCAGGTTCACACAAAGATTCTTCGTCAGGTGCATCACGTCGATCGAGCTACGGACCTCCAGGACTTGCCAATAGGGTAGGTCCCAAAATATGGACTTTTTCTTCCACATGGGTGCGTGACCGTTAGCGTCTTTCGGAATAGGTTGGCTTCCATGTCCTTTTCCAAAGACGACTTTCACATCATTGACCATATCGAGTACATCCTCACCGGTTCGGTTGCGAGGCTTGGTCAGGTGGTCTGCTTTCCCTTTAAAATGCTTACCTTTCTTTCTTACGGGGTGATTTGCAGGAAGAAATCGACGATGGCCAAGGTACACGACCTTTCGACATTTTTTCAAGAATACACCTCTAATATCACCGAAGCAGTGTGTGCATGCATTATATCCCTTGTTTGACTGTCCTGAAAGATTACTTAGAGCAGGCCAATCATTGATTGTTACGAACAACAATGCTCGCAGATCAAAGTGTTCCTGTTTGTACTCATCCCACACACGTACACCTTCTTTATTCCACAAAATGAGAAGTTCATCAATAAGTGGTCTCAGGTACACATCGATGTCATTGCCAGGTTGCTTCGGGCCTTGGATGAGCACAGGCATCATAATGAACTTCCGCTTCATGCATAACCAAGGAGGAATGTTGTAGATACTTAGAGTAACAGGCCAAGTGCTATGACTACTGTTCTGCTCTCCAAAAGGATTGATACCATCTGTACTTAAAGCAAACCTTAAGTTTCTTGCGTCATTTGCAAACTCCGGGAATTCTCTATCGATTGCTCTCCACTGGGACCCATCAGCAGGGTGTCTCAACATATTGTCTACCTTACGGTCTTCTTTGTGCCATCGTAACAATTTTGCATGTTCTTTGTTTCTGAACAGACGTTTCAAGCGTGGTATTATAGGAGCATACCACATAACCTTGGCAGGGATTTTCTTACGTGGACGTTCGCCCTCAACATCACCAGGGTCATCTCGCCTGATCTTATACCGCGACGCATGGCATACCGGGCATGCATCCAATTTCTCGTACTCTTTGCCACGGTATAGGATGCAGTCATTAGGACATGCATGTATCTTCTCTATTTCTAGCCCCATAGGACAGACAACTTGTTTTGCTTCGTAGGTAGTGGCGGGCAATTCATTGTACTTCGGAAGCATCTTCTTTTGGATTTTTAGTAACTCTCCAAATCCCTTGTCAGATACACCATTCTTTGCCTTCCATTGCAGCAATTCTAGTGTGGTTCCCAACTTTTTCTGCCCTGCATCACAAGTTGGGTACAACAATTTCTTGTGATCTTCTAGCATCCGCTCGAACTTGATCTTCTCCTTTTCACTTTCACATTCTCTTTGTGCATCACGAATGACCTGACAAAGATCATCAGCCGGCTCATCTTCTGCGGCTACCTCTTCTTCAGCTTCTCCCATTGCAGTATCATTGAAGCACGCACCATCAGGAATAATATCATTGTCGTCCCATTGTTCTTCTTCATCTTCTTCCATTACAACACCGGTTTCTCCGTGCTTTGTCCAACAAATATAGTTTGGCATGAAACCCGACTTGAACAAGTGTGAATGAAGAGTCCTTGAGCAAGGATATTCCACCGTATTCTTACATATGGCACATGGGCAGCACATGAAACCGTCGCGTTTGTTTGTCTCGGCCGCACGTAATAAAGAATGCACGCCGTCAATGAACTCTTGTGAGCGGCGATCAGCATTATACATCCAATGACGGCTCATCTGCATTACATGACATAAATATCATATTAAAACCTAGATCATAATTAATTATTTATACAACATGCGTGCCACCACAAAAGATACAAATTTATGAAAGCATCGCTACAATGTAGACAATCCCAACTACCACTAAAAGAACTAAAGCTAAAATACATTTCAGGAGCACAAGGATTTCGCGACCAATCTCAACTAAAACAGACAGATCCCCCGATTGTGCAACATCTTTGGGCTTCTTCGGCTGGATCACTGCCTCATTAGCCGCCGTATCTGCCTGTTGTGCAAGATATTTTTGCACGAGTTCAACATACTCTTCCTCCCAGTAGAAGCCTGAACATCGTCCACTGCCATCCCACTGAAATTAAAACAAAAAACTAGAACTTTAATCACAACCATCATGAAAATAGGTATAAACTAACCATAATCATTAAATACGATAAAATAACTCACATTGCGATCCGGACACTTGTAGAAGATACGATCCTTGTTGGGACCCTCCTTCTTCACTCGGTACTCCATCACAATCTTCATCTCATCACGACACTTGCCGCATGGAATGAGAGGAAGGCCCGGCCTAAGTCGCTTTGGAAACCCATGAGAGGCCGAGGACCCGGAAGCAGTTGCCATCTACTCTCTATACTCATTTTTTAATACACTATAAATTTCTTCTTTTATAAACAAATAAAATTAACAAACTATAAAATTATCTAGATCTCTAAACAATGATATTTTTAATGGTCATTGTGTTCTCGTCTTTTACTGCGGCAGGTAAGTAATTCATATGATATTTCCGCAAATTAACAGAAGAATGGGAATGTACACACATAACAGACTACTACGACGATATCGGGACGTGTGAATAAATAACCATCCGTACTAGTTGACCTTGCTTACGTGATCATCTCGGCGAGCATTTCTCCACCGGACAGCACCGTACTTGGTCAAGGAAGAGCTCCGATTCTATGAGGAAGGGAACACGGTCTCCCACGACCGTTGTCGCTCTCCCTCGTAGAATCAAAGCTCCTCCTTGATGTCCGTTACCGCTCGACAGAGAACATGCTTGCCGAGCTGAACACGGTCCGCAAGTTCAACTAGTACGGATTTTCTATAATTTTCTAACTATTTTCTAAGTTTTTATTTATATATACTACGTTTAGGTACGGTGATTGACAGACTACTACGACGATATCGGGACATGTGAATAAATAACCATCCGTACTAGTTGACCTTGCTTACGTGATCAGCTCGGCGAGGATTTCTCCACCGGACGGCACCGTACTTGGTCAAGGAAGAGCTCCGATTCTACGAGGAAGGGAACACGGTCTTCCACGACCGTTATCGCTCTCCCTCGTAGAATCAAAGCTCCTCCTTGACGTCCGTTACCGCTCGGCAGAGAACATCCTCGCCGACCTGAACACGGTCCGCAAGTTCAACTAGTAAGGATTTGCTATAATTTTCTAACTATTTTCTAACTTTATATTTATATATACTTTAACCTTCTTTCATGTAAATATGCAAGCTTAAAGTGATTTTGAGCTCAAATTGCTTACAAATGAAAAAAAACCACAATAAAGAACCATAAATATATATAGTGAATAAAATGGCATAAGAAAATGGTAAAAAATGAGAGTATGAGATTGGTAACCTTTACAACTGAAGAATCGACGGAGGAATCGAAGAATGGATGGAGGAACAATGGAGGGAGGGAGGAAGCAAGAACACTACTGCAGTGAGCTTCAAAATGTGCTGAGCTCGGGCTCGGGGAGGAAGGAGGAGACGGCCGATTTATAAAGGGAGAACATTTAGTCCCGGTTGATAGATCCAATCGGGACTAAAGGTAACTTTCCAACCCCGGGCGCAGCCACGACCCGGGAGTAGACCTTTACTCCCGGTTGGAGCCACAAACCGGGAGTAAAAGTATACCTTTAGTCCCGGTTGGTGGCTCCAACCGGGACTAAAGGTCCCTGCCACCTCTGTCTGGCGCAGTAGCCGTTGGGCAGGGACCTTTAGTCCCGGTTGGAGCCACCAACCGGGACTAAAGGTATTTCTAGTCCCGGGGGCAAAAAATTCCGGGACTAGAGCCCATTTTAGCCGAGGATCAAAGGTCTGTTCTCTACTAGTGTCCCCTACGTGGCCAACAACAGCATACAAATATGTTCCACATGTAGCCAAGCTAACTTAACTGATTTGTGCCTAAATTGTGGTTATTGGAATGGATTCTAATTCAAAGATTCAAATGGAGCCTAATTCTACTTAAATTTAAGAAAGCCTTCGGGGCATACATGCACATCGAACAAGGCCTAACATGGTCTTCAACGTATTTGGAGCCACAGATTACGTAAAAGTTCCATCAACAATAATAATTAAGTCTGTTCGATCAGTGTAGGTAACCGAAAGGGGCTGTTTGTCTCTATCATAAAAATAATCCAAACAAAACCCTAAGCTTCAGGGAACACGTGCACATGTCTTGGTTATCGTTCTCAAACTTTCTTCTCTTGAATAATAGATCGTTCAACAGCAACGAATACTCAGTTTGGATCTTGGCAGCATATGTTCCCTCAACTGTTGAATTAGTCTTTAAGGATATACTATGATATAAAACGATGAACAAGTCAATGGTCATTGCTACACACGTATATATAATTATATGTGGGTACAAAGTACAACCACCTAGACATGTACCAGCAATATATTGATGCCGTCCAACAGGTACTATATACTAGAAGTATTTAGGAGTACTATACATCTGTCAAAAAGGATGCAACTATAAATTGGGTGTTAGTTAAAGTATTTTATGTTTAACCAAGTTTGTAGTAAATATTATTCACATTTATGGCTCCAAATCAATTTATTAATGAAAATACATTTTGTAATTAATATAATCACTACCGGAAACAGTGGTTTTGCCGTGTGCCATAGGCACTCGGCAAAACCCACAAAACACTTGGCAAAGGTTTTATCGAGTGTAACACTCGGCAAACAGCACACGGCATCTACAGTGCCGGCAAACGTCTCTTTGCCGAGTGTTTTCTATCGGGCACTCGGCAAATACTTTGCCAAGAGCTAAAACCGACGCTCGACGAAAAAAAGTAACGCAACGGCGCGGAGACGGTCACGGCGCGTTTGCCGAGTGTCCCAGACCTGACACTCGGCAAACCTGCCTTCTTTGCCGAGTGTCAAATACCAGACACTCGACAAACCTGTCTTCTTTGCCGAGTGTCAAATACTGGACACTGGGCAAAGACTGGCCCAGAACGTACAAATGTTGGCTTTTTGCCGAGTGTCACAGCGTAGATACTCAACAAAGAAGCCATTTTAGTCCCAGAATGCATAGAAATTTGCCACATCCGATTGTTTTTACCCTGGCACTCGGCAAAAGGCGTCTTTGTCGAGTGTAACACTCGGCAAAGCGACCATATATTCCCTGTTTTTATTGTTCGGTCACGTATAACGTACTCCACTCAAATAAACATTACAGGCATCACACATAGTTCACACTAAGCATCACAGGCAGATCATATAGATATATCGACAACACATAAATACAAATAAACTTCAGAATCACTAGTAGGTTCATTCAGAACCTACAAATAGTGACAAGTAGTCACAGGTAATCCATAAATGCAAATGCAAATAAAATCACAAGTAGTCACTTAGGCCACGGGTTCCACTGCGACCACGCTGGGTCATGAGGCTCATTTGATGTCGTCGATTGATTCTGCACGAAGGAGAAGAGATTGCATGTGTGAGACAAGATTGCACACAAGTATGGTCTCTCTGCTACCTAACTAGTATAACCCTTGCAACTATCAGCAATATCTTCTCAGTTGCATTGTGCTCTAGTATGATTGCTTAAGTACTAGTTGGTAACAAACATATGGCATTAGTCACTAAGTTTCTAGTGTCTGGGCATCTTTGTAAGATTGATTCTACATAAACTAGAAACGATGATTATAAGATTGTAAAGTGACTCATAGTGCCTGAAACAGTATTTGGAGTAGGTTGAGGAGGAGGGACTAGCATCGGTGGTAGAGGTTGACTGATTGTAGCGTAAACACCCCTCATATATTCAAACATCTACAAGCCGCTCTACCTCCATCATATGTCGCTCTGCCTCCGCCCTATGCCGCTCTGCCTCTATCTTTGCCTCTAGCTCCTCCTGGCGCCTTGTTTCTTGTTCTAGCTGAGCCTACAATATTTTATCCCAATATTATAATACAATGCAAAAGTATATAAAAATCAATGAAAGATGAATAAAACAGAAATAACCTGGAGTGTGTTCATCTGGAACCGTGTAGAGTCCGAACGTGGGCGTATCGTGGGGCTGGAACTCGTGCTTCGTGCTCGAATCTGGGAGAGAGGGAGTACTGGCCATGTCGATTGTGTCGTCGCCAATCCAAAACCAACAATGCTTCTTGCCTCCTCCCGCCCTCATGACCACTTCTCCATCAAGGTCATGGGCGCTCGGATCATACTTTGGGCCATGGACCACCCTTGCCATCGATGTGTATCCATTGAGGCGGTTCTAGATGGACTCGTTGTTGTACACTGAGGGCGAATCCTTCGGGTTTTAGGCGACGTCGGTCGTCGCCTTCCCCTTGTGGGCCAAAGCATATGCCATGAACTGGGAGCAAGGCTCGCCACCATGTGCCACCGACTATAAAAGAAGCAATATGATTTGAAATTATGCAGAGTTGAGCGTTAGAATAAAGAAATGAATTCGTGTACCCATCTAGCCGCGTATTCTGAGGGGTTGAGGTTGCCTTGATGGTGTGGCGCACCCGGCATCAGCAAACGCTGCTTTCGACAAGCATTGTGATTCTCCTCCTATGCAGGGTCGCACCACCTGTCCACCATTCGGGCCCAGCACTACAGATCATAGGGGCACCACCACGGAGGCACCTACGTCATCAAGTATATGACATATAAGAAGATGAAATTAAGCATAATTAATCTTAGAAAAAATAAGTATTAATGTTCTATATTTACCTTCTGGTATTGTTCTGGGGTTAGCCTCATGGTTCTTGCCGCACTTTTAGGGAGCCTCACTCTAAGAATTTCTATGTGGTATTGGATCATGGCCTGGATGCACGCCTCATAGTGCATGTCCTTGATGAGTTTCTTGGCGGCTTTGTTAGCCACAGCATCCGCCTTGGCCTCGTATCCCTCCTCGCATCTAAAGAAATCCTGCATATAGACGCGATGTATACAGTCATTATTTCAATAATGTCCAATCAATGTGATGTATTGAGCAATGTAGTGCGAGAAAGACTTACCCAAAGCTCAGCCTTGACACGCTACACCTTCTCGGTGAATACCCTGCCATCCCGATCAGGGGCGTCGAGACGGCGACATAGTGGGCCCACGTGTAAGCTGGCTCGATAGTTCCGCCAAACTGCACTAGGCCAGGGAACTTTTCCTTGATCAAAAGACCAAGGATGCTGTTCACATGGTGTGTGTGATCACCTCCACCGACCTTCCTCCAACCTTTGTCCAAGTGATTAAGATAAATTATTAGTTTCTATTGTAATTTTGAACATATCAAACGAAAAATTAGTGATAACATCTAAAGTTACTTACTTGTCTCTATCGGGTCAAATCAATGGGCGTCTCTCAAGAGGTATTGGTCGCCTCAGGAGGGTCGAGGGACCTCGCTACCACACACGCGACAAAGTAGAGGAAGAGGTACCCCATGTCTCCTCCTCCACCCCTACCTCCTCCTCCATCCCTGCCTCCTTCAACTCCACCCCTACCTCCTCCTCCACCTATACCTCCTCCTCCTCAGAGGATGAGTGAGCGAAAGGTAACTCAGACGACGACAAAGGTACAGGCGACGATGGCCTCGTCTTGCCTCTACCCTTCCCTTGACCCCTGGATCTACCCTGAGGTCTCTTTTCGAACCCCTCAGCTGCATCGGACCCTTTACGCGTCGTTGTCACTTTTGAGTAAAGCGACGTTATCCTCTTCATACCGCCCACCATTGTTCAATCACCTACAATTAAAAATAGTAAACCAATTAGCACAGATAATACATCAAAATAGATGCAAAATAAAAAAACATACTTAGAAAATCAATTAGCATGAATCATATATGTATTAGAAATAATCATCATGATCAGGATTAGCTGGATCATAAGTCACATCATCACTATCACGCATGTCGATATAATCATCCTCATGCTCCAAAGGAGGAATGTCGTCATCACCGTCATTGCTTAGATGTAATCACTGAAGTAATTCTAAGTCCTTCACATTCTGAACCTCGTCTCTAGAGTCCTCGTCAGCACCACTTTCATTGTCTACTTCCATACCCTGCTTCGGTTGGATCCTCGGTATGAATGGAAGGTACCGTAGGATCTTCATGGGGACGGCAAGCTGCCTCTTCTGACCATCACTAGAGTCTACCTCCAGGAACCTAGATGATTTACACTTCACACAGTACTTTGCTTCCGCATGTTCTTTCCTAAATAAGATGCATCCCTTTGGACAAGCTTGTATCTGCTCATATGGCATCTTAAGTGCACGAAGGAGTTTCTGTGCCTCATACATGCTCTTTGGTAGGATGTGACTATCCGGAAGTAGGCTACCAACAATTGTCAACATAACATCGAAGGCTTCTCGACTCAAGCTAAATTGGGACTTTATGGCCATTAGACATGCAATGGCATCCAGTTGAGAAACCTTGGCATGCCCGTGAAGGGGTTGTTGTGCCATAGACAACATATCATAATATGCCTTTGTGGTTGGCTCTGGCTCCTCCTCCCTACGTCCTTCATCGAAGTATGCTTCATGATAGTCATTTAACATGTCTCCTACACCGACATCAGCATCAAAATCCTCGATGCGTAGTTGTTTACACCAAAATTTGGGGAGAAGAATGCGGGAACTCGAAGCTTCCAAAATTGTGTTGATCAAGGACTCAATTGCATGAAGATCAATATCAGCTAATTTAGAGGAGGCACTGGAATTGGCTCCCTTTGAATGACGTCAGCAGACAACGATAATGGGCTACGGTTGGCATCCAGAAATACATATCGGGCGCTACAAAAAGGGAAATATTAGGGTCCAAGTTATCTTAAGTTAGAAATGTTCTCTTATATACTAAAGATTGTATTGAGTCATACTTGAGTAGAATTCATGTTTAGGCTCCTGGGTATAAATACTGAACCCCAGCTATTGTAAAAGACACAATCAATCAAATACAAGTTACTTACTTTTTCGGCTTCCGGCCACCCCTTTGGAGTAGGAGTAGAGTAGATCTCGGTGAGTTCTTCAGCGAACAGGGCTGCATCGGTCCGGCCAACCTCTGGCTTGTCTGTAAGTACTGTCATGGCTCATACTTCTCTTCGTACAGCTACATCGATCTGGTCGACCTCCACTACGACTCTGGTATAAGCTAGCTATCGACTCTTGTCTAGTTCAAGTATGACTACATCGATCCTGGTCGACCTCCACTGCTCGAATTAGATTAAGGTCAAGTTATTGGCTCTTCCTAAGAGTGACAATCTTTGGTAGATTCATTAAGTTATCGATATTGCTGATGTTCTTATCGTCATTAGTTTGCTAGCAACATCAACCTGCCCGATCGAGATCGATTTAGATCGGCCTCATATCCTTTGGGTCCATCGTTTGCTTTGTCACAACACAATACTTCTTACAATGAATGACGGGTTATGTCTTATCGGCTATTCTACTTCGATCTTGGTCCCACATAGTATGTGGTTAAGGCACGTATGATCTTGGAGAGGTTTGCTGGTTAGTTAAATCTAGTCTACGGTTCACTATTATGGTTGTAACGATCCGGTTGATCCCCACTAATAGCACTGTAGGTTGGAGGATGCTAGTTAGTAGATCTATTCTTGATTAGGCATGATCTCAACTGTTTGCTATGCCTGCATCGGCTAAATAGCCGATCGCTTGTGCATTAATGCCTACAGCATGTTTACATGATTCTGTCAAGCAAGAATAGATCTGTGTACTTTAAAGGTTTGATTTGTTGTCTTTTTCACGGCATGCATCGATCCAGGTCGAACCCCACTGTTAGAGATAGCAAGTTGAGTCTGAGGAGTCCATAGGCTTGTTCATGTGAAATAGTCGATTGTTCACACATTGTAGTTCTCTTCACCTTTTAGCTGATTCATCCGAGCCTTCACGTATAGCATGTCTTTCAAAAAGCCTGTCGAAGTGTAGATGGTTTTACGAATTCTTCTATTTTAGTTTGTTATTATCATCATTGCTGCCATCGATCTAGTTGAACCTCACTGTTGAACCTCACTGTTGATGATAGCAGATTAGATTCAGAGCATTTATAGGTCGATTTGTATTAGACAGTCGATTTGCTTGCATGCTATATCTTTTATCGTTAGATTCATCGGCTCAATGATTTATATGGGTAATATCCACCTAGCTGATGATCTCATTTACATATACGTGTACTGTACCTGTCAACATAAAATAATCAATTGCTACCCATGAGCTTTACAGTCTGTAACAGCCAATTTCTGTGCGTATTGGCTATTTAATCATTCTTCCCATATGGCTGCTCCTAAAGTGGCACACTTGGAACTGTCTGGGCATAGACCGGCACGTTCCACCTTAAATTACTGATAAACTTTCTCTTCTTGTCAATTACAGGGTCAAATTGACTAGCACGTCTTGGGAGGAATATGCAGGATCGATTATCCCTATGTTGAAGCCAAACGGATCTCTAGCTCCATCGAGCAGGCCCTTCTAGCTTGCTTGTGTGTTGACATGTTTTTGTGCCGACACATGTTCTGGCATGCCTAGTGGGACCCCACAATCGTTATGGTGGCTTACAACAACAACGACATCCTTATGGTACCTTATGAAGACCTACCTGATGGAGATAAAGATGTCATCAGTAAAACTATAGATGAATTTTAGAACAACTGTTTGTTGTCCTACATCAAGACACGTGACAATACAATTATTTAGAAATATCCGCTTCTGAGAGTTCTGTTGCATGGCAGACAGATGCAGATGAAGCTGAAGACAGGCGTTTCTTCATGGAAGCTATGAACAAATCTGTTCATGATGCCATATCAAACCATAATGAAGTTTTCTTAAACACGTTCCACAATACCATGAAAGAGGTGTTTCATAGGTTTCCAATTGATCAGGTTGGACCAGCTTATTACAATATTCCACATCCGTTGACTCAGGGGACTAATCAAGCCAGTACTAGCCATCAAGAAGCGGCACCAGTTGATAATGATGATGTCTAGGTAGTTCAGAGTTCATCTGAGCAAGTTCAAGGTACTACTACAAATTAGATATAATATAATCCTAGATTATCAGTGCAGCACGTGCAACAGCCGATGGCGCAAGGTCAAAACTAGATGGTTAATTATGGCACATCAGGCCACATACCATCGTCAGCTCAAAAAATAGTGCCACTAGTTCAAAGGATTCATAGAGATATAGATCCTAACATTTACAACTAGAGACTTTAAGCAGCAAACCAGCAGAGGACCCATCAGATAGAGATTCCACAAGGGTATCATTATGGCATGGATTACAACACCAGTCACATGATTCCAAATTCAAGGTATCAAGGTACTCAAAGCTTTAATCCACATATGGGTCAGCAATTGCAGAGAGATTCAAATTCAAATGTTGATGGGTTGTTGCTTAGAGTGACCAAGATGATGAAGAATTAGTTTGGTTTGAAGCCAAAAGGGCAGACCTTCTCGTACAAACTGCCCATATCTAGAATGGTATGATTTGGTCACTCTTCCTACAAATTACAGGTTCCCAGCATTTGCTAAGTTCACTTGGCCAAGACAACACAAGCACAATAGAACATATCCGTCGGTATCTTACATAGTTGGGTGAAGCATCCATTGAAGAGGTCCATCGAGTTCAGTTTCTTCTCTTTGTCCTTGTTCAGGACCAGCCTTCACTTGGTTCTCATTACTATCAGTTAACTCTATTGCCAATTGGGCTGACCTAGAGAAGAAGTTTCATACATATTTTTACACTGGGATGGAAGAAAAGAAGATTACCGATTTGATAACTATAAGGTAGAGCACTAATGAATCAGGGCACTGAGTTTCTTCAGAGGTTCTGAGAGACTAGAAATTTGTGCTTCTCATTAACCTTGGTTGATGATCAGCTAGCTGCTTTGGTTGTTCAAGGAATGTTACCAGCATAGAGAGAGAGAAACTACTGGGACAAGAATTTGATAATTTAGGTCAATTGGCTCAATGAGTGGCAGCGCTCAATAGCCAATTCCAGAATATGCACAGAGATACCCGATTCTAGAAAAGTACCACAATGGCCAAAGCCTATAATCCATATTTTGTCGATGACTGCTATGAGGAAGAAGAAGTTGTCATGGCTGAATGGAATTGGGGTAAGAAGACAGTAATGGTGCCAAATCCTTGGGGAAGAAGAGTCAAAGAGAGCTATGACTTCGACGTCACCAAATCAGACAAGCTCTTTGATTTCTTGCTCGAGAAAGGATAGATCAAGTTGCCTCGATAATCATGTCATGCTTGCCCCTGATCAGTTGAAGAATAAGATGTTCTACAAGTTTCATAACGCTACATCTCATTCTACTAATGAATGCAGAGTTTTCTGGTAGCATATATAGAGGGCTATTCAGCAAGGAAGGCTCAAATTTAATATGCCTCGGAAGATGAAAGTTGATGATAATCCTTTCCCAGAAGATCAGAACATGGTCGATGCTAGGCTGCTCAAAGGGAAGACGAAGGTCCTAACATCAACTAGTTCAAGAGAAACTGGAACAGTCGATCCCGATATGCAAATATTGGCTAATGAATACAGAGAAATTAGAAGGTGTCATGACCAACAAAAGAGCTGATATGAGCAGGGAGAAACGGCAAAGGATGGGACAACAAAGCCACATGTTACATCTCAAATTTTGTTGAATAAATGGCAGTGACAGAAGGAAAAGGATTATCAGCGTTGGTTAGACGAGCAACAATACCAGCGTCAACAAGAAAAAGAGAGGTATGAAAGAAAGCAAGCGGAATCACATTGGAATTATCTTTTTTTAGACATTGCTGGAACGAAGGTTTGAAATTGCCTACCAGAAATAACTGTCCAGAGTGCAGCAAACAATATTAAGAGTTTAGGCAATCTCAAGCCAACTACCGGTGTATCCATACTCGAGATACGTATCTTCGTAACAACATGGATCGGCGCTTAAAAATAGAAGTGTTCATGATCAGCTTAGAAATCAAGTTGTTGATCAAAACTGGGCTAATTATGAAGAAGAAAGTAATGAGAAAGGATATATTTGGTAGGAAGGCTAATGGTGTCTAGGAGGTCTGACAAAAAGCTAGAAAAGAAGAGTGCAACGGCTAAGGAACAAAGAACTGGAATAGACTCAAGCATCTAGTAGACCTCAAGTATGGCGTGCTAAGCAAACAGCCGATAGAAGGCAACCATCAGCTAATATGCAAATGGCTTTTTTGTTGCCGTCAGAATTCAGAGCTCTAGCAAATCAAGAAGTTTATTCAGATTTTGATGAATCAGAGTATGAAGAAATGGTTGCCAAGTTAACAGTTATACAGCAGGCTATATTCGATAAGCCAGTCAAGCATTGGCACTTAACAGTTATACAGCAAGTGCTTCTATCAATCTTATGCCTTACACCACTTTTTGTAAACTTGGCAAGGGACCAGGAGATTTGATTAAGACTGACATGATGCTTAAGGATTTTGGGGGTAATGCGTCTAAGACCCGGGAGGCAACGAACATCAAACTGACAATCGAGAGTAAGACTATGCTCACCATGTTCTTCATCATCAATGGAAAAGGATCATATAGTTTACTCCTTGGTCATGATTGGATTCATGCAAACTATTGTGTGTCATCAACCATGCAGCAGTGTTTGATTCAATGACATGGAGATGATGTCGAGCTGGTTCATGCTAATGAGTCTGTGAGTATCACAACAACCGATCTAGTATTTTGGGAGCTAGAAGACTTCGAATGCTTTTCTAGCAAGTTGTGGGAAGGAGGCTTCATTAAGATCAGTAATGAAAGCCAACAGCCGATCCAAGCAATCAGCTCTGAGAGTTTGTTTTAATGGATAATCATGGCTTCACGTCGGCTGATGAATTAAAGGTAATAAACATTAGTCATAAAGATAAGCCTAGGTCAATATATGTAAGCACTAAATTGGATCCTGAGTACAAACCAAAGTTGATAAATTTATTAGAGGTTCTTTTGCTTGATGAGATGCTTGAATTAGATTAATCAAATTGTTCAAGTTTTGATCTAAACAGTTCTGATGCAACCTATCAAGAAGCGAGCAGTGGAAAGTAATTGAAGGAGTATTATCTTAACATTTAGATCGATGCTTGATAGCCGGTTCGTTTAATCGTCTGCTCTAATAGCCGGTACTGGAAAGGTATCGCCTTTAGTTCAAAATAAACCCGAAGATGTAAGAGCCGATACGATATGTATCGCCTATAGAGCAAAAAACAAAAATGAAGACAATCGTGACATATATGAGGGTATTGCACTAAGACATGGTCATGAAAGAGCAGAAGATTCCATTCATTAAGTTTGCCCTAAGTACAAACTGATCAAAGACCTTGTTCACCACATCCTGAGCGGATGTGATGTCAACAATGGCCTCCGCTGCGATGACAAACTCTTCGATCAGATCCTCATGCTCCTCGGGGCTATCGCCCATCGGGAAGCTAGTCTCCATGGCGTGGAGCTCGTACCTGGTCTGGAGGCATCATGGCCAGCGCCACCGATGGGCCATGACGAACGTCGTGAAGGGAGATCACCTAAACGTGGGCCGGAACATCGTGGAGGCGAGCGTTGATGAGAGGACCCCAAGCATTGATGGTGTCCGTGGCCATGTTCGTCGCCAGTTGGAGGGACTCCAACTGCACCATTAGGGCTGACGATTATAGAAATAGGAGAGCTATCAATATAGAAGTGATGGAAATCAGAATGGAGGCGTTCTTGGAATTCATCTTACCCGCCACAATGGTGTTAGACTCGGTTAGCTGTGCCCGAGCGGCACTGGCCTCTTCTTCAACGACGTGAAGGGGAGCTTGAGAGACTCTGAGATGGATCTCAAGCTAGTCGTTCTCCCGAGTCACCTCAGAATAACGGTTTTGGGCCACCCACCATTCTCGAAGGAAATGTCAAGCGTCGTCGCCGTTGTACGAGTCAGAGGAATCCAATGACGAGGCTGGCCCAGAAGATGCAGCATCAGAGGGCTCACTAGCCCTAGGAAGAGGATGAAGACTATCATTCAAAACAAACCTATGGGCAAGTCAGAACAGTTCATCATCATGAATAGAAGATTCCAATCTCACCTCCTATGTCGAAGACGCTGGTTCGGTTGTCCTCCGGAATCTCCTCTGCTGCACGCTTGCCTCGGTTGTCCTCACCGGCCATTGAGTTGATAGGATCTACTGGAAAGGGAAGAAGGCCGCTACAGAGTTTTGCGAGGGTGGAGAAGTGCAAAGGAACAGGAGTGGTTGTGAATGTAGATGTGTTTGAGACCATAACCCTTGGCTAGTATTTGAAGCCACGGAGTGAAGAGGTGGATGCCTCAGGACGTGCAAAAGGCAACCGCAATTAATAGAAGGCGAAGCACCACTTCACTAATACTGAAGAGAATACATCGCTGGGTGACTAAGGATAGAAGATCGAGGGGTTCTTCTAATAAAGGTTGTGTTTTTAGACTTAATTGGATTAAGGTTGAAAGTCTAGAATCAGCAATTTTCAAATCAGCTCTTGAGCCAAAACAAGAAGTACAATTAGACAACAAAGAGTATAGCTACCACTGACTCTACATGAGATATATGTTGGTACACGAATTACAAGTCTAGAACATCCTAGATTGCTTTCAACATTTCTAGCTGGATGGCATCAACTTCTGTGATTTGTTGCTTATCTTCTTTGGTTGATCCAGGAATGTTCTCGAGGCTACTTTGGATGGCTCTGCCTTCTCTAACTTTGGCCAACAGTTCCTGTTTCTTTTGTCTAATGGCATCGGGTATTTGAGCTAGGGTGGATTATGACGATCGATGGTAGCCTTCATGTTTTCTAGCTCCTTCTCGAGTTCTGGACGCTTAATTTCCAGTTGAGACAACTCTAGGCCAATCTTGAGGGAGGAGTTCTTCAAATGATCAATCAGTTGTGTCAGCTCTTTAGCCTCTTGCCTATTGGAGTTCCCCTTGGCCAATAAGGTTTCATGGTTGGACAGGTTCCTCTAGGCCTTTATCACCTTTGAGACTTGATCTTCAATAATGGATAAGGGTAACAAGACTCTAGATAGAACTAGGGATGGATTATCCTTAATAGCCAAGAAGACTCTTTGCATTGAATCAACATCTTAGACCAAATTGGCTATATTCTTCTCAAACATTGGTCGTGCATCCCTTAGCCGATTTCTAGTCTCTTCTGACAAAGCTAACTTAGAGGAGGCGACTGATGAGTTGATCTGGTCTTAATCTAGATACTCATGATTAAAAGAGTAGCTCAGAGCTAGAAGATTGAGTGCCTATATATAAGAAAATCTTGATTAGGAGGTTTGGATCAGTTTATAATAAAATGAATGGTGAAAGTGGATATGGTACCTTTTCTGTGGTAATCTCTATCTGAAGAGAAGGAATAGCATATGATGCACTAGTAATATCTGGATGAATCAGCTCTGAACTCTCAACATTGAATGGTGAAAGTGGATATGGTACCTAAATCAACCGCCTCAAGATGGCAAGCCATTCTAGCTTTATAGTATGGGAAGTTAGTGCCGTCAAAGTGCGGAGGCCTAGCAGTATCCATCCCAACCACTCTAAAATAGCGTCGGCTCAACGGCGGTTAAGCCAAAGGTCCAAAATGAGCCAACCTGCTCTGATACCAATTGAAAGGGACCATGACGCCTAAGAGGGGGGGGTGAATTAGGCAACTTAAAATTCTAACTTCAAACTATGGCCTCTTTTTCTACCTCTAGCAAAACCTATGCAAAAGATAATCTATCTAGATGTGCAACTACGATTTTGCTAGTGTGTTGCTATCTCTACCGCAAATGATGATGATATGATCAATGTAAATGCGGAAGCTTAAAGAGCAAGGTAGAGATATGCAAACTCCCGTCGATGACTCCGGTATTTTTACCGAGGTATCGAGAAGCGCGCAAGCTTCCCCCTAGTCCTCGTTGGAGCCCCTCGTAAGGAATCCCTCACAAGGGCCAAGCTCCTGATCGGGTAACTCCGTGGATAGCCTCAGGCCTTCCCCACGCGCAAGTGGGTCTCCGATGTGCCTTCCGGCAAGCCTCTCCCGGATGCTTCCCGCCGTCTTCACTATCAAGCTTCCGGCTGAAACGCCGCGGGCCTTGTTCCCTTCGGTACACGGTGGCGGCCGCACCACAAACGCGGTTGGTGCGATCTCGCAAGACTTCAAGCCCCTCCGATGTACAACACTTGTGCTCGCAAGCACGGGGTGGCAAGAGGTATGCAAACCTCACTAAACACTAGGCAAACACCTAGAGCAAGCGCATGAGCAGTGGTCTAATCAACCTAAGCACTTCGCAAAGCACTTATGCTAATCACCTAATAACACACTAAGCACTATGCATGTGGAGATCACTAAAATGGTGCATCAACACCCTTGGTATGTTTCATCAGCTCCACACACTTCAAATGGCCGGTTGGGGGTTGTATTTATAAGCCCCACTGAGAAAGTAGCCGTTGGGGTCGAACTCCCGCAATTCTGCTACTGACCGGATGCTGAGATCGTCCTGACCGGACGCGTCCGGTCGTCTCGACCGTTGCAGCCACGAACTACCGATCAGACGCTGCCAGCGTCCGGTCGCCTGCCACCGGACGCATCCGGTCGCAGTTTCGCGCGCCTGGAACCTCTCTGTACTCGATCGGACGCTGTGTTTCTGCGTTTGGTCGGTTGCCACTAGCGTCCGGTCCTCGTGTCCGGTCGCCTGTCTACCGAGCCACCGGTCCAGCGTCCGGTCGCGCTTTCAGTGTCCGGTCCAGCGTTCGGTCACCTCTGCGAGCTCGTTTCTTCGTGATCTTGCGTACGGCTTGGTTCCTATCTTCGTGCTTGGACTTTGCTTGATATCTTGGGTCTTCACTTGTGCTTCTAATGTTTTGCTTGAGGTGTTGATCATCGGATCATCAAGTCGCCTTCGTCCAAGTCACGTCTTGCACCCTATTGGACTACAAAACAGACACTTGCAAATTCATTAGTCCAATTTGGTTGTGTTGGTCATCAAACACCAAAATCCAAAGTAAATGGGCCAAGGGTCCATTTTCCTTACAGAGTGCCTATTGATGCAATGGATGACTAGGGCCCCTTTCTTTGATCTCTATGATCTGTTTAGACAGAGGGGTCTTGTGCTAGATAATATCAATTCCACTGTTGAGGAACAGGTTTCAATGTTCCTGCATGTAGTTGGTCACAACCAGAGTTTTAGAGTGGTTCACCAAGGTCCATAGAAACAATATGTCGGTTCACTCCTCCATAACTGACATTCACTGCCAACGCCGATCACTACCAGTTGTTTTGGATCCAACAGTGATAGAGTATCACTGTCGGTTCGTATCTTCAACCAGTAGCGGTAGCATAACCGACAGTGATAGTTGTTTTACGAAAACAATCATAACTTTCTCATATAAGATCGAATTAGGATAAACTTTATATCAATATTGTAGAGTTTAAAGAGAACTCTAAAACTTTGTAGTTGACAATTTTTTTAACTTGAGATGGTTTATAAGTCCAAATATTTGAATATGAGTTCTCAAATCAGATTTGACATGATTAACAATGTCGAATGGAGATAAAGTCAACATCTATGTTCTGTACTCGATGAGATCTTCACCTTTGTAGTTAATAACTTTTTCATTAAAGATTGTTTTGACTATCAAATATACAATATAATATTAAAAAATGTGTAGTTATACTAAAAGTATAACGCCAGCTCTATAGTCTCATGTGTTGCTTAGCTTAGTTGGTACGTGCACTCGAAAAAAAAGCTAGTATATTAAATGTATACATGCTAGTATCTGAGGCTGTCATGATCTATATTCTAAAATTAATTATGAAATTGCCTGATACTTCAACAATTATATCTCACAAAATCACGTAGACTGCACTATTTGAGCAAATCTCAGGAGTCAACAGTATATGGGTATAAAATGCACCGGCCCTTTCAGAATTGTGTTGCAATTGCTGCTAGGGTGACCAACCTCTCCCCGATGTGTATACAAACAAATACTACATGCGCCAGGGCTCGAGGCCAGAGGTGCTTTTCTTGGTATTGGTACAGGATAGCACACATGCTTAAGCAAAGAACATTCCGTTGAGTTCTTTTGGCATGTGCTACAATATGCTCACAATGAGCCAATGCATGTCGAGTCTTTTGACAAAGCGAGACGATTTAACTAGCTCGAAGATGAAAGAAGGGGTGAGCATGCCTACCTAATTTAGTCCATGTTGCACTACTACAAAATAGCACTTCACTACCGACCTCATCACTGTCGGAATTAGGAGAACCGGTAGTGTTGACCCTTCACTGTTGGTTCTTGGCTCTGAAAACCAGAAATTGATTTAGGATGTGACCGAACCGGTAGTGATGACAACTATGACTGTCGGTTTGTGTCTTTAACTGGCAGTGGATTGATGGCCACATATCACTACCGGTTCAAACCAAGAGCACAGTGATTGGGCTCTATCTCTGTCGGTTCTAACCAAGAACCGACGGTGATAAGCCTACAGCACAAAAAGGCTACAGCCGTCCTCTCCTTCCTCCTCTCTTCCATCCCGAGAACAAAGGCGCGTGTTTGGGCCCTTCTCTTTATTGTTGCCGCTGCTCTTTACCATGAAGCTAGCGCTTGGATTTTGAAGAATGGCTTGATCTTTTTCTTTAAGGTTAGTAACAAACATCCACTCCTTTGATTTTATTGCTTAATTAGCTTTATTTTGATGGCTATATTGCTTGATTCTCATTCTAGTTCTTTCTCTATTCTGGAGAGCACTTTTCCAATTGGACATTTGTGCAAGGCTCAAATTGTGGTGAATCCATCATCCAAAAGGTTGGTATCTATAAATATATTTAAATTTCTAGCTAATTATTCCATGGTGGTCAAGATCATCATTGTTAGTATATGATGCTATAATTAGTTCTTAGAAGTAGAGTAGATTCTTTTACAATTTGTTGAGAAAAATAATCTGTGTCACATAACAACGTATTGTTTGGAGCTACATTGTTGTTCATGATCATGTCTCCAATTTTATATTTTTTTTAAATTAGTGTCTCTATTTTTATGTGGTATGGAGTAGAATAATTGTTCTTTATTATTGTGCAATAATTTTTTTATGGGGCTGCGTTTTTCAATTTATATGGGCATTGTTTGGAGCTACATTGTTGTTCATGATCATATCTCCAATTTTAGTCTTTTTTAAAATAAGTGTCTCCATTTTTATGTGGCATGGAGTAGAATAGTTGTTCTTTATTATTGTACAATAATTGTTTTTTACTATGATTTTCAATTTACAGGGCCGGGGCTACCAATTTTAATTTTTCAATAATTAGTGTACAATAATGTTTTTCCAAAAATAATACTTTTGAGCTACAATTGTTGTTCATGAAGCTTGATTTCTTATTAATTCTTTGTAATTACTATCTCAATATTTTTTGTGCAGAGATAGATCAAGAGTGGATGTATCTATCCCGAACGGACAAGCGGTATATGCATGGGGTCAGCCAGTTTATCACTGATGACAAAGCCCACGCTGAGAATATGAACCATGTCTTCTGCCCATACAAAAATTACAAAAATCAAAGAAACTTTCGTCAAATTAAGTCTATACGATCGCACTTGATTACCAGGGTGTTCATGCCAAACTATACGATATAGACTATGCATGGTGAGGTTGGTGTCAAAGTTTCATAGGAAAATGATGATGATGTGGACATGCCTGACGTAGCCATCCACGATGCTGACGAGGAATCCGGTGTCAACACGGAACCTATGGCCATAGTTAATAATATGTTTAGAAACACGCTAACTGACGACACCGAGGGTAACTATGGCATTTCTCAACTGCTACGTAATGTAGAGACCGGATGTCTTAGTGAAAGACAGCTAAGAAAGCTAGAGAAAATGAGACAAGATGGCAAAACACTATTGTATAAGAATTATCCAATGAGCAAACTAGAAGCCGACATCATGCTATTAGAGTTCAAATCGATAAACTGATTGAGCGATAAAGACTTCGATCAGTTGTTAGGTATAATAAGGAAAATGCTCCCAAAAAAATGAGTTGCTAGAAAAGACATACTCGGCCAAGCAAATGATCTGCCCCATCGGCCTTGAGGTTAAAAAAATCCACGCGTGTTCCAATGATTGCATATTGTACCGTGGAGAAAAATACAAAGACTTGACAAGTGCCCCAAGTGTATAGCTCCACGATACAAGGAAGGGTCATCAGATGAGGGTACCAAGACCAAAAGAGGTCTCATAAAGTTTGTTTGGTATTTCTCTATAGCTCCCTGGGTGCATAGGCTATTTGCATGTGCAAAGTCTGCCAAGCTGTTGCGCTGGCATGACGAAGAGCATAAGAAAGATACAATGATGAGGCACTCCACCAAAGGGCATGACTGGAGGACTGTCAATACTATGTTCTATAAGAATATCGATGGAGAGGTAAGGCACCTTTGGTTTGCTTTGAGCACAGATGGGATGAATCCTTTCGACCAGGTTAGAAGCAATTATAGCACCTGGCCAGTGACTCTCTGTATATACAACCTTCTACCTTGGATCTATATGAAGCGGTCATACATCCAGATGCCACTACTGCTCCAAGGGCCAAGACAACTTGGGAATAACATTGATGTGTTTTTGGAACCAGTGATCGATGAACTAGTGGAGATGTTTAAAAATGGTGTGCCGGATGTTTGGGACGAGTATAAAAAGGAACATGTCACGATCAAGGGAATACTTATCACTATAATCACCGACCTGCCAGGTCAATGTTCGTTGTTCGGAGAAAAGACAAAAGGCTATACTGGATGTGTCGAGTGCTTGGACAACACCGATACGGTAAATCTACTAAATAACTCAAAGAAAGTTTATATGGAACATAGTAGGTTCCTACCTAAGGATCACCCTTATTGTAGAAACAGAAAAAATTTCAATGGTACTATTAAGAAACGCTTAGCTCCAAAATATCGAGATGGGCCTGCGATACTTCGAGAACTCAACAAACTAGAGGTTGTCCTTGGGAAGGGGGACAATGCAGTAGCAGCACCTGATGGGAGCGTTTGGAAGAAAAAATCGATTTTCTAGAAACTACCTTACGAGCTATTTCTAAGTGTACGCCATTGTCTTGATTCTATGCACATCACTAAAAACATGTGAGCTAACATGCTTAACACCTTGATGGACACCAGGGGACATCGAAGGATTCACTAGCCACATGCCTGGACATGCAATACTTGGGAATCAGGAAGAAGTTGCATCACGTGGAGCTAGAGAATGGCCGGTTCGAACTTTCGGTTGCGTCATGGACATTGAAGAAGGAAGAAAAGCGTGCGCTTATTTCTTCAATGAACATAGGATCTCATGTGCCCTAGGTGTGGGGGATAGACCCCTAGGTACCACAAGATGGTACATGGGCCGCACCATCCGAGGTGGCCCGGCCCGTGAGATCAAGGCGTACATGGCAAGATTACAAGTTGTACTGGATATTATAATAGTACCAAATAGGATACTTTACTTGTAACCCTCCTCCTCCAGAGTATATAAGGAGAGGCAGGGGTCCCCCTCAGGCCACACAACAGATCATACTGTATACATCTCAATACAATACACCAAAGACACAGGACGTAGGGTGTTACGTCGATCAGACGGCCCGAACCTGTCTAAATCGCTGTCTCTGCGCCTTGTGTCACCATCTGGTTCCTGATTACACGCATCCTACCGATAATCTACCACCACGGGCACCCCCCTCGGTGGACTGCCGACCATATTTCGTCGACAGTGGCGCGCCAGGTAGGGGTCCCCTTTTAGGGGTTGTGCGCGCTGATCCTGTGGCGAACCAGATGGCGTACCTCAAGATCATCTACACGTTCTCGGCGACGGCCTGTGCATCCGACCACTCGTACAGGCTGCCGTTGAGGAGGTGCTCGAACAACAGCAGGCTCGTCGCATCGTCCAATCTCGAGACGCTGCACAGGAGCTTCACCACATTCACGATCTAGGTCGTGCTCAAGATCTCCACCAACGATCGAGTCGACTGTCGTAGCTCTGCATGGGGCTCTACTTCCGCAAGCCTGGCATCGGGCGTTACGAAGATCCAATCGATCTCAGCCTTACGTCGATCGACCACACGCAAGACCTGTGGCTGCACGAACGGTGCAGACAAAGTCGATCTAACTCAGACGCGTCTCGTGCACGAGCGCTGGTCAATGAAAGGACTCAACGCCTCTGGACGATTTGCCGCAGTCAGAGTATGCGTTCAGGAACGTGACCCGGCCGGCCGGATCATTCAAGCTCTAAGTCCATGGGCTCCGTCGAGATTAATACCAGAAAAATATGAGTCACGGTGGCGTCAACGTGTACCAGATCCGATCTAAAGTCAAGAAGCAAAATCAGAGCACAAGTCGGTCTCCAGTCCGCAATATCGCCTCCGTCTCCATCTCCGATACAGCACTGCAGGGTTTTCCAGATCGAGGTCTCCGCGTTCGAGGCACTGCTCCCTCACGAGCAAACAAGAGGCACGTACAGGCCATGCAAGTTATTTAATAATCAACGCGTTACTTGCATGTACGTGTGCGTGTGTACACGACCATGCTATACGCCCAAATCTAGCCTAATACACACACCAGGATGACAGACGTGCAAGTACATGAAGGCCACCAATTAAACCGCCATGCAAGCTAGCTTTCACGTACGTGATTTCCGACTGCGCCCGACCTCGGCTGGACATGTCCGAGGGCTTTTTCCCTCCCCATGCGATGGAGCCACGTACATGCCCTCCGACCACCGAACTGATCGAGCTCCGACCACGTTGACCACGTCCCGAGCAGCCACGCCGAGCTCCGACCACGTCGACCGCGACCACGTCGACCACGTCCCGAGCAGCTCCGCCGAGCTCCGACCACGTCGACCACCAGACCACGTCGCAATGATGATCGCCGCGAAGAACGGTGCTACGACAACCGCGACCATCGTCGTGACGACAAGTCGGAAAGCTCGAGGACCAGACAACTTCATTGCCACCGACCAGATTTCTATCTAAAGATAAGTACACTTCTAATATTTATATTTAATATAATTTTCATTACGACGTTTCTCCACAACGTCCTCGTCATGATTATTCTTCAAATAACATTTGTCCATGTATTCCATCTTGAATATAACATACATCTATACTTAATGCAAATCATCGACTAGTCCTGTTGACGCTCGGACGCCTCCAGAGACGGCCCTGTCTCCGGCTCCTCCCTACACGTGCACGAGCGTCTGCCCTCTGCGTTATGGGTGGTCGGCAGTGGCTCCTTAGCGACGCTTTGTTCTTTCTACACGTGCACGGGCTCTGCACCCCGCGTTATGGTTAACGGGCTAGCTAGGGCTGGAGACTCAGCTACATACTAACTGGTCGGACGGTTTATATTAAGTATAAACACAAACTTCACATTAACACTGATGTTTACAAAGCACCAACTGCTTTATCACATCATGCTCATTTGCAAATGTCTGCTGAGCGTCATTTTCTCCATAATTTATTACTTTATACATCATGTACTACCATTCTACATATTTATATTGCAGGAATTTCGAGCTATGCTCGGGGACTTCGTCGCTCGCTTCTTGACCTACGCTCGGGGACTGCCTCGATCACTCTCCGACCACGGCTCGGGGACTTCGTCGGTCGCTCCTTGACCACGGCTCGGGGACTTCGTCGCTCGCTCCTCGACCTATGCTCGGGGACTGCCTCGATCACTCTCTGACCACGGCTCGGAGACTTCGTCGCTCGCTCCTTGACCTGTGCTCGGGGACTTCGTCGCTCGCTCCTCGACCACGGCTCGGGGACTTCGTCGGTCGCTCCTCGACCACGGCTCGGGGACTTCATCGCTCGCTCCTTGACCTGTGCTCGGGGACTGTCTCGATCACTCTCTGACCACGGCTCGAGGACTTCGTCGCTTGCTCCTCGACTTATGCTTGGGGACTGCCTCGACCACTCTCCGACCACGGCTCGGGAACTTTGCGTCTCGGCTACATGCGACAGGCAACTCGCATACAGTTGGGGATTTTTTTTCGCACTTAGACCTTGCTACAAGGCTCATATCTCGCCTTCCAGCAAGCTCGGGGACTACATCGGTACGATGCACCTGCCGGTGCATCTCATATCGCCTGTACGACGATTGGATTCTCAACTTAGCTGGGAATTCTTTTTAGACCCTGGCACCACGTGCCTACATCACCTACTACCAGGCTCGGGGACTAAGTGGGCACACTTCACCTTGTGGTGAATGTGTTTGTTTTTCGACCTCTACGCCTCTGATGATCAAGGACGCTACGCTTCAGGACGCACTTACATTTCTTTTCAGAAATACAAGTGGGCACACTTCCCAGGACGGAAATCTTTTTCTTTCTTCTTAAGAGCACCATACATTCTTCGGACAACCTCCTTCTCCGGCGACAACGGTGGTCGGAGATGTCAAGAACTCAAGCCTCACTGTTCGGAGAAGGTTGAAATGGCGTGTCATGTCAGAATACATGGCACTCGGGGACTAGCTGTGGGGGATAGACCCCTAGGTACCACAAGATGGTACATGGGCCGCACCATCCGAGGTGGCCCGGCCCGTGAGATCAAGGCGTACATGGCAAGATTACAAGTTGTACTGGATATTGTAATAGTACCAAATAGGATACTTTACTTGTAACCCTCCTCCTCCAGAGTATATAAGGAGAGGTAGGGGTCCCCCTCAGGCCACACAACAGATCATACTGTATACATCTCAATACAATACACCAAAGACACAGGACGTAGGGTGTTACGTCGATCAGACGGCCCGAACCTGTCTAAATCGCTGTCTCTGCGCCTTGTGTCACCATCTGGTTCCTGATTACACGCATCCTACCGATAATCTACCACCATGGGCACCCCCCTCGGTGGACTGCCGACCATATTTCGTCGACACTAGGGATCAGAATTTTGTTAAGGTCAATGAAAAAATCTAGTGGGTCGAAGATATAATTTACTCTCTTTTGTCTTATTTAGTACGGAGAAAAATATAATAATAAAAAATGAACAGAAAAACCTAAGATCTTGTATGGGGCCTTAATTTGGGTATACATGCTTGCTAAAAAATTCAAGCCATTTTAACAAAGATGGAGTATACATGCTTCACAAGGTACATGAGCTCTTTCATCGAACCATGACTATACACATAGATTATCAAGGTTTCTGTGGTTCATATGCATTCCAGTGTCGTATTGGTCTCAAACTTTTTTTAGGCTTGCACATGACACGGGTGAAGGAAACACCAAGTTTAGGATTTTCTAGAGATGGTTTGCTACTTTCTAAGGTTTAATTGAATTTCCTCGCGACGTCGCCTATTAATTATAGGTTGAACGAAGTCTACCCACAACAAATCCGAAATGGTGCCAAACTTTTACACAGGCTCTCATGTGCCCGAGGAATAAGATTTTTGTGGAGGTCGATGAAAAAATCTATTAAGTCCAAGCTGAAATTCACCCTCTCTGGTCTCATTCAGCACACAGAAAAATATAATAAATAAAAAAACTGATCAGAAAAACCTAAGATCCTGTGTGGGGTCTTACTTTGGGTGTACATGCTTGCCAAAAAAAATTTAAGCCATTTCGACATAGGAATACACATGCTTCTATTTATTCAGTATATAAAAGGATTTTTTATATATATATAAACATCACAGTCGGTTTCAAAAAACCGATAGTGATGAGACAAAACCGACAGTGATGCTGGTTATCATTGTCGGTTCGTTTTGAAAAATGGCAATGATTTATAAAAAAATTAAAAAATTATGCCAGCCCTCGACCAGAGTTCTGAGTCTTAATCGCTGCGCTAGTATAGGAGGTGTGTCAAGACTTATTTTATTTTTTATTTTTGACCTTTTAGAGCGCTTAATAATTTATAAAATTAAACTAAAAAAATTGGGTCGTCTGGGACTCGAACACGGGTCTCGGGGGCTATATTGTGCGGTCTTAACCGTTGCGTCAGTCAAAGGATTTTAAAAGAAAGGGAAAAGATATGCTACTTAACCCGTAACCGCTGCACCCCCATCACTATCGGAGTCCAGGCATGGCCCCATAGTGATGTTGCCTCATCACTGTCGGTTTAGACCTTGCAACCGACAGTGATGAGCCATTGGGATAAAAGCAAGGCGTGGGGTGAAAATTTCCAAAGTCATTTCAACCCCGCGCCAACCCGTCCCCCCACACCATCGGAGCACCGCCCCGCACCGACGGGCACCACCGCCCCCCACGCACCCATCCACTGCCCCTCGCAACACCGTTCCTAGCCCCGCACTCCTCTTCTTCGACGCCGATGCCCATGTGTCCCATCGATGCGTCCCCGTTAGTCCCACGCCAGCGCCCGCGACGCCGTCCACCACCCCACGCCGGATCAACGCGCCGTCCGTGCTCTCGTTCCTCATCCACGATGCCGGCCGTGGCCCTCCTCCTCCACGCCTACACTCCCACCGCCAAGGCTTTCAGGAGCACATGGACAGCTGCTTCCCTACCCCCCACGGTGAGTGCGTAGCTCACTGCCCGCTATGTGTTTGATGAAATGCATGTTAGGTTAGCCGAGGCCAACCTGGGCTCTACCCCCCCTTCCTTCTTGCATACGAGCTTCAATTGCATAAGAGAGTAGATTGTGGTGGAATGAATTGTGCGTGTTTTCATACCATGGTGTGAATTAGAAACAATAGTTTGTTAAAAAAATTTGCCCGGTTAACATGCACCAGAATTCGTGTACGACAGTTAAATCAAAGCCGCTTTGTATAATATAAAAAGGTGTAAAATTGCCGTGCATGTATTAATTTGCAGCAGCGTGTGCTATCTCGTGATGGTTTCGTTGATGTTGTATCCTAGTTGGTGTCATCAAAAGACTGGATAGGAACTGATTTTGTACCTTTTTGTGACTTGGGTGACCACTTGCAATGAGTTAGTTTTCTGTGTAGCTTCCCCAACTAGGTTCCATCTTATTTTTGGAATTGTTGCATCATTTTGGTGTTTGTGTTTGATGCTAAGTGTCTGTTCTCTTTATTTTTGTATATGCTATTAGTAGTTGTCCGCAGCCAAAACTAACCATGATCGTGTCACAGCCATGACTCATCATCGTCTATTACCCCGTCGTCGAAGAACAGATCAGCAACAAGAAGCGGTTGATATCGCTAGGACGGGAGAGCCACATGATCCGACAAACGGTGATGGTGTCAATCAAGATGGTGAGAACGAGCAGCCATGGACCCCGTTCGGCCTGCTCGAGCTGGGTCAAAATGACCAAGATGGCCAGGTAACTTTGGTACCATGTGACTATGTAGCCACACACGCTAATCAATTGAGAGGGTCATAACTTACTTGGTGTCTCCAGCAGGAGCCTCCACCGGCCAAGGAGCCAGAGGGTTCGAGTAGCAGGAAGGCTAGGTCCAAGTGAGACGTGTCAAAGCTTCCTATTGGAAGGAATGCACACTGGCATATCACTGAGTGCTTGTTCCAGCTATACCAGAAATGCTCTTTCGATTCACAAATGTTGACACTGTGGACTATGTAAGTACCATACACGTACGATATTACAATTAACTACTCTCTCGAGACACAAATTGTTAACTTTTGAGCACTTTCCATGATTTTATGTAGGTGTATAGCAAAATTTTGCATACTAAAAAGTAAATGGGATAACATAGGCTTCTTAGACCCTGGGCGAGTCAATGAGAAGACATGTTTAGGCTTCCATGGATGTGATGTGGAAGACCTGAAAGAGAGATTGATGGTTGTTTTCGATGAATTCAAGATGAAGAACAAAACACACGTACTTCTAGCCTACAACTGCGAGTATGTGTTCTCGGCTTTTAATTTTATGCTTCTTTTTTCATTAAGATTATTTGATAATTAGAATTTTATGATTGCAGCAACCATTTCGTCTTCATTTGTGTCAATCTTGCTAAAAATCTGATCAAGGTGTGGGACTCGATGAAAAACCATTTCATCATCTAGATACACGGGTGGCGGTGCTGAATTAGTAAGCGATCCTAATAACATATTATTTTCTAATCACACATACTGTTTTTTAATGTTTCTCCTTTTAATGTTGCACAGTGTCCGAAAAAGACATATCGGTGGCATGCAGGTCACATTCAAGGTTGTCGAAATTGAGGGAAAGTACCTAAAACAGCCGACGAGAAACAATGAATGCGGGTTTTATGTAATGTGGGCAATGCTTCGCTACATCGGTGGGAAATTAGAAGAAACAAATAAGTTAGTGTGTATAATCCCCATTTTATTTATGTCTGTTAATAATTCAACAAAATGATTTACCGATTCTTCTTTGGATATCATCTTTTTTGAACGACAGCGCAAAAAAATGTAACCATGAAAGACTATTAGACATGGAGATCGTCGTACTGCAATCGAATCTGACAAAATTCATCTTAGCCGAGGTATTGGAAAAAGATGAAGTATTTTCCATTGCACAATCTGTGAAGTTCAAGGACCAGTATGGCCTAGAGCGGCTCGCTAGATTATTGTAAGAAGTCCGAGAAGCATGCTTCATCTTATCGAATAATTTCTTTTTTATTTTGAGGGATCAAGATATTGATAAGAACATTTGAACTGTAACCATAACATTTATAATGTTTAATATTGATGTACCTGTCGTCTATATAGCGTATATAAAGCGAAATCCGATTCCACGAAAAAATATAAATTAAAATAAATTATAAAATAATAAAATATGAACGGACCATCACTACCGGTTAGGGCCAAGATAGCATTGCCGGCTTGAGCCACAAACCGGCAGCGTTGGCTTAGACATCACTGCCGGGTCTTGTCCCAAACCGGCAGTGCTGGTTACGACACCACTGCTGGCTAAAGACATAAACCGACAGTAATGTTCGAGGTTACACTGTCGGGTGGTCTCATGAACCGGCAGTGTTGGTGGAACTGAACTCTGTCAGGTTGTATAAAGGACCGATAGTGAAGTTACAGAACATTGCCGGTTTGTAAGAACCGACAGTGATAACTAACCCTCATCACTGTCGGTTTAGTTATACCGGTTCAAAATCCGACAGTGATGAAATGTTTTAAACCGGTAGTATTGTCTTGATCTGGGGTAGTGTTTGAATCGAGAGTCAGGCGTTAAGTGAAGAAAAATCTTTTCTGAAAGGAAAAGGGAAAAAAGGATGGTGTTTTAGAAAGAAAGAAAAAAAAAAGGCGAAGTTGTTGATGCCTTCGAGTGTAATCGTCTTGCGCAAAGACCTCCTCGACCGCGATCTGGAATAGCAAAGGTACGAACGCTTGATCATTTGCACATGTGTTGGACCGGACCAACTCTGAATCGTTCAGATTACATGAACATGCAGCAATGGAGAAACTGCATCTCTGTTCTTTAGTGGCAAATAAAAGATCGATGTTAAGGACACGTAACATAAAAGATATACTACACTAGCATAGACACAGAGACGACCAAAAGCTTGGATGTTCAATATTTAAGATGGCATTTTGACTATACCAAACCTAAACAAAGGCTAGGAGCAGATGAGCACAGGAAGAAGACCTTGCAGTTGATTTACATCTCTACTGATGTAGAGTGCCTATTGACGCTATGGATGACTAGGGCCCCTTTCTTTGATCTCTATGATCTGTTTAGACAGAGGGGTCTTGTGCTAGACAATATCAATTCCACTGTTCTACATGTAGTTAGTCACAACCAGAGTTTTAGAGTGGTTCACCAAGGCCCATAGAAACAATATGTCGGCTCACTCCTCCAGAACTAACATTCACTGCCAACGCCCATCACTACCAGTTGTTTTGGATCCGACAGTGATACGGTTCGTGTCTTCAACCAGTTGTGGTAGCATAACCGACAGTGATTGTTGTTTTGCGAAAAAAAATCATAACTTTCTCATATAAGATCGAATTAGGATAAACTTTATATCAATATTGTAGAGTTTAAAGAGATCTCTAAAACTTTGTAGTTGACAATTTTTTTAACTTGAGATGTTTTACAAGTCCAAATATTTGAATATAAGTTCTCAAATCAGATTTGACATGATTAACAATGTCGAATGGAGATAAAGTCAACATCTATGTTCCGTACTCGGTGAGATCTTCACCTTTGTAGTTAACAATTTTTTTATTGAAGATTGTTTTGACTATCAAATATACAATATAATATTAAAAAATGTGTAGTTATACTAAAAGTATAACGCCAGCTCTATAGTCTCATGTGTTGCTTAGCTTAGTTGGTACGTGCACTCGAAAAAAAAGCTAGTATATTAAATGTATACATGCTAGTATCTGAGGCTGTCATGATCTATATTCTAAAATTAATTATGAAATTGCCTGATACTTCAACAATTATATCTCACAAAATCACGTAGACTGCACTATTTGAGCAAATCTCAGGAGTCAACAGTATATGGGTATAAAATGCACCGGCCCTTTCAGAATTGTGTTGCAATTGCTGCTAGGGTGACCAACCTCTCCCCGATGTGTATACAAACAAATACTACATGCGCCAGGGCTCGAGGCCAGAGGTGCTTTTCTTGGTATTGGTACAGGATAGCACACACGCTTAAGCAAAGAACATCCCGTTGAGTTCTTTTGGCATGTGCTGCAATATGCTAACAATGAGCCAATGCATGTCGAGTCTTTTGACAGAGCGAGACGATTTAACTAGCTCGACGATGAAAGAAGGGGTGAGCATGCCTGCCTAATTTAGTCCATGTTGGAATCGAGAGTCAGGCGTTAAGTGAACAAAAATCTTTTCTGAAAGGAAAAGGGAAAAAAAGGATGGTGTTTTAGAAAGAAAGAAAAAAAAAGCAAAGTTGTTGATGCCTTCCAGTGTAATCGTCTTGCGCAAAGACCTCCTCGACCGCGATCTGGAATAGCAAAGGTACGAACGCTTGACCATTTGCACATGTGTTGGACCGGACCAACTCTGAATCGTTCAGATTACATGAACATGCAGCAATGGAGAAACTGCATCTCTGTTCTTCAGTGGCAAATAAAAGATCGATGTTAAGGACACATAACATAAAAGATATACTACACTAGCATAGACACAGAGACGACCAAAACCTTGGATGTTCAATATTTAAGATGGCATTTTGATTATACCAAACCTAAACAAAGGCTAGGAGCAGTTGCACAAAAGCCTTTAATAATATCAACCTCTAAAGAAAGAGAGAGTATTATAGATTAGTAGCTACTAGCTAGTACTATACTAGAAACAGCTCCAAAGCTGAAACTTCAAGGATTCCCGGCCTTATCAACTTGTCCACACTCAGATTATTTTCTTCCTGGGCACCGACAGAAACTTTTGCTTATTGTTCCGAGTCCAAGGTCATAGAACACAGTGGCCGCACACGTCTCACACCGTAGTAACAGGGAAGCTTCAGCCTTCAGCCACATGGGGCCTAGCACTAGGGGTCATGCTGATGCACAGCACAAATGGTGGCATGCATGGTGTCAGAGAGAAGAAAAGCGCAACCCACCCAATGCCACCACTTGTGTGATGCACAGTCTGGCACTCTTTCACATTGTTGTTTGACCAACCTGCCCTTCAATTTCATATGGAAAAACGATAACCGGTGTAGTATACTAGGCTATATAATCCACAAACACGGACAGGGTTTTTCGCAAGGATTTCCCAGCCTAAGAACCAGCTCTGGAACAAGCCTTCCTGATCGTCAAAATGACGACGGGTGCGCGTGGCTACTTCTTGGTCACCGCGGTTGCGGTCGTCCTTGCGCTTCTCCCAGCCAGCGCCATAGCCGCCGGCCTCAAGGTCGGCTTCTACAACAAGTCATGCCCATCGGCGGAGGCCCTGGTGCAGCAGGCGGTGGCTGCCGCCTTCAAGAACAACAGCGGCATCGCCGCCGGCCTCATCCGCCTGCACTTCCATGACTGCTTCGTCAGGGTATGTGCTGCGTTCTTCCTCTTCGCTTCTGCATATGCATTTCCCTTTCCACTGTCTGTTTGCCGAGCGACTATAATGGCTGTCAATGGCTTGTGTGCTCCTTATTGAGATCGATAGGATTTCTTTGTATGCATCATGTACCTGTTGTTGCATAGTTTGGAGGAAAAAGTCTACTCCATCGCTAACTATGGGGTGGTCTACATAACCCTTCAACTATAAAACGGTTTGATTTACCCCCTAAACTTTTCAAAACCGTCTATTTTACTCTTAGGCGATTTTCAGCGACGGTTTACTACAGTAACAGGGGTTTGCAACCGTAAACGGCGGGTTTGCTACAGTGGCAGGGATTTTGCCTTTTTCCCTTGTTTTCGCTGAATCTTTGAAAAATCATAGTAAATCACAGAAAAATCATAAAATAGAAAATCTAATTTTGTTGGACTCCACATGAGTAGATCTACACAGTGAACATATAATATGGTACACTCTAACACAAAACTTTTACTGTAGATTTATATTAATTAGAAAATCTAATTTTATCCGTGATTAATTGGAATTTATCTATAACTAAGTTATACATGGTCCAATGAGTACGAAATTTTTACTATAGTTTAAGCATATAATGATTAACCTACCATAAAAATTTTACCACAATTGGACCATAGAAGCTGCAGCTATGAATTATTCTAATTAATTACAGATAAAATTGGATTTTTCAATTAATCTAAAGCTACAGCAAAAACTTTATACTAAAGCATACTATATTATATGTTCGCTGTGTAGATCTACTCATGTGGAGTCCAACAAAATTAGATTTTCCATTTTATGATTTTTCTGTGATTTACTATAATTTTTCAAAGATTTAGCGGAAATAAGAAAAAAAAAGACAAAACCCCTGTTACGGTAGCAAAACCGTCGCTGAAAACGCCTGGGGGGTAAAATAGACGGTTTTGGAAAGTTCAGAGGATAAATCAGATAAAAAAAGTCTACTTAACCCCCACCTTTAATACTTGGTTTACATCACCCCCAAACTATGAAACCATCTGTTTTACCCCCATGAACTTTCTAAAACCGTCTATTTTACCCCTTGGGCGGTTTTTAATAGCGATTTTACTACAGTAACAGCGGGTCTGCTGCAGTATGGTGGGTTGCTACAGTATATTTTTTGAATTTCCTTTTTTTATTTTCGATAAGTTTTTGAAAAATCATAGAAAAATCTAATATTGTTAGACTCCACATGAGTAGATCTACATAGTGAATATATAATACGGTATGCATTAGTACAAAATTTTTACTGTAGCCTTAGATTAATTAAAAAATCTAATTTTGTCCGTAATTAATTGGAATAATTCATAGCTGCAGCTTCTATGGTCCAATTGTGGTGAAATTTTTATGGTACGCTAATTATTGTATGCTTAAACTATAGTAAAAATTTCGTACTCATTGGACTATGTATAGCTTAGTTATAGATAAATTCTAATTAATTACAGACAAAATTGGATTTTCTAATTAATCTAAAGCTACAAAAAAAAATTTGTACTAAATTATACCGTATTATATATTCACTGTGTAGATCTACTCATATGGAGTCCAATAAAATTAGATTTTTCATTTTATGATTTTTCTATGATTTTTCAAAAATTCACCGAAAATAAACAAAAAAAAAAGAAAATTCAAAACAACATGAACTGTTGCAAACCACTGTTACTGTAGCAGACCCGTTGTTACTGTAGTAAAACCGCTGTCAAAACCCGTCCAGGGGGTAAAATAGACAGTTTTAGAAAGTTCAGGGGGTAAAACAGACGATTTCATAGTTGGGGGTGAAGTAGATCAAGTATAAAAGGTGGGGTTAAGTAGATTTTTTTCTAAATCAGACCGTTTCATAGTTGAGGGGGTTATATAGACCACCCCATAGTTGGGGGTGGAGTATTCTTTTTCCATAGTACGGACATGGTTGTTTATTATTCATGTTTTCGGGAGATGAAACAAGGCACAATAATCAATCATTAATTAAACTATCCCATTAACAATAGGAAATTAAAGGGTTGGTACCATGCATACCATTGTATCTGCATTTTGAATACTGACACAATATCTAATATGCAATTCTAACTGCTAAATTTTTTTTATAGAAGTAGTAATGGCAAAATTTGTAAAGTTGTTATCATATGAAAAATATCGCCGGTCATGAAAAAACGAGTGCTACTATTTCCACATCACTGTCCAAATCACTACCAAAATGGTAGACTTCTCCTAGTATTTTTAAGTAGCAGTAAAACACTATCACTAGTCATAGCACATGAAAATTTCTCTAGGAGACATCTAGTAGGGAAAATGTATACTAAATTTTAAATGCTAAAACAATTAGAGAAGCCCACCTCACTAGAAAAAGTCTAAAATTCTGGTTGTGAATAACTTTGAAATATTAGTTATTCTCTTTCTATCCTGAAATAATATAAGGTGTCTAAGCATTCAAAATTTATCTTGAATTAAAGTACTGTAGGTGAAATAACTTCTCAATTCAGTTTAGAAAGGCATCATTTATATGCATAGTACATTTTTATATTTTTTTTCATTTTTATCATACATCATGTTTCCTACAACCACCGTTTTACTATTTTACGTAGAGGTACGACTCTTGCTGATAGATTCAACAAGCACCGATAATAGACGAATTAAATGAGCATAACGAATAGGAGTACAGAGCTAGCAAGAATTCGGTGGAAACTTAGATTTACTTTTCGTTTGGGTACGGGTACGACCGTGTTGACTAGTGCGAGCCAATATATATATATATATATACATATATATATATATATATACATATATATATATATATATACATATATATATGTATATATATATATATATATGTATATATATATATATATGTATATATATATATATATATATATATATATATATATATATATATATATATATATATATACTACTCTGTAGCTGGCTACAAAATAACTTATTCTGTAGTCACTTTAAGTTACGATAATTACTATGTTAATTTACAAGATTATAGTAACTCCTTACTAAGTGGTTTACTATAACGTTATAGTAAATATCCCCATGTGTTATAGTAACCCAACTATCGTAAATATGTATTGACATTATCGTAAATTAGTATATAAAATTATCGTAAATGGAGGTGGCTACAGAATAACTTATTTTGTAGCTGGTTACTGAATATACTCCATCTCTCTCTTATTTCGTAAATTAGTATATATATACACGGCAGCGCTATTCTACACTACATGTCAAAACTGACTAGAAAAAAATACTAAGTACTACTGAACAACGTTCAGTATCATTCAATACTACATTCAACACCACGAAATACTAAATAATACTGAAACACGACTACTAAATGATACTAAATTTTGTTCGGTATAACAGCTTGGTATATAATAGTATTGTACATCTAGGGTAGAATAGAGCGTGTGTGTGTGTATATAAGGGGCTTTAAACGTTTATTAGTTGTTGCCAGTCGACATGCATGTGTCTACGTTATGGCAACGACGACGAACACAAGCCAACAAGGACAGATGACCTTGACCATATGCATAGTGCATCAGTGCATGGCTACCACTGCACATATGCATCCCCCCTGCTTGGTAAATAAATGTGTGTAGCCGGCAGGAAAATGCAGGTCTGATCCACATCGATCTCTAACCACTCTTCGAACAACAAAGTAAAAAATGACACAAATGACTGAACATCTTTCAGACAACAAGCTTCTGTTCTTTTAAAAAAAAAACGTAATGAAGTGGATCTTAAATGCATGAAGTTAGCAACACCCAAATCACATTTATGTTTGTTTCGGTGCCGTCGAATAGTGGTTGCCCACTGCCCAACAACAACTGTACTTGCTGCACACATGTATCTCGATGGCTGTACAGTACTTGTTGCTGGTCCCAACCTCCCACTCCCAGGCAGACATATGTACATGTATGGCAAGGACAAAGATAGAGATAGATGACCTTGACCTTGACTCTGCACTGCACTGTGCACATCGGTGTATCTTCAAACAACGCCTAGTTCCTTGTAGCTGGATGCTTCGTTCTAAATGATTTATTACTGCTGCGGCTGATTTATAGGGCTGATTTGTTGTGAAAAAAAATAATGTTTTATGGTTGAAAAAGTAGAGCTGATTCTGACTTATAAGCTCAAGCAAACAGAGCCAGAATTGGAAAAATATATGTCAGATCCACATCTAGCTTACTCCTCTTGGGCAGTTGGCAAAAGACAGGCCCATGATGTGCACAAACAACTCCCGGTAAAGGACGACCAGTTGGGATCACGGACCATGGACCAACGACCATGGCACATGCACACCAAATGGTTCATCGCCAACTACTGCAGTAGTTTTTTTTATTGTTATTAGTGAGCTTCTTACCTAGCTAGAACTACCAGCATGAATAGTCTTACATGCATTTTACAGAGATGATGAAGTAATTAAGATCATGCATACATGTGAATGAAAGAACATAAAATAATATCACGGCGGATGAATTACACGCACGTACGCATCATGCATGCTCAACCAACGCAATATCGTGACGGAGGACGCATGCATGCATTACAGGTAGAGATGAAAACGGATCGGATATGAACGGATATCATCGATATTATATTTGTTTTTATATTTTTGTCTGGATTCGGATTCGAATACGGATAGTGTCAACTATACGTCGGATAGGATACGATTGGATATCGACATCATAAATATGCGATTTGAGTATTTGGATACGGATACAATATCGGATGTTGGATATCCGGACTCAAATACGGACAGATCTCAACCTCTCTAAATGAATTCGGTTTCGGAAAATATCCGTATCGTTTTCGTCCCTAATTACAGGGCTGCGACGGCTCGGTGCTGATCGACTCGACGGCGAACAACACGGCGGAGAAGGACGCGGTCCCGAACAACCCGAGCCTTCGGGGCTTCGAGGTCATCGACGCGGCCAAGACAGCGATCGAGGCGCGGTGCCCCAAGACGGTCTCCTGCGCCGACATCCTGGCGTTCGCGGCGCGGGACAGCATCGCGCTGTCGGGGAACCTAACGTACAAGGTCCCCGCGGGGCGGCGCGACGGGCGGGTGTCCCGTGACACGGACGCCAACAGCAACCTCCCCTCGCCGCTCTCCACCGCCGCCGAGCTCATCGGCAACTTCACGCGCAAGAACCTCACCGCCGAGGACATGGTGGTGCTCTCCGGCGCGCACACCGTCGGCCGCTCCCACTGCTCCTCCTTCACCAACCGCCTCTACGGCTTCAGCAACGCCAGCGACGTCGACCCGGCCATCAGCTCCGCCTACGCCTTCCTGCTCAGGAGCATCTGCCCGTCCAACACCAGCCGGTTCTTCCCCAACACCACCACGGACATGGACCTCATCACGCCCGCGGTGCTCGACAACAAGTACTACGTGGGGCTCACCAACAACCTCGGCCTCTTCACGTCGGACCAGGCGCTGCTCACCAACGCCACGCTCAAGAAGTCCGTCGATGAGTTCGTCAAGAGCGACAGCAGATGGAAGAGCAAGTTCGCCAAGTCCATGGTCAAGATGGGCAACATCGAGGTGCTCACGGGCACGCAGGGGGAGATCAGGCTCAACTGCAGGGTCATCAACAACGGCAGCAGCAGCCTCGCTGGATTCGAGCTTCACATGACAACCGACTCTGCCCAGGACGAATTAGCCGACATTGCAGCCAACTAACAGGTAGTAGCAGCTATCTGTAGAGGATCTAGTGATCTACTACTCCCACTGTCTGCACATCCAAAGTGACGATGTTCTTCAGCTACTGCTCTTGACGTGCCAGAAATGAAATAAACATCTTCTGAATATATAAATTAAAAACATGGGGCAAGGTTTGTTCCTTTTTCTGTTTGTATTGATGTTGGATTACCTGTGTGTAACTACTACTACCTCCATTTCAAATTAGCACCTCAAGAATGAGCCACAATGCGTACACCTCAAGAAAACTAATTAGCTATGAATGCCAACACTTGCGTTGAGTTGGAAATTAGAACCTTAATAGGCACATTCCACCACGAACAAGTGGCTAGGATCCACACCATAAAGAAAAAAAATGCTAAGTTCATTGTACATGGTGTGTTCAAGTGGAGCTTGTAAGGGCCTATTTATTTGGTTGAGTGGCTAGTCCCTAACCAGGTTTTAAGAAGTCAAATTCCAGCTCTTTGGTTACCTATAAATAGCCCGATGTCAGGCCTAGCTAAGCCATTTTGAAGGCCCTAGCCTGGCTTGGCCAGCGCTCCAACTGTCTCCCGTCGCGTCACCTTCGGGTCACCAATGCGGAGGTCTGGGAGCCGAGGCTCGATGACGGAGGCTCGATCCGAAGAGGACGACGACGCCAGCGTGCTTCGGCCACCAACGCGGAGGCTCCCGCGGCGCTCGACGGCGAGCTCGCGAGGTGGCCCCGTCGAGGGCGAGCTCCAGCGGTGGCAGGGCGAGGTCCCGCGGGCGTTGGGAAAGGCCGCTTTCCACCAGGGGAAGGGTGCAAGACAAGGCAAGGCAAGGCAAGCTGCTCCTCCCCTTCGACGGCGAGCTCCCGCGGTGGCAGGACGGGTCCCGTGGGTGGGTGTCGCTGCCGTGCTAGCGAGCTCGATTCGGTGGCGGGTGTCGCTGCTCCTTCTCCACGGTGCAGGGCGGGGGTCCCGCGGGTGGGTGTCGCTGCTCCTTCTCCACCGTGCTCGCGAGCTCGATTCCCCGGCAGACGGAGGGGAGCGGACACCACTTGCGTGGAGGAGGCGGTCGTCCCGCCGGCATGGGCTCTGCTGGCTATGCGTGCTTTGCTGATCACCTGTAGATTAGTATTGGATGTGTGGGGGATTTGGATTTAGTGATGTTAGATTGGTCTAGATTGGATGCATGTACTAATAATTAGGATTGAACTGTTTAGGACTGTTTTTAATTAGATATCAGTTGGATTCCAGTGATTGGATATGGATGGATTGTCTCAAAGGAAGGCACTCACCATGTGTTCAATGAATTGTCTCAAAGGGGTGAAGCTGCACAAAGATGAGGTGACTATCCAAGCCAAACCAGCCAATTAAACAAACTACATGCTAGCCATGTTTAGACAGTGTAGAAAACCAAACAAGTCTATTTTAGCTTGTTCGAGGTAGTTTTAGACTAGGCTGGTTTATTTCCTAGCCAGGCTAGAAGTGGGTGTTTGGATATAGAGACCAAAGTTTAAGAGGTGTCTCATCAGATGTCACATGGAGTGTTTGAATACTAATAAAAAATTACAAAATCCGTCGGTAATCCGCGAGATGAATTTATTAAGTCTAATTAATCCGTCATTAGCATATGTTTACTGTAGCACCACATTGTCAAATCATGAACTAATTAGGTTTAAAAAAATCACCTCACAAATTAGTCTCAATCTATGTATTTAGTTTCACAATTAATCTATATTGAATACTCCATACATATGTCTAAATATTCGATGTGACAACAACTAAAGTTTAGAAGGTGGAACCAAACGTTCCTTGAGCCAGGTAACCAAACGGACTCTAAATAAATTCTCCAGCAGAAAAGATGTTTGGATATCTGCGTGCTGCCCAGCGATTACACCATAGAGCTTTGGGCACATGTTACCCAAGTACTGAACCTTGGAACTGTCTAGATAATAGGCCAGTCCCATGCAGTAGTAGTTGCTCAAGTACACAGTCTCTTTGAAAGGGTGAAGCCCAAGTATAGTAATGTAAAAGTGGTATGTGATCTTCGGCTTCACCGGTGGTTCTTTGTCGTCGCCGCTACCATCTTCGTGGCGGTTATCACCATGTTTTTCTTCCGGGAAACGATCATAATAGTTGATGTCATCGAAAGACCAGGCTCCACCACCATCTGGCTGATTCGAGTAGTCTAGACTCGCCATCGCCTTCTTAAGGTTGCTTCGATGCTTTAGCACCCACTTCATCTGATTACCAGAACACGATGATTCGTGGAGGATCCATACCCGGAACTGGAACTTGTGGTCGTGTATCGCACAGTACACCCCTTTCTCTGATCTTCCCAAGTAGCGTTCGTGATACCTTGGTCGATTTTTCACCGGCGGTTTAATGACCTGGTACTCATCGTTAGGAAATTAGGCATTTTCATGCTTAATTTAATCTAAAAATATAGTAATAAATTTATGACAACAAGCATGTGCACGTGTGAACTACCGGTGGCAACTATGTTGAGCATATTGATCATGTTTACTGAATGTAGAAACAGTAAGATTAGAAATATACCTAGCGGAGGGACCATGCTCAAGGAACTGGTGGCTCCATTCACATGAGTCGTCATCGTGTGTTGCTCAAAATCGTGGACCACAATCGATGCAGAAAGATGTTCGCAGTGCAGTCCCTCGAACGTCCACCGGGAAGTTGACGAGACGATCCGAGGAAGAAGAAGACGACGTCGGCAATCACCAAGAAGAAGCTGTGGTAGAACCGTCTAATCTAATGCCTCTCAGGAGTATTTGTCTTCCATTAAACACTAAGTACTCAAGAGATGACACTAACTACGCAGTTCCATCGAGCACACCCCAAGGAAAAACTCAAAAATCCATATTTTTCCAGCAGGAACGTAAATAAGAGAATAAAGCTTACAACATTCTTAAGTCATTTCTTACATCACTTTATTACAGTACCAGAATATTACCTTAATTGATTATAACAGCGGAATATAACCATGTTATCAGAGTTACAGAGGAAGCATGATTAATTTAATGACAGGTGGAGCATTAACATAGTGGATATTTTTATACAAGAGATGCTAGCAGATTTTACATCTTTTCTTATAAAAAAGCCTTTAGTGAGGGTTATGAATAGACACTACGGTCATAGCGTGAAAGGAATTCTCTCTGAGTCCACCAGGAGGTTTCCACACATAAGAGTCAACTCTAAGTATCCTCCGATCACCTGTAAGAGGGGGAATAAAATATTGAGTACTCGATTGTACTCAGCAAGATTTACCCGATAGGAGGAAAATAAAAGACTCCAAGGATATGCAAGGCTATCTGGCTTGTGGGTTATTGCATCTGCAGAAAGCATTACTAAAAGTGCGTCCTTATAATCAATTTTATTAGCTGTTATCATTAGTTCGTTAACTAACCATTCTATGTAAGCACCTATGCTACTTTCAAGCAGGCGGTGAGCAATCAGAATTATTTTATCACTTTTCAAGTTTCAGTTCTTACTACGGTGCTAAACCATAGCCAAGTCATACCGTCTTATGGAAACGATGATTCACGAACCAATGTATCCTAGCTGGGTACCCTAAAACATACGCCACGTTTGTACCCTAGGCACAAACAATACCAACCCATTCCACTCCTGTCACGGTGTCCAAGTCCCCGTCCAAACTTAGAGTCCAAGCCCCCACACTTAAGACCCAATCTCAATATGGTGCTTAGACCTGCACCTTTTTCCGCCTTCAATCAGTCGGTCCGAAAAGAGTTAGAACCCACAATAAGAGTGTAATGGGCCTTTCCATTCCCATAAACAAGTATGTGCTTAGGATAATAAGTCTGTGACCTGACTACCATCTAGAGCAACAGACGGTCCTCAACCGATACAGGCAGAACAAGTGCAAACCGAGCCTTGCTCGAATGCCTAACCAAGTCTAAATCCAAAGTACCATTCCGCCCAGTCTCCAATTGTAGTAGAACCGACTAATTTATAAGAGCATAAGTATAATGGAAGCCTGCAAGCGGTCGCACTGTCATACTTGAGCCCATAAAAACCCAGTAGTCCGTCGAGTACCACGAAGGGTCTCGATTAACCATCAACATACAACCAAGATCGTACATGATTCAACATACATGTCACACGTTATGTAAAGTTCACAATACAGTTCATCCATCAGAGAACGAATTTAGGTTATTACAAACTAAGTTCAAGTAAAATAGTAGCGGAAGCAAATTAAAAGTTTAAAAACCAACATCTACAATATTGTTTAAACATAGTGCCAACCCCCGATCACACTTCCACAAAAGCATATAAGAAAGATTAATAAAAGATGCTTGCCCAGGGCTCACTCCTTGTCCACGGCGGGATAGAAGCAGTTCTTACAATAGCCATGGTAAATTGTACCATCTGCAACAATAGGAACAAAACCCTAAGTACGAGAAGGTACTCAGCTAGACTTACCCGTCATAAATCAAAAATAAAGTGACCCCAAGGATCATGCAAGGCTTTATAAGTAGAGCTAGCTTGACAACATTTTGCATAAAAACTTACCAATTCAAGTATATAATTGTAATTCGGTCATCAAGTTAATTATAGTTATTCATCTCTATATTAGCAACTAACATGTGTCAAACATGTGGTATATCATTTAGTAGCATACCATAGTAACTATAGCCAGTGTAGTAATTCCATGTTCATCATAACTATCATTTCATAACACAGTTACTACGATGTTGGGACTAGCCAAGTTTCTCACTATCTGGGAGAGACGGTGATTTGAATCGATTTCTACCAGTTGGGAATTTATTCCTAACACAAACCCAAGTAGACCAGATCAATGGTCACCTTAGGTCACCTTTGGTACAACTTAGGTCCACATTTCACGCGTTCGTCCAGCGTCGCATAATCAGGGACGACCAGTTGCTAGGACGTTCAGGCCCGACCTGCCCTTGGGCTCATGTCTGGCTCTCCGCACATCCTTACTACCATCCAGAGTACACACTTTTATAGAACAGGGCCCAGCCTAAGTTGAGCTACTTTGTTTCGTGGCCAGAACGAGTTATCCGGCCAGCTAAGTGAGAGGCATGTGTTCAATCTTGTTAGAAACGCCAACAACGGTACGGTCCTTAATCGACACAGACGGAATCACATGATTCAACTTATACATAGACTCCGCCCGGCCTCCATTTACATTGCCCCATGGTTCTTTTCCATGATAGCAAATATAGCCAACCGTGCTTCGGTATTCACCTATATCTCACAGGTGACAGAAAATCACCCAACTGCTACCGATCTAAACATGGCTAAGAATATATTCAATCCTAACCTACACAGGATTAAAGATATATGTAACTAGATAAGGTAGTTCTATGCATCAATTTTTTTCTAATCAACTCTTATAACCTAATGAATCAAACATAAAGGACTCAAATAAAGTTTTATAAAACATAGGAGACTTAGAATGCTCTGGGGCTTGCCTTGAGAAAAGAGGTTGGCCAGTGATCTGGGCACTCAGGGAGGTCCTTATACATATATATATATATACTATATATATTATATATATATATATATATGTAAATATATATATATATGTATATATATATATAGTATATATATATATATAATAATATATATATATATATATATATATATATATATAGTACTACTCTGTAGCTGGCTACAAATAACTTATTCTGTAGTCACTTTAAGTTACGATAATTACTATGTTAATTTACAAGATTATAGTAACTCCTTACTAAGTGGTTTACTATAACGTTATAGTAAATATCCCCAGGTGTTATAGTAACCCAACTATCGTAAATATGTATTGACATTATCGTAAATTAGTATATAAAATTATCGTAAATGGAGGTGGCTACAGAATAACTTATTTTGTAGCTGGTTACTGAATATACTCCATCTCTCTCTTATTTCGTAAATTAGTATATATATACACGGCAGCGCTATTCTACACTACATGTCAAAACTGACTAGAAAAAAATACTAAGTACTACTGAACAACGTTCAGTATCATTCAATACTACATTCAGACACCCACGAAATACTAAATAATACTGAAACACGACTACTAAATGATACTAAATTTTGTTCGGTATAACAGCTTGGTATATAATAGTATTGTACATCTAGGGTAGAATAGAGCGTGTGTGTGTGTATATAAGGGGGCTTTAAAACGTTTATTAGTTGTTGCCGGTCGACATGCATGTGTCTACGTTATGGCAACGACGACGAACACAAGCCAACAAGGACAGATGACCTAGACCATATGCATAGTGCATCAGTGCATGGCTACCACTGCACATATGCATCCCCCTGCTTGGTAAATAAATGTGTGTAGCCGGCAGGAAAATGCAGGTCTGATCCACATCGATCTCTAACCACTCTTCGAACAACAGAGTAAAAAATGACACAAATGACTGAACATCTTTCAGACAACACGCTTCTGTTCTTTTTTTTTAAAAAAAAACGTAATGAAGTGGATCTTAAATGCATGAAGTTAGCAACCCAAATCACATTTTTGTTTGTTTCGGTGCCGTCGAATAGTGGTTGCCCACTGCCCAACAACAACTGTACTTGCTGGTCCCAACCTCCCACTCCCAGGCAGACATATGTACATGTACGGCAAGGACAAAGATAGAGATAGATGACCTTGACCTTGACTCTGCACTGCACTGTGCACATCGGTGTATCTTCAAACAACGCCCAGTTCCTTGTAGCTAGATGCTCCGTTCGGCAGGATTTATTGCTGCTGCAGCTGATTTATAGGGCTGATTTGTTATAAAAGAAAAACATTGTTTTATGACTGAAAAAGTAGAGTTGTTTCTGACTTATAAGCTCAACCGAACAGAGCCAGAATTGAAAAAATATATGTCAGATCCACGTCTAGCTTACTCCTCTTGGCAGTTGGCAAACGACAGGCCCATGATGTGCACGAACAACTCCCGGTAAAGGACGACCAGTTGGGATCACGGACCATGGACCAACGACCATGGCACATGCACACCAAATGGTTCATCGCCAACTACTACATAGTTTTTTTTATTGTTATTAGTGAGCTTCTTACCAAGCTAGAACTACCCGCATGAATAGTCTTACATACAATTTACAGAGATGACGAAGTAATTAAGATCATGCATACAGCATACATGTGAATGAAAGAACATAAAATAATATCACGGCGGATGAATTACACGCACGTACGCATCATGCATGCTCAACCAACGCAATATCGTGACGGAGGACGCATGCAAGCGGTTTCGGAAAATATCCGTATCGTTTTCGTCCCTAATTACAGGGCTGCGACGGCTCGGTGCTGATCGACTCGACGGCGAACAACACGGCGGAGAAGGACGCGGTCCCGAACAACCCGAGCCTTCGGGGCTTCGAGGTCATCGACGCGGCCAAGACAGCGATCGAGGCGCGGTGCCCCAAGACGGTCTCCTGCGCCGACATCCTGGCGTTCGCGGCGCGGGACAGCATCGCGCTGTCGGGGAACCTAACGTACAAGGTCCCCGCGGGGCGGCGCGACGGGCGGGTGTCCCGTGACACGGACGCCAACAGCAACCTCCCCTCGCCGCTCTCCACCGCCGCCGAGCTCATCGGCAACTTCACGCGCAAGAACCTCACCGCCGAGGACATGGTGGTGCTCTCCGGCGCGCACACCGTCGGCCGCTCCCACTGCTCCTCCTTCACCAACCGCCTCTACGGCTTCAGCAACGCCAGCGACGTCGACCCGGCCATCAGCTCCGCCTACGCCTTCCTGCTCAGGAGCATCTGCCCGTCCAACACCAGCCGGTTCTTCCCCAACACCACCACGGACATGGACCTCATCACGCCCGCGGTGCTCGACAACAAGTACTACGTGGGGCTCACCAACAACCTCGGCCTCTTCACGTCGGACCAGGCGCTGCTCACCAACGCCACGCTCAAGAAGTCCGTCGATGAGTTCGTCAAGAGCGACAGCAGATGGAAGAGCAAGTTCGCCAAGTCCATGGTCAAGATGGGCAACATCGAGGTGCTCACGGGCACGCAGGGGGAGATCAGGCTCAACTGCAGGGTCATCAACAACGGCAGCAGCAGCCTCGCTGGATTCGAGCTTCACATGACAACCGACTCTGCCCAGGACGAATTAGCCGACATTGCAGCCAACTAACAGGTAGTAGCAGCTATCTGTAGAGGATCTAGTGATCTACTACTCCCACTGTCTGCACATCCAAAGTGACGATGTTCTTCAGCTACTGCTCTTGACGTGCCAGAAATGAAATAAACATCTTCTGAATGTATAAATTAAAAACATGGGGCAAGGTTTGTTCCTTTTTCTGTTTGTATTGATGTTGGATTACCTGTGTGTAACTACTACTACCTCCATTTCAAATTAGCACCTCAAGAATGAGCCGCAATGCGTACACCTCAAGAAAACTAATTAGCTATGAATGCCAACACTTGCGTTGAGTTGGAAATTAGAACCTTAATAGGCACATTCCACCACGAACAAGTGGCTAGGATCCACACCATAAAGAAAAAAATGCTAAGTTCATTGTACATGGTGTGTTCAAGTGGAGCTTGTAAGGGCCTATTTATTTGGTTGAGTGGCTAGTCCCTAACCAGGTTTTAAGAAGTCAAATTCCAGCTCTTTGGTTACCTATAAATAGCCCGATGTCAGGCCTAGCTAAGCCATTTTGAAGGCCCTAGCCTGGCTTGGCCAGCGCTCCAACTGTCTCCCGTCGCGTCACCTTCGGGTCACCAATGCGGAGGTCTGGGAGCCGAGGCTCGATGACGGAGGCTCGATCCGAAGAGGACGACGACGCCAGCGTGCTTCGGCCACCAACGCGGAGGCTCCCGCGGCGCTCGACGGCGAGCTCGCGAGGTGGCCCCGTCGAGGGCGAGCTCCAGCGGTGGCAGGGCGAGGTCCCGCGGGCGTTGGGAAAGGCCGCTTTCCACCAGGGGAAGGGTGCAAGACAAGGCAAGGCAAGGCAAGCTGCTCCTCCCCTTCGACGGCGAGCTCCCGCGGTGGCAGGACGGGTCCCGTGGGCGGGTGTCGCTGCCGTGCTAGCGAGCTCGATTCGGTGGCGGGTGTCGCTGCTCCTTCTCCACGGTGCAGGGCGGGGGTCCCGCGGGTGGGTGTCGCTGCTCCTTCTCCACCGTGCTCGCGAGCTCGATTCCCCGGCAGACGGAGGGGAGCGGACACCACTTGCGTGGAGGAGGCGGTCGTCCCGCCGGCATGGGCTCTGCTGGCTATGCGTGCTTTGCTGATCACCTGTAGATTAGTATTGGATGTGTGGGGGATTTGGATTTAGTGATGTTAGATTGGTCTAGATTGGATGCATGTACTAATAATTAGGATTGAACTGTTTAGGACTGTTTTTAATTAGATATCAGTTGGATTCCAGTGATTGGATATGGATGGATTGTCTCAAAGGAAGGCGCTCACCATGTGTTCAATGAATTGTCTCAAAGGGGTGAAGCTGCACAAAGATGAGGTGACTATCCAAGCCAAACCAGCCAATTAAACAAACTACATGCTAGCCATGTTTAGACAGTGTAGAAAACCAAACAAGTCTATTTTAGCTTGTTCGAGGTAGTTTTAGGCTAGGCTGGTTTATTTCCTAGTCAGGCTAGAAGTAAGGGGGTGTTTGATATAGGGACTAAAGTTTAAGAGGTGTCTCATCAGATGTCACATGGAGTGTTTGAATACTAATAAAAAATTACAAAATCCGTCGGTAATCCGCGAGATGAATTTATTAAGCCTAATTAATCCGTCATTAGCACATGTTTACTGTAGCACCACATTGTCAAATCATGAACTAATTAGGTTTAAAAAAATCGCCTCACAAATTAGTCTCAATCTATGTATTTAGTTTCACAATTAATCTATATTTAATACTTCATGCATATGTCCAAATATTTGATATGACAACGACTAAAATTTAGAAGATGAAACCAAACATCCCCTCAGCCAGGTAACCAAACGGACTCTAAATAAATTCTCCAGCAAGGTGTGTACGGAACCCAGCGATTACACCATAGAGCTTTGGGCACATGTTACCCAAGTACTGAACCTTGGAACTGTCTAGATAATAGGCCAGTCCCATGCAGTAGTAGTTGCTCAAGTACACAGTCTCTTTGAAAGGGTGAAGCCCAAGTATAGTAATGTAAAAGTGGTATGTGATCTTCGGCTTCACCGGTGGTTCTTTGTCGTCGCCGCTACCATCTTCGTGGCGGTTATCACCATGTTTTTCTTCCGGGAAACGATCATAATAGTTGATGTCATCGAAAGACCAGGCTCCACCACCATCTGGCTGATACGAGTAGTCTAGACTCGCCATCGCCTTCTTAAGGTTGCTTCGATGCTTTAGCACCCACTTCATCTGATTACCAGAAGACGATGATTCGTGGAGGATCCATACCCGGAACTGGAACTTGTGGTCGTGTATCGCACAGTACACCCCTTTCTCTGATCTTCCCAAGTAGCGTTCGTGATACCTATAGCTTGGTCGATTTTTCACCGGCGGTTTAATGACCTGGTACTCATCGTTAGGAAATTAGGCATTTTTATGCTTAATTTAATCTAAAAATATAGTAATAAATTTGTGACAACAAGCATGTGCACGTGTGAACTACCGGTGGCAACTATGTTGAGCATATTGATCATGTTTACTGAATGTAGAAACAATAAGATTAGAAATATACCTAGCGGAGGGACCATGCTCAAGGAACTGGTGGCTCCATTCACATGAGTCGTCATCGTGTGTTGCTCAAAATCGTGGACCACAATCGATACAGAAAGATGTTCGCAGTGCAGTCCCTCGAACGTCCACCGGGAAGTTGATGAGACGATCCGAGGAAGAAGAAGACGACGCCGGCAATCACCAAGAAGAAGTTGTGGTAGAACCATCTAATCTAATGCCTCTCAGGAGTATTTGTCTTCCATTAAACACTAAGTACTCAAGAGATGACACTAACTACGCAGTTTCATCGAGCACACCCCAAGGGAAAACTCAAAAATCCACATTTTTCCATCAGGAACGTAAATAAGAGAATAAAGCTTACAACATTCTTAAGTCATTTCTTACATCACTTTATTACAGTACCAGAATATTACCTTAATTGATTATAACAGCGGAATATAACCATGTTATCAGAGTTACAGAGGAAGCATGATTAATTTAATGACAGATGGAGCATTAACATAGTGGACATTTTTATACAAGAGATGCTAGCAGATTTTACATATTTTCTTATAAAAAAGCCTTTAGTGAGGGTTATGAATAGACACTACGGTCATAGCGTGAAAGGAATTCTCTCTGAGTCCACCAGGAGGTTTCCACACACAAGAGTCAACTTTAAGTATCCTCCGATCACCTGTAAGAGGGGGAATAAAACATTGAGTACTCGATTGTACTCGGCAAGATTTACCCGATAAGAGAAAAATAAAAGACTCCAAGGGTATGCAAGGCTATCTGGCTTATGGGTTATTGCATCTGCAGAAAGCATTACTAAAAGTGCGTCCTTATAATCAATTTTATTAGCTGTTATCATTAGTTCGTTAACTAACCATTCTATGTAAGCACATATGCTACTTTCAAGCAGGCGGTGAGCAATCAGAATTATTTTATCACTTTTCAAGTTTCAGTTCTTACTACGGTGCTAGACCATAGCCAAGTCGTACCGTCTTACGGAAACGACGATTCACGAACCAATGTATCCTAGCTGGGTACCCTAAAACATACGCCACGTTTGTACCCTAGGCACAAACAAGACCAACCCATTCTACTCCTGTCACGGTGTCCAAGTCCCCGTCCAAACTTAGAGTCCAAGCCCCCACACTTAAGACCCAATCTCAGTATGGTGCTTAGACCTCCACCTTTTCCCGCCTTCAATCAGTCGGTACGGAAAGAGCTAGAACCCACAATAAGAGTGTAATGAGCCTTTTCATTCCCATAAGCAAGTATGTGCTTAGGATAATAAGTCTGTGACCTGACTACCATCCAGAGCAACAGACGGTCCTCAACCGATACAGGCAGAACAAGTGCAAACTGAGCCTCGCTCGAATGCCTAACCAAGTCTAGATCCAAAGTACCATTCCGCCCAGTCTCCAATTGTAGCAGAACCGACTAATTTATAAGAGCATAAGTATAATGGAAGCCTACAAGCGGTCGCACTGTCATACTTGAGCCCATAAAAACCCGGTAGTCCGTCGAGTACCACGAAGGGTCTCGATTAACCATCAACATACAACCAAGATCGTACATGATTCAACATACATGTCACACGTTATGTAAAGTTCACAAATACAGTTCATCCATCAGAGTACGAATTTAGGTTATACAAACTAAGTTCAAGTAAAATAGTAGCGGAAGCAAATTAAAAGTTTAAAAACCAACATCTACAATATTGTTTAAACATAGTGCCAGCCCCCGATCACACTTCCACAAAAGCATATAAGAAAGATTAATAAAAGATGCTTGCCCAGGGCTCACTCCTTGTCCACGGCGGGATAGAAACAGTTCTTACAATAGCCATGGTAAACTGTACCATCTGCAACAATAGGAACAAAACCCTAAGTACGAGAAGGTACTCAGCTAGACTTACCCGTCATAAACCAAAAATAAAGTGACCCCAAGGATCATGCAAGGCTTTATAAGTAGAGCTAGCTTGACAACATTTTGCATAAAAACTTACCAATTCAAGTATATAGTTGTAATTCGGTCATCAAGTTAATTATAGTTATTCATCTCTAGATTAGCAACTAACATGTGCCAAACATGTGGTATATCATTTAGTAGCATACCATAGTAACTATAGCCAGTGTAGTAATTCCATATTCATCATAACTATCATTTCATAACACAGTTACTACGATGTTGGGACTAGCCAAGTTTCTCACTATCTAGGAGAGACGGTGATTTGAATCGATTTCTACCAGTTGGGAATTTATTCCTAACACAAACCTAGGTAGACCAGATCAACGGTCACCTTAGGTCACTTTTGGTACAACTCAGGTCCACATTTCACGGGTTCACCCAGTGTCGCACAATCAGGGATGACCAGTTGCTAGGACGTTCAAGCCCGGCCTGCCCTTGGGCTCATGTCTGGCTCTCCGCACATCCTTACTACCATCTAGAGTACACACTTTTACAGAACGGGACCCAGCCTGAGTTGAGCTACTTGGTTTCGTGGCCAGAACGAGTTATCCGGCCAGCTAAGTGAGAGGCATGTGTTCAATCTTGTTAGAAACGCCAACAACGGTACGGTCCTTAATCGACACAGACGGAATCACATGATTCAACCTATACATAGACTCCGCCCGGCCTCCATTTACATTATCCCATGGTTCTTTTCCATGATAGCAAATATAGCCAACCGTGCTTCGGTATTCACCTATATCTCGCAGGTGACAGAAAATCACCCGACTGCTACCGATCTAAACATGGCTAAGCATATATTCAATCCTAACCTACATAGGATTAAAGATATATGTAACTAGATAAGGTAGTTCTATGCATCAATTTTTTTCTAATCAACTCTTATAACCTAATGAATCAAACATAAAGGACTCAAATGAAGTTTTTATAAAACATAGGAGACTTAGAATGCTCTGGGGCTTGCCTTGAGAAAAGAGGTTGGCCGGTGATCTAGGCACTCAGGGAGGTCCTTGAGAGTTTGCTCCTGTTCTTCCAGAGCTATAGCCTGAGGCATCTCCTACTAATCCTCCTTCTCTTCTTCATTGAACTCTAGAAGAGTTATCCCTTCGGACGATCCTATATGCATGAGCATGAAATAAGATATCATGATTGCATATATGATGACACGTATAATATGATATGATGTGATGAATGCATTCCTCATAAGTGTTTTCAATAGCATTGCATTAAGGTGATAACAAGTTGCATCTTATTTTACTGAGTAGGTGTATATCTCTTCTCTAGTAACTTAAACAAACACTTATGTAAATCATTTTCTGAACTACAAGACACTAGCCACTTATTTTGACCATAAATAGAGTTGTATACATCACAATAATATAGTTGTAGACATTATGGAAAGCTTATGAAATTGCCTACAACTTTCTTTTAATCCTCTTAATGTGATTCAGTAGTTATCTAGGTCAAACAATTCAATCATTCAGATATGTCCACAGAGCAAGCATTTCTGATAGCAGACTTCTAACAGCCATAATTCTTAAACCATAAGGCCTATGACTATGAAAATTTAACATAAGGTAGATTAGTAAGTTATCTACAACTTTGTTATTAACCATCTTTACAGAAAAGATCATTATCATCATAAAATCATCGCCACAACAGAAACTATACATGCAGCCAACCTAGTTGAATTATAAGGCAATAATTAACTAGTTGCCTACAACCAATTACTTCTAAGTCTAATTAATAACATCAACAGATCATATGCATCCCAAGCACCACAGAAAACATCATGGTTAAACAAAACTAATTTATTTATATTCATTTATTAATTTCCTTAGATAATAAGGTGGTTTGAAGGATAAATATTTTCAGCGCTTAAAAAATTCTGAGAAAATTACACTAGCCTATAAATGACCTTAGTAGTCCACTGTACAAACTTCATGCTATTTGGATAAGTGTATATACCTCTACAAAAATGACAAGTTATATAGGCTTATTTTAGCAAAAAATAGTTTAGCATAGTGAAAAATGTAAAGAAATAGATTTAATATTTTTCTTACTTTCCTTCTAGCATAAGAATATTGTGAAAAATTTGTATGATCATATGTTATGTATTTTTACCCCAATTAATTTCACTAGAAACTAGCAATTAATTAGGATTAAATAGGAAGACCACATTTCTAGTATTCTTACTATAGGTTTAGTATTTTTCCTAGCTAGATCATGTCCACACAAGACCAGCAAAATTGGAATCACAATTTTATCACCTTCCTAGCTCAAGTTATGCATTTTACAAGATATAAACTACTTTAAAAGCACTTATTTTAATCAATTTAATTCTCCTAGAAAAATATACTAAATAGTACATTTCATATTTTTATCAAATAGTACACTTCAATATGAAACCAAAAAAATTTGGTTCACCCCATTCGGACACTCCTAGCTCTAGATATGAATTTTTGAAGTTTGCATTCAAATCTATGAAAATAAATTCAGAAAATAATTCAAAAACCGACTAATAGCTAGGGCCTGCGAGTCAACGAGACCCACATGTCAGCGACATAGAATAGAGGGGCGGCTTGACCGGCGAAGAGCTCGTCGATGGTGAGGTCGTCGGTGATGAGGTTGGCACCAACATATTCCCTATCCTATTCCACACCTACAGGTACCCTTGGTTTGCTCGAAGGATCACCAGAGCTAGCTCGCCGGCAAGCATGGTGGCTCGGTGGTGGCGCGCAGTGGTTCTTCGGCCATCCCTGGCAACGACATGGCTAGGCGAGCGCGTCTACGGCATCTACGAACCCTAGTGGAGCTCTACGGTGCGGATCAAGCCACGGTGAAGTGCTAGTAAACTTCAGCCACGTGGATGGCGGCATGGCAATGCACAAAGCTTGGCGGTGGTGTCACCATTCTGATGAGACGACAGCCAAAGGTAGGCCTCCATCATCGGGGAAGGTGCAACACCTCTAGGTGACATGGTAATGAGTGCCAAAGCGGGCTAATGGCGGCCGTTGAAGTCATCAGCGGTGAGCGCGTGCTAGCAGCTATGGCAGACGCGCATGGCGGCGTCGCGTGTTCCCACATGACGGCAGGTGGTAGTGGTTAAACAACGACAACATGTGCATCTATGGCCTAAGGCGATGACGGAACCAGAGAGAAGGAGGTAGGAGGAGTAGTGGAGAAGGTTGGCCACGGCGAGCTCAAAGCTCGGGGGCGCTCCGTGGCCATGGCGGCCACGGCGACGCGTAATGCGGCCTTACCCTTGCTCGAATGGTGGTGCTAGCGGGTCGACAAGGTGGAGAAGGTGGTGACAGAGCTATGTGCATGAGCTATTGCACAATGGTGTGGTGGCGGCAGTGAGTGAGCTCGGTGGAGCTATGGCGGCAATGGCGGCGTTGCGGTTTCGCCCAGGCGCAGCAAAGGCGAGGGAGAGGCAAAGCGAAGCAAGTGAGAGTGAGGAGGGAGGGTGTGTTGCTGCCGTTTTGTTGCCCGCATCGACCTAACGCGCGGGCCCAACGTCGATGGACGGCCTCCACGCGGCAGCCGCAGCCTATGGCCGGTCGGCCGCGACACGCGCGCGTGGCGCTGATACAGTGCCGATGAATCTGACTAACAGCGTGTCTTAGTGATTCTATAACTCCTAATCTGTGGTGAATTAGCAAAAACTTTCTTAATAACAATTGTAGAGCTACGTGAGATCTCCAACTTTGCTTTAGGAATCATCATCTAATTCTCACTAGTTTACAAACTACACTACTCCAAAGTGATATACTTTGAAACTGAAAACGGTTTCAACACTTAGAAAATTTCTTAAGTCACAAAATAACATTTTGTTGATACTTGTGAGCTCTATTTGACCATGTTAGACACTGAATTAGCTCATGACCCTTAAATAAAGTTTGTTAACCATGACAATAACTATAACTTTTATTTAGGTCACATAGCCACGCATACACTCTAAGCTACTATTCAACATTGGTCAAACTAGTATAATGAAAATGACATTTCAAATGAAACCAACACTTAGAAGCAAAATTGGTCTATGTCATGAATACAAACATTGTTCTATTTACCATCCTAGATGTGTCTAAGGTGCTTTCATGACTTCACAACCATCTCATACATTGGTCATATATGATTGCAAGCATAAGCATATATAAAAATCAATATTACATGTGATAATGTATAAGAATGAGATGAAATTTCATATGCTCATGTTCATGAATGCTTTGATGATGCTTGTGCTCATAAAATGTAGATGCCAAATGCAATGCTTAACACAGGGGTGTTACACAAATTATCATTCATATCTATTCCATGTGATAGTAATGTAAAAACAATAATAATATCTTTCCTATCTCTCAGTGATAGGTAATCACTTGACTTCTACCGAATCCTATAGCATAGCAATCTACATGATCATGACATACTAGTAGGACTCATAGGATAAGGATATATATATGCAAGTGGTTTCATTCAACTCCTTACAACTTAATGCACAAGCATGAATTAAAGTGCAGAATAATAGGGGTTATGCACCGGGGCTTGCCTGGGTAAGATATAACCAAAAGTTAGCATTCTATCATGGTGACACCATCATCAAGGTACCATCTTTTCCACTACCTCAGTCGACTCCATGATCCATCGTTGTTCCTATTATGAATATACGTGGATACAACACTAGAGACGTAAATAATCAACGGCAGCTGCAACTCTAAAATATGATTACACTCCATAAGCTAATGAGCTAGCTTAAATGACTAACGTACTAGTCTATGTATCCACGTCATCAAGTAAGGCTTCTCCTCTAGAAAAATATTCTAGTTTTAAAATCCAAGTGTTTCGGCATTTTATTGATTAAACATATATTTTCAAACCAGGGCTCATTTAGCTACCTTTGCAAACTAATTATTATGGAGCTAAAACAATACAATGAGCACCTAATAATGTTAGGACTTTACTATAAAAGTTTTAGAGCCAACACTATCACCAATTTATCACAAAAATTCCTACAAGTTTATATCTTACAATATTAAGCATCTTAAATTAATTAGATAACTCCTGAAAATATTATAAAACTATGTGAACAAAATATACTAGCAGATAGACTATGATTTTAGAAACCTAATAAAATTAGTTTCACATTTTTTGGTTAACTACACAATTTTATATTGAATTTACAAGTTTATCTTAGAAATTAAATTAGAAACTACGTTAGAAAAAGGAAAGGGTCGGCAGCAACAACATCTGGCCCTGACAACCCTAGCAGCGTTGGCTATTTTGTAGAAACACCCCCTGAGCTTTCATAGATTAATACGACTACTATGCGTACTATTCCTATCCATTAGTAACTTTACAACTAAACCATCGGATGTTTTCACCTTTACCATGGGGAGATCCCTAGAAACGTCGTGGCGCCGGCCGACGACATAAGGCAGTTACGCCGGGCAAACTAGGCTCGCTACGATGAAATTAAGGGGCCGACCACTATCTACAGCTAAACGCGTAAGGATGGGTGGCGATTAGGGACTCAGAGGCGCATTGTCGCGGGCTGCAGCAGGCGAGCGGCAATCCACGGCGGCGACGTGACTGTTTCGGTGAGCCTACGTACGTCGATAGAGTAGAAATGGTGGATAATCATAAGTGGCTCACCGTGGTGCATGCCCCACTAATAGTTGAAGCAGGGGAGCGCTATGGCGGTCTGGCCAGATGCGCCCTCACCGCTGCGGCGGCTGCTTCGAGCGCGGCACTGACACATCCACACTCTGTCGACGAGCACCCTAGCCAAAGTAGCACGAGCATAGGATGGAGGGAGTCAAGGCATGCTCAGGGTTATGAGAAATTGAACTGCTACCACTCCTACATGCCTTACCTCCCATCCTACCAATTCGGCAACACCCATGGCCGGTGGCGAGCAAAACGTCAAATTGTCAGTTGGTAGTGATCGGACGGGCTTGAGGAAAACATGGCACCTAGCTGACTACCTATGCCATCCACTGATGCGGGGAATTGTGCTAGTGAAGCCCGAGCTAGGGATTTAGAAGGGGATGGTGCGCTACCGCTGCAACATCATGGCCCTTGGCCCTGACTTAACGCGAACCAGCCAAGACATGATGAGGGTACAGCCACGTGCGGACATGATCGTGGAGGTGGTAATAGAGGCGCGTCGGTGAGTGAGGGAATAACGACGGAAACAGAACAAGCAAAAGCACCAGGCGCAGCGCGCCAAGGCGACAATGGCACATGAGCGACAGGGCAGTGGGGGAGAGATCATAGTGCTACAAGACAGCTGAGGTAGGCAGTGACTCGGCGGGTAGGTGAATTGAGCGGTGAGACGAGCGCCACGATAGCTAGACGATGACTGCCGTAGCGTCGACTTGGCCCCACGCACAGCCAGGCCTGGCAGTGCGCACGTGACAAATACAGTGCCACCGGATAGGGCCAAGCAGCGGCGTAGGATTGCAGAGAGCATGGATGCGACAGCACCGACAGCAGGGGTACGCCCACGCGTATGATGGTGAAAAGGACAACAGCAGCACCACAGCGCGAGGCGGGAAAGGCAGGCAGTGGGGGCAGTAGCGCGGTGGCCAGCCGCTGCAGGACGACGACAGCGACCTGCCAGGGCCGGTCACGGCCATACAGGCCGACCGAGCTCGGCACCGCGACACGCGGAACGCGGCCGGCCACGCGCACGGGCCAGACATATGACATGCACGAATTTTAAAGCGCATCTAAAAACTAACCTAACACAGTTGAAACTAAACTACCTTGACCATGCTAACGAGGGTACATCAGTCTACCATAAGGAGCAAAAACATAGTCCTTGACCTTTAGCTAGATTTTTTAGAATTAATTCACCAACATGGCATTGTCACACTGTTTTCAACTTAAAATTTCTTCCAAGTCTTGAGCTGAATTTGACTTCAAGTTTCATTTCCAAGCCATTAGAAATACTAGCTAGTCATATTATTTTTTCTACAGCTAGAGTTGCATTGTCATCTATAAAATGTATACTTCAAACCTTATATAGGTGTCATACACATGTTCTATAATACTTTTGCTCAATAAAAAATGGTTTTCCACCCTACTTGACATACCATAAGTTATCGAATAAATTTCCATTTGACATTCTTATTGGTCATTTTAGGCTACTAAGAAATTTATCAACACCTTCTATCACATGCATTACTACATAAACATGATGCTCATGTACTCACTTTGATGCAATCAACAATACCAAAACATGCAGCTAGTATTTAAATATTTTTGCTAGAATTTAAATGTCAAGATAGCATTGTCTTACTACTTTTCCATACTTAGAAAAGTTAAGGATTTTAGTTGGGGCTAAGTAACCATTAACTCTTTTATCGCAATTTTTAATAGGTCTAAACCTTGTTAACTTCAATCAACAAATACTTCATGCAATAGTCCATACCTTATACTAATCCATAGGAGCAAAATATTTTAGCACCATTTAACTATTTTGCTCAATATAAATCACCTAAAATAATATTTTAACAATAGTAGTGAGAAGAGGATTGGGATGGGAAACATCACAAAAAAATGTTTGCCGACTTAACGAAAAGAGCTTATCTTAACGTCAAATTTGATTTTTAAGCTCCCAAGAGCACTAGTTAACACTATTTATTTTTTTATTTTTCTCAACCACGAAAGTGTCACATAGGATTCGCTTATCATTTAACGTGCGTTATAAATTTTTAAAACTCAAAAACTTGTTTGGCTAATCCATCTCGGACCTAAATCTCGGTGCTAAGCAAGTTTGTAACACCAGGGATGTTACAGAAGCGAGCAGTTGCGGTGACACTACCCAAAAGTCTGATCGCCCGCACACCCAAGCAGGTGTCACAGATGCAGACGGGGTTTCGGAGGCCTACTCTCCCAATTCTCCAAGAAAGAAGACGACGACGTCGGCAATCACCAGGAAAAAGCGAACAGTCGCGGTGACGCTCCCTAGAAATTTGATCGCCCGCACACCCAAACAGGTGTCACCGATACAGATGGGGTTTCGGAGGCCTGCTCATCCAATTCTCCGTGCGCGCAGAGGATTAGGATGGGAAAACTTAGATGGCAACACAGTAGTGAGAAGAGGAAAACACTAATTGACTATCTAGGATCTTCCTAACTAGGAATTTCCAATGATAGTTCTATTGTTGTTGTATCTTTCTTCAGAATGATTGGTATATATATATATATATATATATATATATATATATATATATATATATATCCCTACCTCCACATCAATTAGCAATATATGGTACTAATTGATGTTGCATATTCCTGCTCTACTCATGGACTTAAACAATAAAGCCTATAAGAGAACACATATATTGGGCCTTTGATATTTATTAGAATTTCTTCTTATGGATTTAGAAAATTATCCATATAAATTCTAACACTCATTGGTAGCCAGTGATATTCTGCTTATTCTGCAGAAGAAGTTCTGGGAGTGCACGTAGATTGCTCCGTTCCAATAGACACTGTAATGCTTTTGATCAAGTGAATCAGCCCGCGCCATGTCGGCCATGGTTCCCGCTGGCTCCCCTCGCCGGAGAAACGACCTCTCCTCCTAGCGCCCTGTCGTTGACGAGAACACCAGTGTCTCGCACAGCGACGGCGGCCATTCTGATTTCGCCATCACTGAGTCGTCTTGAGGTACAAACCACCAGCTGGGAACGACCGGCGTCAAGAACACCTCGTAGTGCGGCGAGACGGCCGGGTCAATCATACGCCAGGTATAGGTAGGAGGGCAGTTTCCCAGCGCACGGAGGTGCGAGACGAGGCAAGGGTGCCCACTGCCGCGTGACAGGGTTAACCACGCTTTTGTAGCGTAGCAGGAGGCCGTTGCAAATGGTCGAGGGGTGTTTATTTTCACAGGGCTAAAATTTAGCCCCGTCACATCGAATCTTTGATACTAATTAGGAATATTAAACATAAGTTAATTATAAAACTAACTACATAAATTAAGACTAATTTGCAAGACGAATCTATTAAGTCTAAGTAGTCCATGATTTGATAATATGGTGCTACAATAAATATTTGCTAATAATAGATTAGTTTGGCTTAATAGATTCGTCTCGCTAATTAGTCTACTCTTGTGCAATTAGTTTTATAATTAGCTCATATTTAGTCCTTCTAGTTAGCATCTGAATACCCGATGTGATACGGACTAAATTTTAACCCTGTCGTTTTGGCGCGCTTAGCTGGTGAGGTCTCCGGAGGCCGCCGCACAGCCTGTCGTCGTCGTGGCGGCGGCCCCAGCATGCGGAAGTTGATGAATATGCCGGCCAGCGAGAGCGGGAGGAGCTCGGCGCGCAGCAGCCTGTGCCCGTCGATGACGGCGTGCCAGGCCTTGTAGACGCAGCGGCACACGGCCATGCTGCGCGGCGCCAGGCAGCGGAGCACGTCCGCGAGCATGTCCTCGGGCAGCGCCTGCACGTAGCTCACCTGCAGTTCCTCCATCTCCGTAAGTCCGTATCGATCGACTTGTATCTGTAGATCTATGCAGGAAGGGGCTGTTTGGATCAAGCCCTGGTGAAATTCTGCTTCTGCTTTGGTCGTGGACTCGTGGCTCACTCCATCAGGCGGACGGATTGCTTTTAATACGGCAGGGAGTGGGGGTGTCGTAGTCGTAGCTAGTAGGCTCGTATCGTAGCATAACATCGAATTTGGTATAATCACGCCATCCATTATCGTAGTCTGTATTTTACTAGAAGTAAATATTTTTTCCTTTAAAGATATATTTTTTTAATCTTCACACAATAATAATCCGTCATATCATTGCAATAAAAATAGGTAAATCCTAGAGATTCTCTACAAAAACAAACAAACATATTATTCCAATCCGAATAGTCTAGTAACGGTGAAAGATGTCTTCTTTAATTAGTCATAGACATGTAGCAGAAAAAATCCATGTCAAATAGTACTCTCTTCATTCTAAATTATAAGACGTTTTGACTTTTCAAGATACATGATGACTTTTGTTATGTATTTAGATATAAATTATGTCTAGATACATAGTAAAAGTAGTATATCCAAAAAAGTTAAAACATTTTATAGTTTAGAATTGAGGGAGTATTAGAACTCAATGATAAGAACTATGTTATATATTTCAGATAATATCATTATATATTTCCATTTTCCAACCGAAAAGACCAGCATACATCACAAAACAGTGAATGGTAGACTGTATATTATGACTAGGATAGAGTTAGTTACTAGGATTATGATTCCATATATCAGCTTGACCCTCAAGTCATCTGAACTCTATATATAACGCTAGAGAGGCTTAATGCAAATAATCTAATTCCGCCCAATTTCTATTCCTCATATACCTAAGATATGACACCCAGAGAAAAACTAAACAATAAATCTAACATTAATTAACCGACCTTCGTGAAAAGACTAGTGCTAGACCTACTGAGTTTGTTCGTTGGTTGGTTTCTGGGCTGATAAACCCGGCTAGTGCTGATTTGTTGTGAAAGAAAAACACTGTTGGCTGGCTGATAAGTCCTGACTGAAACCAACAAGGCGAATAGGTTGACTGAGTCTTAGAGTACTTAGTTACATTCTATTGCTTAATAGACCAAACAACAACAACAACAACAACAACAAAGCCTTTAAGTCCCAAACAAGTTGGGGTAGGCTAGAGTTGAAACCCAACAGAAGCAATCAAGGTTAAGGCACGTGAATAGCTATCTTCCAAGCACTCCTATCTAGGGCTAAGTCTTTGGGTATATTCCATCCTTTCAAGTCTCCTTTTATTGCCTCTACCCAAGTCAACTTCGGTCTTCCTCTGCCTCTCTTCACGTTACTATCCTGACTTAGGATTCCACTACGCACCGGTGCATCTGGAGGTCTCCGTTGCACATATCCAAACCATCTCAATCGGTGTTGGGCAAGCTTTTCTTCAATTGGCGCTACCCCTAATCTCTCACGTATATCATCGTTCCGAACTCGATCCCTTCTTGTATGACCGCAAATCCAACGCAACATACGCATTTCCACGACACTTAGCTGTTGAATATGTCGTCTTTTCGTAGGCCAACATTCTGCACCATACAACATAGCAGGTCTAATCGCCGTCCTATAAAACTTGCCTTTTAGCTTCTATGGTACCCTTTTGTCACATAGGACACCAGACGCTTGCCGCCACTTCATCCACCCTGCTTTAATTCTATGGCTAACATCTTCATCAATATCCCCGTCCCTCTGTAGCATTGATCCTAAATATCAAAAGGTATCCTTCCTAGGCACTACTTGACCTTCCAAACTAATATCTTTCTCCTCCCGAGTAGTAGTGCCGAAGTCACATCTTATATACTCAGTTTTAGTTCTACTAAGTCTAAAACCTTTGGACTTCAAAGTCTCCCGCCATAACTCTAGTTTCTGATTCACTCCTGTCCGGCTTTCATCAACTAGCACTACATCGTCCGTGAAAAGCATACACCAAGGAATGTCCCCTTGTATGTCCCTTGTGACCTCATCCATCACTAAAGCAAATAAATAAGGGCTCAAAGCTGACCCTTGATGTAGTCCTATCCTAATTGGGAAGTCATCCGTGTCTCCATCACTTGTTCGAACTCTAGTCACAACATTGATGTACATGTCCTTAATGAGCCCGACGTACTTCGTTGGGACTTTATGTTTGTCCAAAGCCCACCACATAACATTCCTTGGTATTTTATCATAAGCCTTCTCCAAGTCAATAAAAACCATGTGTAGGTCCTTCTTCTTCTCCCTATACCGCTCCATAACTTGTCTTATTAAGAAAATGGCTTCCATGGTTGACCTTTCGGGCATGAAACCAAATTGGTTCATAGAGACCCGCGTTATTGCTCTCAAGCGATGCTCGATAACTCTCTCCCATAGCTTCATAGTATGGCTCATCAACTTAATTCCCCGGTAATTTGTACAACTTTGAATATTCCCTTTATTCTTGTAGATCGGTACCAATATACTTCTCCTCCACTCATTAGGCATCTTGTTCGATCGAAAAATATGGTTGAACAGTTTGGTTAACCATACTACAGCTATGTCCCCGAGGCATCTCCACACCTCGATTGGGATACCATCCGGTCCCATCGCCTTACCTCCTTTCATCCTTTTCAACGCCTCTCTGACCTCAGATTCTTGGATTCTCCGCACAAAGCGCCTATTGGTGTCATCAAAAGAGTCATCCAACTGAAAGGTTGTGTCCATATTCTCACCATTGAACAATTTGTCAAAATACTCTTGCCATCGATGTCGGATCTCATCCTCCTTTACCAAGAGATGCTCCCTTTCATCCTTAATGCACTTAACTTGGTTGAAGTCCCGTGTCTTTCTCTCACGAACCCTAGCCATCCTATAAATGTCCTTCTCTCCTTCCTTCGTACTTAAATGTTGGTAAAGATCCTCGTACGCTCTACCCTTTGCCACACTTACAGCTCGCTTTGCAGTCTTCTTTGCCACCTTATACTTCTCTATGTTGTCCACACTCCTGTCATGGTACAAGCGTCTATAGCATTCTTTCTTCTCCTTAATAGCCCTTTGGACTTCCTCGTTCCACCACCAAGTATCTTTAGCCTCGTGTCCCCTTCCTTTGGTTACTCCACACACCTCTGAGGCTACCTTCCGAATGTTGGTTGCCATCTTGTCCCACATATTGTTTATGTCGTCTTCTTCCTTCCAAGAGCCCTCTTTGATAGCCCTTTCCCTAAATACCTCTGACATCTCCCCTTTCAGTTTCCACCACTTTGTTCTTTCAATCTTAGCTTGTTTATCCCTATGGGCACGCACCTAAAAACGAAAATCTACCACCAAAAGCTTATGTTGAGAAACAACACACTCCCCTGGTATCACCTTGCAATTCAAGCATGCTCGTTTGTCCTTTCTTCTTGTGAGGACAAAGTCAATCTGGCTACAGTGTTGTCCGCTACTAAAGGTCACTAGATGAGATTCTCTCTTTCTAAAGAAAGTGTTGGCTATCATCAGGTCAAAAGCTACCGCGAAGTCCAGAACTTCCTCCCCCTCCTGATTCCTACTACCATACCCAAAACCTCCATGAACTGCCTCAAAACCTGCGCTTGTAGTACCTACATGCCCATTAAGATCTCCTCCTATAAAAAGCTTCTCACTACTAGGTATAGCTCTAACCAGGCCATCTAAGTCTTCCCAGAACTGTCTCTTAGCACTCTCGTCGAGGCCTACTTGGGGGGCATACGCACTAATTACGTTCAAGACCATATCACCCATGACAAGCTTGACTAAGATAATCCTATCTCCTTGCCTTCTCACTCCCACCACACCATTCTTGAGGCTCTTATCAATCAAAACTCCTACTCCATTTCTATTCGCGACTGTACCTGTGTACCAAAGCTTGAAACCTGTATTGTCCACCTCCTTCGCCTTCTGACCCTTCCATTTAGTCTCTTGAACGCATAATATATTTACACGCCTCCTAGTCGTGGTATCAACTAATTCTCTTAACTTACCTGTAAGTGATCCTACATTCCAACTTCCTAAACGGATCCTAGTTGGTTCGACTAGCTTCCTTACCCTTCGCACCCGTCGACTCTGATGCAAAGACCCTTGCTCATTTTTCACTACACCCGAGCGCCGATGTAGCGCGCCACTAAGGAAGTGACGACCCGATCCTTGGTTACTTGACACCATGCCCAGATCACGACACGGCGCATCACGGGGGTGACGACCCGGCCCTTGCCCATTTAACACCATACCCGGGTTCCGATATGGCGCGTCGCTAAGAGGGTTACGCCCCAACGATTTTCTTTCGGGTTTCATCTCCATACACTGCTTAATAGACCAAAGAGCACCAATATTACATCTGTTTCAATTATCTTGTGATTCAACCTCATCCTTCTTAATCTCGTCATCAGCAGTCAGAGTTTTTATGCCATTGTGGTAAGACATCTAAATGATAGGTACAAGTGCACAATAATTGTTGTGATTTAACCTAAAATCTATAGGAAAACTTTTTCTAAATCAAATTGCGTCAGATAAACTCGAATTTTGGATGGTGTGATTCATAAAGTAACAACAAATAGGCTACAACAAGAGTTAGTGTTGGCGCTCACACATGTGTTTATTACTGATTTTATTGGCAAATTCATGTAGTATACTCTTAGCATGTGTGCATCTTGGAAACTAACATTGAACTCACATTGGAGTATGCCTTGTGTTTCTGTGCATGTTACTATTTGTAGAAAAATGAGGGAAAAAGGCTGCTTTTGGATACGTGAACTATGGATGACTTGGACTTAGGATGATCCAAGGAGCGAGAATGAGAAAAAATGAGTACCATCTAGGGAAAGAACACCTTGGGCCAATCAGCCCACTCATCTAAGTGGGTCGACCCTAGGATGAAAGAGGATGTCACATTACGTTTTTTTCACTTTGACACCAAGTTGAGATCATGCTTCCAGCTTCCTCTCCCATGTGGGAGGATGACTCTCCTCTATATATACTTATTTTGCATCTACAAGACAGAGTTCATGAATTCTTTATTGATGGTCACTAAATGCTTAATCTGATCATCAACATATCGGTAAAGTGAAGGTGAAATCAACTTCATAGTAGTATTTTATTTTTAAATAATATGGTTCCACTTGTATATGAAAATATGTGAATGCAGGTACCAAGGAAGTAAAACAAGCAAAGGAGAAGGTCCGGAGCCCACCTGAGCGGTCGCCCGACTCCACCAGGGTTCAGCTGGCCTAGCCAAAGCCCTTCTATGTCATGAATCCACACCGCAAGCCAAAAACAAACTTTGGAATGATCGAACAAGTTGGTTGCAAGTCGGTTTGATCATGTGGTTGAGGTGGAGCTTCACCTAGATTAGAGGCCCACCATTGCATACTAAGATAGCCAAAGTCGATGGGATCACCTTGGATACTTGTCAAACACCACCGAGGAGATCTATGAAGCGTTGAATTGAAGGACGGTGGATCCAACAGGTCGCCCAACCTCCTGGTGGTTTGACCGACCTCACCTGTCATCCCCTCCCTCTCTTACCCTTTTTCTCATTTTGGATCAAAGTAGAGCACGGCCACCTCCGGCCGCACTCAACGCCCCGTGCGCATCCTCGTCGTTTGTGCCATGCCCCCTCCTCCATGCCTTCCCCAGATGCACGCCATGTCGCCAATCCGTGGCGCGGCCACTCCCACATGAGTAGACAACGAGGACACGTCCGGGGTATGACCCCTACCACCTTTGTCACCTGCCGCCTGTCACCCTCGCTGCTTTTTGATCGGGTGCTGCATGCCTAGCCTCGCCTCACCTCAACCACCTAGATTCCCAAAAAACCTAGCCCCGAGTGCTAATAGTCCTACAAGTACCACCAATCCGTCTCTTGTCATCCACCATTGTGGCCATGGCCGCCGTGGATATTTAGCCATTTTGAGCCCTCCTCTCCGATCCAACACCACTGCCGCCACCTAGTGGCGCCACCTCTCTTCACCCACAGTCCTAGCTAGCCAAGGAAGAACACTAAGAGGCCCTACCGTAGAGCCGAGGACGTAGCCCCAATCAACTACATCGGTGTAGCGGCTCAGCACGACATTGTTCCACCTCATCACTACATCGCTATTCTAACCTCCTGAAGCCCACATTGAGCCCCATCTCCACCCTTTTGTCTTGTGGGGTGGAAAAGAACACCAGAGCACTGATGGGGAATATGAATGTGATTGTAAATAAAAACACTTTTGTTGCAGTGGCACGATGCGAATTTGTACCTGTTGACACTAAAAATGTCATAGGCATCTCCAATACATATGTGTTGGTGGCCAAATAGCGCAACAAAACATCGAAAAAATCACGCGGAGAAGATGACGAGCCAGGCGAGCCAGCTCTAGTCTAGCCGGCCAGGCCGACTCCTGTCTTCCAGTCAGCTTAGCTGACTAGCCGATTGGTCCTTGATGCCGCCCACAGTGGCTGCCTAAGCCTGAGGAAACTGGCTTAGTAGTCTCCTCCCGCCTAGAAACTGACTCAGTTACACCTAAAAGTTGGTTTTGGCATGTTTTTATGTGGGAAACTTGGAGATTACAATTTGGATTTATTTTCTACTGTGATAAGACCCATCTCTATATATGAGAGGATCACAGCTGATTAAGTTTCCATCTATCCAATCGTCAAAATCAATCTACGAACACCGTTTAACCCTCTTTTCCAACCCCTTGCTGTTTGTCGCGTCTCCCGGTGAAATTCGGTGGCGTTCTAGATGGCCTTGCTAGTCCTATGACACCCTCCACGTGCTCCTGCCCGACGGGTCTTCCTGGGAGAAGTTTAGGGAGTCTATCAAGCCAAGAATAGGCTCAACATTGGCCTAACCGATCTCTAGATTATAGTTGGCCATGTAGCCCGAGCCCATCGGCTTGGTCCGAGGCCCATTTTCTTGGCCCAGCATGGCCCGACGGCTAGCGGGCCTGGGTTAGCATGGCCCGGAGGAGCAGGCCATGCCTGGGCCTTGCCCTAGACACGTGGGCTGACACGACATGACCCGCTCTGGAACTAGCGGCCCGGCCTGCCGCCTCCCCACGCCCCCTCCCCGCACCCCGCATAGATAAGCGGGGACTCCTCGCTCGCACCCACCCCCAATTCCCCAAACCCTAACTCCCTTCCCCTCCCCCTCTCCGCCACCCCGCGCAGTCCCCTCCCCACACGGCCGCGCCACACTCACTCCTCTACACCGGCAGCGCCACACTCCGCCCTCCTCCGCGAACCCTCCCCTGTGACTTTACTCCCCCGTCCTCTGCTCACCGGCAGGTGGCGCTGTTGGCTCCTTCCCTCCTCACGGCCATGCCTTGAGAGCGAGTGCGCCGGCCCCAGGCTCCACGCCTCGGGTGCACTACCACGGCCTATGAGGCCACCGGATCCAGCTCAAGCAGCTACTGGCTTGCCTCGCTTTCCCCACCTCTCTCTCATCTCTGTGGCCTCCACCATGCACCATCGTCGCCCTCGAGCGTGGTAGTCGGCTTCGTGTGACCAGATCTGGCGTCCCATTACTTGCTACAACGGTTCACGCTACAGATCTACCTCGAGGCCAGGGCGAGCGTGCCGGCATCAACCACCACCACCGCGCTCCCATGCTTCCCCTCGCCCCCTACTACCCCTCCTGTTCTTCCCTTGGGTTGGCCCGGCCTCCTTGATAGGTCGTGCTTACCAGGCTGGGCTGGCACAAAAAATAGCCCAGCAGGCTGTGCCTAGGCTGTCGGCCAGGCACGAAGCCTAGCTTGGCATAGCCTAGGAGGAACAGCGTGCCGTGCCAGCCTAAACCCCAGCGGGCTATGCCTGGCATGAGCCCATGCCATGTCGGGCTAGGCTGGCCCGTTGGACATCTATGCTCTAGATCGATTTCGTCGATCACGCTTGTCGATGTTTTGAGTAAACACCAATGAGTAAATTTGTGTTATTACGCGTTTGACCTAGATGGTGTGCTAAAAAGACACAAGGTTTATACTGATTCGAGCAGAATGTCTCTACGTCCACTTTATGGCTACTGCTCGTGTTATTAGCACTAAAAAGTTCATAGTAGGCGTTACAAATGGGCGAGAGAGGGAAAGGACCCAAGTCTCTAATGGAAAGGTCAAATGAGTGCTGAGAGCTTGGTCGCTGCTCAGCTATGTGTGATGTGATGCGTGGTGTGTTGAAATCGATCCTTTGGTGGGGTGCCCTGCTTTCCCTTTTATAGGCCAAGGGGGAGCAGGGATTACAGATGGGAGAAAGAAGAACAACCACGGGCAAAGAAGGTCCTTCAAAGATGTCGGGTCTTCCTTTTCCTTTGTGCGAGCCCCGCTGATATGGCAGGTGGTGCCAGGGATAGCTCCATGCTGGGTGCATGTCCATTGATCCTGATAGGGCAGCATTGGGCGTCTGTCCGCTGATGATGCCATGTCCTCGCATTGTCAACAAGTTGTCATGTCCTATCCCACCTCGACGAGCGACACGATGGACCAGGGTACTGATCCATGGCCCTATGGGGAGCAGAGGGCATAGTGACCACATGTCTATACTATAGGTGATGCGAGTTTCTTTCTAGACCATAGTGGTTGTCGTGTGCTTCTGTTAGGATCCGTGCCCGAGGGCAAATGGCGGCGCCCACAACACTGTAAGACAAATGTTGGTGCCTACAACACTGTTTGGACTCTGACATGCCTAGAAGGTCTCAAAGTGCCCTTCTAGTCATATCCTGATGGTACTTTCCTACAGGCGTGCAGGGTATGGTCCTTCGTATTATGGTTGACTTGAGTGTCCTACCTTATCTACGTGCATAGTTATGAAGGGGCAGCGTGTAGACATCGAGCGAGGCCAGCCAGCCCTCAGACATTGGGCAAGGCAAAGCCAGTCCTCGGACATAAGGTGAGGCAAAGCCAGCCCCTAAATGTCAGGCAAGGTGGAGCCAGCCCTTAGACGTCAGGCGAGGTAGAGCCAGTCCACGGACGTAAGGCAAGGCAAAGCTAGCCCCAGACATCAGGCGAGGCAGAGCCAGCCCTCAAACATAGGGCGAGGCGAAACCAGCCCTCAAGGGTTGGGCGAGATAGAGTCTGCCCTCAGACGTCGGGTGAGGCAGAGCCAACCCTCGAGGGTAGGGTGAGACAAAGTTTGCCCTCAGACGTTGGGCGAGGCGGAGCCAGCCCCCAGACATCAGGCGAGGCGAACCAGCCCTCAGACATTGGGTGAGGTAGAGCTAGTCCTCGGATGTCGAGTGAGGCAGAGCCATCCCCCAGACATCGAACGAGGCAGAGCCAGCCCTTAGACATCAGGCGAGGTGAAACTAGTTCTCGGGGGTCGAGCGAGACGGAGTCTGTCCTCAAACATCGAGTAAGCAGGAGCCAGCCTTCAAACGTCGGGAGAGGCAGAGCCAGCCCTCGGGGGTCAGGCGAGATGGAGTTTGCCTTCAGACGTCGGGCGAGGCAGAGCTAGCCCCAGACATCGAGCGAGGTGGAGCTAGCCCTCATACATCGAGCAAGGTAGAGCTAGCCCTCGGGAGTTAGCCTAAGGCAGAGTCAACCCTCGGGGGTCGGGCGAGATGGGTCTTATGGCCATAGCGCCCACCATGGCAGAGCCAACCCTCGAGGGTCAGACGAGGTAGGGCCCATGGTCTCAGTGGATGGATGAGAAGTGACCCGACAAGCGGTGTAGTCACGCTCTTGATCATGCGGATGAATCAATGTTGATGGTCATTAGCTCCTCCTCTTCGAGTACCCTAATATTACTCCCCGATAGTAGCCCCTAAGCCCCTGAGTGATTCGAGTAGAATTGCCTGAGGGATTTTTTGACTTGCCAGTGGGTGCATGCGAGCGTAGATGGTGGGTGTAGCCCCTAAGCCTATGGAGGAGTAGGAAACTCCTTCGGAGGGTTTTCCGAAAGAGAGGATTCTGAGAGCCCTGGCCCTCTATCGTTTCCCACGGCGTGCCCTGAAGATGGTGATTTCTTCTTCACCGAGGTTGGACCCTTCGTGGGTATGGTCATGAGATTTGGTGGTTTGTTTAGCTGGATAGTTTGATTGGGGTCCCGGTATCCTGTTTGTGGAGATCCGATCAGGGAAAGCCTGACTGAGACTTAATCATGGGCCAAGATGCCCATGGCGCTTGTGCGCCTAGGCGCTGGCTTCTTGCAGGGCCTAGCTCTTTCCACCCTTTGTCATAGGGGTGTTTGGAGCGACTATTGGACCTATTGATGGGCCAATCGTTAGACTCCTAGGCCTAGACGGGCCATAGATGCACTTTTGATCCATATTCCTCTTACTCATAATGAGTCCCGGTCTGCTCGGGGAGGCAAAACGTCTGGCGAGTTTCCTGAAGGAAAGGATAGGGATTGCGTGCATGTATCCCGTGGTGTGACGTTGTGGCAGATCGTGGGAAGCGTGGAGATCTAGGCGAACAATTGGTTTCCTTGCATCCATCGCCCCTATAAAACCAAAGGGTTTGCCCCCAGGGTTTCATACTTTGCCTCCATGCCTTCGCATCTGCAACCTTCGCCGCCAATCGCCTAAGTTCTCTGCATCCATGTCTTAGCCATCGTCAAATTCGCATCCACCCACCCCCATCTTCTAATGGAGCCATGGTGCCGCTCTAAAATCACCCTCTAGCGCCTGGAGGGCCTTGTCTGCCATAGTCTTCTCTATGCACGGACCACCGCTGAGGAGTGGCAGCTACCCGGTGAGGAGGACATGCCGTCACCGCTCGATGGCTATGTCGTCTTGTTCACGTGCTTCCATGAGCGCAGGTTTGCCACCACCACTCATAGATTCCTTTGAGGACTACTACACTACTACAAGATAGAGCTACAACACCTCAACCCCAATGGGATCCTACACATGGTGATGTTTGTTGCCCTGTGTGAGGGATTCTTGGGGATCAGCCCTCACTTCGATCTGTGGTGGCACTTCTTCGCCGTCACCCTCTAGAAGAAGAAGGAGAAGAGGTAGGAGCTGAGTACATCGATGGGATACGCCGACATCCAGCTTTGAAACAACCGGGTCAATGATTACCCAACAATGTGGCTGTCGACCGCCAACAAGGGGTGGCATTCACATTGGTTTTATCTCAAGAACGATGCCGACGCCTCCTTGCCAGAGTTCACTGGGCACTTAATTGAGGGGCCCTAGATTCATGGAGGAAGTGGGGTGTCTAGGAGAAGGACAAGAAGAGGATCTAGGACCATCTTACCACCAACCGCTTCCTAAAGGAGAAGGGGTCGGGAATCATCGGTGCCTACCATGCGAGGAGGGTGGCGCCATTGATGAGGTGCACGCTCCCCCAGTACGCGATGGCGCCCAGGGCATCATTCGACAAGATAGTGCTTACCGAGGAGGTGCTCTCTCCCTCTAAAGTCACGCAGTGCATCAAGGAGGCAATGGAGCCTTCTCGGGATAGCATGGGCGCCCCCTTGATTTTGTGTACCCAGTGCCAGGGCATCCCCCGAGATGGTCGAAACCAGGGTACATCATCCTTGTAAGTTTTCTCTTCCTCATGTCTTCTTCTTCAATTGAACTTCTAACTCCTTAATACTGACATTGAGATTGGGGGACCAGTCGAGGGACCTCATCCTCATGGATCTCCCGGCTCCATTGCCGAGGGATCCGTTCATGAGGGCGGCAAACCGCGCCGAGGCCAAGTAGCAGAGGAAAGTGAAGGAGGACAAGAGGAAGAAGAAGAAGCAGAAATTGCATGCATGGTAGCGAGTGGAGGAAACTGATAGTGACAACGATGACAAGGAAGAAGATGATGAGGTAGTTGATGACACCGAGCATGGTGGCCTAGAGAGCGAGGACATGCTAATAGACACCCGCTTGTCCTTGCAGGGGTTGGGACCTTTCTCATTTCATGGAGGGGAAAGCACGTACATGAGGCCGACAAAGACGGGCCGAACCATCAGCCTGCCCTCAGAACTAGTAGGGGTGAGCGGATCTGCCACCGCGCCCGAGGTGCCAGTGGATGGGGGTGGCCCCACCGCCATGCCTCAAGAGCCAGCAGGGGCGGGTAGATCTGCCACCATGCCTGAGGTACTGATGGAGGGGGGTGGCTTCGCCACCATGTCCCAAGAGCCAACAGGGGTAGGTGGATCTACCACCATGCCCAAGGTGCCGATGGATGGGGCTGGCTTCGCCGCTACACCCCCGGATGCAAGGGAAGCGAGCCCCTCTGTCTGAGAGTAGGGGGCGGGCTCAAAATGGCCATGTCATGACAAGGTGGAGCAGGGACCTATGGGTTCATCCCCCAAATGTATCCACCGCCCGACAGTGCCAATGTAAGTCATCAACTCTTCTGTTTTCTCTGTTTTTGGTGTGACTTATGAATTTTGTTTCTTGCGGCGTCTTGAGATGGGGCAACCTTTTGGTGCTGGTGCCCAAGAAGAGTGTTGCCCTTTAGGTGAGGCAGCGGTCATCGGCTAATGTTGCACCTGTTTTGGGTAGGAGCGGTGTTGGTGCGACTGCATCGCCGGCCGGTGAGGTGCCGCTCATGGTGGCACCTGTGGCCTCGGTGGGACAAGCAGGCATTGGGGCTGAGGGAGCACCCTCGGAGGTCATCGAGCAACCAGCGATGGAGGTGACTCTGCTACCAACGTCAGGGCGTATGGATCTGCCGCTTGCGCTTACGGTGCCGACTGTGGTGGGTGCGATGCCACCGGTCGAGGCCCCACCAATGTAGGTGAAGGTGCCAACGACTGTGATGAGCCAAGCATAGCCAGATGTAGCCGTGGCGGTGCCTGAGGAAGCGGCATGATCCGCGCCATCAGTGGCCCAAGTGACGGCGCCTGATGAGGTCTGAACGGAGGGGGCATAACCGAGGGGTCCTTGGATATTATGGCGGTGGCAGAGAGGACCAGCGGGGAATCATCCCTGGCCCTGACCTTGAGAGGTAGCCATTCGCCCGCACAAGGTGAGCCCTTGCTCTGGTGGATGAATCCATGGGACTCGACATCGACACTGTTCTCCCTCGATGAGCATAGAGCGGGAGAGTCTCGACTTGGGGATTACGGTCGTGCTATCAGCCTTGGACGATGCCAGGGGCTCCCTACACAAAGTCATTGTTCCCACTAGCTAGGTATTCACTTGAACTTGCCTCTCACCTTCTTCTTTCTTCATGTATTTTTGTGTTCTAACATTTATCTTTTTTTAGTCCCCTATCGCTCGTAGCTGGAGAAATCTCGGTTCCTTCACAAGAAGAAGGAGAACTGGGACCACCTCATTCAAGAGGCCTGGCTACGTGGGAAGGTGATCGCCTAGCTTGCTGCTACCCAATAGAGGGTGGCTGAGGAGGTGGCCAGTCTCTGACTGCGGGGGGCTGAGGCCCGTCGGCACGAGGAGGAAATTGAGAAGGGGTTTGAGGCCCTATCGGTGAGGGTGCGGCAAGATGAGGAGGAGGCCGCTAGAGTCAGGAAGGAGCGGGACCAACTGCTCCAGAGGGATGCTGAGACCCGCTAGTGGATCCTCGACCTCCTAGCCAAGGCCGAGAAGGAGCGGGAGCTGAAGCTAGCGGCCGAAGAGAAGTTTGCAGCATTGGCACAGAGGGTGAGTTAGGATGTTGAGGCGGTCGCTCAGCTATGCGAGGAGTGAGACGAGCTACTCTAGACCGTAGGGAGGCTCCACTCTGAGCGTAGCACGACCCACGAGGAGCGTGACTAGGCTGTCTGGGAGCGCGATGAGGCGCAATGGAGGATCAGCTCCCTCTAGGCCAAGCTCAAAACTATGATGACCCAGAGGTTGGAGGCTGAGAGCATCTCTACCGGGCTAGCCACGAAGCTCGCCGAGGCACGGAGGAACCTTCAAGCAGAGAGTGACAAGCACAATCTCCTGAGCGCTGCCCTCAGAGTGGTCTGCAATGACCTAGAGGTGATGCGGTCGAAGGAGACTAGCTTGCTTGCGGCCCATGCCATAGATATCATGGTGCGGGTGTGCCAGCTCAAGAGGGAAGCTCTTCGCACCGGGATCACCCAAGCCTTCATGATTGCTTGTTCGCATTACGTAGATAGCATTGCTTGGAGACGATGAGCCTCGGTTTCACACCTGGCTACAAAGCCTTTGAGCTAGACGAGATAGAGACGGCGGTGGCTCTTGTTATGCAGGACATGGTAGATAGAGTTAAAGACATAGTTCTCCCCTCGAGGGGCTAGTTAGTCAAATAGGTTGGATGGATGTTATTGTAATACGTGAACAAGAGACGACCCTTAAGTATCGCAAAAACAATTTTGTTATTTCATTTTGTTTGATTGAACTTGTTTTCTTCCCCCTTTGTATGCAAAAAAGGGGTTAACGTATTCTGACCCTTCTATTCGTTAAGACCATAGGGCCCGAGGTGTAAGAGGAGAACTTCTATCGCGTTGCTGAGCAAAGACACCGTAGCCACCGAGCCATAGGCCTTTTATAGTTCGACCAGGGATGCTCAGTTGTTTGTTTCCACAAACCTTGCCACTAGGCTTAGCGTTAGGAAGAGGTCTGACACGGCAACTGTTTTAGAAAAGGTGTACTTATACCTTTATCAGCCCCCAAGTGAGATCTGACCCTTTACCGTTGTTGGGGTCAGATGTCACTAAAAATCGAGGAGAGGATACCGAAACTTAGTAGGAGAAAGCATCTCTTGTATTTGCATGTACCCTCTCTGTAGGATCTTAGCTATCGTTCTATGACCATGTGTTCGGTCTCCTCGCAAGTCCAACTTTCCTTGAGCCCCCCGCGTAGCGGGAATTCGGTCGAGGGTCAGTTCATTTTTGTGACTGTCGCCCCATCCATAGTTTCCACAACCAGAGGGGTTGAGTTAACATCACTTGCCTCAACGGCTCGAGTGACACGCTCGGTGAGCTCACTAATGGGCATGTTCGAACAGAATCTGGTTCCATCGCTTGTGACGGGGTCGGTAAAGCCCTCGTGTGGCATTCTGTTCCTCCTTAACCCGCCTTCCAACAAATTCCCCCTCAATGGGGATTCTATGGGCTTGGCTGGAGGCTTGGATCGAATGAGAAGGTTGAGATGACCTTGTCTGCTTCTAGATGGGATGGGCAAAGGTCATTGGGGCTCATCTGTGTTTTCCCCCTGGCTTTTGTTTGATGTGAGGCGGCCTCAGGCCCTTCGCGAGCCAGCCTTTGAACCTCAGTCTCTCGATCTAGGATCAGGTGGCTCGAGCCCTCGAGCCCCGTGGGGTTTAGTAGGGGTTAGCCGTGTTTCACGCATCACCCTGTCCTTAGTTTCCATGACTGGAGGGGCTGAGCTAATGACACTTGCCTCGATGGCATGAGTGTCATGCTCGGTGAGCTCGCTAACGGGCATGTTCAAGTGGAATTCGGGTCCATCATCCACTAATGGGGTCAGTAGAGCCCTCATGTGGTATTCTACTACTTCTTAACCCACCTCCTGGCAGATGCCTGAGCCGTTCGATAGGTTCAGGTGGCCCGTTGGCCTGTCCTCGATGGAGATTCTATGGGCTTGGCCTGAGGTTAGATTCAAACAAGAAAGGTCAAGATGTCCCTGTCCGCTTCTGAGCAAGGTTGGGCAAGGCCACTAGGGCTTATCTCGGTTTTTCTCCCCTGGCTTTGTTTGAGCCAAGGTGGCCTCGAGCCCTTGTGGGCTAGCCCTCGAACCTCGGTCAGTCGTCGCTCATATCGAATGAGATGACTACCGCTTCATGACGTGATGCAAAGCGTTGTGATGCAGCAATTGCATACACAATGCTTGGATGTATGAGATGAATGTATGAATGATTTGAACGAATGAATGATCATATAAAGAAAAAGTAGGGGTTGGTAATGTTACCTCAATGGCATGAGTGATGGGTTCTAGGATTTCTTACTGGATGTGTTCGTGCGAGGTTTGGGTCTGACGTTCGTGACGGGGCCAGTGTAACCTGCATGAGCCTCCCATTCTTTTGTATCTGTCTCTCGGTAGCAGCCCGAGCTGTTTGATCGACTTGGGTGACCTGACAGCCTCTCCTCAATGGAGATTCCGTATGTAGGCCACTCCACACCCTTCCTGAGAAGGTGGAGGTTAAGGTTTGGAGTATGGAGACAAAGACTCTAATCGTGCTGGTGGGCAAAAACGTTGTAGCCGCTAGGGCGTAGGGTCCTAGCGGTCCAACCAGTTTTACTCAAAGTTTGCGCCCGCACACCGTGCCTCCAATTCTTAAACGTAAGGAGAGATTAGGTGAAGAGAATGTCTAGCAAATAGACATGCCCGCCAGCCCTCGGGCGATGTCCAACCCCTAGCCATTGCTGGGGTTGGAGGCTCGGTATTGAAATTAATACGTAAAGTAAGTAAGTAGGGGTGCTTGTCTCTCAGCGATGGTTTTGAGTCATTCGATCGACCTAGGCACCGGTTTTACCTCGATGGTAATAGTGATGGGTTCGAAAAACCTCCACCGGATATGAGCATGATCCTGCCTGCTCCTTACCCATTTCTCGTTAGTGGCCAAGCCATCCGATCGACTCGTGTTACCTACTGAGATAAGTTTTTCCTATGGAAATAGGGAATCAGGACATCCTACGCAAGAATTTAGTTAGGCAGATAAGCCAAGCAAAGAAAAACTTGTCACAAATGGACAAGCTCTTGAATTTTGGTCTAGCAAATGGTCTCTTAGCTCTTCTCCCCTTTTTGCATAAAGAGTTAGTGCATTCTGACCCTTTTCATTTGTTAAGGTCATAAAAGCTCGAAGTGCAGGTGAGCCAATTCTGATTACGCTGGTGAGCAAAGGCACCGTAACCACTGGGGCATAGGTATCCCACAGTCCGACCAGTTATACTCAGAACTTGTTCCCGTAAACCTAGCTCCTAGGTCCTAACATAAAAAAGAGGGGCAGACACAGAAAATGTTTGCTAGATAGATACACCCATATCAGCCCCTGAGTGAGATCTGACCCCTTGCCGTTGCTGGGGTCAGAAGTCACTAAAAAAATTGGGGAGTTCGATAACAAAACTGATAAGAGAGAATGTGTGTTTATTAAGGGTAAAAGCGATGTAGCTGCTCGATATTCCAGGCATTGGTGAAGATTTCGCCGTTGATGGTCTTGAGCTTGTAGGCACCTAGACAGAGTATCTCTGCAACTACGTATGGTCCCTCTCATGGTGGGGAGAGCTTGTGGTGGTCCTTGTTGCTCTGTATGAGGTGGAGGACCAAGTCTCCGACGTTGAAGGCTCGACCCCGCACTCGTCGATTGTGGTACCGTCGCAACGCCTATTGGTATTTGGCCGAGCGGAGGAGGGTGACATCACACACTTCATTCAGCTGGTCCATGGTGTCCTCGTGGGATGCTTTGGCTCCCTGTTCATCGTATGCCCTGAGCCTTGGCGCCCCATAGTCGAGGTCAGTTGGGAGGACGACCTCAGAACCATAGACCATGAAGAAGGGTGTGTAGCCGATGGCTCGACTGGGGGTTGTCCTTAGGCTCTAGAGTACTAAAGGAAGCTTAGCGACCCAGCGTGCGCCAAGCTTGTTCAATCGGTTGAAGATCCTAGGCTTGAGGCCTTGTAGGACCATGCCGTTTGCGCGCTCGACCTGCCCGTTCGTTCGAGGGTGCGTGGCAGCGGCCCAATCGACCTATATGTGGTATTCATTGTAGAAGAGAAGGAACTTCTTTCCAGTGAACTGCGTGTCGTTGTCTATGATGATGGAGTTTGGGACTCCAAAGTGATGGATGATGTTGAGGAAGAACAGCATGGCTTGCTCAGACTTGATTGTTGAGATCGACTAAGCTTCTATCCACTTTGTGAACTTGTCTATGGTGACAAGCAAGTGGGTGTAGCCTCTGGGTGCCCTCTTGAGAGGTCCAACCAGATCGAGCACCCAGACTACGAATGGCCACGTGATAGGGATCATCTGGAGTGCTTGGGCTGGTAGGTGAATCCACCAAGCATAGTACTGACACTCTTCGTAGGTGTGCATGATCTGCTCAGCGTTGGCTATAGAAGTGGGCCAGTAGAAGCCCTATTAGAATGCATTTCTGACCAGGGTTCTAGGCATGGCATGGTGACCATAGACCCCATCATGGATGTCGCTCAGCAAATGCTTCCCTTGTTCGATGGTGATGCAGCGCTGCAGGATCCTAGTGTGGCTTCGCTTGTAGAGTTCACCCTCCATAAAAACAAAGGACTTGGCGTGACATGCGAGCCGTCGAGCCTCTATCTTGTCCATTGGTAGTTCATCACGAAGGAGGTAGTTGAGGTAGAGCGTCCTCCAGTCAACCAGAGGGTCGGACTCTATCGCTGGGTCCTCTTCGAGCTCCTTGACTTCGGGGCCAGACGTAGCCGATGGTTGGTCAGCCCCTGGGCCTAGATTGGATGGGCCATCACCACCTTATTCTAACCCCTCATAATGAACCGAGGGCTTGTTCTGGCCGCTGGCAAAGACACCCATTAGCACTGACTCTTGGTCAGATGCTGCTTTCGCAAGCGCATTGGCCACCTCATTGAGGCGCCTCGAGATGTGATTGAGCTCGAGGCCATCAAACTTGTCCTCCAACTGGTGGACTTCTCGATAGTATGCGGCCATCTTGTTCGACGACCAGCTAGGAATCTCCCCGAACATCGAGGCATTGGATACCCAATTCGATGGCAACATGTAGGACATTGATGAGTGCCTCATATTCGGCCACATTGTTGGAGTAGGGGAAATGGGGATGGACCATGTACCTCATGTGTACCCCAAGGAGTGACATGAAGACTAGTCCTACACTGGCGCCCTTCTTCATCAGTGATCCATTGAAGTATATCATCTAGTACTCTTGATCGATGACCACTAGTGGCATTTGGACCTTGGTCCATTCTACGATGAAATCAGCCAACACCTAAGACTTGATGGTCATCCAGGAGGCATACGCAATGCCCTGACCCATCAGCTCGAGTGCCCATTTTGTGGTTCTTCCCATGGCATCCTGGTTCTAGATGACCTCGCTAAGGGGGAAGGACGTCACGACTATCATGGGATGTGACTCAAAGTAGTGGCGTAGCTTCCTCTTGGTGATGAGGATGGTATATAGAAGCTTCTAGATTTGGGGGTAGCGGGTCTTTGAGTCGGATATAACCTCGCTGATGAAGTACATAGGGCACTATACTTTGAAGGTGTGCCCCTCTTCTTCTCGCTCCACCACCAGGGCGGTGCTAACCACTTGCGTGGTGGCTACAATATAGAGCAGAAGGGGTTCTCCATCGGTAGGAGGAACCAGGATTGGGGCCTTCATTAGAAGCAGCTTGACCATGTCAAGCGCCTCCTGGGCCTCGGATGTCTATTCAAAGTGGTCGGCCTTCTTCAGAAGTCGATAAAGGGGGAGACCTCATTCGCCAAGGCACGAGATGAAGCAGCTAAGCGCAGCGATGCACCCTATAACTCGGTGTACTTCTTTCATGTTTTGAATCAGGCCCATCCTTGTGATGGCTGAGATCTTCTCTAGGTTGGCTTCGATGCCACACTTGGAGATGATGAAACCAAGCAGCATGCCCCTCGGGACCCCAAAAATGCACTTCTTAGGATTGAGTTTGATGTCATTTGCTCGGAGTTTTGCAAAGGTCTGCTCAAGATCGGCTATGAGGTGGTTAGCTCATTTGGACTTGACTACGATGTCATCAACGTAGTCCTCAACGGTTCGCCCAATGAGGTCCCCAAAACACTTAAGCATACAATGCTGGTATGTAGCCCTAGTGTTCTTCAAACCGAACAGCATTATGACATAGCAGCACGATCCGAAGGGGGTGATGAAAGATTTCACGAGCTGGTCGAACTCTTTCATCATGATTTGATGGTACCCGGAGTACGCATCAAGGAAGCAGAGGATTTCGCACCCTGAGGTAGAGTCAACTATTTGGTCTCTGTGCGGCAAAGGAAATGGATCCTTTGGGCTCGCTTTGTTGAGACCCATGTAGTCAACACACATCCTCCATTTCCTACTCTTCTTTTGTATAAGAACAGGATTGGCTAACCACTCTGGGTGGTACACTTCCTTGATGAATTCGATAGCCAAAAGCTTTGTGATCTCCTTGCCGATGGTCCTACGTTTCCCCTCGTCGAAGCGACCTTGATGTTTTTTCACTGGCTTGGAGCCTAGGTGGACCTTCAAGGCATGCTCGGCGATTTCCCTCAGAATGCTTGGCATGTCCGAGGGTTTCCACGCAAAGATGTCTCTATTGGCATGGAGGAAGCCAATGAGCGTGCTTTCCTATTCAAAGGAAAGCGTGGTACCAATGCGTACCATTTTGCCCTCGGTGCTCCTGGAGTCTATGAGGACCTCCTTAGAGCCTTCCGCTGGCTTGAAGGCCCCGATTGACCGCTTGGGGTCAGGTGCCTCTTCGATGACCTCCTACCTAAGGGTCGCGAGCTCTCTGAAGGCGACAATCGTTGCAGCGTGATCACAGCACTCGACTTCGTACTCGTAGGCGTAATAAAAGGAGGTGCCGACAGTGATGACCCCACCTAGGCCCTACATCTTTAGCTTGAGATTAGTGTAGTTGGGGATGGACATGAACTTCATGTAGCATGGTCATCCCAGGATGGTGTGGTAGGTTCCATGGAACCCAACCACTTCGAAGGTGTGGGTCTCCGTCCTATAGTTGGATGGTCCCCTGAAGGTGATTGGCAGATCAACCTGCCCAAGTGGCATGGCCTACTTTCTAGGCATGATGCCATGAAAGGGTGCTCCGATTGGCCAGATGCGCGCTCGGTCAATGCCCATAGCATCGAGCATCTCGGCGTACATGATATTGAGGCCGCTGCCTCTATCCATTAGTACTTTGGTGAGCCGCTTCATGTCGATGATTAGGTCGACCATGAGCGGGTATCTCCCTAGCTATGGGACGCTCTCTGGGTGATCGGTCTAATCGAAGGTTATAGCGGACTCTGACCACCGAAGGAAGGCATGTGTGGCCGGTTCGGTCGCATAGACCTCGTGGCGCACGATCTTCTGGCAGTGCTTGGAGCCGTAGGCCTTTGATCCTTCGAAGATCATGAGGCAGCCATCTGGTGTTGGAAAGCCATCATCCTTCCCTTCGGTGTCGTCCATGGTAGGGTCGGGGTCCTTCCCATGCTCCCCTTTGTTGGAGCCTCCGGACAAGAACCGCTTCATGAGGGCGCAGTCCTTGTACAGATGCTTAACGGGGAAGGCATGGTTTGGGCATGGCCCCTCGAGTAGTTTTTTGAAGTGGTCCAGAGTACCCTCCATGGGCTTCCGACCACTCCTACGGTCAGTGGCGGCCATGAGAGAGCCCTCGCGCCATTGCTTCTTGTTCTTCTTTTTGACAGGATAGCTAGAGGCATCTTCGCCAGCGTCCTCATCCTGCCTTGCCTTGCCATTGAGGTGATCGAAGATCGCTCCGATTGCTTCTTTGCCCGAGCATGGCTAGTGGCGATGTCAAGGAGTTCCTTGGTGGTTCATGGAACCTTACGTCCCAGCTTGTGAACCAGAGACTCGTAGGTGGTCCCGGATAGGAAAGCCCCTATAACATCGGCATCGGCGACGTTAGGCAGCTTGTTGCACTACCGAGAGAAGCGTCAGATGTACCCATAGAGGGTTTCTCTGGCCTTCTATCGGTAGTTCTTGAGGTCCCATGGGTTCCCAGGGCGCTTATATGTGCCCTAGAAGTTTCCCACGAAGATCTCCTTCAGGTCCGCCCAACCTTGGATTCTGTTGGACGACAGGTGTTCCAATCATGTTCATGCCGAATCGGCCAAGAACAATAGAAGGTTGTGGATAATGAAATCGCCATTATCCGCACCACTGGCTTGGCAGGCAAGCCGATAATCCTTGAGCCATAGTCCGAGGTTCATTTCCCCAGAGTACTTTAGGATGTTGGTTGGTGGTCGGTACCTTAGCAGGAAGACAGCATTGAGGATGTGTCTACTGAAGGCCTGAGGCCTCGGCAAGCCGAGGCTCGGGCTTCAGTCCTCGCCGTTGTCATAGCGTCCGCCACGGTGAGGGTGATAGCCATAGCTAGCTCCCTCTCTCGGATCGTCATGGGTATGCCTGCAAGCATCGAGGGTGTTGCGTGCGTCACGGTTGCGGCCGAGACGTTGATGCACTGGGACCGCGATGCGCTGCCCACCGCTTTGTGGCACCTGGTGGACCAACGCGTCCCTGCCAGGATGCTCTAAGAGTGTGCACTAGCTAGCGTCGAGCTCGCATCGCTGAGACAACAAGCTCTTGGCCTGCTGCGCCGCTACACGCTCGAGCAGCATGCGAATCTCGCGGTGGGTCTGACGATCCTCGAGCGTTGCGGTGATGTTCTGGCTCGCTCGGACAAAATGAGGGAGGGCTTCATCATTGGTGATGATCCTTCGGTTTACGTCACGGGCCATGGCGTGTGCGCGCCCGCCATCTCCATGGCGCTCAATTTTTCGATCGAGCTTCGCGCATTCCTGCTCGAGCTGGAGCCATGCTTCCTCGATCTCTTGGTGTTGGGCTTTTAGCTGCTCCACCCGCATGCAAATTGGGGCCACTATCTCCCCCTCGGCCTCATTGTCGAGGTTGTTCGCCGGGGTAGCCTCCTCCTCGCGGATGCTTTCAACGTGTCCCTTGGGGGTACCCGTCATGAAGCATTCACGAGAGGGGTGATGGCTTCCCCTGCTGGAGTTAGAGCTAAAGGGCAACTCTGGCTCCTCTGTGAGGAGGTCATGGAAAGATTCTGCCACGTGTTCGATCACCCCCACAAATTCGTCGTTCGTGGGAGGTAGAATCATGTGTTCTACCATAAGGTGGATAATGGTCCCTGCGGCGTTGCGGAGACCGAACAGAAGCACTGTCGGGGCACTCCATATGAGGTGTTCTGGAGAGAGGGGTTCCCCTCCGGCGAGCCACACCATGTTGTTGGCATAAGAGAAGGTGAGACAGCATGGGTCCTCCCTGGACTACTGGGGTCCTAGGGAGACGCTGAGCTGGCGCTCAAGCCTCCCGTAGTCGAGGCCGATGGAGGAGAAAGGTTGGATGGCGGCGTGAGCTAATGCCAACTCTCCTCCCACCGTGATGATGAAGTTTAGGTCCCCAAAGCGCACGTGTGCGCTCGAGACCCAACTGATACCGTGGCTAGCCATCCGTGGCCTAATGTTAATGTCGGAACGCGTAAAGGTCCCCTACCTGGCGTGCCAACTGTCGATGTTTCGAGTAAACACCAACGAGTAAATTTGTATTATTGCACGTTTGACCCGGATGGTGTGCTGAAAAGACACAAGGTTTATACTGGTTCGGGCATAATGTCCCTACGTCCAGTTCGTGGCTGTTGCTCGTGTTATTAGCACTGAAAAGTTTGTAGTATGGGTTACAAACGGCCGAGAGAGGAAAAGGACCCAAGTCTCTGATGGAAATGTCGAATGGGTGCTGAGAGCTTGGTCGTTGTTTAGCTGTGTGTGATGTGATGCATGGTGTGTTGAAATCGATCCCTTTGGTGGGGTGCCCTGCTTTCCCTTTTATAGGCCAAGAGGGAGCAGGGATTACAGATGGGAGAAAGAAGAAAAATTAGAGGCAAAGGAGGTCCTTCAAAGATGCCGGATCTTCCTTTTCCTCTGTGCGAGCCCCGCTGACATGGCAGGTGGTGCCAGGGATAGCTCCACGCTGGGTGCATGTCCGCTGATCCTGATAGGGCCGTGTTGGGCATCTGTCCGCTAATGATGCCATGTCCTGGTATTGTCAGCAAGTTGCCACGTCCCATCCTGCCCCGGCGGGCTGCGCGGCGGACCAGGGTACTGACCCGCGACCCTATGGGGAGCAGACGGTGCAGTGACCGTACGTCCGTTACTGTAGGTGATGCGAGTTTCCTCCTGAACCATAGTGGTTGTCGTGTGCTTCTGTCAGGATCCGTGTCCGAGGGCAAATGGTGGCGTCCACAACACTGTAAGACAAATGTCGTCGTCTACAACACTATTTGGACTCTGACATGCCTGGAAGGTCTCAAAGCGCCCTTCTGGTCATATCTTGACGGTACTTTTCTACATACGTGCAGGGTATGGTTCTCAGTATTGCGGTTGACTTGAGTGCCCTGCCTTATCTGCGTATGTAGTTATAAAGGAGCAGCGTGCAGACGTCGGGCGAGGTGGAGCCAGTCCTCGGACGTCGAGCGAGGCGGAGCCAGCCCTTGGACATCGGTCGAGGCGGAGCCAGCCCCCAGACGTCGAGCGAGGCGGAGCCAGCCCCCAGACATCGGGCGAGGCGGAACCAGCCCTCGGGGGTTGAGCGAGACGGAGTCTGCCCTCAGACGTCGGGCGAGGCGGAGCCAGCCCTCGGGGGTCGGGCGAGACGGAGTTTGCCCTCAGACGTCGGGCGAGGTGAAGCCAGCCCCCAGACGTCGGGCGAGGCGGAGCCAGCCCTCGGGAGTCAGCCTGAGGCGGAGTCAACCCTCAAGGGTCGGGCGAGACGGGGCCTGCGGCCATAGCGCCCACCGAGGCGTAGCCAACCCTCAAGGGTCAGACGAGGCAGGGCCCATGGTCTCGGTGGACAGACGAGAAGTGACCCGGCAAGCGATGTAGCCGCGCTCATGATCGCGTGGATGAATCAATGTTGACGGTCGTTAGCTCCTCCTCTTCAGGTACCTTAATATTGGTCTCCGACAACGCTCGCATTCTCGTTGGTTGTGGGTTGATTTGCAACCCCTAGACGTGCTAGCCCTCCTGATGTGTGATTTGGGTCATCCCGAACGTGAACACACATTTGGCGTACCTTCGTGTAACCGCAAGAAAGATGTACCGTGTTGATCACAGTGAATCACTTAAGAGCACGTACTAATCAGCATCCATGCCAACATCGACCATAGGTGGATACAATACAAAACAACAGAATAACACACGGCGAAAATAAGAAAAGTGAGATCGAGAACCACACCAGATCGAGATGTATACTAGCAGACACCACATGATAAGAAAGAAAAGAAGTCCTTCGCACACAAATACTACATGACACAAAGCACTGATAACCATTAACCAGGACACAACACGTAGGAGAGTGAAGTGGACAGCCAGACGCCGCAAGAACAAGCCAGACTCGCTTATGCCACTAGCAACAACACTCTTCTCCATGGCTGCTGGTCGCTCTACTGCTTGCTGCTCACGCAATCACAAAGTTACACAGGCCCTGATTGATCGGATTGGGTCACCAAGAGCTCGTTGCTCGGCACCCACATTTATATGCGCCATTGCTCGTCTTTAGTTGCACGGATGAAAGTTTGAGACGCTGAGCAGAGCTACTGGCGCACTGTCCAAGCCTTGATGGAGGAGCAGCAGCTTATGGGCCATGGCTTAATGGGCGGGGCATGTTCGGCTGCGTAGCCTCGCTGAAAAGTGGACCCGCCACATGGTTCTTTTGCAGCAGGGCCCACATGTCCGTGGCAGTAATTGAACCGGCTACAAAGGACAGGGGTGCATGGACCATCAGCCTATTCGGGAGGCCATAAACGATCGTGGATTATTTACTACTGGCTGGTTTAATATGAGAGAAAAACACTGTTCCCGGCTAGAAATTTACGATCGTTAACGAGCAAGCGAACAGGCTGCATGGATGCCACCTTACCTAGACAGTACAGTTATGGCCCCGTTCGGCTTACTTTAAATCCGGCTTGTTCGACTTCTTTTTTCAGTCGAAACAGTATTTTTCTCTCAAAACATTTCAGTTAAAACAGTGTTTTCTAGCCAAGTTTCAACAAGCCAAATGGGGCCATATGTCTTAACCTTTGCTTAAGGCCTGTTTGGAACGGAGGATTTTCAAAGTTTCTATTTCTGTGTTTAGAAATCCTTCTATAGTTTTCTACTCTTCTTTCGGTTCTATTCCAGCGTTTTCACTATTCCTTTATTTTGCGTTCCCCGTTTCAAACAGGCCCTTAAACATAAAGCCAAGGCTTCACCCCAGCTTAAAACGACAAAATCAGTGGTAGCGCAGCGCTCTGATGCTGCCCAAGCACTGGCCTGGGTGGCTCCGAAACTGGCTAAGACCTTGTTTAGATTGAGGATAGAAATCAGTATGTGATACTGTAGCACTTTCGTTTGTATTTGATAATTATTGTTCAATCATAGCCTAACTAGACTCAAAAGATTCGTCTCCCTTCATGTATGTATCCAAAGATTTAATGTGATGGATAGAATAAAAAAACTTAAAATCTAAACAAGGCCTAATATCAAGGGGATGCAGTGCAAATGCAAGCCGAGGGAATGAGGTTTCAGAGTGCAGTAAAGCCTACCTTTAACCGTAGCTACCCAACAACCCACATTTAACGCACCAGAATCCTATCCGTCCCAGGTCTGCAGCGAATCAGGTAGAGTAATAAAGCTAGAATTCAAGGCGCCCCTCAGCTTGGTTGGCAGAGCAGGCCAATGGCCAATCGACAGGCGTAGCGATGTGCCTAACAACAAGACAGGCTATATAGTACACTACAGTAAAATACCGATACAAGTTCTCCAACATATACTCCATTTTTATCGGTCTATTTATTATTTCAGCTTTTATCGGACTTTCATCGAAAACAAAGAAATGAAGCGTCAAGCAGACACGTAAAGGATGTGCTGTCTCAAGAGAGAAAGATCAAGCAAGATTTGAAGCTTTCATACAAACTAAGTGCACACAATGTATTTCCTGTACAGTCTGATATGGCCTACAATCCCCCCCCCCCCCCCCCCCCCCCCCCCCCCCCCCCAAAACCCACCACCCACCCACACACAGCAAAATGAAACACCAACTATAACCAGGCTCCACCACAAAATTCAACTCAACAGACGGGAAGAGAGAAACTACCAAAACTTCACAATGAGAGATGGTCACCAGTACTCCAGTACTGGTGAAGCATCTAGTGGCACATTTTGAGGAATCCATCTTCAGTTCCAACCACAAACAACCTTGACAAAGGAAGCACAGCAATAGTTGAAAGGACAGATAGGTTTTTGTGTTTCACGCCTCTGTCAGCCGAATACAAGTTCTGAAGTGCAAGCTGCTGATGTCCAATCTGCTTAAAAATAAATGGAAATCACTTTCATGAGAGCCAATTAGATTTCCATCTCATATAGTTTATAAAAATTGCTAAATTGGAGTTACACTACTGCTGGAACTTGGAAGCAGTAAATTCTTTCAAGATTGAACAATGTTGCCTGTCACGAAAAGGAAGGTCTTACTTCACTTGCTGGTCTCGATAGGGAAGTTAGTGCAATTTTGTTCCTTGAAATTGATACCACGTCCTGACCCCACACAGAGAAGTTGGAAATGCCGTCTGAATGACTTCTGAAAATGTTTGACTGTGTTGCCAGATTCCTATCACATTTTCCCACCAAAAAAAATATATATATGAACATGCAAGCCAGAAGGCATACAAGGAATCCATATCATCCAATCTTGAAGAGCAGTGTGTCGATGTGTGTTGTGTGCCATTTAAGTTCAGGAATCCATCAGATTACTAACTAATGTTGCTACAGTACAACCTGGGAAGGTGTTCATCTAAAACAATTCCAAAAAAGAAAATAGTAGAAGACAATAGCCCCAGCATTTTTATCTATGTCAATCCCCGTATACATTAACAATATAAAAAAGCTACATCCCAATAGGTCAATTGACGGAGTTATTTGCATCAACAAAATAATACCTTCTGAGGTCCCACACTCGAAGAGTCTTGTCAAGGGAACTTGATACAATTAAGTGATCATCTGGCGCTGCCAGCTATAAGCATAAATGCGAATAGAAAACAAAAAAAATCAGAACAGAAAATGTCAAAGTAATCAAAGCTTTCTTTTACCATTCTGCGGTAGAGGGCTAGGAGTGCATTAGCATACCTTTGTAATGTGTCCATCATGTGCTCGCCAAACTGCAATGATGTTCCCACTACGCTTATCAAGCAATCGACAATATCCAGAACTTAAACCTGCTGCTATCCAGGATGAACCCATTGGGCTTCCTTTCCTAAGCTTGTTTGAGCCACACGAGCAAATAGCTGACACAAGTGATGAGAAAGATATTTCAGCCGTATCGCTTTTCCATAAATGTAGCTTCTGATCCCGAGATATGTCAATAAATCTGCAAGAACTCAACCAATGTGCAAGGAAATAATTAATAGAAAAACAAATACACTACAATGTGCAACGAACTAATTCAGGCTACTTATCAAGAACAAATACAGTAAAATAACGAGATTTGGAGAGAAAGGAATTATGCTCTCAGCTTCATATCACTATCCTTCTAGAAAAACACTACAATGCTCGCAAACTCCTGCTCCCTGCGTTCCAAATTATAAGTCACTTTGGTTTTATACTAAGTTAAACTTCTCTAACTTTGACCAAGTCTATCCTTGGAGGTAGATGGCCATGTCCAAGCTCAAGTTGTTCATGCACATACAAACCGCTTCTGGAGTTCTGGTTCTGTGATTAGTGGTGGACAGTGGAGGCTTAGACTTCTCCACCTGTAGATAAAATCCACAGCCTTCTCATTTGCTCATTGCAGAGTTTTTTTTAACGCAATGGCAGGAGCTCTGCCTTTCAATTAAGTAGGGGAGAATAAGAGTTTATGTACAAGCAAAATAGACACCCCCGAAAAGAGGTGGGGATAAAACAAAGGAACACTCTCAATAGGAGATAAAGGAGTGTGTGTGTGTGTGTGCGGGGGGGGGGGGGGGGGGGGGGGGGGGGGGGGGGGGGGTCAGCTGCTAGGCATGAGCTAATGCTCTTTTCCTCTGCTCTGTCTTCCTTAATTCTTGCAGCCACCTGTAGCACTGTTTCTGAGCCGTTGTTGAAAATTCTCCTGTTACGCTCTTTCCAAATGGTCTCTTTGTAGAGTTTGAGCAGGTGATTCCTACCGCCCTTTGAGTACTATAGAAACGCTCAAGGCATCTTGCATTTGTTCCTAGGTCCTAGGGAGCCTGGTCCCAAATTGCTATAGCACCTCTCATATTTGGTCCCCGTATGAGATGAGTCTGTATGGGGACCATTTTTTTCTCTTAGCGCAGCTCTCCTGCGTTTTCTAACAAAAAGTGAGCGCCAAAACCAGAAATACTCCTTCCCCAAAGAAGTGGAGGGCCTCTTTACAGGCCTATGGGAGTTAAATCATATTGAGCTCCCTAAACCAAAAACGCCGGAAGAAACTTCCAAATTCAATGAGCCAATTTTTTGCCACTTCCATCGCATCTTGGGTCATATGCTCAAGAATTGCTTTGTGGTCAAGAACATCGTACAAAAGCTCCTAGATGAAGGCACCATAGGTGCTGATCCCCTTAAAAACATGAAGAAGGGGAAGAAAATGGCTGCATCAAATGTCAAAAAATGTACCAAATTAGTTTCTTTCAATCCACCGTGCAACATGTCTTTAGACTGCACTTATTTGGTAGAGTAGATGTCAGTATAAATTTCTATAAACATGGTCAAACTTAGAGAAGTTTGACTTAGGATAAAGCCAAAGTGTCTAATTATTTGGAATGGAGGAAGTATTGCATATCACTACCTAACCAGTTCAAGTAAATTTTCTCCCCATTTTGTTATGTCTTTGCCGAAGGGCAGGCCTGGTGCAGTGGTGAGAGCTGTCTCACTGAGTCACCAGGTCGTGGGTTCGAAGCAGCCTCTCCGTAGATTTTGCGGGAGAAAAGCTTGTCTCGGTTTATCCCTTCCCCAGACCCCACTCATGTGGGAGCCTCCGGCACTGGGTCTGGCCCCTTTTTTTTGTTATGTCTTTGCCAGTGTATTTATGGGCATTGCATCCTGTCAGGTCCTGCTGGGTGCTGGCCATACAAGCCTTCCCCAGTCAAAGAGTAGGAAAGATATTTTCCTCAACATATATCCATAGGACATAATCAAACAAATAAAAAAACTGATGACACAAGATTAATACCTGATTGAACCATTTCCCATACCAGCAACAAGTATACCCTCAGATTCCATATAATGCATAGTCGTATATAAACTACCACGAAATGCATTTGACAATATTCCACCTGAGAGTGCATCCTGATTAAGCATGTTTGCCTGCTCAATAGATGGGGTTTGGAGTGGAAAAGTTGTAGATGACTCAGCATGAGCTGCAATGAGCTTTCCAGTCTGCCCATTCCATATATGGATAGTGCCATCACAAGAAGCCACTCTGCCAGTAATTGACAGGATACAGATGGAATTGACAACCTAGATAAATGAGTTTATTAAAAAAAATGGAGAGCAAACTGGTTGCACTTAAAATATTTCATTAAAAAATTACAAAGAGTGGACGATTATTTCAAACATAAAACACATGAAAGAGAGATCAAGCAGCACAAGTCAAAATCACTACCACAGAATATTAACCACACATTTTATACTGTTTGACTTTCTCTTAAATGAAGTAAAGTGTAATATATTAGAATTAGAAATTTTATTGAATATATTTGAGCATGTTTGATGGCCTCTTTTCCTAATCTATAAATTCTCCATCACCTGGGTGTAATGGTTACAAACAAGTGGAAACAATTCAATCCATGTAGATTGGGAACTCTTTAACTTCATCTTTTATGTTTGTTATTTCAATTTGGCGGTTATGAATGTAAAATCAGATCATGTTAAATCAGACAGAAGTATTAAATTAGACAATGATAGTCTTTGACACCCTAAAGCCTACCATTTCCTATCCTCACCAAACCTCCTAGTACTAAAGTTTGTCATGGGCATACTTCAGATTGCCCTAAACCCAAGCAGCGTGACCGCCGATGGCTGGCGGCCATACCATCAGATCAGGGGTAGAGGCGATACAAGGAACCTTGCTATTTCTTGATTAATCAGAAGAGGTGACCAGTTACTGAGCAAAAGCCATAACCATAACCTCTTAGGTTTCAGTTTCTAGTTCCAAAAGGTTTATAAATACTGCTTGTTGTCCTAGTTATTTTAACTATATGGTGGTTCAACCAGGAAGAACTGAAACGGAAGAAGCCTGGGTCCATCATCACAGCGGACAGTAAAAAGTTCTGGAGGGCTCAAGTTACCCCTTAGACCACCTGGATTTAATGGTGGAACCCACAAACAATTTGGTCTTTGGAACATATCATGTTTTAAACAAATTTCCAACTGCTACTTTACAAAGTAAAAAATCAAAGTTTTTCTATAGATACAAAACAAAATCATCCATCATAAAAGCAGAGAGAAAATAATCTTATTAAAACTCACAGTAAAACAACTGACCTCTTCATGCCCATAATAACCTGATGTGCAGCTCATGTTTGGCAATTCCCACCTCTGGATACTTCCTTTAAAACCAGGACCAACTCCTCCTGTAAAAACTGTGCACTCATCATCATGGACTGCTAATGAACGCAGAGCACCAGGGTGAGCACGGGCTGAGTAAAGGATAGAAGCTTTAATCTTCCAAGGTAGTTCATCCCTCATACCACCGCCACGACCAAGAAATTCTGGAACACCCCAACTACTATCAGGGGTGGGGAACCAAAACCATGGTTGATTACCAGAACTTGAAGTAAACAAGTTGTCACTAGATGTCTCATTCTCAAGGTTAGAAGCTGCAGTGTTCCGACCAATTTTTTTAGTGGTTTCTGATTGTGGCATGGACCAACCTACCCCATTGAAAAGCAGTTTGGTTGGAACAAACTCTGATGACATATAGTTGCCAGGCTGAAACCTTTGACCTTTCATATTTTTAGCATTCTTAGAACAATCACCAGAAGGCTCCCACTAAACAAAAGCACAGATGAAAATAAGGTAAAAGAGCATGATAAGAATACTATCTTAACAATTGATAGCATAAAGAAAAAAAATGCAGATTGCAGAATTATGTACCTTCCAATTGTACAACCTTTGAAGTGCTTGCTCCAAAAGAAACCATGTTGAGCAAGACTCTCGGAGCTTCTCTATCCCAACAAGTGATGCCAAAAAAGGATATAGCAACAGCCTACAATTATTTACTTTATTAGAAATATATGTATATAAAACCATTTATAACAAAACACAGAAAAGCTTTTTTGACTTACAAAAGATCAATTCTGGATTCCACTTTAATTGGCTCACTTTTGTTTCCATCAGAACTTTTAATTCCTTTTGTAGGATGGTTAAGACCAGATGAATCATGAGAAAAGGCTAGTTCAGCAAAAAGCTCCTTTAGTTGTGGCAAAACATATATAAAAGTGTTTTCTGGTCCAATTCGTTGACAAAGGTCAATGAGCGCTGTAGCAGCCACCTAATCAACAAAGCAGTTTTGATAGTGAAAAAGCTTCAGTTGTACAAGTAAAAATAATAGAAAAGACTAAAAAAAGGTAATTTCAATTACTTGAATCACACGAAGATCCAAAGGAATCTGCATAAGAACTTTTATATAATGACAGGCTTGGTCCTGCAGATGCAGTAGAAATACAATGGGGTAATGAATACATAAATAAATACTATATATGCAATTAAGGATGAAAATGGATACAATTAAAAATAATGCATGCATTATTTAGAAGAGGAACATTGGCACTTAAGCATTTCAATTGACTAATATACAAATTTTGACATTAAGTTTTTAAGGTCAACATCAAAATTCACAATCAAGGAACACTTAAGCATTTAAATCAATGCAGGAATTTGATAACATCACAGATGATATTACCAAACACTACTAAAATGATGCATCTGCACGACCAAGATCAGATATACATTGATGATATGATATTTTGTTCAAAAATTATTGGAATTCTGTAATGAATTGATTTGAACTGTGACCTAATTCTGTATTTATTTCTGATAGACAATAGCCTAACAGGCTTTGATTCCTTGAATGAGTTTACAGAAGAGATTACATATAAAAAGAGAGGAGGAGGGTGACCCAAAGGGCCAGCCGAGTCCCAAGAGGCCAGCCGAACCCCAAGGGGCCAGCTGGGCATTAACTCAGCACAGCTAGCTAGGAGATTACACAAGTAACTAGGTGATTAAAAGTAAATAACAATTAATTCTAACACCCCCCGCAGTCAAATCGTCGGTGGAGCGAACGTTTAGACTGGAGCGAAAATCCATGAAGACAGAGGAAGGGAGCCCCTTGATGAAGACATCGGCGAATTGCGATGTGGTGGGCACATGAAGAACCCGGACTGCACCTATGGCGACACGTTCACGGACGAAGTGAAGGTCGATTTCCACGTGCTTGGTGCGCTGATGTTGAACGGGGTTGGTGGAGAGGTAGCAGGCACTGACATTGTCGCAGTAGATGAGGCATGCGGAGTCCAGGGGATGGTGAAGTTCCTGGAGCAGTTGCCGCAGCCAAGTGGCTTCAGCGACGCCGTTGGCAACAGCCCGGTACTCTGCCTCGGCGCTGGACCGGGAGACAGTGGGCTGCCGCTTGGAGGACCAGGAGACCAGGCTGCCTCCGAGGAAGACGGCGTAGCCGGAGGTGGAGCGGCGGGTGTCCGGGCAGCCGGCCCAATCAGCGTCGGTGTAGACACGGAGCTGTGTTGGGGCTGTTCGGGGAATGACCAGACCATGGCTGAGGGTGCCCTGAAGATAGCGAAGGATCCGCTTGGCAGCGACAAGGTGAGTTTCCCGCGGATCATGCATATGAAGGCACACTTGTTGGACGGCATAGGCAATGTCGGGCCTGGTGAAGGTGAGGTACTGGAGGGCACCCACAAGGCTGCGATAAGCAGTGGGATCAGCAACAGACGGGCCGGCATCAGCTGGTACCTTTGCACAAGTGTCAACTGGAGTGGAGCAAGGCTTGCAGTCACTCATGCCATGGCAAGCAAGTATGTCCAGAGTGTACTGACGCTGTGAAAGGAGAACAGAATCCCTGTGGCGCTGAACTGCAACGCCAAGGAAGTGATGTAGGGGTCCAAGATCTTTCATGGCGAACTCCTTTTTCAGAGCAGCAATGACACGGTGAAGGAGTTGCTGAGATGAAGCCGTAAGGACAATGTCATCCACATATAAGAGCAAGTAGACTGTCTCGGTGCCACGGCTGAATATGAAGAGAGATGTGTCTGACTTGGCTTCAGTGAACCCTAGAGAGATCAGAAAGGAGGCAAAGCGGCTGTACCAGGCCCGCGAGGCTTGCTTCAAGCCGTAGAGGGATTTGTTGAGTCTACAGACATGATCTGGAAGTGCAGGATCAGCGAACCCAGTAGGCTGAGAGCAGTATACTATTTATGAAAGAGTCCCGTGGAGGAAAGCGTTCTTCACGTCAAGTTGATGAATCGGCCAATCCCTGGAGTGTGCCACCGTGATGACTGTCCGAACAGTGGCTGGCTTGACAACCGGGCTGAAAGTTTCATCATAATCAACACCGGGGCGTTGAGTGAATCCCCGAAGTACCCAACGAGCCTTGTATCTCTCCAATGAGCCATCGGCATGGAACTTGTGTTTGAAAATCCATTTTCCAGTAACAACATTGGCCTTGGTGGGGTGCGGGACGAGGTCCCAGGTGTGGTTGTCCTGAAGAGCCGCATATTCATCTTCCATGGCCTGGCGCCAATGAGGATCAGCAAGGGCATCTCGACAGGACCGCGGTAGGGGAGACAAGGCCTCGGTATGCAAGGCGAGGCGAGGCTGCCGGTAGCATGTTTTTCCACGGGTCGCCATGCCGTGGGAGTTGGCGACCGGCGGAATGGAAACAGCACCAGCAGGAACCGGAGGATCGCTCTTGACATAGCGAGGTGGAGAGGGGACCATGCTGGAACGTCGAGGAGGCGCTCCTGCCGGGCGCTCGGGTGGCGGGGCAGGAGCAGGAGCACGCCTGCTGTAGACATGAATAATAGGCGGCTTCTGAGGCGCAATAACCGGGGGGGGGGGAGCGCGCCGGCTGTAGACGTGGACGACGGGTGGAGCCGGCGCCTGTATAGGGGGCGCCTGTACAGAGGACGCCGGGGACCCCCGGGACATAGCCGGTGGTGCCGGGGTGGAGGGCGCTGGCAGCACCAGGGCCCCGGACGCCGGCGTGCCTGCGCATGCCAAAGATGGTGCCAGAGGCACCAACTGGAAGGGGGCAGTAGCGCCGGGTGTACCTGCAGGAAGGGGAGACACTGGAATGGTGTCGTCGTCAGTTAGAAAATCAAGTTCCTGCTGAGGAGGGGATGGCCGGCTGAGGGAAAAAAGGAAACGTTGTTTCGTCGAAAACAACGTGGCGAGAAATGATGACGCGGTTGGTGTTGAGGTTGAGGCACCGATAGCCCTTGTGATCCGGTGAATAACCAAGGAAAGCACAGAGGGTGGAGCGGGGGGCAAGCTTGTGAGGAGTGGTGGCAGAAAGGTTGGGGTAGCATGTGCACCCGAAGGCACGAAGATCATGATAGGAGGGGAGGGTGCCATGGAGGGCGAAAAAGGGGGTGCTCATGTTTAGAGTTTTGGTGGGAAGGCGATTGATGAGATAGGTGGCAGTGGCTAGAGCATCAGCCTAGTAAGAGGGGGGCATGGAAGCTTGGAAGAGGAGGGTACGTGTGATGTTATTGACGGTGCGGATCATGCGCTCGGCTTTCCCGTTTTGCTGGGAAGTATAGGGGCACGACATGCGGAGAGTGATGCCGTGAGCAAGAAAGAAAGCACGAGAGGCGGAGTTGTCAAACTCGCGACCGTTGTCACATTGGACTGATTTAATGGTGCAGCCGAATTGGGTAGACACATGAGCGAAGAAATTAGAAATCGTGGGGAATGTATCGGACTTAGCGCGAAGGGGAAAAGTCCAGAGGAAATGAGAGCAATCATCAAGAATAACTAAATAATATTTGAAACCAGAGACACTAACAACAGGAGATGTCCACAGGTCACAATGGATTAAATCAAAATTCTTGGTTGCTCTAGATAGCGAAATAGAAAAAGGGAGACGAATATGACGCCCAAGCTGACAGGTGTGGCAGAGGGAGTCATCTTCAGGCTTGATGCAGACAATGGGGGAGGACTGCGCAAGGGACTGAAGAGTGGCCTTGCCGGGGTGACCGAGGCGCCTGTGCCAGGTAGTTGGTGAAGGAGTGGCGACAAGGGCGCAGGAGCCAGTGGTGGATGAAGGGAGCTGAAGAGTGCACAGAAACACCAAGAGGGTCAAACTCGACAGAAACACAATTGTCAGTAGTGAATTTTCGAACCGAAAGGAGATTTCTGATAATGTCGGAGCTACAAGGACATTGTCGAGGCGAAAGGGTCTAGGAAGGACAGAATAGCCGGTGCCAATAACAGGGAGGGTGGCCCCGTTGCCTACGACAATGGAGGGAAAGGAAGAGAATGGTGTAGCAGTGACCATACCAGGGTTGGCGGTGATGTGGGAGGAGGCGCCCGAGTTGATCACCCAATCCGAGGAACTCGGTGGTGGGGTGAGGGAGACGGTGCTGAAGGCGCTAGCGAGACCCTCGGGCGTCCAGGGCGCCCAAGCAGGAGGTGCCTGAGGGGGCTGCGGGTAGTAGGACCCGGAAGCCGGTGGTGGAGCGAAGTATGCCGGTGGCACGCCGGCCACCAGAGCCTGCTGCAGAGGTGCAAGCTGGACTGCGCGTGGTGGAGGGCCACGGGCGCCGCCGACGGTGGACCCTGGCCACATGTGGATAGAGCCGGTCCAGGGGTTGAGCAGCGAGGGCCACTGTGGTGTGGCTGGTGCAGTCCCGCCCGGTGCACTGCTGTGGGAGCCGCCAGAGCCACGCCCGCCGCCGCGGCGTCGGCCGCGGTTGCCACTGGATTGCTGTCCAGCAGCAGCCTGATGGCCAGCAGTGGCCTGATGATAGCGTGGAGGCGCAGGCGAGGACGAAGTGGGCGGCCTGATGGAGGGCGCGGCGACGAGAGCCGAAGGAGAGGCAGAGGGCGTCCCCATGTTGAGCTCGGCCAAACGGAGGTCAGCACGAACATCGGCGAAGGGCGGGAACAGCCTCTGGCGGGTGACGAGCTGGGAGATGAACTGAAAACGTTCATTGAGACCCCGTAGAACGTTCAGCACCAGAGTTCGGTCCTGGATGGGCTCGCCGAGGTCGGCGAGGGCATCCGCCATGCTCTTCATTTTGCGGCAGTAGTCATCGATGGAGAGGGCACCTTGGCAGAGAGTGCGAAACTCGGCGTCGAGGAGCATGGCGCGGGACTCGCGATTGTTGAGGAACTGTTGTTCAATCCCGAGCCATGCTGTCCGGGCGGTGAGGCCATCGTGCTCATGGATGACGTCCAGGAGGTCGGCAGAGATGGTGTTGAAAAGCCAAGAGAGGACGACGCAGTCCATGCATGACCACGCCGGATCGTAGGGGCGGGAGTCATCACTAAGGACGTGATCCTTCAAGGCGAAACGGCCGAGGATGAGGAGGACGTAGCCACGCCACTTGGAGTAGTTGGAGGATTGAAGATCAAGAACGATAGGGATGAGGTTCTTGATGTTCTGGACGGCAGCAGCTTGAGTGTGGAGGTGGGCGATGCCCACTGCTTCAGAGGAGGCGGAGTGGACGTCGTCATCCTCAGGATCGGCGTCGTCGTCCGGATGCTCGGGGCGGAGGCGATCCCGGAGGGCCGCGGCCTGCTGCTCCAGGGTATCTGCCTGAGCGCGCTCTTTGTCAAGAGCAGCAGCAGCGGCGCGGACACGCTCCTGGGCGGCGGCTGCGGACTTGAGAAGGGCAGCTTCTTCCTCGAGCTGCTGGCTACGCTCTGTGTTGGTGGAGCGCAAAGAGGAGGCCTTATCCTCCAGGCACTTGGCAGCAGAGAGGGCTTCGTCGCGGAGCTTGGTCGCGGTAGCCATGGCGGAGGAGCTGGAGGTGGCCATGGGCGCGCGCAGCAGCCTGGGGTGGGTGGAGTGGGAGCGGAAGCAGAAGGATCGATGGTTTAGTCTGATACCATGATAGACAATAGCCTAACAGGCTTTGATTCCTTGAATGAGTTTACAGAAGAGATTACATATAAAAAGAGAGGAGGAGGGTGACCCAAAGGGCCAGCCGAGTCTCAAGAGGCCAGCCGAACCCCAAGGGGCCAGCTGGGCATTAACTCAGCACAGCTAGCTAGGAGATTACACAAGTAACTAGGTGATTAAAAGTAAATAGCAATTAATTCTAACAATTTCTATAACAAACAAAAGAAGAAATACTATCAATTGATCAAAAAGGTAAGTAAAATCTTGTTGGAATCTGGTAGTCTTTAAATTTACGCTTAAAGTCAGTGCCACCTGAAATTGATTTCAACTTAGTTTAAAGAATATGGTTTCCAGTTTCATTCAACTTCAATCCAATAAGCTATCTATTTCCACTCCTTCTAATGTTTGTTCGCTTAGCTGTGTTTTTGCCAGTAAAGTACCTGAAGAAGCTCCTTAATAACAGTTTTGACAGGAAGAACCGACACAAGACCTTCCAAGGCAGATAAGCTATCAATCAGTGCGAAAGAATTCCAACTATGCTGTGGCTCAGGCTTACTCATCTTAGACGAATCGATACAAGAGAATATGACATTCCAAAGCAACGGAAGAATTTGCTTTACAACAAAATTTTCTCCAAGAAGTCCACCTATAATTACAAGGTTAAGAAGTGATCACTTCGCAAATAATTTCAACATAACGAGAAAGCATTAGGTGGTTACCAATCCTAACCAAAGTATCGATTCCATCAGCACATAATCCTTTGCCAAAACAGTGAATTAGTGGTAAAATCGTCTGGAGAAAGTGGAGACATCCATCAGTGATGCATAGTATTATGATGGTATACCAATAAAACTTTCTACTTAGACTTGCCTGATGAATGGTAATTGGTATTCCTAGTTCCTCACTTGAGACGATCAGAACAGTGGATGCAGCAGAGGCGATGATCTTGTTAGGTGAACTGCATAAGTTTGAGATCACCAAAGGATGTATCTTTTCAATATAAGTTTGTTTTCCCAATTTATTCCACAAATCCCGAATAAAAGAGTCTTGAAGGAGGGCAACCTTCAGATGTGAATATTCTGGTGCCTGTAGCAACCACCATCAGGCAAAACTCATCAGAAAGAAGAAACATTATTATGTTCCATAATCCAAAACTTTGACAAAATAAAATAAAATAAAACACATGTGAATATCTTTCCTACTGGTATATCTTAACTGGCCTGTAAGATCTTCTGAATGATGTGCAGAACAAGGTCTTTAGTTGCTTGGATAGTCAAGCTCCTTAGGAATTCTTTAAGCAGAGACAAGGCTGATTCGGTATCAACATCTGACAAAGATGATGAAACAAGAGACAGGCAGTAAGGTGCGCACATTTCAGCAGCAAATTCTCCCATAGCTTTGAGTGCCCCTTCATTTGCAAGCTTAGCAGCATACTTGATTCGCTCTCTAGATGTACACAAAACTTGAAGTGGAGCAAGAAACAAATATGCAGATCGAACTGATGGAGGAAAGTATGATGACTCCAAAAGGTGCTTTGCTGATGGCCTCCTGCAAGAGATCACCAAATCAGTATCAAAAACAGTTGTCTTTGAATTCCATCAAAACATCATCAAAGTGGTGGGATATGAACTATAAACATCAGACTTCATTGCTGAAGTTACCTTTTCCATTCCCTCTGTATGCATGACTCAACAAGAAGTGCGACATGAGAAGGCAGGCCTTGAAGTGCTCCGGGCATTACCCCAATTTCTTTGTATGCAGATAGCAAGGCATTGTCAAAAAGTGGTTTTTGCATATAGATTTCTGCCAGAATGCACCCAATAGAAAATACATCATTTGCATGGCGTTCGTTTTCTGAATTAGACTTTTGATTCCATAGCAGCAGTTCTTGATAACCCATATGGGAATTATCATCAGACTCAAAGCATTCTAGAAAGGAACCAAGATCAAAGTTAGGTGCTGCTGGCAATGCATTGTTATGCTGCAATATCTTATCTGCATTTTGGTTTTTGGGATACTTGTCTGAAGAGAAACAAATTGAAAGATCGGCATCAGCATCAGCATAATCATAGACTGGATTCAACTGGTATTCAAGCTCTGCAAACAAAGTTGCTTTCTCAAATTCCTCCAAACAGCCAATTTCTGAAAGCATATTTTGAGATCCACAGCCATTTAACACTGCATCAGTTGTTGCACCGCTTCGTTTGCCAGAGCATCTAACACAAGAGTCCATTTTGTTGTGGTAGACTGCATGAGGGGTGCTAACAAGGCGCTTAGGATGAGGCCTTGTAAAAAGCTGATGTCGGCCAATTGATTTTGGCCTAGATGGATCACTAGAGGGCAACATGACATTTTTTGCTTCAACAGATGCCTCTCCAGAAAGTTTATAGCCAAATGTTATGTCAATCCAGTGATGCAGTTGTTGCGAGACTCGATCGCTCTCTAATGCATCCCTGTGAAGACAAATGAAATCTTCTGCAGATGTTACCCAGGAAGGTAATGCCAAATCACTCATTTCAGAATGAAGAGAGGCGAAAATCCGAGGATCACTATAAAATTCAGGAATGCATTCATCAGGAGTCCATTGATAAAGCCTTTGCATACTAGACGGGTATTCATTGGGCTCATAGACGGAACGCACGGCTGACCTCAAGATGGTCTTAGGTAACCTCCTTGCTTTGTAACTGCAGACAGCTAGCTCTGAGAGACACTCGTCAGAAACATGATGTGGAACTTCAGATGATGAATACGTAAAATCCAACTGTTCATCACCTTTTGCCAACCGCCATTTACTTTTGGTCAGGTCTCTCCAACCATTATCAGAACTTTCATCAGGCATCACTGTGAAATCTATTACCCAAGGCATCACAGTGTGAAAAGCTGGATCGCCCCATCTTCTACCAGCTAACTTGTTTAAGACAAGAAGGTATTCATAATTGGTCAGTTCACCTTTCCACCATTGCTTAAAGTGAGAATGCCAATCTAACGATGATTGCAGTTTGAAACCAGTATAAATGGCTTTTGAGGAACAGTCCTCCATAAAACAACATGAATTAGATGAACATTTACGATCAGCAAAACCCCAACTGTGTTTTACAGGGCAGGTATCACTTATGCTCAGGTAAGGCCATAAGGAATCTGACATTAAGATCTTTAATGGCCTTAGATTGCCATGATGAACTCCTAAATCATGAAGGTATGCCAAAGCAGATATTATCTGGTAGACAAGAAATCTAATATGCCAATCTGAGCAGAAGGCCTCTGGACTGTGGTGCATAATGTTTTCCAAAGTGTATGGGGCCTTTGGTTGTAACATGTAGCAACAATCAGATGTTTCTAGAACACCTAACACTGGTAAGATGTTGGGATGCCTCACACAGCCAGAAGAATGCAAGTCATCGAATGCTGAAAATCCAACAAAGCTGAGGAAATCTAAACCAGCAGATCCACTAATTTTGTTTTCAGATAACAGATTTAGTGAATTAATCACATACTCTTCAGTTGATGAGGTCAGATAACCTTTAATAAGCTCTCTAACCTCTGAAGTCTGGCCTATGTTAAGATAGCAAGCAGGAGTTAATTTGGTAATCGTTCTTATGGCCAGTGGTTGCTTACAGGGGCCAGAGGAACTTTTGCGATCTTCAATGCATTCTATACAAGATGAGGAATCTGACTGCTCAGTATATTGGTTATCACCAGTATATATAGTTTGCTCTGCCTGGGGATCTTTATGAATGCCATTCTCCAAGGAACTGGTGTCACTGTAGGGAATGAAAATGTGGAGAAATCCGTACATGTTGATACATCAATTTTGGAGCCTTTGAAGATAATATAATCCTCAGGTAAGAGAGTTACCATTGTTGGCTATTAAAAGGCACTTTGCCACCATATAGGCCCACTAAAACAAAACTGGAGATATGCTGCCTGCAACATATACAACACCACTTCTGCGTAAGATTTAGTGCAAAGATGAAGGAAAAGGAAGCCACATTAAATTGGAAAACAGGTAGATTCAAAAGAACCACTGACTGCAACCGACTGTGATAAATACAAAGTGCATGGAGGTGCAAATGGTTTACCATTTTTCACTATGGTTTTCTTTTACAGGTGAGTAATTGTTATATGAAAAACTAAGAAATTATGTTCATCTGACTAATTTGGCTGTTTTCTATGAATCAGAATTTCTGTCGTACATTTGGTGGCTGTCAAACTGGGATGACCCTACATGGCTGTGATTGTATTCCAAGGTCCAACTAAACAAGAGTTTGAAGCAGCATTGACAGGATAACTTGTAAATTGACCAGCTACAGTTCAGTTGGAGGTTTACAATTATATATGGTTTGAAGCATAGAGCTCACTGTAGTTGAAGTTGCACTGAAGCACATTTCGGCTACTTGCCTGACTCAGAAGGAGTACGTTGTGACATCATAACAATTTAACATCATACATGGATACATTTGAGAGGAACAATTTTGTCATAACGGCATCTACCCTATTGCAATAGTATCCAGGCAAGTCTCACTAAGTAAAGCCATACCTCCCATTACTTTCCTCGTCTCCATCAGACGCTATCTGCAGCGAAGAGGAAACGAGGATTAAGACAAAGGTATAACCAATAGCTCTTGTAAAGGAAGCAAGGGTTTATGCAGAGGAATGGAAGCCCAATAAATTCTGCTTCCAACCGCGCTTGAACGGACGGGAATAGGAACGATTTTGAGAGCGCATGCCGACCAGAGCGCCCATGGATCAAGAGGTGGGAACCGATGCGGACCTGAACGACGGCGGAGGCGGCGAAGGGGAGCGGTGAGTCGGAGAGGCCGTGGACGAAGGAGAGGCCGGATCCGGCGAGGTCGCGTAGGACAAGGCGCCCCAGGCAGTCCGGGCACGCCGCAGCGGCCCCCTCCGGCGAGCAGCCCATCGCCGGCGGCCAGGCTGGATCGGAGGAGCCGGCGCCAAACTCGTGCAGCTGCGACGAAACAAAAGGAAGGCTCTTTGGTATGGACCCGTCCGGTCCAGAGGTGCGGGGCGTCGAGGACCTGAGCGGCCAGCGGCGTGAGTGAACTGGTCTGGCTCGACCAAATCCACCGGGTCGGACTCAGACCCGCTGGCTCTCTCCTGTTCTGAGTTCTGACTATGAAGCAGGGACCAGGGAGCAACTGCACCGCTGCGGCGATCCAACGGCGTCCAGCCAGTCACCCGGCTGTGTGACGTGATGGCCGTATGAGGCCCAGAAGCTGCGCCGGTTCTACTGTTAGCATCGATCAATATAGTAAGGAAGAGTAGCAACTAGCAAGCAAGGGAGAGACACCAGGTCTGCTTGGCTCCTTCGCCCGAAAACTGTTACGCCTTGCTCAGCGAGGATAGGAAAATGACAGCGTTTGTTTGGTTCTCCTACTTAAGACATTTCGCGGACCATGCAAGCAAGATCTGGCTTCCTTCCTCTAGGGTCCAGTTTAGTTGCAAAAAAATTTACAAAATTTTTCAAGATTCCCCGTCACATCGAATCTTTGGACGCATGCATGAAGCATTAAATATAAATAAAAAATAAAACTAATTACATAGACGAAATTTACGAGACGAATCTTTTAAGCCTAATTAGACTATGATTGGACACTAATTACCAAATAATAATGAAAAGTGCTACAGTGCATTTTGCAGAAATTTTCGCCATCTAAACAGGCCCTAGGAGAGCCAAATCAGCTCACCTGGCCGACCGAGCATCTCGTTGCTCGTGCAGGCGCAGCAAGGCGAGGCGAGCAGACTACGCAGATAGTGTGTAGTTTGTTATAAATTTATTGATGCTTTAACCCTCTCACACTCCAGCTCTCTTATACTCATGATACGTGGGCTCTGCTCAATTCGTGTACGTAGACAACTTCACAGCCACTTGCTATCAGTAACGCGGACATTGGGCCGATGGACAAGCGTGCACATAGGCAACTTCGCACCCACTCTTCCTTGGTTGATGGCGAAGTGAGCCAAGCCACTTCGATCTTCAATCTCTGTCTTCGTGTGTTGAGCGAAGTGGTGAAGGTGCCTTCGCCTTCTTTCCTTGCTTCTTCCAACTTAAGGTACTCCTATATACAAGCGCTGTGAAGGAAAAATCATTAGCCAAACTCCGAAGTCTTAGGGGCTGTGTTGTCTGAGGCTAAATCCCTAACTGATAGGGAGCAGGCTTATCTGTTTGGATCTCTTACCTAACCACCTGGGGACCTTTGCGAGCGAGCTTTTCCTTGCTGGGCTGAGAGAGCCGAATCGACTCTCCCGGCTAGACAAGGTGCTCGTGCTTCATGTAAGTTAGGCGAGGCTAGGCTAGACTAGCTACTCTGAGAAGCAAACAAAAAATGTGTTGGTGATGCCACCCCTAACACCACCATAGTAGACTTCTTCACAATAAGAGGCCTACCATCATAAGAATTACATGCGCCTTAACGTAGGGCAAACACAACTCATATATAGATATACGAGTTTACAGCATATTTAGTTTGGAATCAGAAAAATCAACCGTGGTAGATGTTGAATGGGCCGATGGGGTTCGGGCGGGCACGACACGTCGTGCCTACCGGGCCATGCCGAGGCGAGCACCGTGCTTGAACTACGGCCCAAGCACGACCTGCTGGGCCATTTATCGGGCCGGGCCGGCCTGAGAAGCACGGGCAATCCAGCGTGTCGGGCCACCTCAGGCCCACGATGAAGCGCGAGCAGCCAGAGAGAGGGGGAAGGGGAGGAAGCATGAGCCGCCGGAGTGGAGGCGGGGAGGGGGCGTCCGTGTGGGGGCGCGGCATCGGCGCCCGTGCGCGAGGGCCGAGGGTAGGGAGGGGCGTCCCACGCGACACCGGCCTTAATGCCGCCCACAGCTCCATGAGCTATGCCCACCGGAGCAGCTGGGCCACGGACGACGCAGTGGGGCCACCGGAGTAGCCCGCGTGGCTCCCGCGCTGCCGCCACGCTGCCGCTGCACCACAGCCCCGCCACCGCACCACCGCGCAGCCGCCTCCCACCATGGCACCATAGATCTGCGTGCCAACAGGCCGGATTCGGTCAAGGGGACGACATATTCGGGCATGGCTGGTGACGGATTCAGAGAGAGAGAGGAGGGAGGAGAAGGGCCGAAGGGGGAAGACCCAACCGGCCTTGAGCTCCGGCGGCGGCGGGGGATGAGAGCGTTGGGAGGCTCGGAGGCGGGGGAGGAGTGGAGGCTAGCGACTCGGGGAGGGAGCGAGGGCCGAGGGGCTGCGGCTGCATGGCTGCCCGTGCTTTTTCTCGGGAGGGGTGTTAGGGTTAGCCGGCACCAGGCTACGCGGACGTGGAGGCGATGGGGTGTTAGGGTTAGCTGGGCCGAGGGGGGAGGCGGGGACGGTGGGCGGTGGGCCGCACTGGGCCGTGGAGAGGGGAGGAAGGAGTGAGGAGGCCCAGGAGGGGGAGGGAGCAGGTTGGCCCGACCGTCGAAGGCAGCCCACGGGCCTGAGCAGCGGCCCAGGCACGCCCTGCACCCTCGGGCGGGGCCGGGCTCGTGTCGGGCTAAAAAACGAGCTTTGTGCCGTGCCGTCGTGCCTCGGGCTGCATGGACATTTATAACCGTGACTCTTTATGTTGGAATACTTTATGATTTGATGTATTTATTGAATGTTCTAATAAACATATTGGTCAAAATTACAACCAGAAGACCAAAATACTAAGTCAATTGCATTAGGAATTCAACCCAAACAAAGATGGCCAGCTCCTCCGAAGGAGCACCTATGCACGTCACCCCAAAATCTACCGTCTGTTGGATCTGAGAATTTACGATCAGGATTTTGCTACACCAGCTTTTGCCCTGAATCAGCTTTGCTTACCTTTTGTGTCTCAATCAGCTTTCTTCAGCTTCTGTTCTCATCACCCCGCTTAACTTCACTTCAGAATCTAGATATCTCACCTTCCCCTTCACAAAAAAAAACGCGTCTCTCCTCTTCCTCTCCGTTTCAATTTCTCCCGAAGCGGCGGCCACAGGGGCGGCTGCGCCGGCCGAGACGGCGGGCGCCGCCCTCCTCCTCCCGTGCCTCCTCCTCCTCCGCACAGCCTTGCCTGCCTCTTCTTCCTCGCCGGTGGCCGTGATGAAACCTAGCTGCCTCTTCTTCCTCGCTGGCCCCCCTACGCTGCATGCGGTCCGCGGCCGCTCGACGAAACCCTAGCTGCGTCTTTCTCGTCGGCAGCAACGGTGGCCAAGTTCGCTAGCTTTGTATGGCGGTGCATCACCATCTTATTCCCCTACCCCTCTCCTTCTTCCTCTCCCTCTCCGTGTGGTGCCGAAGGCGCGGTACGGGGCGAGCACCCTACCCGGTGCGAGCGCGCACCGTACCGTAGCGACGCGGACGTGCGGTGGCGTAGGCAAGCGTGCGCCCTCCATGCATGGCCATGGGGTGGTGTAGGGCCGGTGCGCCCTCTGGCGGGCCACGTCGGTGAGCGTAGCTTTGGGGCAACTAGGCGGAGCGTGCGACGGCTCCGACACGACCAGACCAACAAGGGCCACCTCGTCGCTTTCCTGGCTAATCCTCTCTCGCCCATCTTCCCCTTTCTCCGTTCCAGATACTTATTGGTGAGGCTCCATTTTTCTCCCTCCCCTCGTGCTCTTCCTGCTGCACACCACAGATGAATTTATTTGAGGGGTATTTTTCACCTTTGTCCCTTTCCTATTTGGTTTTGAGGATTCCATTTGAATCCTCTTCGATTTTTGGTGATTCGAACTGCCGATTTTTGCGGATTACAGGAGGAACACGCTAATAGAGAAACGAGGTACTGACCAATCAGTTCTTTTGAGGAAACATATAAGCTGATGACTTTCTTGTACTTTTGTCCAATCTGTAATTTTCTATGTATATGGCCAGATACTCCTACAACATGATCAGGTGATGATCTACAATATCTGATGATTACATCATAAATTATGTTTAACTTTTACAGCAATGATCACAGGAGATCTTTCCTTCTTGTGTTTTTCTTTTTCTAGAATTCAGCCTATTTTCGGTGAGTTCCGTTCTTAATGTTTGGCTGATTTGGTGTGTTCGAGTTTTATTAGAATCAAATTGGGTTTGAACCCATTCCTGGTGAATTTTGGACAGCCTCCGTTTGTACACTACATACTATTGTGCTTTTAAAACAATGGTTTTCACGTACACAACAATAGCAAAAGCAGCACTCTTCTAATTTTCACAAACGTGACTCCTTCCCAGCAACAGTTACCTACTCATTGTCCTTATCTAATTTTCCCACCTTTTATTGGTTTGATTTTTTTGGTGAATTTGAGAGTTGTTTAGTCAGCAGGCTTATGTACTGTTCCGAAACTTATTGAGAAGCAATAGTTGCCAGGCTGCTTTGGTTTCTCAGTCTAGCTGCAATGCAGCGTGTGCTATTCCTCCGACCGCTAGATAGCTGCTGACTGAGTTTGGACAACAAGTTCAATCCGCTGAACCTGGTAGCTGCATCTCCTTTCAGTGTTTTAGTCATCGGGAGTAGTAGGATTTCGGTGGCTGCAATCTACCAAGAAAACATCAGTTGTAGCTAGGCCAATATTATCTATGCACTCCATAGCTTGTGTAACAAATTTGTACTATTCTGGAATTCCGAATATAGGTATCTTATTTGCGTTTGCTTTTTTCAGTTCCTAATTCCCATGACTCTAGACAAAGGAAGTTATCAGTCATGGTTGATCCTATCCGTTTTATCTTGAATCGTTGCATCCATTGTAAAATGCTTATCTACTTTTTCCTGTTTAAAACTGAAAGCTGAGTGCTGGTTAGGTACTGCTTTGCATCCATCTAGAATCCACTGTTCTCTATTTTCATACATAAAAATAGATGTATTGTCTTCTATCTCCTGCTTGTTTCAAAGTTCTGCTATACACATATTAGAGTTTCATAGTATGATAGTACAAGTCTTGAATTTCCATTGGTAGTTCTAGATTTGCCTACCACATTAACAAGAAATTTATCCATTGCAAACTTAGGATCAAAAGAACAAAATCAATGATGCTTTGTACATTCACTAAAATATTGTGTTTCTTGTGGTTACTCACTTAAATTTGAAGCTCCCTCTTCATGACACTGCTTAACTGCTAATGTCGATTTATTGTACAGAGTATTGCTTCATCTGGTTGATCTGCTATTTTTTTTATAATGCCTCTTCTGAGAAGATTACATTTTAAGTTTACATAAGCTAGCCTTGTATCTTGCTTCCAGTAATTTGTTAACATGGTGGTACACTCTATTTTTTTAGAGAAACAAGAGGCAGTGAGGAAGCTGATGGAGACCTCAGGTATCTATGAATTTTTTTTTCTAGATCTCTGAATGTCTTCCCTCCTAATGCTACAGCTGTCATATCCTCCATTGATTATTATATGCCTTTAATACGTTGGGGCTAGAGAGAATTCAGGGTGTAGCTTTTTTAGAGCAAGGTGGTGCTGGAGGTTTTGTCGGTATCAAATTGAAAAATCCTGAAATGAAACGTGTGTGTGCTTCTATGGAATAATTGCATTATGGTTCTACCTCTGCTTTCTATTAGGTAACTAAAGGTACCTGTACAGATAAAAAGTGGTATGCATTTCCATCAATTTTGTACCATTAAATGGTGCATTAACAACTGTGTTCCCTAGACTAAATATAGTGGCCTGATCCTATTCATGGCTGCTGATATGCAGGTTCTTTCCCTTATCAGGATCTCGGGTTGATGATATTTGTAGCTCATTCTAAGGTATCCTGTTTCTTTGATGTTAGGTTCTCATAGTACATACTCATTTCTTTTTATTAATCTTACATATAGTGCCATGATCCTTTTCATGGACAAGTGCTCTACCAATTTGAGTTTTTCAATGGTTCTTCTAGAAGCATACCATGTCACAATTTTTTGAGTGCCTCGTCCAATAAGAGATTGAGAAACATATCATGATCCGTGTTAGGATTCGATTCCTATATTTTTTGAGATTCAACGCTTTTCCTTGTGTTATATTTTTTAGATTTAAGAGGAATATATATCAACTGAGTTTAGGATAATAGGTACATTTAACTCTGCCCAGCTTTACCCACTGTTAACATGATTTCACCATGATATGATATTTCATTACAATCTAGGTTTACCGTGCACACGTTATTCTTCAATTTAGTTTGCAAACAAATAATAGTACCCAGTCCTATTTTTTTGCATTTCAGTATTGGCATCCATTCATCAATAATTTAACGTACCCGCTGATCACAGCTTGCTAAGAGAACTTCCTATTTGCTTTCCTATATAGGTCCAGGAGGGAGGACACGAGTGTCTCCTCCACCATGGAAGCCCAAGGAGAGGCAGGCCACAGCCAGCAGCTGCATCGCCCAAACATTCTGCTGCGTGTACTCATGGGAAAACACCAAAAAAGCAGCACAATAGATATTCTGTACGAACGATCCACGATACCAGGGACAGATCATACATGTTCGATATTCTTGCATTGCAAGTACCGTACGCCTAAGCCCTAATTGTGTGATATCCAGGCCATTGCACCACCATCTATGGTTAGTTAAAAGACGTAAACTTACTTGCTTCCTTTACAGCCTATTGAATGTATCACGATGAGCATTCTTAAGGTACAACGATGTGGCTGCGGACTAAACTTATGTGGCTATCTATTTCAATACTTAGAATAATACTTATCTACTGTCGTAATGCTACCACACCGTGAACCAGATTAAAGTCTTTGCTGTCGCGCCTCAGTTTTCTCAGATTTTTTACCGCACGGGCGCGCAAAAAATGCGCGCCCCACCACTAGTGTATGACAAGAAGATATTATTTTACTCGATCAGATTTTTTTTCTGGATATTTTTTTAAAAGCGACAATTGTATAAATCAATTTTTGGAAAAGAAAATGATATAGTATAGAACTTTATAACGCCTCAAATGAGGACCTTCCTTCCCCCAACGGAACAGGTCTGCTCAAACCTTCCCAAAAATTTCGAATTCCTATTAACGGTCGGCGGTCGGCGCGGGGCGGGGCGGCGGGATCACGACGAGATGGAGACCGACACCTCCTCCTGCGGAGGTGGCGGCGCCGAGCAGAGGGGTATAGGACTTGTGGAGGTGCAAGCGGCGGCCTGGGGCAGCGGCGGCGGCAGCGTTGCGGCGGTCAGAGGTGTTTCACGTCGTGAAGGAGCTCGTAGGCTTCGTCCTCTACATGCACCACCAGATCCCCTCGTAATCCCCGATATATCCCTCCCTATTTTCTCCTGAGCAATGCTGGGATTTGGTAGAATCTATGGCGGATATGGTTGTTTTCGGTGTAAATTCTTTGTTTCGGTCTAATCGAGCGATTTGCCGCAGTTGATATTGCGTTTTCGTTGTATATCTGATCGTGCGCGGCTTTGGTTTTGATCGATTTGATTGGATTGAACCTACGCTTATGGTTGCCTAGAGCAAACTTCAGGCTAGTTAATCTAACTAGGGTTTTATTAGCTTTATTTTACGATGGATCAGTTCACGCTCTAATGTTTATGGTATGGATCAATTCGCCTGATAGCGGAATGGCAACTTTGGATTGACAGGCTATAGTGGATTAGATCATTACATGCAGTTGAACTCTGATTTACTGGGAAATTCATTGGATAGTTATTTAAACCGGGAGATTTAGTTTGCACATTAAGCCACTTGCTTCTGTATAATTTTGTGATACACCTTGATTTCAGATGTACTCTTAGTTTGTCCATGCTCTTTTAGCTGAATGTTTCTTGATATTGTCTTGTCCTGGCTGCTGAGGTATGTTATTTGGAACCTGCTTATGGATCTATGCTGAGCTCCCCAATCTCAGTTTTTTTTTTTTTGGTTTGTGCGTATATTGTTTTGATCTCCATTGTCGTTTACTATCGTTTGTGTTGTTTCTTGTCAATCCTGAGCCGAAACTGTCTTGATTTACTTCTATTTCGGAATATAGCCAATTGATGCCTCATGGTGATAGTTTGTAGTTTGTTAAGTACTGTAGGTTGAGTTTTATTCCCTTTTTGGTTTTCATGCTCAATGAGTATCACAGTGTGCTCACATGCAGACAAAAATTTCCTGTAATACAGTTATATGACTACTCTCTTTGGTGCTTGAGTTCTTGATGAAGTGTATATATCTCTGACACCATTGAGTAGGGTCGATGCTCAACAGCCACTAACAACAATGTACTAATAGCACACTCAAGGAAAAACAATGTACATGTGGAGCTTGGAGTTCTGATATGTATTATCTGAATAGTACTTGATTTGTATTTGTGTTTGTGTTTGTAGTGCCAAACATAGGACACATGCTCCCTACACCTGTACGCCTGGCCATTAGCAGTCCGTGCCTAGCCGAATTAGTAGCACTCCTCAGGTCCTGGGTTCAACTCCGTGTGGGAGTGAAGGCTAGGATTGGGGTTAAAAAAATCCCTCGTATGTCCCACACCAAAGCACAGGTCTAAGGACCGGCCCAGGTTCTCACATGGGCAACGGTGCCGTTGTGTATGGGTGGGGCAGGGGTTCAGGGATTTTTTTGACATGCATGAGAAGGTTAACCTTCTGCCTTAAGCTCTTAAGCAGGATGCCCGGGGGCTGTCATACCCCTGCGGGTCGAGGTTTTTTGTTTTTGTTTTTGTTTGTTTTTCTGTTTTTGTTTCATGGGAGCACTGTCCCAACAATTTGACTACTAATTGAGTTATTCAAATTGTGCATTCCAAAACCTTATTTGCCTGGGGCTACTGTATTGAGTGTTATTGAATATATATATCCATGCATAACAATTGAAGAACATAGCAGTTTCTTTTTGTAAGATAGGCTAGGCTCGGTATGTACTGTGCTATTAATTATCAAATGAATTTGGAGTGTGTCTTAAATTTCCTTGTTTGCCAGGGTTTTGCCGAGTCTTGAAAATGAATTTGCAAGTTTAAAGGAGGAAATGGTAATTTCAGCATTCAGTAAACACTTTCCTACTGCCATCTATTTTGGAAAGTAACCAGTTTGTGAATTATAACTATCTCTAGACAGAAATGACATTACAACCGGCCGAACTCAAACCATCTGATCAGAGAAGGTACAACACGCGAAAAAGGGAGGTTAGATGTAGAATAAAGAAGCACGAGAAGTTGATGAATGGCATCTCTACCTTACTCTGTTCTCTTCAGCAAGCACTTGATGAAGTTTCAAGCATTGAAGGAGTCATCCTGATCCTTGGAGGAAGCCTTGTACGGCCCCTATTTGTTTATGACATTACAATTTCTCATGGTATCCTTGATTCAGGAAGTGCCAAAGAGCATGCTCTAACCAAGTTAGCTCAATCTGTTTCTCGGAAGGTGAGCTACTATTGCGCCAACATTTTCCCCTGGATCTAGAATTACTCTATTTTTTTATGATTTGTTCTTGGTTAAGTATTGAGTACCATCCACTTAAGATCTCATTGTTGTATCCATGGGAAATCCGAAACATGATACCTTTTTGTCTCTACTTGAACAACAATATTTAAAATTTTTGTTATCTTTATGACAGATTATCGGTTTGTAATTCTAATTCAGCATATGGCTAAGTAGTTGAACCTTGTCATGTATATTGCCACATTCCTAGGCATGAATACATGGAGTGACTTCATGAGTTCTTATACTATCAGCATCTATTTAGAATTTGTCCTCTTTGAATGATAAAAAAAACTCGTGTATTTCTAGGCTATCCGTGCTCTTGTATCATGTGGAGCAGGGAGTTTGTCCTACACAGGTATTGTATCCTCTCTTTTGCTATATATGTTTGGCTGAGGTGACAGACCACTTTTAACTTGCTGCATTTCCATTTGTATTCTCTTCAAGGACCTAGCAAGTTATTTTTGTTGGTAAGATGTCCCAGTACATTGAACCTACCGCAGGATTTCCTGCCAAGGCGTGATTTTCGTTATAGCAAAAAGGTATTGTTATTTTGTCAACATTAATTTACATGACTCATCTGTGTTTATCAGCATTACTCTGTAACATAGCAACTCCCCAAGGTTGATTCCATGAACCTAAACTTTTCACCTCAGGTTGTACCTCTTCAAATGCATATAAAGTGCATCAAATCAGTGTGTTCAGGGAATAACCAGCACCATATGCCAATTGTTGATGCCCCATGTTCCACTTCAGAATCTTCTCTTTCAGATGTTATTTGGTAATTTTCCTTTTGTGTTATCATCTTACAATTGATTCAGCTATGGGATTCTTCCACAATTTTCATACCTTTTACAGTGTTGAATGTAATGTCTTCTCATACTTCATGACAAATTATTTCCGTACCTTCTATAGGATCAGGATTCAGGGCTGCATTGTCAAACTGCAAGTTTGTTTCACAGATGAACAATGTTTTGTTTTTGAAATTATTTGGTTATGCATCTACTTTGGCTTTGATACTTGAATAGTAACTTCTGTGTTTTGATGGTTCTGGATGAGGGAAAGCACGTCGGTTAACTCTTTTTAAGCTGTTACTGAATCCTGATGCAATAACTATGTTCTAGCTACAATAAATTTTCTGCCCTGACTATGGTCAATCCCTTTTAATAGTTCATGTTGTTTCTTACAGGTTCCAGTGCAAGCATACAATAAGAGGTTTGCCAGGCAAGGCGTCACTAGAAGGGTGATCTGAGTTCATGATGTCAATGTTAGCCCAACTTGCCTTTGTTGTTGTAGCGAATGATATAACAATATGTGTACAGTAGAGGATGCTTATCACTTTGATGACTTGAAGCAGGAAACGATCAAGTAGTGGACTCCTTGTGTAAGGCAACTTTTGCACGTTTTCAAACAAAATAGTCCGGTGTTCGGTTGGAGCATATTCGGAGACAATGCTCAGCTACTTTTTACTAGGTACCCCGTCCCTAAAAATATGGAAATCTTGTTTTCCGAGAAGTAAAATAATTTCATATATAATCAAATATTTACAAGAAAGTACAATATTTATGATACGTGGTAAGTACGCTAGATTATTAATTATGATATATGTTTTCATAATAAATCTATCTATTTAAAGATACAAATGCTGCTACTATTTTTATATATAAATCTTATCAAATTTAGATTATTTGACTTCTTGATAAGTGAGACTTTTATTCTTTTTTTGGTAGAGAGAGTAGCATTTAGGTGGTGTTTAAATTCAGGTAGTAAAGTTTAGGGATGTCATATCGGGTGTCATATGAGAGTGTTCGAGTAGTAATAATAAAATAAATTACAGAAGTCTTCAGTAATCTGTGAGACGAATTTATTAAACCTAATTAATCCATCATTGGCACATGTTTAGTGTAGCGCCGCATTGTCAAACAACAACAACTAAGCCTTTAAGTCCTAAACAAGTTAGGGTAGGCTAGAGTTGAAACCTAACAGAAGCAATCAAGGTTTAGGCACGTGAATAACTGTCTTCTAAGCACTCCTATCTAAGGCTAAGTCTTTGGGTATATTCCATCCTTTCAAGTCTCCTTTTATTGCCTCTACCCAAGTCAACTTCGGTCTTCCTCTGCCTCTCTTCACGTTACTATCCTGACTTAGGATTCCACTACGCACCGGTGCATCTGGAGGTCTCTGTTACACATGTCCAAACCATCTCAACCGGTGTTGGACAAGCTTTTCTTCAATTGACGCTACCCCTAATCTCTTACGTATATCATCGTTCCGAACTCGATCCCTTCTTGTATGACCGCAAATCCAACGCAACATACGCATTTCCGCGACACTTAGCTGTTGAATATGTCGTCTTTTCGTAGGCCAACATTCTGCACCATACAACATAGCAGGTCTAATCGCCGTCCTATAAAACTTGCCTTTTAGCTTCTGTGGTACCCTTTTATCACATAGGACACCAGACGCTTGCCGCCACTTTATCCACCCTGCTTTGATTCTATGGCTAATATCTTCATCAATATCCCCGTCCCTCTGTAGCATTGATCCTAAATATCGAAATATATCCTTCCTAGACACTACTTGACCTTCTAAACTAACATCTTCCTCCTCCCGAGTAGTAGTGCCGAAGTCACATCTCATATACTCAGTTTTAGTTCTACTAAGTCTAAAACCTTTGGACTCCAAAGTCTCCCGCCATAACTCCAGTTTCTGATTCACTCATGTCCGGCTTTCATCAACTAGCACTACATCGTCCGCGAAAATCATACACCAAGGGATGTGCCCTTGTATGTCCCTTGTGACCTCATCCATCACTAAAGCAAACAAATAAGGGCTCAAAGCTGACCCTTGATGTAGTCCTATCCTAATCGGAAAGTCATCCGTGTCTCCATCACTTGTTCGAACTCTAGTCACAACATTGTTGTACATGTTCTTAATGAGCCCGACGTACTTCGTTGGGACTTTATGTTTGTCCAAAGCCCACCACATAACATTCCTTGGTATTTTATCATAAGCCTTCTCCAAGTCAATAAAAACCATGTGTAGATCCTTCTTCTTCTCCCTATACCACTCCATAACTTGTCTTATTAATAAAATGGCTTCCATGGTTGACCTTCCGGGCATGAAACCAAATTAATTCATAGAGACCCGCGTTATTGCTCCCAAGCGATGCTCGATAACTCTCTCCCATAGCTTCATAGTATGGTTCATCAACTTAATTCCCCGGTAATTTGTACAACTTTGAATATCTCCTTTATTCTTGTAGATCGGTACCAATATACTTCTCCTCCACTCATCAGGCATCTTGTTCGATCGAAAAATATGGTTGAATAGCTTGGTTAACCATACTACAGCTATGTCCCCGAGGCATCTCCACACCTCGATTGGGATACCATCCGGTCCCATCGCCTTACCTCCTTTCATCCTTTTCAACGCCTCTCTGACCTCAGATTCTTGGATTCTCCGCACAAAGCGTCTATTGGTGTCATCAAAAGAGTCATCCAACTGAAAGGTTGTGTCCATATTCTCACCGTTGAACAATTTGTCATTGTCAAATCATAGACTAATTAGGCTTAAAAAATTTGTCTCATAAATTAGTCACAATCTGTGCAATTAATTATTTTTTTAATACTCTATGCATGTGTCCAAATATTGGATGTGATAGAGAGTAAACTTTATGGAGAGGAACTAAACAAGATCTTAAGAAGAATTATAACCGGTCCTGGGTGTATATACATATATGCTGTTCCATCCAGATTGTTTGACTCTCTCTTATCACAAACTTACGAATTTAACTAAGTTTGCCAGGCCTACATACTATTTGCTAGACTGCTACTTAATCCATTATATACTGTTACGTGGCAAATTTTGGTTTACCTTTAAGTTCTGATTGAATCAATCTAATGAACGGGGCCTTTTCAAACTTTAAAAAAAATAGGATTGACTAACATCAAATCATTGCAAACACAATATGTATTGAAGCGATGAACATGCAAACTGAAAGCATCTAGGCCCCTAATTGAGTTTTGTGATTAATGACGACACAAGATTACTGTGACTATCGTGTGTTTTGTAGAGGCAACTTGAGTTAGGTCATGGTAATGGTGATTGATTGGGCAATTATAGTTTTCATGCCCCTATCGATGGAAATCGCTTTGGTTTTTCAAAAGATGGACAACAAGGTTAAGGACGGACTAGTTCTAAGCGTCGTTTGACGTTGGAGAGACACTTAGAGTAGTTTAGGACTTTGTTTCTTTTCCTTTAGCCGTACTATTAAGATGGTATGAACTAGTACCTTGACCTAGATACGTCTGATGGTTTAGGTGTGGTGCACACTTGACAAACTTAGCGCTAGTTAGGTCAAGGACAGCCCATAGATCAGTTGAAGTCGACGTCGTTTACAAAGTTGGTAAAATTTGAGATCAATGGAGACTTGGATGATGACCGGACTGCACAGGTGTCGTATCCGGTCCGTGTTAGCTCGCGCAAGCTAGGGTCTGTTCATCGATCGGACGCTGGACTGGACTCACAGATGCCACGTCCAGTTAGTACTAGCTCACGTTGCTAGGGTTTGCTTTTTCGACCAGACGCTGAGAACATTATGACCTGATGCACTAGAGGTAGCGTCCGGTCAACAACAATAAGCATCCAGAGAAGGAAATTTTTTTGACTAGACGCGTCTGATGGGTAGGCGACCGGACGCTAGTCAGAGTCCGATCTCTGATAACTAGGGTTGGTGTCATGTAGCCGTTGGCCACTGACCGGACGCGTCCGATTACTTTGACCTGAGCGTCCGGTCACCCTGAAATGTGCTAAGTTGGACCACAACGAGTATGTTTTGAAGTGGAGAGTATAAATACCTCTCCTACTCGTCCAACTTAGTACTCTTGCCCATATGTTCAGCTGAGAAACACCTTTGGAGGACAAGGGAGAGCAAGAGCCTAGTGGGGTGATTGAGATTTGATAATCTAAGATTAAGGACCTCATTAGTGCATAGGGGATAGCAAGTGTGCATCCACCCTTCTCATTAGGCTTGTCTTGGTCAAGTGAGAGCTTGTGCTTGTTATTCTTGGTGACCGCCATCACCTAGACGGCTTTGTGGTGATTGGAAACTTGGTGATCATCCGACAGAGCTTGTGGATGACCCAAGTTATGGTGTGAGCGGTTGTGGGTGATTCACCGCGATGAAGTGTAAAAAGAATCAACCCGTCAAGAGCACTTGATCCTTGCGCGGATCAAGAGGGAGCTACACCCTTTGAGCATTTACATTTGAGCAATTCCTCTGATAGCTCAATGAGGACTAGTGGGGAGTGGCGACTCTCCGATAGCTCAGAAAAACATCGACGCGTTCCTCTTCCTCTCTTTACTTTGAGCATTTATATTTGAGCAATTCAATTCATGTCTCTATATTCCTAGAATTGCCTTGCTAGAGTAGGATTGAAACTTAGGGTGCAAAACTCTTGTGCGATAGAATAATAGAAACACTTCTAGGCACAAGGAGGTGAAATAGGTTAAGTGTAGGGCTTAATTATTGCAAGAAATTTAGAATTAGCCCAATTCACCCCTCCCTCTTGGGCATCTTGATCCTTTCAATTAGTATCAGAGCCTCGTGCTCCTTAAATTAGGCTTAACCGCCTTGAGCAAGATGTCCCACGGGGATGGACCCCTCTCTCATCTTTGGGGGTGATGATTTTTCTTATTGAAAAATTCGCATGGAGGCGTATCTAGAGGCTTTAGATGTTGGAGTACTTAGAGCTGCCACACAAGGTTTTCCAACACCTAGGGATCACGCTAACCTTCACGGTAATGAGGTTCACTACTGATAAGTGAAATGCAAAGGCTAAAAACACTCTCTTTAGAGGCCTTTGCAAGGATGTCTTTAACCATGTGCGGAACCACAAAGACACTCATTCATTATGGTCGGATATTTGTGCGCTCCATGAGGGAACCAAGAGTGAGTGTGAGGAACGCTACCACCTTGTAATGAAGAAGCTTAACTCATTTGAAATGCTTTCTAGTGAAAATGCTAATGAAATGTATTCACATGTTGAATGTTCTTGTAGAGGAAGTCAATGGGCTTAGACTCACTCAAATGCAACCATCCGATATTGTGAGAAAGATTTTGAGTGTCCTCCCCATTGACAAGTATGGGCATATTATGACGGTGCTTCATCAAAGTGATCTTTCCACCGCTACTGCCAACTCAAATATTGAGAAAGGTCAATGTACATGAGATATACATGCACATCACTCCTCAAGATGGCTCCTCTTCTACCAAGAAGAAAGATTTGGCTTTCAAGGCTAGCCAAGAGGAGAGGGGACAAAGCAAAAGTTTATCATGATAGCTCAAGTGATGATGAGATTGATGATGCAAGCCTTGCTCTCGTGGTGAGAAGAACCACCAAGATGCTCAAGAAGCTACACAAGAATGGTGTCAAGTTTGATGGCAAAAAAAGATTTTTTTTCACTAGTAGTAGAAGGAAGCCCATCTCCGAAATGGATTGCTACAATTATGGAGATCTTGGTTATCTAGCTCATCAATACCCCAAACCCAAGAAAGACAAGTACAAAAAGAAGTACAAGGACAAGAAAGATGACTCAAGTGATGATGATGAGAAAAAGAAGAATAAACCATACAAGAATAAGGATGGCAATAAGAAGGAATTTCATAACAAGAAGAATAGCAAGGTGAAAGGTCCTTGTATGGTTTTGGTAATTGAGTGACAACCTAGGTAGGACTAATTGTGTTTATATGAGATACATGTGATTAGTCCACATATACATGTGTGTGAGCAACATATGCCATGAAGGAGGAAATGGCTCGGAGATGTTGCAAAGCTCACACATGTGATGATGAAGGAGCTCATTGCACATGAGACATGACATTGAGTCATGTGATCAAGATGGAGAAGATCAAGACATGACTTGGACTTGATGAACCGGTTGCAAGCGTGAAGGGCAAGTCAGGAGGCTTTGGAGCGATGGACCACATGACGGTGAAGCTTGAGCAAGACTTGACGCCGATGGACGAAGGCGACGGTGAAAAAGCAAGTGAAGTCAAGATCGATGAACCAATATGATCACGTGATGATATGAAGTGGATCATATCATTGTTGATCGTAGTTGGTGCATGTGTTGCATCGACATTAGAGGAGATGGAATGGAATGCGCAAGGCAAAGGTATAACCTAGGGCATTTCATTTCACCGGTCATAGGTGTGTAGAGAAGTTGATGACCGGGTTTAGGATAGATGGCCGTACTATCAAGAGGAGCAAACTTGTTTACATATCGGTCATCTAGTGCTACTCGAGTGATCTAACTTTGCATCGTCGCAAGGATTGAGTGGCGTGGCAAGTTGAGTGGCTAATCCTTTAGAAAATATTTGTGAAAATGCTAACACACATACACATGGTGGTGTACACTTGGTGGTGTTAGCACATTTGCAAAGAAGAAGTTGGTGAAGAAAAGGAGTTAGTCACACTGGTCACAGAGTAACCAGACGCGTCCGGTGTGGCTACCGAACGTGTCCGGTATTCTATCTAAACTTCAGGTTGTCAGACAGAAGTGTCCGGACGCGTCCGGTATGGTGACTGGCTGCGTCCGATATTTGGACCCAAGGTGAGTGACTAAGTGAAAGTGATCGGACTTTGGCTTAGTGGAGTGTACTTTGCACACATTCGGTACTCAAATTTGAAGATCAAGATCAAATTTAAGATAAAGATGAAGTTTAAGTTCAAGTAACTATTGGAAATCATTTGGTAGAAAGAAAATGACTTAAACAAGAAGAAAGAAAATGACTTAAAGAAGGAATCAAGGATACTCATCAAGTTAAGTCCATCACTTGGATCAATCAATCAAGTTATTTCAAGTAAGTGTCAAGAATGATTCTTGGAGAGAGGTCACTTCTCCCTAGTGTAGGGGCTTGCCGCCTATGTGTAGGTAAACCAAGTGTGGTACTTAGAAGGCTAACATAGAAGTGGTGATCTGAGGAACATTTAAGATGCTTAGTTGAAGCAATCAAAAGGATTGATCAAGAAAAGCAAGCAACACCCAAAAAAGAGAGCTAGTCATGATATTTCAAGTGGTATTCTCACATTGATGCTCTCATGCAAGCATTGATCAAAAGATGAAGCAAGCCAACCACAACAAGAAAGTGCCCTTGATCATAAGTGGTATTCATTTTATATGGGTGAAGAATGGAATTCAAAATGGTATCTATTGGTCTTTACCAAGCTTATAATTGGACTTCACATTACTATTGGAGTAATGAATTGGAATCTATATGACTATCCTCTACTTCAACATAGCAAAGGTATCATTGTAATGTGCATGATCATTTCATCCCTTACTAGTATGCGGTTAGTGCATATAGTATATGCTTCATAGGATCATGCATAACAAATGAAATGTTTACATTCATAGCCTACCACTATTGCTTGAATGATTAATTGATCTAGTGGTTAGTATATGAATTTATTCATGAGCTAAGTAAACCCAAGTACTTGATTTAATTTGGATTATCAATAAGTAACAAGTACAACATTGGCAAGATAACCCTTGCAAGAGGTGTGAAGAAGCTTGTCATTGTTCAAACCGGACTTGGAAGCTTAGGCAAATCAATTTAGTTCAAGTAAACCATAGAAGCTCACGATAGTGATAAGAGTACAAGCATAAGACAACAATGCAAATGGATATCTAGTTTGTTTGTTTCAAGTGGTATCTAGACTCAAGTATTTCATCAAGATTTCACAAGTGATGTCTAGATCAAATCACAAGTGATATCCTATAGGTAGTACTCATGAAGATAACAAAGGTTCAAGAAATAGTTTTTGTTGATAAATTCAACAAGTGGTTCCATACTAGAAGATTCTTTCAAGTGGTATCACATCTACACATGGTATCAATCATGCAAAGACGATGGTTCCACAAGTGATCCTCAACTTTAAGTGATCATTAAATAAAGAATGCATCCCTCACCTACAAGAGCTAAAGTGTATCAAATGGATGACCCATGCTATCACATAGGGGGAGGTGTCACACAAATTGATATCAAGATCAAAGATCCTATGTGTGGTATCTCAAGAAGCCCTACACAAGATACAAGTGGTATAAGTTACAAGTGATGTCTACAAGTGGTGTCATTCCAACAATCAAGTGATATCCATAAAAAATGCAAGATTCAAGCCTCAACCATCTACCCCAAATGCATACCTTTGCATCAATGAGAAGCACACCTTTTATGGAAATTGATGACAAAGGGGAGAGAGATTGTACAAAGATATGAAAGCTTTGAGATTGAGATTCTACAAGGGGGAGAGATAAGATATGAAAGCTTTGGGAGAGATTGAGACAAAGAAGTATATGTTGGACATGGACATGGACAAAGAGGGAGCAACATTGAAGAAAAGAGATGGATCAAAATTCTTGGACAAGAGAAGCACACAAGTAGGGGGAGCAAGCTCATGAACTTTGATTGATTGCATTTGATATGTGCATATTCATGTGCTTGCTTGCATTGCATAAGTTCTCAAATTCAATATGCATGCTTGTGTGATGTATGCTAGTTGTAGAATTTGATTGATTAAATGAAAACTAGCATGCATAGGATGATAACTAGATATTTGGTATGCTTTTCAAGTAATGCTAGTACCTTGCTTTTAATGTTGATGTCATGAGGTATCTAGTGCTTTTTATTTCCAAGTGTTATCTAGCTAACCATGGTGCTAAGGATGAACTTAAAGATGCAACTCTGATTGGTATCACACTTCAAATGTTTACTCTATATACCTTAGCATCATTTGGTAGTAATTACTCTCCCACATTTCCAATCTATGCATATATGCAAACTTCAAACCAAACACTCTAGCACATATGTAGGGGAGAGCTAATACTACCATCTCGGGTTTGTGGTACTTGTCCAAAATCATTTTCACATGGTAAAATTGCTTGGGCAAGCAACATGAATCCAACAAGAGCTTAATTTCCATATCTTTGTAGAGTTGTCATGCAATTACCAAAAAGGAAGAGATTGATAGGTCCTTAGTGTGATTTTGGTAATTGAGTTACAACCTAGGTGGACTAATTAGTGTTTATCTGAGATACACAGGTGATTAGTCCATAGGTACATGTGTGTGATCAACATATGCCATGAAGGAGGAAATGGACTCAGAGATGTTGCAAAGCTCACACATGTGATGATGAAGGAGTTCATTGCACATGAGACATGACATTGAGTCATGTTATTCAAGGTGGAGAAGATCAAGATATGATTTGACTTGATGGATCTGGTTGCAAGCGTGAAGGGCAAGTCGGAGGCTTTAGAGTGATGGACCCTGTGGCGGTGACGCTTGAGCAAGATTTGGTGTCGATGGACGAAGGCAACGGTGAAAAGCAAGTGAAGTCAAGATCAATGAACCAATATGATCACATGATGATATGAAGTGGATTATATCATTGTTGATCATGTTGGTGTATATGTTGCATCGACATTGGAGGAGATGGAATGAAATGCGTAAGGCAAAGGTATAACCTAGGGCATTTCATTTCACCGGTCATAGGTGTGTAAAGAAGTTGATGACTGGGTTTAGGATAGATGGCCGTACTATCATGAGGAGCAAACTTGTTTGCATATCGGTCATCTAGTGCCACTCGAGTGATCTAACTTTGCATCGTCGCTAGGATTGAGTGGCGTGGCAAGTTGAGTGGCTAATCCTTTAGAATTTTGTGAAAATGTTAACACACATACACATGGTGGTGTACACTTGGTGGTGTTGGCACATTTGCAAAGAAGAAGTTGGTGAATAAAAGGAGTTAGTCACGCTAGTCACAGAGTGACCGGACGCGTCCGGTGTGGCTACCGGACGTGTCCGGTATTCTTTCTAGACTTCGGGTTGTCAGACAGAAGTGACCAGACGTGTCCGGTATGGTGACCAGATGCGTCCGATATTTGGATCCGAGGTGAGCGACTAAGTGAAAGTGACTAGACTCTGGCTCAGTGGAGCGACCGGACGCTGAGGAGTTACTGTTCAGCGTCCGGTCAAAGTTATGTGGCTTGGTACTAAATTGTAAAGAGTGATTGAACATGTCCAATCGCCACACCGGATGTGTCTGGTGTAATCCAGCAGTCTTGAGTTTCAGCGCTATAATTGATCAGACGCTGGGAGCATCCGGTCCTGTGTGACCGGAAGCGTCCGATCGGCCCAGAGCTGCTCTGGGAGCTCTCTAGACTTGACCGGACACTACATCTCCACGTCCGGTCGTTTCCTGATAGCGCGTCTGATTCGACATGTCAGAGAGAGCCGTTGGCGGCAACGACTAGTTTGAATGTGACACATGGCGGTCAGACAGCGATCGGACGCGTCCGGTCACCACCGGACGCATCCGGTGCAAACGACCTGCGCTTCCAGTCGTCCTAAAAAACGCCCAGTGAAGGGGTAACAGCTATTTTAGCCCGTGAGGCTATAAATAGAAGTTGTGGTCGGCCTTTGGCCATGAGCTGAGCACACTAGAGCCTTGGTGGCTTATGTGGTAGTGCTTGGGAGCCCTCTAACTCACTCTAGCTTGATAGTGATCATCCGATTGAGTGAGTGAGCGATTCTAGTGCGATTGCATTTTGAGGTTGCATCGAATGGCACTAGGTGATCGAGTTACAAGTCGGTGGTGCTTGTTACTCTTGGAGGTTGCCACCTCCTAGACGTCTTGGTGGTGGTCTCTGTCAAAGCCCGCAAGAAGCTTATGCGATGCTCTGGAGAAGAGCTTTGTGAGGGGCATTGTGCTCGCCCCATGGGAGCCACGAAGAGCAACTTTAGTAAAGCGTGTCATTGAGCTACCCTCACTTTCAGGGTAGGTTCTTGTGGTGTTTGACATGCGGGCTTGGCGGGTGATGCCAATTAGCCACCGAACCACCAAGTGAGCGGTCGACACAACGGCACTGTCTCAAGCCCCTAGCCCTTGGCTACGACCGACACTCTCTCACGGGGGAAGAAGAGAAGGACTCATCTCGCTATCTAGTTTAAGCAAAACCTAGGAAAGGTCCATAGCTGACAGGTCGGCACATGTATCGATCGATCAACCATACACTCTGCAGAGGTTTTACATAACCACAAGATCCGCCTTCCTTGCTGACCATCGTCAACTGGGCTGTACCGGCCGCTTGCTAGCCTAGGATAATGCCACTCTACCATTCAGCCCTGGTACACCCCAAGTCGAGTCCGGGGTGGCTAAAACTGTGAGTCATGAGCTGGGTCCACAAGGTCTCCATGAAGTCTCAGAAGGGTGTGGGGGAAATCCTCCATGCCCCGTACCTCCTTACACTGTCCGCTATCAACCTAGCAGTAGTGGCAATATCCTACCAAGTAGTCTGGCCGTCCCGTACCATATAGGGCGAGTGGTACGTAAGGCTTCCTGGTAAATCTGAGTACTAGTAAGTCCTTAGGGATGACCAAGCTAGAATGTCTTCATCAGGGTTTCCATTTATCGTGCCACCACAGCACCTCCATCTCGGGCTCCACCCATCACAGGTTCACACCTAGGACCACCTCATATACCATTTACCCACCATAGGTATCCATTTCCAGGGGTGCCTAGGTAGCACCCCATGGCAAGACTTGCCCCAGGCTCGTCATATACTCCAACTTGGTCGACTCAACCCTCACCCTCTACACACCCAAGTCACACACGCAGCACTCTCCCCATAGTCCAGATAACACCAGTTTCCACCATGCATGTAGTATAAGCGTAGTAGAAGTATAAGTAATGAAATATATAGCAGTAAGTGTGTGTCTAGCCTAATAGCAGGGTATGCAGGGGTAAGGTTGCGTTAAGGTAAAGGTCTTCCAGTAAGCATACTACCATGCAAGTCCTATCATAATATGACTGTAGCAGTAAAGTAAAGCAATAGTAATTCTATATTAGCCATGCGTGATAGGTGCTACAAGATTGGGTGGGATGTGGCACCTTCAGTGTAGTCGTCTCCGTTCTCCTCATGGTACTCACGATCCTCGTCCGTCAGGTTCTCCTCCGAGTCTGCAACGTTCGCATTATAGTCGCGTTAGCGACGTTTATAGAATTGCACAAAGAAGCAATGAAAATTCAAAAGAGCCAAATACACTCAAACATGGGTTCATTGCGTAGAGCTCGATTTTAGATGAATTTTGGTCCTGGTTTCATATTTTTCTGAGGTCATATGAATTAGTTATGAATTTCTGAAGATTAAATCATCTCTGAAAATGGAAAAAGGCTGAATTAATCCTGGGCTGACACGTGTTACGCAGTGGCTAGTCCACGTGGCATGCTGACGTCAGCATGACGTCATCATGATGTCAGCATCTCGGTTCCGAGCTGACAGGTGGGGTCTAGCTGACATCAGCATGACGTCAGCAACGCCTTCAGTTCCAACAGGTGGGTCCAGGGGCTCTTGGGTCACAGACATATGGGTCCGATCAAAGTCAACGTCAGTCAATAGTGAGTCAACGGTCAACGGTCAGGGTCACTGATGTGTGGGGCCAGGGCTGCTGATGTCAGCAGCTGATGGCATCGTGACGTCAGCATGACATCACCCCGGCTGTGTTGACTTCTGACGTGTGGGTCCCGTGTGATGTCAGCATGACGTCATCATCTGACATGTGGGTCCAAAGTGTCTATGCCACTGACATGTGGGGCCAGGTCAATAGTCAATGTTGATCGGTCAACATGGTCTGGGTCTCAAACAGGCTCTGGCGGGCTTGGTTTTGGCCAGTCTGGGCCGGGCCGACCCGAACACGTGGCATGCTGTGGCGCTGCCATGTCACGGCCTTGGGCCTCTATTGGGCTTCGTTTCTAGGCTATGGGCATGAGCGCAGCTCATGGTGGATCGAGAGGCGCTGGTCTATGGACCTAAGGCAGGGTGCATGGTGGACCAAGTCCACCTCTCTTCCCTCGGGCATGGTCTATGAGCACTGAGTTCATGCACGGGAGGACGGCGAGGGGAGTTTCCCTAGTTTCTCCCGCAGCTATGCTCTTGCCGGCGGTGAGCTCGTTGGGTGAGCCCCCGCGGTGGCGCTAGTGTCCAATTGAGGAGGGGAAAAGTTCCCTCACACCGTGGCAACTACGTCGGTGGGGGTCGGCTAACGGTTACGGCTTCCCAGGGCTTCTGGCCACGACAAACGGTGGATCGGCGTGGTGGTGCTCGTCAGTGAGTCACGGATAGGGCGATGTAGTGGCTGGAAGCTTGCTTAGCGGTGCGTGTTAGCTCCCTGTGGCTCTAGTGAACGGGGCGGATGAGTTAAGGAAGCTCCAGGCATTTCCAGTGGTCCTGGCCATGGTGGTGATGCACAGCGGAACTCTGGCCGGTGGTTCGGTGCTCGTGGCTGGGGCGTTGTAGTCGGCTATCGATGCCTCGGTCTACGCGGCTGTCCTCCAGACATCATTGTGATCCTCTACGGCTGCGTTCTAGTCTGATGAGGCGTTCGGGTGCATCAGTAGTGGCCGTGCCATGGCGGCGGTGTCGTGAGCGCGGTGTGCGCATGCTTTGCTTTGGCATCCGTGGGGCTAGGAGGGGTCTACGACGTCCAAGGGCTCAGAGGTGGTCGTGGGTGTGCGCGTGAATGTGCTATGCTTGTGTGCCTAGAGGCTGGAGATGGCCTTGGCCTACGCGCTCATGGTATGGAGCGCCATGGCCAGAGTAGCAAAGTCTGGCGGCAAGCAGGGGAGAGTTGGGCACTCACCGTAGGTGTCATGGAAGATGGGATGGTGACGCAGTGGCGAGTTGTGGCCATGTAGCTCCGGAAGCAGCATAGTGCCATGCAGCGTCGTGGCATCGGCTCCTACTCCGGCGGCTTCGGAGGTGTTCCGATGGCACCTCTTTCTTCCTCCTCCCTCTCCCTTCCTTCTTCCTCGCCTTTCTCTAGCTCGGGTATGCACGGGATGGCCACAAAGTGGCGGCGGGGCATTGAGAGCTCAGGGCACTAGGGCCGAGGCTTTATAGCCGATCGGGGAACGGCGGAGCCCGGTGATCGGCGGATGGGGAATCAAGGGCAATCAGAGGCGCGAGCTTGCATCCAATGACCGCGAGTGGTTGTGTGGGCGCGGTGCCAAGGAGACAGGGCAATGCCCCGGGCATGACCCCCTGGCCCGCTCCTACTAGGGCTGTCGGGGCTTGGTCAGAGGCGTGAGCGGTCGGGGGAGGAAGACGACACTGTGGACGGCGTGCGGCTAACGCGTGGGGCCCGGTGGCAGTGATAGCAAGCGAAGGCGGGGAGGCGCATGGGCGTGAGCGGCGTGCGGGCTTGCTAGGCCGGTCGCTCAGTTACGCGAGTTGGGCCGGCTGCACGCAAAGCAGGGCTGCCAGTGGGCTGAGCAGGCCGAGCCGGCCCGCGAGGCCTTCTTCTTCCCCTTTTTCTTTTTCTATTTTATTTTCCTTCTTCTTTATTTGAATTCAATTTGGATTTTGAAATTTGGATTCCAAATTGGTGCACCATATTCATTGGAGTTTTTGATATGAGGCCCACAACATACTTATATAAATATTAGGAATTTATTTAACTATTTTGTATAACAAAAATAGGTGTAGTTTTGTTATACAAAAATAGAATTAATTTTCTCTTTAAACCCTTATTCCTTGGTTTGAGTAATAATTAATTTTATGGTGTGTTTCTTTAGAGGAGTTGTTAAACATAAGATAATGCAAATGGAAATCCAAATCATAATTTGAGTTAACAATGTATGCAACACTTTATTTGTTAGTATTTAAATAAACATGATAACAAATGACATGCCATGCTCATGAAATTGTCTGGTTGGGTTACTTCTAATGCAACACTTAGGGTTGGCTCCTACAATGTCACTCATCATCACATGGGAGTTCTTAAGAAAAATTTTGTAGTTGGTATTTTTAGTGTATGGATTTTTGGGTTGTTACAGTCCTACCCCCTTAATAGAATCTCGTCCCCGAGATTGAAGCGTAACATACTCTTCGAAAAGGTAAGGATAGTGTAGCCGGAGGTCAGACTCTTTCTCCCATGTTGCTTCTCTCTCTTGTGATTGCTCCATTGGATCTTGCACATTGGAATAGTCTTGCTTCGGGTCTCTTTGATATCTTTGCATAGAATTCTGATAGGATGTTCTTTATACTCAAGTGTATCTTGAATGTCAAGTGTATCAGTTGGAACTACTTCGTTGGGCACTCTCAAGCACTTGCGTAGCTGTGAGACATGGAATACAGAATGTACACCCATCAATTCCTTGGGTAGCTCAAGTTTGTAGGCGAGCTTCCCAATCCTCTTGCAAATCTTGTATGGGCCAATAAATCTAGGGGCAAGCTTTCCTTTCACATAGAATCTGACAGTTCCACATAGCGGGGATACCTTGAGATAGACGAAATCTCCCACATTGAACTCAAGTTCTCTTCTCCTTTTGTCAGCATAGCTCTTGTATCGACTTTGAGCAATTCTCAAATTCTCCTTTACTTGCGCAACTCCTTCTTCTGCATCTTGAATCTTCGCAGAGTCAAAGAACATTCTTTCTCCCGGTTGGGACCACATCAAAGGTGTCTTACAAGGTCTACCATATAGAGCTTCAAATGGCGACATCTTGATACTAGCTTGGTAGCTATTGTTGTAAGAGAACTCTGCATAGGGTAGGCATTTCTCCCAATCAGAGCCATAGTTCAGTACACTAGCACGAAGCATGTCTTCTAAAATCTGATTTACTCATTCTGTCTGTCCATCTGTCTATGGGTGGTAAGCGGTACTAAAATCAAGTTTGGTTCCAATAGACTTGTGCAGAGCTTCCTAGAATCAGGACACAAACTGGGGACCATGATTAGATACAATACTAGAGGGGGGCCCATGTAGTCTGAGAAGATGCTCAACATATAGATCTGCTATTTTTTTGGCATTGGTCTTGGTCTTAACTAGTACAAAGTGAGCAATCTTGGCCAAACGATCAACAATCACCTAGATGAAATCATTGCCTTTCTGCGAACGGGGCAATCCAACTATGAAATCCATGGATATGCTCTCCCACTTCCACTCGGGAACATCAAGAGGCTTTAGCAATCCTGCAGGCCTTTGATGTTCAGCCTTGACTCTGTTGTAGGTGTCACAACGTGCCACATGCCATGCAATGTCTATCTTCATGCCTTTCCACTAAAAGTGTTTCTTCAAGTCTTGATACATCTTTGAACCTCCAGGGTGGATACAGTACTTGGAATCGTGAGCTTCTGACAAAATTTCCTCTCGTAGTACTGGGTCAGATGGAACATAGATTCTATTCTTGAACCAGATGGTTCCTTGTTCATCTTCTTGGTGGTTGGTCTTGTAGCCTAGTTTCATCAGACCACGGAGATATTCGATCTCTTCACAACTTTTCTGAGCTTGATGGATGCGATCTGTGAGATCATACTATATGCGGAGCTCATTCAACAAGCCATGCGGTATTATCTCTAGTTGGAAAACATCAATCTCTTCCTTGAGCTCAGGTGGTACGGATTCAGTGATCAAAGTGTGACAGTAACTCTTGCGACTGAGAGCATCTGTGATTACATTAGCTTTTCCCGGATGATAGTGAATTTCTAGGTCATAATCTTTGATCAACTCTAGCCATCAGCATTGCCTCATATTTAGATCTTCCTGATTGAAAAAGTACTTCAAGCTCTTGTGATATGTATAGATATCACACTTGTTGCCTATCAAGTAGTGTCTCCAGATCTTCAAGGCATGCACAACTGCTGCTAACTCAAGATCATGGGTTGGGTAACAGTTCTCGTGTTCTTTCAACTGTCGAGACGCATATGCTATCACTCTCCCATCCTGCATCAGTACACAACCAAGTCCTTGACGGGATGCATCACAATAGACTAGGAAATCTTTACTGATATCAGGCAATGCTAGCATATGAGTTATGGTAAGCTTCTGTTTCAATTTCTGGAAGCTTTGTTCGCACTCGGGTGTCCATTCAAACTCCTTAGTCTTCTTTAGAAGGTTAGTCATTGGATGGGCTATCTTGGAGAAGTTCTCAATGAATCAGCGATAATATCCAGCCAATTCCAAGAAGCTTCTGACTTCTATCACATTACGGGGTTGATCCCACTCTTTCATAGCTTCAATCTTGGCTAGGTCAACTGCGACACCTTCAGCTGATAATACATGACCTAAGAAGGCAACTTCCTATAGCCAAAATTCGCATTTGCTAAACTTTGCGTAGAGCTGATGTTGGGCTAGTTTCTCAAGCATAGTTCTCAGATGATGTTCATGTTCTTCGGCAGTGGATAAATAGACAAGGATGTCATCAATGAATACTACCATGAACTTATCCAGTTCATCCATGAAAACCTTATTCATCATGTTCATGAAGTATGCGGGAGCATTCGTGAGTCCAAAGGACACCACGGTGAACTCAAACTGCCCATACCTAGTCACAAAAGCTGTCTTCGGGATGTCACTTTCTCGAATCTTCATCTGATGATAGCCAGATCTGAGATCAATCTTGGAGAAATACTTAGCACCTCGTAGCTAATCAAGCAAATCATCAATCCTTGGCAGAGGGTACTTGTTCTTGATGGTGACTACGTTCAAGTTCCGGTAATCAATGCACATTCTCATCGAGCCATCCTTCTTCTTAACAAACAGAACAGGGGATCCCCAGGGTGAAGCACTGGGTCTGATATATCCCTTCGAGATGAGCTCATCAAGCTGCTTCTTGAGCTCGGCTAGTTCATCAACTGACATGCGATAGGGTCTCTTGGCAATGGGCCCTGTTCCCGGCAACAGATCAATGATGAACTCTACATCACGGTCTGGTGGCATACCCGATAATTCTTCAGGGAATACATCAGGATAGTCTTTGACCACAGGCACATCATGAACTGTCTTCTCCTCTTTCTGTGATTCTAAACTCACTTTAAGGGCACACAAGATAGAGGTGGACTTTTCGGACTGGGGTTCACATCTAATGACTTGGCCTGATGGGTGGGTCACTTGGACATATCTAGGTGAACATGATATGATACCTCGGTGGATGGTTAACCAATCCATACCTAGGATGACATCTAGGTTTATGGAAGGTAATAGGGTTAGATCAGCTTTAAAGATAAGACCCTCAATGGTAAGACTCACTCTTTTACAGATGTGGGTGCATTTTAGGTCTCCTAACGGTGAGCTAGTGATGATAGGCTTTTCACGTGGGGTACCGGTAGGTTATGTTCTCGTGCAAACTTGGATGATATGTAAGAACAAGTTGCTCCAGAGTCAAATAGAACTGATGCAGTATTGCCATTGACTAAAAACATACCGTACATAATGTTAGGGGTAGCTTGTGCTTCCTTGGTGTCCAGATGGTTGAGACGTCCACGGGTAGCAGATCCCTTGAACTGAGACTTCTGAGCAGCTGAGTTCTGAGGGCACTCAGTGGCTTTGTGACCTGGTTGGCCACAAGCAAAGCAGGTGAAAGGTGTACTGCCTGTAGGGGTTGGCGCGGGTGCCTTCTAGTTTCCAGTGCTTGGTGTAGGGCAGTTCTGTGTTGGGCGTTCATTTGCTGAGCGGGAATGGTTGAAACGGTCCTGAGTGTTGCGGTCCTGAGCATAACGGTCCTAGGTGTAACGATCCTGAGCAGGGTGGGAGTATTTGGCGGTGTAGTCTCCACTACCCCTACTCAATCCTGGGTTGTCATCCCTGTTGTGGCAAGAGCGTTCCCTAGATGGTGTATCTCTGTAGAACCTCTTGCGATCATGGCCACAGAAGGACTCCTCAGGCTTATGCTTCCTCTCCCTGTACTCTTCTCCAGCTTCAGCACGATCCTTCTCAATCTAGATGCAGCGATCCACCAGAGCACGCAACGTGTTACTCTCAATACCACCAAACTTCAGCTTGATGTGCGGGTTAAGTCCCTTGCGGTAATAGTACAGCTTCTCCTTCTCAGAGTTCACAACATAGGAAGGTGCATTGCGTAGGAGGTTGGTGAAATGAGTAGTATACTCAGTCACCCAGTCCTTTCCCATCTTGATGTTGCGGAACTCCTCAGCTTTGGCCTCCATGATACCCTTGGGAATGTGATACTCAGTGAATGCTTCGGCGAACTCATCCCACGAGATGTTGGTAGGGTCTTCATGGGAATCACTAAAACTGTCCCACCAGGCGCGTGCTGCACCTGTGAGCTAGTGTGTGGCAGCTCCAACACACTCATCGTCGGTGAAAGTAGTGAGGTCAAGCTTCTTCTCCATCTCCTTGAGCCAGTCATCGGCTACAAGCGGGTCAAGGTCAGTGCCATCATAGGTAGGTGGCCTTAGCTTCAGAAATCCCTCTAGCTTTCTTTGGAAGTCATTCTGCTGACCTCCCTGGTGACGGTTTGCTCCTTCAACAAGAGCTGCAAGAAGCTAGGTCTGTTGTGCCATCACTTCTGCTAGGTTCGGTGGTGGTGGTGGTGGAATGTTCTCCTCAGGCGGCGGGGTATTCTCCAGATGGAAGGGTATCCCTCCACGTCCATGGCCATGGCCACAGCCACGGTTGTTGCCACCATGCCCCCCATTAGGTTCAACTGGTTCAGGGGTGGGCGCACGTCCACGGTTCATTAGGCGATTAGATCGGCGATTCAGCATCTGCAACACGGATCATAGAAATTTTTAGTGTTTGTGCCAAAAGTGCTTATAATTTAATATGGTTACATGACTTTGATGATTTAAAGAAAAACATTTATTCTATCCAACACTCGTCACAAAGAAGCAATAAGGTCCATAAAATGCAGTAAGATCCAAAACTTTCATCACATGGGTTTTATTACATAGCATCATCTCTAGTAGCTACACTTGAAGACATGCGAGAATCATACTACGCACAATGTCTCATAATACATCTCATAAGGGGTACATCATGGGGTACAACTTACGGAGGCTACTGACATGACTCTTGACCACGTAGGGTCATTCTACTCTAACTCGTACACTGCAGCTAGGATACGACTGTTCTCAATCTCGATCTCCTCATCAGACTTGTGAAGTCGGGACACGTACTTCAAGGCCTTGGCGAGCTCCTCAGTAGGCTTGGCTCCAGGTAGGGTAGGGCAGGCGTCTAGGTTAAGGCGAGTTGGGGCTAGCTCAAACTCCTCTATCCTAGGCTTCATCTTGCTGCGAATCTCCTTAGGCAGCTGATCCCACATACCCTTCATCTCCCTAAGGCGCTTCCTGTCAGACTTCTGTCAAGCCTACCATGTCCTCTCACATTTGTCCTATAGTTACTCGGTCTACCTGAGTGCCTCGATCAAGTGACCTTGGTTGCGAACAGCCTTCTTCCTGAACTCCTCTAGCTCTTGATCATGGTCTTGTTCCGAGATTGGATCTTCAGCATATCAATCCCCTTGGATCTCTCTCTATCTCCTCTGCGGTTGAACTCGGCCTTCTTGTTGTCCAATTCTCTCTACAACTCCAAGACCTTGCTGTCAAGGTAGCAGTTCCTGTTACCTAGGTCAGTGGCTTTGTCTTGTAAGTCTGCGACCTTGGTTCTGTGGACTTCTTCACGACGGTTGAGCTCATCCTATAGCTTGGCGACTGTCTCAAGTAGACTAGCTTGCTTCTGTGCTCCCTGCGAGTCTCGCTCCTGGTACTCCCACAGAAGGGCCTGGTCCTGACATCTCCTCTGCTCCAGCTGGGTCACATACCTGTCCTACTCTAGTAGGTGGATAGCTGAGACACGAAGACATCTGTCCTCCTCAGCAAAGATAACTCTGCCAGCCGCGAAGCTCTGCTCACTAGGGTAAGGCTAAGGTCGAGGGCCTAGGGAAGTAGACGGAACTCTGTCGTCTTCAGGTGCTCGTAGTGGTCCCTCATCACTCTGCGAAGTGCCTTATGTGAGATAGCTCGCAGTCCCTCCTCGACTGTGTCCTCTATAGTGAACTCGGTGAAAGCTAGGACAGAAGGTAAGGTAGTGCTAGCTAGAAACTCGATTGAGGTGACAATCGGTCCTTCGATTCCTCCTTCCTGAGCTAGCTTCCTAGTGCAGGTGACCTTGACAAGCTCGTCAGGGACACCTAACGTGACGAGAACTCGGCAGAGGGTCTGTGCAAAACCCCTGAGCTCTCATAGGTCGAAGGTAAGCTTGGCGTGGTCCAGAGGTAGCGGTCCTAGAGGTGGCCAGTCGATGTTCGTTGCCATCTGCATGTTTTAAGGAACAGGTGTTAGCAGGTCAATATTAGATAAGCCTTGTATAAAAGTAAATGCAGGGTCAGTATATAACCGAAAGAAGGGTTGTTCACGTCCTATTCTATCGTCTATTTCTAAGGGTTTTGTCCTATGGTCAAGTATGGCTCTGATACCAACTGAAACGACCCCGATTTCCGTGAAGGGAAAACCATAGCGTCGAAGTGTAATAAGACCGTTGTAGATCATATTACCCAAATTCCAGTCGAATATCACATCCATACAACGATAATATTAGAGTATAAATAGTGCAGAATTATATAAATTATTACATCGCCGTATTGGCGGAATCAAAAGTAGCATTCATTCAGAACAGCTTGAAGATAAGATCGCCAAACTCGAGTGTAGGCACGAACCCCTCAACCATCAAACTCCTCAGAGCTATACTCCTCAGCAGAACCTGTGTGCCAAAATTTATCAGTACGATTTGTACTAGCCACTCCCAACCCTATGAGCATTGCTTTGTGGAAATTGGATGCAAGTTGGATATAGTCAAAAGGAACCTATAAGGCTGGGGTTTCCTATGCATTAGCATATCAAGTATATAATAGTAGTTTGTCAAGTTTTAACACCATTCCCACACACATTCCACCCCATTTCCATTCTAGAGCCAGGTTTCAATCCTAGGATCGATATACCTCCATCACCACACCATCACCATACCATAACCATACCATCGCTCAGTCGATAGGCCAACTCCCTCTCGGCACTATCTCAAGGCTCGTAGTCTCTGGCTATGACCGATACTCTCTCACGGGGGAAGAAGAGAATGACTCATCTCGCTATCTAGTTTAAGCAAAACCCAGAAAAGGTCCATAGCCGACAGGTCGGCACATGTATCGATCGATCAACCATACACTATGCAGAGGTTTTACATAACCACAAGATCCACCTTCCTTGCTGACCATCATCAACTAGGCTGATACCGGCCGCTTGCTAGCCTAGGATAATGCCACTCTACCATTCAGCCATGGTACACCCCAAGTCTAGTCCGGGGTGGCTGAAACTGTGAGTCATGAGCCGGGTCCACAAGGTCTCCATGAAGTCTCGGAAGGGTGTGGGGGAAATCCTCCGTGCCCCATACCTCCTTACATTGTCCGCTATCAACCTAGCAGTAGTGGCAATATCCTACCAAGTAGTCTGGCCGTCCCGCACCATATAGGGCGAGTGGTACGTAAGGCTTCCCGGTGAATCTAAGTACTAGTAAGTCCTTAGGGATGACCAAGCTAGAATGTCTTCATTAGGGTTTTCATTTATCATGCCACCATAGCACCTCCATCTCGGGCTCCTCCCATCATAGGTTCACACCCAGGGCCACCTCATATACCATTTACCCACCACAGGTATCCATTTCCAAGGGTGCCTAGGTAGCACCCCATGGCAAGACTTGCCCCAGGCTCGTCGTATACTCCAACTTGGTCAACTCAACCCTCACCCTCCACACACCCAAGTCACACACGCAACACTCTCCCCATAGTCTAAATAACACCAGTTTTCACCATGCATGTAGTATAAGCGTAGTAGAAGTATAAGTAATGAAATATATAGCAGTAAGCGTATGTCTAGCCTAATAGCAGGGTATGCAGGGGTAAGGTTGCATCAAGGTAAAGGTCTTCCAGTAAGCATACTACCATGCAAGTCCTATCATAATATGACTGTAGCAGTAAAGTAAAGCAATAGCAGTTCTATATTAGCCATGTGTAATAGGTGCTACGAGATTGGGTGGGATGTGGCACCTTCAGTGTAGTCGTCTCCGTTCTCCTCACGGTACTCACGATCCTCATCCATCAGGTTCTCCTCCGAGTCTGCAACATTCACATTATAGTCGCGTTAGCGACGTCTATAGAATTGCACAAAGAAGCAATAAAAATTCAAAAGAGCCAAATACACTCAAACATGGGTTCATTGCATAGAGCTCGATTTTAGATGAATTTTGGTCCTGGTTTCATATTTTTCTAAGGTCATATGAATTAGTTATGAATTTTCGAAGATTAAATCATCTCTGAAAATGGAAAAGGCTGAATTAATCCTGGGCTGACATGTGTTACGCAGTGACTGGTCCACATGGCATGCTGATGTCTGCATGACATCATCATGATGTCAGCATCTCAGTTTCGAGCTGACGGGTGGGGTCCAGCTAACGTCAGCATGACGTTAGCAACGCCTTCAGTTCCGACAGGTGGGTCTATGGCTCTTGGGTCACTAACATGTGGGTTCGGTCAAAGTCAACGTTAGTCAACGACGAGTCAACGATCAATGGTCAGGGTCGCTGATGTGTGGGGCCAGGGTTGCTGACGTCAGCAGCTGATGTCATCGTGACGTCAGCATGACGTCACCCTAGCTATGTTAGCTTCTGACGTGTGGGTCCCGTGTGATGTCAGCATGACGTCATCATCTAACATGTGGGTCTAGAGTGTCTGTGCCATTGACATGTGGGGCTAGGTCAACAGTCAACGTTGACCGGTCAACGGTCAACACGGTCCGGGTCTCAAACGGGCTCTGGCGGGCTCGGGTTGGGCCGGTCTGGGCCGGGCCGACCCGGACATGTGGCATGCTGTGGCGCTACCACGTCATGGCCTTGGACCTCTATTGGGCTTCGTTTCCAGGCTGTGGGCGTGAGCGCAGCTCACGGTGGACCGAGAGGCGCTGGTCTATGGACCTAAGGCAGGGTGCATGGTGGACCAAGTCCACCTCTCTTCCCTCGGGCATGGTCTATGAGCACCGGGTTCATGCGCGGGAGGACGGCGAGGGGAGTTTCCCCCGTTTCTCCCGTGGCCGTGCTGTTGCCGATGGCAAGCTCGTTGGGTGAGCCCCCACAGTGGCGCTGGTGTCCAATTGATAGGGGAAAAGTTCCCTCACGCCGTGGCGACTACGTCGGTGGGGGTCGGCTGACGGTTATGGCTTCCCAGGGCTTCTGGCCACGACGAACGGTGGATCGGCGTGGCGGTGCTCATCGGCGAGTCACAGACAGGGCGATGTAGTGGCTGGAAGCTTGCTTGGCGGGGCACGTTAGCTCCCTGTGGCTCCAGTGAACGGGGCGGATGAGTCAAGGAAGCTCCAGGCGTTTCCAGCGGTCCTGGCCACCGTGGTGATGCACGGCGGAACTCCGGCCGGTGGTTCGGTGCTCGTGGCCGTCCACAGGCTCGTGGTTCGGTCTACGCGGCTGTCCTCCAGACATCACTGTGATCCTCTATGGCTGCGTTCTAGTCCGGTGAGGCGGCCGGGTACGCCAGCGGTGGCCACGCCATGGCGGCGGCGTCGTGAGCGCGGTGTGCGCATGATTTGCTTCGGTGTCCATGGGGCTGGGAGGGGTCTACGATGTCCGAGGGCTCGGAGGTGGTCGCGGGTGTGCGCGTGAGTGTGCTGTGCTTGTGTGCCTAGAGGCCAGAGATGGCCTTGTCCTACGCGCTCATGGTATGGAGCGCCATGGCCGGAGTAGCAAAGTCCGGCGGCAAGCAGGGGAGAGTCGGGCGCTCACTGTAGGTGTCATGGAAGATGGGATGGTGACGCAGTGGTGAGTTACGGCCGTGTAGCTTCGGAAGCAGCGCAGTGCCGTGTAGCGTCGTGGCGTCGGCTCCTGCTCCGGCGGCTTCGGAGGTGTTCCGATGGCACCTCTTTCTTCCTCCTCCCTCTCCCTTCTTTCTTCCTCGCCTTTCTCTGGCTCGGGTGTGCACGGGATGGCCACAAAGTGGCGGTGAGGCATTGAGAGCTCAGGGCACCAGGGCCGAGGCTTTATAGCCGATCGGGGAACGGCGGAGCCCGGTGATCGGTGGATGGGGAATCAAGGGCAATCGGAGGCGCGAGCTTGCATCCAACGGCCACGAGTGGTTGCGTGGGTACGGCGCCAAGGAGACAGGGCAATGCCTCGGGCGTGACCCCCTGGCCCGCTCCTGCTAGGGCTATCGGGGCTTGGTTGGAGGCGTGAGCGGTCGGGGGAGGAAGACGACACTGTGGACGGCGTGCGGCTGACGTGTGGGGCCCGGCGGTAGTGACAGCAAGCGAAGGCGGGGAGGCGCGTGGGCATGAGCGGCGTGCGGGCTTGTTGGGCCGATCGCTCGGTTGCGCGAGTTGGGCCGGCTACACGCAAAGCAGGGCTGCCAGTGGGCTGAGCAGGCCGAGCCAGCCTACGAGGCCTTCTTCTTCCCCTTTTTCTTTTTCTGTTTTATTTTCCTTCTTCTTTATTTGAATTCAATTTTGATTTTGAAATTTGGATTCCAAATTGGTGCACCATATTCATTGGAGTTTTTGATATGAGGCCCACAACATACTTATATAAATATTAGGAATTTATTTAGCTATTTTGTATAACAAAAATAGGTGTAGTTTTGTTATGCAAAAATAGAATTAATTTTCTCTTTAAACCCTTATTCCTTGGTTTGAGTAATAATTACTTTTATGGTGTGTTTCTTTAGAGGAGTTGTTAAACATAATATAAAGCAAATGGAAACCCAAATCACAATTGGAGTTAACAATGTATGCAACACTTTATTTGTCAGTATTTAAATAAACATGATAACAAATGACATGCCAAGCTCATGAAATTGTCTAGTTGGGTTACTTCTAATGCAACACTTAGGGTTGGCTCCTACAATGTCACTCATCATCACATGGGAGTTCTTAAGAAAAATTTTGTAGTTGGTATTTTTAGTGTGTGGATTTTTGGGTTGTTACATCCACCTTCTTCATCAAATGTGCCACGAGATGATGTTTCAGCGACAACGGCAGTTGAGGCTACACTTCCTACAGTGACATCTTCGAAGCCACAGGGTCAGGCTACTACTTTAGCTTCTACTTCACAGCTAGCCGACCCAGTTACTGAGACCATAGAGTAGACCTAGACCGCTTCACCTCCACTTCTAGTGACCGAGGGTCCGACCGCTCAAAGTTCTAGGTCCGAGGATGATGCAGCCCAGTTTCAGATCTCTCATCATACCTAAACGCCTGACTCATCTGCTACTACCCCACTGTCCGATCCTTAGGTTTTGGTGCTTGACACCAAAGGGGGAGAGTGAGCGAGTATGTTAGATTTAGGGGGAGCGTGTGAGATGGACTCGTTCTTTGGTGACATTTACTCTCATGCATTATGTTATATGTGATATATGTGTGAGACTTATGTGACATGTGTGCTCTCTACCTTGATATATATGTCATGTCACTTGATTATGCTCATTTGCTTTGCTTCCGTGTTTTACTCCGATACAAATGAGCTTTACTTTGTGTACTTATGCTTATTTCATACCTTGTAAGTACATTGTGTTGGCTTGGATCATATAAGCATGTCTAATCATCCTTTGTTTCTATTATCAATTGCTTATATGAACCAAGCATGTTGAAAACCTCACTCATCTTTTATACATATTCGAGGTTGTGTTGTCACCAATCACCAAAAAAGAGGAGATTGAAAGCATCTAGGCCTCTAATTGGGCTTCGGTGATTAATGACAACACAAGATTACTATGACTAACGTGTGTTTTATAGAGACAACTTGAGTTAGGTCATGGTAATGTTGATTGATTGGGCAATTATGATTTTCATGCCCCTGTCGATGGAAATTGCTTCGGTTTTCAAAGGATGGATGACAAGGTTAAGGACAGGACTAGTTCTAAGTGTCGTTTGGCGTTGGAGGGACACTTAGAGTAGTTTAGGACTTTGTTTCTTTTCCTTTGGCCATACTATTAAGGGGGTATGAACTAGTAGCTTGACCTAGATGAGTCTAATGGTTTAGGTGTGGTGCACCCTTGACAAACTTAGCACTAGGTAGCTCAAGGACAGCCCATAGATCAGTTGAAGTCGATGTCGTTCACAAAGTTGGTAAAATTTGAGGTGAATGGAGACTTGGATGATGACCGGACGTTGGACCGGACGCACAGGTGCCGCGTCCGGTCCGTATTAGCTCACGCAGCTAGGGTGTGTTCATCGACCAGACACTGGACCGGACTCATAGATGCCGCATCCGGTCAGTATTAGCTCGCGTTGCTAGGGTTTGCTTTTTTAACCGGACGCTAAGGACGTTGTGACCTGACGCACTAGAGGTAGCGTCCGGTCAACAACAATAAGCATCTAGAGAAGGAATTTTTTTGACCAGACGCGTCTGATGGGTGGCGATCGGACGCTAGTAAGAGTCCGGTCTCTGATAACTGGGCTGACGTCATGTAGCCGTTCGCCACTGATCGGACGCGTCCGGTCACTTTGACCTGAGCGTCCGGTCACCCCGAAATATGCTGAGTTGGACCACAACGAGTATGTTTTGAAGTGGAGAGTATAAATACCTCTCCTACTCGTCCAACTTAGTACTCTTGCCCATATGTTCAGCTGAGAAACACCTTTGGAGTGCAAGGGAGAGCAAGAGCCTAGTGGGGTGATTGAGATATGATAATCCAAGATTAAGGATCTGATTAGTGCATAGGGAGTAGCAAGTGTGCATCCACCCTTCTCATTAGGCTTGTCTTGATCAAGTGAGAGCTTGTGCTTATTACTCTCGGTAATCGCCATCACCTAGACAGCTTGGTGGTGATTGAAAACTTGGTGATCATCCGGCAGAGCTTGTGGATGACCCAAGTTATGGTGTGAGCGGTTGTGGGCGATTCACTGCGACGGAGTGTCAAAGAATCAGCCCGTAGAGAGCACTTGATCCTTGCGCGGATCAAGGGGGAGCTACACCCTTGCACGGGTACTCCAACGAGGACTAGTGTAGAGTGACGACTCTCCGATAGCTCAGGAAAACATCGACGCGTTCCTCTTCTTCTCTTTACTTTGAGCAATTTAATTCATGTCTCTATATTCATAGAATTGCCATGCTAGAGTAGGATTGGAACCTAGAGTGCATAACTCTTGTGAGATAGTACAATAGAAACACTTTGAAGCATAAGGGGGTGAAATGGGCTAAGTGTAGAGCTTAATTATTACAAGAAAATTAGAATTAGCTCAATTCACCTCCCTTCTTAGGACATCTTGATCCTTTCACAAACAAAAACCTCGAAGCTCAAAAGAACTTAGCTTGATAAGAAGTGCACATTTGCAAAGAAAGACAACAAGAAAAAGGATAAGGGTTTGGCGGTATGTACCAGCATAAAAAATGTTTATTCTGTCTCGATGTGTTAATGGAAAAAAACTCAGTTGTATGTAATTGTTTTATTCTCTTTTATTAGAAGACAAAAGAAACTACAGAAGTGGCATTCCATGAGTGTGCAGCAGTACAGGATATTCCTCCTAGCACTTCATGTCTCAACGAAGGGTTGTCTGAACCATACTTGACTATCAATACCTTCTCTCAACTATTAATGGTAATATTAAGCGGTCGTTCTTCTTGTCCCGGTATGTGCAGAGTTTAATATTTTGTTCTTTTAAGAGCAATCACTTGTGATCTTAATACTGATTTCTAGTAAGAGGGGGTGTTTTTTCTGAGCTTGTGGTCTGGTGATGTTTTGCAGATTGATGACCTTTTAGATATGTGCAACATAAAGACCATGTGATGATTCATTTCTTTGCAAAGTCTGTATGAATGCTTCTTGCCACATGAAGAATACATGTGATGATTCATCAATGCATTTTGTTTCCATTCGGAGTTTACAAATCAGAGTTTATCAAGGCATCGCTTTTACCATTCAGGGTTTACAAATCGACATAGTAATTACAGGAAGATAGATGTCTTCAATTCATACAATAATCAGACTCTCAAATTGACTGATATTCAATCATCACACTATTGTGTTGAACCGCAATCTCAATTTACAATTTAATTCGACTCAGATTGTGTACTCTGAAGCTAAACTTCTGAAGCCATATTTGTTGCCCCTGGGCCCTGGCATGTAGCAGCCCCTGAATAGAGAGGAGGCAGCGCGTTGCGACCACCCCTTGGCGAATGGCGACCTTGCCGTGCTGTCCTCGCTCACGTAGCACCAGAAAGCGGAAACCCGCAACCGGTGGCATAAGGAGTAGCTGCAGCATCTTGCGACGCCCCTTGGTGACCTTGCCGTGCAGGTGCAGTCCTCCCTCAGATAGCTCTAGATATCAGGAACTGGGCGGCTGCTGCCGTGGCGCGGTCAGCTCCATGACGACTGGCGTCCTCTTGTGCTTGGATGCTGGGGGACGACACAGACCGAGCGACTGCTCACGAGCCAAAATGAGCTGGGCGCTTGGATGTTGGGGGAGACTGCACAGATCGAGCGAGCCCGACATCAGGTGATCGATTGGATGCTGGGAGACGAACTGAGCTGGATGCTGGAAGACGAACAGCACAGAGCGAGCGACTGCTTGGATGTTGGGACTTGGGAGACGGCACAGAACGAGGGACTGCCGAGAAACATCGTCGAGGTACAAGTAAATGGTTGCGAGCTCACGGTTTGCAAACCGTCAAATGATGATAGTAATTAACAATATTAATTCAGCCTTTATCATCCTGCTAGGTATCCCCTGTATCCTCACCATCTCTTGCAAGAGGATAAAAAGTGCAAAAGCTGTAATGAACTCTACACTAGTGATCGGTTGCTACAGCAACTTGTGATCGGTAGCCCCAGCAGGGGGAGGGAGGGCGTACACGATCACCATCGAAGGAATACAGTTCAGGAAAGTATCATGGCATGGTTGAGCAGCAGGATATATATAGTGATTGTAACATGGACTAACAGTATCATGGGCATTATTAAACAAAAGACATGATACTAAGCAGCAGAAGCACACCATGTTGCAACCAGACGAGTCATCAGCCATCACCACCCTAACCCAACACAACCCCACACATGCTAAACACAGAGGTAAAATGTGTTTCCATAACATATCAGCAGGCGAACATAGTACACCATACAGTGACATGTATCCAATCCAATCAATTACTCACAGTAATTCGCAAATTATGAACTCAGGGGCCGAGAATCGCAACATGAAATGAAAACATAGTATAACCCAAACATAACTCGAATTCAACAGTGAGTGCTTGACAGGACCCATAACGACATGATATCATCAAAACAAAAGTTGGCATCGCCATAAGAGAGATGCAGCAGGTGTTCTGTTCCAAGAAACTACTAACATGCGACAAAAAAAAAAGATTATCACCTAGCAAGACTTTCCATTTCCCTTCTTTTCTCCTCCACTCCACAGAAGGAAGCTACGCCTGCTGGTTGTAGACGTAGGTGAGGCCGCACTTACCGCAGTAGTGGCGGTCGAAGTGGTTGGCCATGAAGACCCCGGCGCCGCACTCGGGGTTGGGGCACTCCTTGCGGAGGCGGGTGACCTTGCCGGTGGCGTCGTCCACCTTGTAGAACTGGAGCACGGCGAGCTTCACCTTCTTGTGCTTGTGCTTGATCTTCTTGGGCTTGGTGTACGTCTTCTTCTTGCGCTTCTTGGCGCCTCCCCTCAGGCGGAGCACCAGGTGCAGCGTCGACTCCTTCTGGATGTTGTAGTCGGCCAGGGTGCGCCCGTCCTCCAGCTGCTTGCCGGCGAAGATCAGGCGCTGCTGGTCCGGCGGGATGCCCTCCTTGTCCTGGATCTTGGCCTTCACGTTGTCGATGGTGTCCGAGGACTCCACCTCCAGCGTGATGGTCTTCCCCGTCAGGGTCTTCACGAAGATCTGCATCTTGGCAGGCGCGCCCTGCTCCGGCGTCGGCCGCCCGCCCTTACCTGAGGTTTCTCGCCTGCGGCGGCGGGATGGTGGGGGATGTGTGTGTGGGCGGCGACTAGGGCTGAGGAGGAGAGAGAGATGATTCTTTTATAGCTCGGACGGGGAGCTCTCTTCCGTTGGATCCAAAAGGATTTGGATCGGACGGCAGATATGGGCCTACGTTGATGGGAATTGTTGGGCCGCATGGGCTTCATTTTGTTGGGCTGGACCTTGTACCTTTTGTGCCCCAGTTCGTCCTGTCCTCTCCTCTGCCCTTTCTCTGTCTGTCTCGTTGCGGCGACACCTCCGCTGCCGCCGCCCGAGTCCCGAGCGGAGCCGAAGCCGAAGCCAACAACCGCCGGGGACGCGAGGGATTGATTCGGAGATGGCGTCGACTAGCTCCACCGGGGACGTGGGAGCCTCAGGTACGAATCCCCAAACAAATCCTGGATGAATGGAATGCTTTGCTTGGTTGCGTCCATGGGATTGGAGTTACTCGTAGGAATGAAAAGGGAGATTATTACAAGTTATTAGATGGTGCGTTCCTTGCGGGATTTGCTCGCCCAATTCCGCCTTTAGTGCAGAGATCTTCCTCTATGTAGTTCGTAACATGTATATGTCTGCTGGGTATCGTAGTCCTGTACGGCTCTTGATAAGATCACTACTGTTCATACTTGCTTTTCCTTGGTATAGTGGCTTGCATTAGGATTAGGTAATCTATGCTCAAACCTTGCCATTAGATTGTTAACAGCTCAGGGTACCTACAGTTTGTCCTACCATGCATGTGAGTGATCCTGACTTGGATACTTCAACTCCTGACACAAACAGAGGATTGTTGATAGGATACGTCTGCAGATTTATCTTTTCAGATTCAGATGTGATGACTAATTTTGATGCAAGGCTCTTAAGTAGGATGAGATAACAGCTTTCAGATGCATAAACAAGTTCCTGATCCCTTTGGTATGTAGGGATACATTGCAAGACAGTTATGTTGTAACATGCAGTTCATTTTTTGTTCTGTCCCTTGAGAACATGTTTGTAAGGGTTCTGCATCTTTTGATACTTTGGTTTAGAATAGACAACTATTTTTTTATGTCTACCTCTGTAATAATGGATAATGTATGGCCCAACAGTTGGCACTAGTCCTGTTAATTTCCATCATGCCTTTCTCACGAATGGAGGGAGTAAACCGTTGTGTAGTCAGCACAAGACTAAGAAACAACACATAACTCCCTTTTTAGGATAAGAAAACCGTTTAAAAGATTTGATCAGATAACTTCCAATAGAATCAGTTTTGACTTCCAAGCTACTTGAATGTGGTGACCTTTGTATAGTGCACTTTTGCTACTCACGAAAGTGAGGCAATGGTGTTGCACTAGCACGTTTGACATAGTTTCTGGATAATTTTTTGTTCTCCTTTTTGATCTTTTATTAAGTCAAAAACATATGTCTGTTTATGGTCACTATTCAGGAAGATGCATGCATGATATTTTAATTGAGAGTTTGCTGAAAAGATTCAACAAAAGGGTAAAGTTTTGTTAGAATGGACAACTGCTGTTTGTTGCTAAAAATGCAACTAATATCTATTCAGAACCCCTAACATTTTTCTTGTACCAGGGGGTAATTGTTCCTCGTTCTTTTTTCAGTTTGAGCCTCTGTGAATGTAAATTTTCTGTTATGTGTTGTGATCCAGGGTCAAAAGGTGCGGTTGCTGATAAAACACTTCCTGCTTCTGCAAATACCAGTAGCTCAAATCAAGAGTCTCATGATGCTGGTATGTATACTGTTTGTTCGCCCAGGCCTTGAGTTGCTCCTCTGTGTTCCAAAATAACGCTGTGTTTTTGTGCACATGAATTAGAAACAAGCCTTTTAGATATTTGGGTCAGCAAATTTGTGATATGTATATATAGGCTATGGATCATATTCGTACTGCAATCTGTTTGCATTCATGATTGATGCTTCTTGCAAAGTTCAGCACACTGTGGCCTCTTGGTGACTTTTGTTCTTTTCACTAGATGTTATGAATTAGGATCCACCTTACTCTTAGGTTTAGTATTTAAGTATGTATCTTATTTTCCTAGTAATGCTTCTTTTATGGTATATAGAAAAATATTTTTAGGGACATCTGGAAGGAAAATGAAATCTACTACATTATTTCTAAATTAACATATATGAGCTTGTATAGGATGCCTGTTCACTCAAGTTGGCAAATGTGATAAATAAATGAACTTCTGATACACATGCACCATATTTTTAGTTCTAGACATCATAGTGTTACATGTCATGCGTGTTTGATCCTTATTATGTAGTTATGCACAATGCATATCCTTTAATTATTATATTAACAAATGCTTCTTTAACACACAGCCTGAATCTTGTCTTTTCCTTGCAGATGCAAAATCACGTGTGGAGGACATCTGGAAGAAAATGAACAGTGGTTTGCCTAATAAGATGCCCAAACCTACAATGACGAAGCTCAGTACAACAGCAAAAGAAAAGAAAAATAAATCAACAAATGTTAGTAATATTTGTTTTTTGAGCTTAGCAGCGTGTAGGTTGCTTTGTGAAGTATCTGCTGGTTGGATTTTTCACAGTTAGCCTTTACCTTTTGGAATATTTATTCTTTTCTGTAGAATTGGATGACTGTTCTAGGCCTTTCACCAAGTAAGGACATGTACTGTCGACCAAGGATCCAAAAATGGGCAACAACAGACCCAACATGAAATGAGCGAGGATGCCAAAAAACTTGCAGCAAAGGCCCTTGCAGCTGCCAAAAATGCCGCTGCTGTGGCATCTGGACGAGGGAAAGTGGAGGTAAATCCAAACTGTCAGCATCACAAAACTTTTATTTCTGTTATTATTGGATAATGTAAAATAGAATTTCTCGAAAAAAAATGTAACAGCACATGGCTTATCTGTAACCAAATGTCTTTTCACATGTCTAGTGCCGTTTTGAGTTCAGTTTATTTAAATCATTTTAACTGCAACTAGTTTAAAAATTGAAAACACCAATAAGCTTATAGCACAGAAATATGGCAACTCCCTGGCTTTTGCAATATATTCATGAGCTTTAATGTCAGAATGCTTAACAACTTGTACTTTCACATGATCCAACAGATCACTGAGGTAAGGGACTTTGCTGGCAAGGACATCGAAATCAAGAAATTGGTTGATGCTAATTCAAAGGAGGCAATCGAGAAGGCCAAGGCAGCTGGTGCCGCCCCATCAGCTGTCGACAACATTCTAGAGCAAATACGGAAGAAGCAGAAGCTGAGCGTCCTGGACAAGACGAAGAAAGACTGGGGAGAGTACAAGGAAGAGAACCGAGGCTTGGAGGAAGAGCTGGACGCCTACAAGAAGAGCTCGAACCAGTACCTCGACAAGCAATCGTTCCTGCAGCGAACGGATTACCACGAGTTTGAGCGTGAGCGGGATGCCCGACTGTCGATGATGTCCAAGCGGAGGACAGATATGCGGGAGGACGATGTGTAGGACTGAAATGTACCATGTTTGGAGGTCTTTTTATCCACTCCTTGTTGTAGACATTCTTTTGAGATAATGGTAGACACTAAATTGTCAATGCCTTCCAGTCCCATTCAATGTATTGATTTCTTTCTTTTTTTGAGAATTATAAAGTGTTGATTACAAATCACGAAGATGCGTCATGCATGTGCGTAACTGCATATGCCGGTCCGCACTCGTGATTGGAGAGGCTGGGTTTGGCAACATTTCTTAAACCGGGAAACTCTGACGAACCAGCAGCAGCAGAGAGCTCAGAAAGCTTGAGGAAAAACTGGGAATCTCTGAAACTTGAATCTATGATAACAATAAGATTTTCCCTTTTTTCCACTTATCTTTTTGCATAAGAAAATGAACGACCGTGCTTTCAATGTGTTGATGTTTATGATGATGCTGTCTGAAAAGTGAAAACTCAGGCTGTGCCACCCCTGGACGCCAAAATTGCTAATGAATAGCCCATAGCCCGTTGAATATTGAATATCATTCTTGTGGTCGCCGGGAAGACAGCGGCTGCCCAACCAACAACCAACCAATACAATACAGCCACGTGCGGCGCACGCGCTGACAGGAGAGAGAGCCGGAGAGCAGCCATGGCCGCGGGAGCAGCGTTGTACTACCACCCAGCCGCCGGGAAGGCGAGCCTCGAGGCGGTCGCCCCGCCCTCGCCGTCGCTGGCCCTGGGGCCATCGCAGAGCAAGGTGCTGTGCGTCAGCAGCGGCAGCCGGTGGTGGATGAGGCGAAGATGGGAGGGGAAGGCGAGCAGCGTCAGCTGCAGGGCAAGAGCGAGAGCAAGCGCAAGGCCTGCCTTGTTCTCTCCTGTGGCCATGGACTGGCAGGAGTGCACGTACGTTTCTCCTTCTTCCCTTTGATTCTGCCGGATCCAGGGATTGTTGCTGCCTACTGATTCACTTGGAGAAATATCCCCTTTCCCTAGCTGATTGAGCTACTTTGCTTGCTGATTAGTACACCAGAAACCAATGTTTACTTGAAGGGAAGCCCAATTATTTTTGTCCCATGAATCTTATGCTGTGCAGAAACTGGGAATTTGGGTGAAATGTAGTATTGACATCTACGAAAGGTAGTCAATGGAAATGGGAGTGAATACCTTGTGTAATCTTCTGATGAGTATTTCTCACGCCAGCCACAAGAGATGCTGGTTTACATTGGATAAGGCTGGATTTTGTAGGGCCCAGGTTGTAGATGATTCTTATCACAGATTGTTGATATGTACTCTCCATAGGCAAGGCTTATAAACCTGACCATATTGAGTCTGATCAGAATTCAAAGTGCAGAGAAAATGTCACTGTTCCCTGCTTTATAGTTATAGGTGACTGCTGAGTACTGGGTTATGCATGAGTTTTGATTAAAAAAAAAATCTTCCCAAACAGTAAACTCGTACTGGAGTCTCCTTGTATTTGAAAACTTCAGCAAATAACATCTTCGGTGAATAGCTTACTGAACTTACCTGCTTAACGTTTCATAGAAGTTCATTCATTTTTTTTCTAATTATGATTATACGACTGATTGTTGTCTTCGGAACAGCACTCAGCTTGAAGTTGATGTTCCATGCTCGGTGGCCTATCAGTGTTACTCAGAACGGGAGACCATTCCTCAGTGGATGCCATTCATCTCGTCTGTCAAGGTGATTGTCAAGATTTAGTAAATACTACCCCTGTTTCTAGAGCAAATTAGAGGGAGGCGCTCTTACCTTGTGGGTGCATATACATGTTATGTAGGGGGTGCGTGTATGGTGAAAACTTAGACAAAATCACTGTTTTAACATTTTCAGGGGGGGTTGCATTTGCACCCCCTACTCTCAAAGCAGCACCGCCCCTCCCTGTTTGCAATTTTTCAAAATAATAAATACTTTTTGAATTTATTGTCTTGACAGATTGCAAAGAGATGTAGTATTATTTGAAGACTATAAAATCTACATGAACTGTATGATGCATAGATCTTTCTCTTGGCCTCAGTACTAGACTTTGTTTCTTTTTGGTGGTTATTGTGCGCTGTTTCCTTTACTAATGCTTGGCTTTGCATATATTGTGCTACATTAAGTTTGTTCAGTTTTAATGCACACACTTGTGCAAATATAATTTACAGGTCCTTGAAGATAAACCTGATCTTTCACGGTGGACTCTGAAGTATGAGGTCCTTGGGCGGGATGTAGAATTTTCTTGGCTTGCACGTAACATGACAGTAAGTATCTGCTATTACAAGGCTGCTATCAGTTTACATGTGAACATTCATTGACATTACTCCGCGTGTCAGCCTATTAAAAACCAGAAGATCCATTGGCGATCTCTTGAAGGTCTTCCTAATAGGTGAGTATTACGGAATCTGCGGTTATTGCATACATAAATTAGTCCTCAGTACTTCCATTTCACTGCAGCATTTTTCTTCACTTGATTGGGTTCAGTACAATAATTTTTGTGAGTAGCCTGTGGTTTTGAGTGCTTTGCCTTTTTTTCGAAGCTTTGACTGCCCTGGAAGTTAAAAGTGACCAATTTTGCTTGTTGCAGAGGTGCTGTTCGGTTCTTCCCCAAACGCTCATCCTCTTGTAGAGTACAAGTGAGTATCCAGCCTTGTGAATTTGTGACATTTGTTTTTAACTTCAGGTTGATATCTTTCTTTAAAACATGATCTTCCTTTTCATTACTATACGCAGCTGACAGTGGCATATGAAGTTCCTGAAATTCTGGCCCCAGTTGCATCAGTAAGTGGCATGCATAAATCTTATGCTTGCATAGCAACTCCTTGACTGACCAGTCCAACTATCATTCACCAGGCACTGAAACCGTTTCTGGAAAGCTTGCTTCTCAAAGGTTTAGAACGCTTTGCCACATTTGCCAAGGAGCGTAATAGCAAGATTCCTCATTCTTGAACAGCGTCACTCCTCTTCTGTGTTCAACACTCCATAGCAATAATTCTAGTTTCATTAGTGAAGCCAGTGAATCCACATCACAATGCACAATAGATGTAAAGATTGCGTAATGTCATTCTGGATGTGGCCAAATAATGCATCAAAAGGGAAGAGAATATAAGTGTGAATACAAATATGTCAAAAGTTGGAAGTCTGCTTCTTGATTTTATGTCATTTATTAATCATGTTCTTTTGTCCTCATTATAACCGCTGAATATATATCCGCCCTGTTCGCTTGGCTTATAAGCCGTATCCTTTTTAGCCAACGAATAGTATTTTTCTCTCACAACAAATCAGCCAACAGTAGTTTCAGTCATAGGCTTATCAGCTAAACGAACAGGGCAAGCATGTCTCAGGTCATTTCATTCTCAGTAAAAATTCACCAGAATGCTACTTGGCGGTAAGCACCAAGCATGAGCCATGAGGCACTCAATGCCAAACGTAATACCTCTTAATGCGGTGTCATTAACTCGTCATCGTTATCAGATGAACACGAGCTTGATGCAAACATATTATGCCGGTCTCGATATGTTGACCGTAGACATCCATATTCTTCTGAGAGAAACGATGCTGTGGTTGAGTATATGTGCATGCGTGCGTGTTCTCGAGTACTGACTGTTACACTGTATCATGTTCCTCAATCCTCAGCGATGCAACTAAATCACATTCATATCAGCACAAGGATGTTAAACAAATGCTACAACAGAAAAAGAAACCAAGGCACAAACACGGCCATCCAGCAACAGCCACACGGAAATATCGCGAGATACAAAGGTTACTAGAACGTCAGAAATGTATCCATCAATGATTCATGGGCATAACAGCAAATATAGTTCAGGATATTATTTGGATGGATAAGCCAAGCCAAGGAAGCATAAACGGCTATAAGATGTGGGCAACTCGGCAAAGGGTCAATTCACAGTATCGCCAACAAAACGAAAGGGCAATCAGGGGCCTTTTTGTTCCAACAGACCCAAAATCACCACAAACTTTGGATCTTGTTGAGCCACCAGTTTGGATGGTAAAGAAACAGAAAATGAGAAATTATATGTGGATTGCTTTGTCGAAGGTTTGCAAGCAAGCCTCCTTGAGGGCTTCGCTCACGGTAGGGTGTGCGTGGCATGTTCGAGCAACATCCTCACTGGATGCTCCATACTGCAAGGCGAGGACAGCTTCATGGATGATTTCACCAGCATTGGGTGCCATTATGTGCACACCCAGAATCTTGTCAGTTTCCTTATCTGCGATCACCTTAACTACCCCTTCAGCGTCATCAATGGCCTTTGCACGGCTGTTAGCCAAAAGTGGAAACTTGCCCACACGATAGGCAATTCCTAGATCCTTCACCTGCTCCTCAGTCTTGCCAACAGATGCAACTTCTGGATGTGTATAGACCACACCAGGAACTGTATCATAGTCAACATGGCCTTCCTTTCCAGCAATGAACTCTACGCATGCAACACCATCCTCTTCAGCTTTATGGGCAAGCATGGGACCAGGGATGGCATCCCCGATTGCATAGACTCCCTTCACATTGGTCATGAAGCGCTTATCAACAAGGATCCTGCCAGCCTTGTCTGTCTCAACACCAAGAGTTTCAAGCCCAATCCCAGAAGTAAATGGGGTTCTGCCAGCAGAGACAAGGACAACATCTGCTTCAAGGATGGTTTGCTCACCACCAGTTGCAGGCTCAAGTGTCAGCTTTACGCCATCTCCACTGGTATCACACCCAACAACCTTTGTCTTGAGCATGAACTTGAACTTCTGTTTTTCTAGCATGCGTTGGAACTGCCTCCTGACCTCGCCATCCATTGATGGTACTATATCCGGCGCAAATTCAACAACAGTGACCTCTGAACCAAGGCGGTTCCAGACTGAACCCATCTCAAGGCCAATATAACCTGCTCCGATTACCACCAGTTTCTTCGGGATCCCTGACAAGCACAGTGCACCAGTAGATGAAACCACTTTCTTCTCATCAATTGTTATTCCTGGAAGTGATTTTACATCAGACCCAGTTGCAATTATTATGTTTTTGCCTTTGACAACAGTGCTACCACCATCAATCAAATCAACTGATACTTCTGAGGGGGATGACAATTTCCCAAAGCCTTTAACATAAGTCACCTTGTTCTTTTTAAAGAGCCCTTCAATTCCTTTTGTTAGTCCTGCCACAGCTTTGTCTTTCTGAGCCATCATGGCTGGGAGGTCGACTTCCAGATTTGAAAACTTAACTCCATGGTGTGCAAAAGAATTCTTTGCTTCATGGTACATATGTGATGAATGCAAAAGAGCCTGAAATATGTGAAGTAAAGCATGGATAAAATCAGAAGTGTCCTAAATGAAAAATGGTTCATAATGCCAAAAAACTGAAGTAAACAAGTATCTAGGTGCAGTTATACAAGAACTACAGAAGAATGTATAAATCTGAGATAAAATATGCTCGTCTCAAATCCAAAAAAAAGGAAATGTATCACTAGGTTGATGATCCCAGGGAATACTACAATATAATTTTACATTCAAGTTATTGGATGGAAGCCTCTAAGCAAGAAATTTAGATCCCATGTAATTCACTTATATACCATAAAAATGACGAGTGTCTCTGGATGACCTCATGAATACTATCGACTTACATATCTTTAAGGAGCTTGTCTCCAATACAAAGATAAGATACTCAACACGTAGACATGAACAGTACTGTACACCAAGTAAAAAGTGAGGAACACAAAGCGCTTCCATTTATGCTGCACTGCATAGTTAGCCAAGTTGACGAAATACACCCAGTCAATTTTCCATGAAGATATCCACCCCCGACCCCAGGGAAGCGAATAAGGGTTTATTAAGACAGAAATTGTGAAAGAGTGAATAGGTTCTAAATCTTAACAGTGCAACTCACTAGGGTGAACTGATGTACCCAAAATCACAAAGGTTTACAAGGTTTCCACGTCGATAGGATAGGAGAAACTCTACTTATGGAAGGTTTTTACAAGGTGGCGGCAAGAATGTTTCCACATTCCCTGGACGAGGAACATGGCTTTGAGCCTGCTTCATATGCCTATGGTAGTAAACAAACGAACCATAAAAGATGAACCAAACTATGCTTTTATTAACAATTGGCCCATGAAACATGGGACCCTGGTGGAATTCCAAATTGTATCTACAAGTCTCCAAGGGCCCTGAGCAAGCAATGGTATAGAAAGAAAAGCAAAGAAAACAACACAGTGATCTCTTGATCTCTGCCTCGGTCCTCACCGCCCGTGGCCATATGGTGTGACAAAATGCTGCCAAAAGTTCCAACACAAAAAGAAGTGTTGTACATAGTTTGTAAAAGAAAAAAGGGCGTACCCAGTGCAGAGAGCTCCCGCTCTGTGCGGGGTCTGGAGAAGGGTGTTAGTGGCAAGCCTTACCCTCGCCTGTGCAATGCGAGGAGACCGCGACTCGAACCCGGGACCTTCCGGTCACAGGCGGTGAGACTCTACCGCTTGCACCAGGCCCGCCCTTCAATGTACATAGTTTGTAACTAATTATATAAAATCATAACAGTTCTTTAAGCATAAAAAAATATATACTGGAAAATGAAACCAAAATGAAGTAATCATCCCATTTAAAACTATTTGTTAAATAGATGGTAGTTATGTTGACCCTACCTATTGACCATTGATTCCCGGTACATCAAACAATTTCAAAATATTTGCTCGTGACTGTGATGCACACAAAAACAATACCAGTAACATCGATGATCCTGTAGTAAAAATTTATCACCAAGCAGATGCCAACAAACCAAATTTCAAAGAAACACAATTACACAAGCACTTTATAAAATATCTTGCATCCTGTGGCGCTGGGGTACACCTCAACGCCTAGGCGATGCCTCAAAAACCATGCTTGCACGAGATTCCAAATGTACAGCAGAGACAAACTGAACACTTCTAAACATAACAGGAGATTGATTCATAATTAATACCAATACTTGACAGTAGATTTTGAACAAAAAATTATGTGCCATCATGCGCGCAAAGGGACACAGTATTTCACAACTAATGCTGTGAAACAAAAACTGCTTCTGAAATCCTAATAGCAGTGTAGAAAGCTCTCAGGATCACCAACTTTATCCACTGCAGAAACAAAGTTGAAGCACACGCCCCAAGCAACAGCATCATGAAGGACCTGACAGGTTAGGTTTACCACCATATGACTAATGTACCCCAAATCATCCGCGATTCTAAAAAACTCTCACAGATCTAACACCCCAAATCATATATCATCACGTAGCAACAAAGAGATTGGTGTAGCACAGCAATGGGGGTAGGAGAGGGAGACGGCGAAATAGGGCATCACCTTGGATGGGATGCATCCGACGTTGAGGCAGGTCCCGCCGAGGGTGACCCTCTTCTCGATGCAGGTGGTCTTGAGCCCCAGCTGCGCGGCCTTGATCGCCGCCACGTACCCTCCGGGTCCGCCGCCCACCACCACCACGTCGCTCTCCTCGCCCGCCGCCGCGTACGCCCTCCAGGCGGACACGGCCGCCCCGGCCGCCGCCTGCGGCCGCCGCACCACGGCCGACGCCGCCCGCCGCCTCGCCAGGATAGCGAGCGCCATCTCTCTCTCTCTCCGCGTGCGCTTCCTTGGTCTTCCCTCCCCGAAGAAGAGATCCGCGCTGGAAAAAGAGAGAATCGAGATGCCGCCGGTGGGGCCCGATCAAATAGGGCTCACGCTCGCTCCTGGCCGTACGATGAAGGGCTCGTCCCACTTCCGATGAAGATAACAATAATAATCTCTTATTATATTATATATATCTCCTCAAACTAAAAAGAACAAAGCGTGGACACTTTTTGGTATGATATTCCAACGTGGGTCCATCGTCCTGCCTGCTGCGTGCGATACCGCGGTTCCACCCAGCCTTTCGCTCGCTCCCCTGCTTCCCCTTTGCACCCCGCATCCTCTCCCTGCCCCCGCAATCAGCGCTCCGCAAAAAGAAGCCTCCGTCTCCGTCTCCAAGCGCCACCATCGCCCTCGAGCCTCACTCGTACGTCGCCCCGTTGTCACCCCACCCCCCACTCCATCTCTGATCCAGGCCAGTGCCTATGGGGCAATGTGCTCAGGGACCTTAGGGTTCACGAGGACAACCTTCTCTCGTCTCGTTCACCAGGGCAAGCTCGGAGCGGCGGCGGTGGATCAACCTTCTCTCGTCTCTGTGCTCTAAGGCAACCCAGGGCGACGTGTGGTCTGGTACCTTCCTCATGACGGCGGCCGGCCCCCCGATCTCGTGCCACCTACGGCGCCGGCCAAGCGGGAGGTAGACGCGCCTCTACTCGTGGCTGGCCTAAGGTTGAGGCAGCGCGCAAGGTGCTGCTTGCCACACAGATGGAGGCGGCGCTGGCGCAGGTTTGGGTGTCCAGCGCTGATGCTATACCTTACGTCGACTTCCTACGCCTCTGCTGTGACGGCACCAGGCTAGACGCAAGCCCCTTCGTCATGCAGCCGAGCCAAATGCAGGCCGCTCCATCGCACGCACGCTCGACGAGTCCAGACCCGTCACCTTGCTCGATAAGACCTTCCTCTTGCCCCATATGGTACGACTGTCACCCCCATGTTCTTATCTACCATTTGGCCCTGTGGATGTAGAGTTAATGGTTGGATGCAGCAAACACATGCTCATTGAAATCAATCCACGGCCTGCTGACAGCTTTGGTTGTTTCACCTAAGTAAGCAGAGAGGTCGCATTAAGCTACTTTCACTCTTTCAGTAGTTGGTTAGCATGAGTGATTCAGAAACTGATTTTGTTCTCTATGTTTTTTACATTCCACTTAAATATTAATTGTCGTAGTCTCCTAATTACAAATGGTTACTTATTTCATAAAAAGAAAATAAGTTAATTCTTTTACATATATTATTGTTATGCTTTATTCATGAATCATGTTTCACTGTTTGATTAGTTCTTCAATTAAATCGAACATCTTAGTTCTGACAACGGAGTGGGAGGTGCAAGGGTTGTCCTCCTTTGCTGGTGAAATCGAATAATTCAAAATCACACTGCGAGGAGCCCATTGATTTAATTTCCTAGTTATTTGATTAATTTATTTTTTTACTAGCATTCTCCTTTCAACTTGTAATTTGAACTTTATGGTTTTGCAGGATTAAGATGCTACTGAATTAGGACCATGTTCGGAAGTGCCAAAATTGATGGAAAGTCTAATCAAGCATCACTTTTTTTCTAGTGCCTTTGCACTAGGCCAGAGGATGCCGATGAATGAACTACATCTCATGAAAGAAATTTCAAATGCATTTTATTTGAACAGAGATAGCATGATGTGTCTTTCTCCGAGGGCCCCTCGACCATGTAGATGATCTTCAACATCCAAGATTAGGAGCTCTGGATTGATAGCTAGTTGGATGGCATGATGCGCCTTTAGTTGAGCCCCCTGCGTGCCTCCATCTCTATGCTCCAAGTCCCATCACCGACCCAGTATATTGTTTTCTAATGCTTCATATCAGTATATTGTTGTTTTAAATTCTTCAACTTTAGATGATTCATATCAGTATATTGTTGTTTTAGTTTTGGGCATAGAAGTTTGGGTCTGTTTACACTAAAATTGGGAAGGAGTCTCGCAGGGACTTAAAAGCTCCCAAGATCATGTCATCCAGGAAGCAATTGCGTGTAGATTGGAATTAACTTATTCGAATGCAGCATCCGAAATCGGCTTTCTTCAGGTAACGCCAGCAGATGACGGCTGAAGGCTACTGATCGGCGCTAGGACAAAGCATGTTGGACTCTACAAAAAGTAAAAGATTAGAGTCTAAGTTATCTTAAATTAGGAATGTTTTCTCGTAGGGCCAAAGATTGTGATGAGCCGTGCTTAGATAGGAGTCATGCGTAGGTTTTGGGTATAAATACCAAACCCCGGCTATTGTAAAGGACACACAATCAATTAAATACAAGTTATTTACTTTTTCGGCTTCGACCACCCCTTAGGAGTAGGAGTAGAGTAAATCTTGACTGAGTTCTTCAGCAAGTACGACTGCATTGATCCGATCGACCTCCACTACTTGTCTGTAAGTACCGTCATGGCTTATACCTCTATTTGTACGGTTGTATCGATTCCGGTCGACCTCCACTGTGACTCTAGGTATGAGTTAGTTATCGACTCTTGTCTAGTTCAAGTACGGCTGTATCGATCCGATCGACCTTCACTGCTCGAACTAGATTAAGGTCAAGTTATCGGCTCTATCTAAGGGTGGCGTTCCTTCAGGATAGATTCATTAAGTTACCAATATTACTTATTGCTTCCATTGTTTATTTAATTACAATAATATCACTTCGTCCGATTGAGATTGATCTAGATCGGCCTTACATCTTTGTTAACCCATCGGTTGTTAATCTAAACTGATTTAATCTGCACTTTAAACGATGAGTTGTATTTTATCGGCTGTTTTATGTCAATCTTGATCGTGCATAGCGTGCGGTTAAGGACGTGTTTGATCTTGAGTAGATCTATTGGCTAGCGAAAACTGTTCCATGGCCTGTTATCACTGGCCTGTGTGATTCTACCTCACACCCCACTGTTAGCATTGTGAAGTGGAGATCAGTTATTTGATAGATTTGTTCCTGAGAGGGCACGACCTTAACTGTGCGTTATGCCTGAATCGGTTGTTTTAGCTGATATCGAGCGCTTTCACGAACTGGTTCGCATCACAAGATCATTGAAGTAGCGATATGTTGAAAGATGTGTTAGCCCCATGATCTTATTATTGTATTACGGCCTGCATGATTCTGCCTCATGCCCCATTAATATTAGTAATAAGTTAGGGTCATCGAGTCTATTATTGTTTCTACTGCCTGCATGATTCTGCCTCATGCCCCACTGGTCATAGCGATAGATGAGATCTAATATGTTTATTAGATTTATCTCTATTAATGGTTGAATGATGATGAATTGTTTCTTTCATAAAAAGGGGTTCGGTTACTTGCAGTCATTGACTTAGCATGAACTAATCACTATTGATATCTTTTTGCCAGTGACCAGTATTTGTTTAAACAATGATATTCATAATGATAACCGATTCTTCTTACACAATCCCATGAGCTTTAACCGATTTATTCTTATGAATATGCTGGAATCGGCTATTTAGTCGATCTCCTTTTATATCAGGCTCTCAGAACCATACATTCAAGACTGTCTGGCAACACCGGCATGTTCCATCCTTAATTACTGATAAGCTTTCTCTCTTTGTCAATTGCAGGGTCAAATTGACTGGCACGTCTTGGGAGGAGTGCGCAGGATTGACCACCCTTGCGCTGAAGCTAAGTGGATCTCCAGCTCCATCAAGCGGACCTTTTTGGCTTGCTCGTGTGTCCTCATCATAGGACCAAATTCCAGTGTTGACATACATTTCTAGCACGCCCGGTGGGACACCACAATCGTCATGGTGGTTCACAACAACAACGATATCCTTATGCTGCATTATAAAGATCTACCAGATGGGGATAAGGGTATCATCAGCAAAGCTACAGAAGAGTTTTAGAACAAGTGTTTGTTGTCCTACACCAAAATACGTGATAACACAATTATTCAGAAAATTTCACTACCAAGAGTTCTACTACACGGGCAGACGGATACAACTGAAGATGAAGATATATGTTTCTTTAAGGAAGTTGTAGACAAATCTGTTCGTGATGCCATATCAAGCCATAACAAAGCTTTCTTGGACATATTCCACAACGCTATGAGAGAGGCGATTCATGGGTTTCCAGTTGGTCAAGGTGGGCCGGCTTATTACAATATTCCAGATCCATCGACCCAAGGGACTAATTAAGTCGGTACCAGCCATCAAGAAGCAGCACCAGCTAGGTAATGGTGATGTCCAGATAGTTCAGGGTTCACCTGAACAAACTCAAGGGACTACTACAAATCAGATATAGTACAATCCTAGGACCATCAATACAGCATGTGCAACAGCCGGTGGGGCAAAGTTAGAACCAGGTGATCAAATTTGGCACATCAGGCCACATACCAGTTGTCGGCTCAAAAAATAGCACCATCAATTAAAAGGATCCGTAGAGATATAGATCATTATGTCTATAATCAGAGACTTCAAGTAGCAAGCCAGCAAAGGACCTAGTAGATCGAGATTCCACAAGGGTATCACTATGATACGGATTATAACACCCTTCACATGATGCCAAATCCAGGATATCAAGGCACACGGGATTTCAATCCACAGATGGGTCAGCAGGTGCAGAGGAATCCAAATCCGCAAGCTGATGAATTATTGTTGAGGGTGACCGAGATGATGAAAAATCAGTTTGGTCTAAAGCCAAAAGGGCTGACCTTTTCAGTACAAACTGCCCATATCCAGAATAGTATGATTCTGTCGCTCTTCCCACAAATTATAGGCTCCCAGAATTTGCTAAGTTCACTAGCCAAGACAGTACAATCACGATAGAGTATATTAGTCGGTATCTTACATAATTGGGCGAAGCATCAGTTGAGGATGCCCATCGAGTTTGTTTCTTCTCCTTGTCCTTATTAGGGCCTAGCCTTCACTTGGTTTTCATCACTACTAGTCAATTCCATTGCCAATTAGGGCTGACCTAGAGAAGAAGTTTTATACATATTTTTACACTGGAACTAGAAAAAAGAAGATTATCCGATCTGACAACTATAAGACAAAAGACTAATGAATCGGGCACTGAATTTCTTCAGAGGTTCCAAGAAACCAGGAACTTGTGCTTCTCCTTAAACTTGGTTGACGATCAACTAGCTACTTTAGTTGTTCAATGAATGTTGCCAATATGGAAAGAAAAGTTATTGAGACAAGAATTTGACAACTTGGGATAATTGGCTCAATGAGTGACAACGCTCAATAGCCAATTCCAGAGTACGCGCAGACATACCCGATTTCAGAAAATACCACAATAACTGAAGCTTATGATCCATACTCAGCCGATGACGGTTATGAAGATAAAGAAGAAGAGGTTGCTGTGGCTGAAAGGAATTGGGACAAGAAGACATTAATGGTGCTAAATTCTTGGGGAAGAGGAGTCGAGGAGAGCTATGACTTTGATGTCACCAAATCAGATAAGCTCTTCGATTTCTTGCGTGAGAAAGGGACAGATCAAGTTGCCTGATTGTCATGTCATGTTGCCCCCTAATTAGTTGAAGAATAAGAAGTTCTGTAAGTTCTATAATGCTACTTCTCATTCCACCAACGAATGTATAATTTTTTCGGCAGCATATACAGAGGGCTATTCAGTAGGGGAGGCTCAAATTTGATACGCCTCAGAAAATAAAAGTTGATGATAATTCTTTCCCAGAAGATCAAAACATGGTTGATGCTGGGCTACTCAAAGGAAAGACTAAGTCCTAACATCAACCAAATCAAAAGAAGCTGGAATAGTCAATCCCAAGATGCAAATATCGGCTAACGAGTACAGAGAGATTAGAAGACAGTCGTGCCGAGCAAAAGAGCCAATACGAGCAGGGGGAGACAGTCAAAAGTAGGGACGACAAAGCCGTGAGTTACATCTTGAATTCTGTTGAATAAGTGGCAGCAGCAGAAAGAAAATGATTATCAGTGTTGGTTAAAGGATCAAGCATACCAGCATCAATTGAAAGAAGAGAGGTATAAAAGGAAACAAGCTGAATTACATTGGAATTGTCCTTTCTTCAGACATTGCTGGAATGAAGGTTTGAAGTTACCTACCAGACATGACTATCCAGAATGCAGCAATCAGTATTGGGAGTTTAGGCAATCTTAAACCAACCATCGGTCTATCCATACTCAAGATGCGTATCATCATAATAATATGGATCGACGCTTAAACAATGGAAGTGTTCATAATCGGCTAGGAAAAAGAGTTGTTGACCTAGGACTAGGCTGATTATAAAGAGGAAGGCAACGAAAGAAGATATGCTTGGCAGGAAGGCCAATGGTGTCCTAGGAGATTTAACAAGAAGCCAGAAGAGAAGGGTACAACGCCTAAGGAATAAAGAGATGGAACAGGCTCGAGCATCCGGTAAACCTCAAGTATGGTGTGCCAAGCAAACAGCCGATAGAAAGCAACCATCGACTAATATCCAAATGACTTTTCTATTGCCATCATAATTTAGAGTCATTGGTGAAAGCCAACAGCCGATCTAAGCAGTCGGCTTTGAAAACTTGTATTAATAGATAATCCAATAGATGGTACAAATGACAAACTAGGACATGGCTTCATGTCGGCCGATGAATTGGAAGAAGTAGATATTGGTCCTGGAGATAGACCTAGGCCGACGTATGTAAGTGCTAAGTTGGATCCAGAGTATAAGTGGGAATTAATTGATTTATTAAAGGAATTTAAAGACTGCTTTGCTTGGGAATACTATGAGATTCCTGGTTTAGACCGGTCAATTGATGAATATCGGTTGCTAATCAAACTTGGATATCAAGCCAGTTTAAACAAGCTCTGAGAAGATTCAACCTGAACGTGCTCGATGATATAAAAAAGGAGACTGAAAGGTTACTGGAAGCAAAATTTATCCGACCGTGCCGATATGCAGAGTGGATATCGAATGTTGTCCCTATATATAAGAAGAATGAAAAATTGAGAGTTTGCATCGATTTTAGGGATCTGAACAAAGCCAGACCCATGAATGGTTATCCGATGCCAATAGCTGATATGTTAGTAGATGCAGCAGCCGAGCACAAGGTTATTAGCTTCATGGACTGGTAATGCAGGATACAACCAAATTTTCATGGCTGAGGAAGACATAGCAAAGACCGCTTTCAGGTGCCCCGACGCAATCGGTCTGTTCGAGTGGGTTGTGATGACCTTTGGTCTGAAGAATGCCTGGTGCAACTCATCAAAGGGTGATGAATTACATTTTACATAAGTTAATCGGCAGGATTGTTGAAATCCACATCGATGATGTGATGATAAAATCCAAAGGGTACAAAGAGCACTTGGCTGATTTGCGTGAGACTCTAGAATGCACAAGAAAGCATGGTTTAAAGATGAATCCTAATAAGTGTGCTTTTAGAGTATCAACTGGACAATTCTTAGGATTCATGATCCACTGAGAGAGGAATCGAAGTTAGTCAGAAAAGTGTGAAAGCAATTGATGAGGCAGTTCCCCCAAAATAGAGTTGCAATCTCTGCTTGGTAGAATTAATTTCATCAGAAGATTCATTTCAAATTTGTCGGAAAGGATCCTACCGTTTTCTCCCTTATTGAAGCTAAAAAATGATCAAGAATTCAAGTGGGGTAACATACAACAAAGGGCATTTGAAGAGATAAAGGAATATATGAAGTGTCCACCTGTGTTGGTCCCTCCTCAGCAAGGTAAGCTGTTTAAGTTGTACATATCGGCTGATGACAAGACAATTGGATCGGCCTTGATGCAAGAATTTGAAGGAAAAGAGAGAGTTGTTTTCTATCTGAGTAGAAGACTACTGGATCCAGAGACGAGATATTCTCCCACCGAAAAAGTTATGCTTATGCTTATATTTCTCTTGCACTAAATTGCGACACTACTTATTATCGGCCGAGTGTACCGTTGTTTTCCAAGGCTGATGTGGTTAAGCACATGTTATCAATGCCAATACTGAATGGAAGAGTAGGAAAGTGGATTCTTAGCGTTATCAGGAATTTGACTTAAAGTACAAATCGGCTAAAGCAGTCAAAGGACAAGTAATGGCCGATTTTGTCACCCAGCATCATAAGCCAAGCATTGGTTATGTAGAACCATTCGCCTTGGACATTATTCTTTGATGGGTCATCATGCAAGTAGGGTGGTGGCATTGGTATTGTTATTATTTTGCCTCCGGGGGGCAAGTTTTAAGTTTGCTCTTCCAACTGAGCCAATGATTACTAACAATCAAGCAGAGTATGAAGCTATTCTCAAGGGACTTCAACTTCTTCATGAAGTAAAGGCCGAAGCAATTGAAGTGTTTAGAGATTCGTAGTTAATCATTAATTAGTTGATTGGCCTATATGAGTGCAAAGAAGAGACTTTGAAAGGATACTATGATGAGTGTCAAAAGTTACTCAAGGAGTTTCTTCATATCTCTTTCTTAACATATTCCGAGAGCACAAAACCAAGAAGCTAACCGTCTAGCTCAAAGTGCATAAGGATATCGAGTGTTTCAAGAAGTCTTGAGTAGTGAAACCTCAAGTAATGATTGGAGAGTCGAAATAGCCGATTACCTTAGAGATCCAGTCTCAGAATGTTACCAGCGAGCTAAGGTATAAATTGGCTAAGTATGTTTTGTTAGATGATCAGTTATATTATAAAATAGTCGATGGGGTGTTGCTCAAATGCTTAAACCTAGGAAGAAGCTAAGGTGTTGATGGGTGAGGTGCATGAAAGGATATGTGGAGCTCATCAATCGGCTTATAAGATGAAATGGATTATCCATAGAGCTAGATATTTCTGGCCAACGATGTTAGAAGATTGTTTTGTATATTACAAGGGGTGCCAGTACTGTCAATGTTTTGGTAATGTCCAGAGATCGCCTGCCTCGACCATGAATCCAATAATCAAGCCATGACCGTTTCGAGGCTGGGGAATTGATTTAATTGGCCAATTTTTTCTGCCTTCAAGCAAAGGGCATAAGTTCATATTGGTAGCAATAGATTACTTCACTAAATGGGTTGAGGCAATTCCTTTGAAGACGATAACCTCAAAGAACATGATTGATTTTGTCAGGGAACACATTGTGTATCAGTTTTGGGATTCCTCAAACTATATATACAGATCAAGGAACAATGTTCACATCAGAAGAGTTCAGGGATTTTGCTGCCAGTATGAGGATCAAGCTACTGAATTCCTCTCCTTACTATGCCTAGGCTAATGGCTAGGCAGAAGCATCCAAACAGATTATGATTAAGCTGAAAAAGATCGAAGAATAGCCGAGGAAGTGGCATTCGACGCTAAATGAGGTGCTATGGGCATATAGGATGGCCTGCCATGGATCAATTAAAACATCACCTTACAAACTTGTGTATGGCCATAATACAGTTCTTCCTTGGGAAGTTTGGACTGGATCGAGGCGTGTTACACTGCAGAATGATTTGTCAGCCGAAGTCTACAAGAATCTTATGATAGACAATTTGGAAGACTTGAGTTGCCTTCGGCTGCGTGCTCTTGAACATATCGAAGCCAATAAACTAAGGGTTGCAAAATATTACAATAAAAAAGTCAAGATTAAGCAATTCTCTAAAGGAGACTTGGCCTGGAAAATGAAATTGCCGATCGAGTCAAAGGACAGTAAATTCGCTAAATGGTCACCTAATTAGGAAGGACCTTATCGGATCAAACGTTGTGCGCCTGGTAATGCTTATATTTTGGAAACACTAAAAGGAGAGGAAGAATTTGGCCAAGCAATCAATGGGAAATATTTAAAGAAATATTATCCTAGCATTTGGATCAATACTTAATAAGCGATTTGTTCGGTCGATAGCTCTAATAGCCGGTACCTAGAGGGTATCGCCTCTAGTTCAAAAAAATGAAAATCTTCAAAGACAATAAAAGCCGATACGATATGTATCGCCTATAGAGCAAAAACAAAAAGCAAAACATAGTCATACACAAGGGCATTGCACTGAGGCGCATTCATGAAAAGAACAGAAGTCTTTGTTCATCGGATTACCCTAGATACAATCTAATCAAGAACCTTGTTCACCACATCCTGGGCAGATGTGATGTCTACTATGGCCTCTGCTGCCATAACAAATTCTTTCGAGCAAGTCCTCATGTTCCTTAGGGCTATCGCCCATTAGAAAACCAGTCTCCATGGCGTGGAGCTCGTACCTAGTTTGGACTTGTGCTATGGTCAGCGCCACCGCCACACCGTGACGAATGCCGTGGAGGGCAATCTCCTAAATGCAGGACCATGATGTCTTGGAGACGAGCAGCGATGGGGGAACCCCGTGCATTGATAGCATCCTGCGATCGCGTTCACCGCCAGTTGGAGAGACTCCAACTGCACCATCAGGGCTGACAGTCACAGGAACAAAAGACTATCAAGATAAAGATAATGGAAATTGGAATGAGGCGTTCCTATAATTTATCTTACCCGCCACCATGGCGTTAGACTCGGCCAGCCACTGCTCAGACTGGCACTGGCCTCCTCCTTCAGCCATGTGAAGGGTGGCATGAGAGACCCTGAGGCAAATCTCTAGTTGGTCATTCTCCCAAGTCGCCTCGGAGTAACAATTCTAAGCCATCCTCCACTCATGAAGGTAGCGCCGGGCGTTGTCACCATTGTAGGAGTCAAAAGAATCCGACGATGAGGACAGTATAGAAGATGCGGCAGTCAGAAGGCCCATCTGGCCCTAGGGAGAGGGCAAAGACTAGTCATTCACAACAAACCTGTAGGCGAGTCAGAGCAGTTTATCATCATAAATAGGCAATGTCAATCTCACCTCATATGTCGGAGATGTTGGTTCATCAGCATGTTCTCCTCCTAGATCTCCTCCATAGTGTGCTTGCCTCGGTTGTCCTCGCTGGCCATGAAAAATGATTGGATCTATGGAAGGGAGAAAGAAAACTGCTATAGGGCTTCGACAGGCGGAGAAGAGCAAAGGAACAGTTGTGACTGGAGATGTGTTCGAGGCCGAAGCCATCGGCTGGTATTTGAAGACTTGAAGCGAAGAGGTGGGTGCATCGGGATGCGCAAAAGGCAACCGCAATTAATGGAAGGCGAAGTCCCACTTCACTAATGCCAATGGGAATACGACGTTGAGCAACTGAGGGCAGGAAATCAAAGGGTTCTCTTAATAAAAGCCGTGTTTTCAGACTTGATTGAATTAGAAGTCTAGGATCGGCTGTATCAAATTGGCTCTTTAGCCAAAAAAAGAAGCATAATTAAATAACAGAGAGTATGATCGATTCTACACAAGATACACATTGACATGCAAATTTCAAGTCTAGGAACGTCATGGATCACTCTCAATATTTCTAGCCGAATAGCATCAACTCCCGCGATCTGTTTGACTTCTTCGGCTGATCTAGGGATGCTCTCGAAGATGTACTTATGATGGTCAATGGCAATGAGACTCTAGAGAAAGCTAGGGATGGATTACCCTTGACGGCCAAAAGCAAGATAGCCTAGTATGGTCGCCTAATCGGGAGAAACCTTATCGGATCAAACGTTGTGCGCCTGGTAATATTTACATTTTGGAAACACTGAGAGGAGAAGAGGAATTTGGTAGAGCAATCAAATGGGGAATATTTAAAGGAATATTACCCTAGTGTTTGGAGTAATAATTGACAACTAATTTGCTCAGCTGTCAGTTCTAATAACCAATACCAGAAGGGTATCGCTTCTAGTGCGAAGATAAACCTAGAATGGTAAAAGCCGATACGATATGTGTCGCCCATAGGAGCAAGGCAAACACGGACAAAGTGGTGCATGAAGTAAAAGGAAAATCATTAGAGACTAGGGAATTGTTTGCTTGATGTCACTTATTACAAGCTATAGACCTAGAAAACACTTTGTTCACTATATCATTCGGCCTAGGGAGGTTAGGGCTATAGAGTTGGCAACGTCGGAGAAATCCTCGACCAGACTGCTCATAATCTCTAGGGTATCCGGTGGCTAGAGCTCCACGGGGAAGAAGCCAAAGATCGTGGCTGGAGTGAACTTGCGCAACTAGCCAACGCCATGGCAGCGCCATGACAAACACCATGAACAGCAACTTCTCTAATGTGGTTTGGGATGTCATGCAAGCGAACCACTGGAACGGTGCCCCTAGGCATTGACAAATCCTGACAGCATGGTCCAGTAGCTAAACAGAGGCTTTCCAGCTAAGTCGATAGATCTAAAGGATTTAAGGAAGAGGTGATCAGGATCTTTGAGGCAAAAGTTAAGAAGAAACAGAAAATTATGGTAAATAGTCTCACCAACTGATTCTGGCTTCAGCCTTGGCCTAGCCTCTCCCACACTAGGTTGGCCTCAGGGGGTGATCAGCCCTAAACTATAGCCAAAGCTGACTCCACAATAGCGAGGCAGTCGATAAGTTTCTCACCGGTCTGGTCAATGGAATTGATCAAGTCATCGTTATCTCTCAGCCCTCTGCTCTAAAATGATAGGAGCATCATGAGGTGCACCCTCTTGATGATGGATGTGCTGGCGCGATGATGCAGATCCATCGAGAGCCTCCTCAGCAGATCTATTGCTATTCTCCATGATCTCAAGCCTATAGAAAAAGCAGAAACTATACTAAGGATGTAGGAGGTTTGAGATGAAGCGGGTGGTTTTTTCGATCCAGAGCCATGGCCTGTATATATAGCCTAGGAAGGCAAGAAGATAGACTTCGTCAGGGGTGTAAAACTAAAATCAGGAACAAAAATGGATCGACACTCCAAAAATTCAGGGGATAATAACGAAGAGATAACAAATTTGGACTTATTACTTCTCCGAATTACAAAATATCATGGGGGCAGATATGAAGAATTTACATTGACCAGAGACCAACCCACCAAGACTTCTTTGAATTAAAGGGAGTCCGGATCCCCACAAGGCCGAAGGTCATTGTGAACTGAGTCACGTCGGCCCATTGATAGAATTGTGCTAGGAAAAGGGGAAAGGCCGCCCAACAGATGCCTAGCTGATTTTTCGGTGGCTGAGAAACTAGTGGGAAAGAAGTCTATGGCTTTCCCAGTGGGCATTTGGTGGAATGAACAAGGGGAAGGTGTCCACACATTTTAGTCCCTTACAAACACTAGAACAGCTCTATGAGCATGGTGAGAAGACACAAGTGATATCATAAGACTTCTTCTAGCCGCAATAGCTGATCCTCTTGCTCGATAAGGCGCTAGAATGAGCGACACAATCACTCTATGCACAAGAATTCTTCTAACCATTCAAGATCTTCATAGCAAAAGAATGGACCATGGAGGGTCCGATGGAGCTAGAAGCACTCGAGGGAGCAGATGGAAGAAAAACATGGCTGGATTGTTGAGTTGCTCTCACTAGGATCAGATAGACATTTTATATCCAGGCCTAGGAAAGATGAATCCAAGTGCTCGTGAAGTAGTAACGCTCTTGTAAAAGTTTTGAGGCATAGGCTCATGAGCTAACACAGGTGGCGACAAACAGTAGATCCCTAGATCAAGATTCTCTACCCGTGACTGCGAAGCCAATCAGGGATACAGACATGATAATTTTGGAATAAAATTACTTTTATCCCAAAATTAGGAACCATGTGTTTACACCAAAATTTGGAAGGAGTCTCATAGGGGCTTAAAAGCTCCCAAGATCATATCATCAAGGAAGCAATTGCGTGCAGATTGGAATTAGCTGATTCGAATGTAGCACCGGAATCGGCTTTCTTCAGGTAACGCTAGTAGATGACGGTGAAGGCTATGATCGGCGCCAGGACAAAGCATGTTGGACCCTACAAAAAGGGAAAGATTAGAGTCCAAGTTATCTTAAATTAGGAATGTTTTCTCGTAGGGCCAAAGATTGTGATGAGTCGTGCTTAGATAGGAGTCATGCGTAGGTTCCGGGTATAAATACCAAACCCCAGCTATTGTAAAGGACACACAACCAGTCAATACAAGTTATTTACTTTTTTGGCTCTAGCCACCCCTTAGGAGTAGGAGTAGAGTAGATCTCAGCAAGTTCTTCAGCAAGTACGGCTGCATCGATCCAGTCGACCTCCACTGCTTTTCTATAAGTACCGTCATGGCTTATACCTCTGTTCGTACTGGCTACATCGATCCGGTCGACCTCCACTATGACTCTAGTATGAGTTAGTTATCGACTCTTGTCTAGTTCAAGTACTAATTGCATCGATCCAGTCGACCTCCATTGCTTGAACTAGATTAAGGTCAAGTTATCGGCTCTATCTAAGGTTGGCGTTCCTTCGGTTAGATTCATTAAGTTACTGATATTGCTTATTGCTTCCATTGTTTATTTAATTATAGCAATATCACTTTGCCCTGATTGGGATTGATCTAGATCGGTCTTATATCTTTGTTAACCCATCGTTTGTTAATCTAAACCGATTTAATCTACACTTTAAACGATGAGTTGTGTTTTATCGGCTATTTTATGTCAATCTTGATCGTGCATAGCAGTGCGGTTAAGGCGTGTTTGATCTTGAGTAGATCTATTGGCTAGCGAAAACTATTCCATGGCCCTGTTATGATGGCCTATGTGATTCTACCTCACACCCCACTATTAGCACCGTGGAGTGGGGATCGTTATTTGGTAGCCATGAGCTTTATCAAGGCGGTTCATAATGATAACCGATTCTTCTTACACAACCCCATGAGCTTTAACTGATTTATTCTTACGAATATGTTGGAATCAGGCTATTTAGTCGATCTCCTTTCATATCGGCTCTCAGAGCTACACATTCAAGACTATCTGGCAACACCGGCATGTTCCACCCTTAATTACTGATAAGCTTTCTCTCCTTGTCAATTACAGGGTTAAATTGACTGGCACATCTCGGGAGGAGTGCGCAAGATCGACCACCCTTGCGCTGAAGCTAGGCGGATCTCTAGCTCCATCGAGCGGACCCTTCTGGCTTACTCATGTGTCCTCGGCACGGCACAAAATTCCGTGTTGACATGGTCATATTATCTCCACTATATTCTGTAACTCACAAAGCTTTAAGTAAAACTATCATTTACTTGTATGATAATATGAGCCTATATTGTAGTACTATGAACAGCCTTTTAAGAATGATCTTTATCACTATTGGTGCATATTTTGGTTATTCCCTATTTTTATGTCACTTATTCCATAGAATACACATCTCCTGTGATAAGATCATTAGCAGATCCTTGATTTCACATTCTTCAATAACTATTGCAGCCAGATGATTGGGATGATGAGGAAGATGGTGAATGGATAGCCCCAACCATTCCTAACCCAGAGTTGAAAGGACAATAGAAGAAAAAGGTATGAACATGACAAAGTGGCTAAATTATGCTAGACAAGCTGCAGTGACATGAGTTGATCATTGTGTTGTTCAGAAAATCAATAACCCTGACTACAAGGGCAAGTGGAAGGCCCCTTTGATTAACAACCCTGGTATATTTACTTTCAATTTCACCCGAGGCTAACCCTGCTATCCATTTCAACTTTTATGCTTATTTTAAAAGTTCATATGCATTGTTTATTGATATGTGCAGGAATTTAACGACGATCCTTACATCTACGCTTTTGACAGTTTGAAGCACATTGGCATTATTGATTTACTCCATGAACATAATGACTTTCTTAGTTATGTTGTTTGATGCCTCACTAATTTTCATTCTCTATCAGGAACTTTGTTCGACAACATTCTGATAACTGATGACCCTCTCATCCGAAACAAAATCAAATGTACTCAGTTTAGTATTAACCTACAATGTGGTAGTGAGCACGCCTAAGGAGGGCAGCGACCAGTGCAGGTGCAGCGCAACGAGTGCTGGTTTTTGCTCCTTGCTGATGGTACAATGGGTCATGCCCATCATGTTTCATAGGGATGGTTCTTGTGATAGTTATACAAGTTCTTTTATGGTAAGTTTTTACTGATTATCTGTAGGGATACTAATTTGGTCATCATAGAATGGAAGTTTGACCAGCTTTAAAATTAGTAGACAAAAGTTGTATTTTTGTTTTCACCGAGGTTGCATATATTAATCTCTGATAATTAGATTCTTATAATAAGTATATATTTGCTTGAGATGTTGAGGAAGAATTAGAAACCTTTGCTTGAGCCGTCGATTCAATAGTTTGCCTATCTCCTTTTGTAGCAAGTGAAAAGGACACTCCTTTGGTTAAAGTTGGAGTCAGTTTGTTGACACTGCATAGTATTTTTGGATTTTACTGTATGTTCCTGTTCCTAGATAGGTACATACATACTGTATTTTTGGTTTCATGCATCGTGGTCCATATGAGTGTTTAGACTCAAATTAGGCAACGCCAACTTGGATATGTCATGTCAATTTTTAATTCTGCCAAGATATTGCACTGTCTACATCATTTGCCATTTAATTTCTAGAACCAAATAGCAGCTGATGTTGTATTCTCTTGGTCAACTCAAGTCCTCCTATGCTTCTATTAGATAGATGGTAGGTAAATTCTTAGGTTATTATATTTCTTTAAGCCTGTGTCGGTCTTCACAAAGATCATTACTTGACTTTTCAAACGCTGCAGGGAAGAAGAAACTATTCACCTCTTCCTAAAGTGTGTTATGGCTAAACAGATGAGTGCACTGGACATCCAGAAGATCATGCACCAATTGATTTCTCAATACCAAGGTCCTGCTCTCTGACTTCTCTGCTGGTAATGACTACTGCAGCTTTGATTGTCCATCGTGTGGCTGCCGCACTGCTACAGACCGCCCTAGCAGCAATCCAGATTTTGCTCCCTACCGTTTAGCGTCCAGCATGCCTTATTGTTCATGATCTGGCACACCCATAATCTGATATCTTAGTAGTAAACTTATTTGTTCAAATATGCCCGACAATATTCCTGTTATCTGATGACATGTGTTTGTGGTTTAGTAAATAGTGCCTACTATCAGTACAAGCAAGACTCAAGGTATACTTCACGCTTACTGAACTTTCTGCCTGTATTGTGCACAAATAAATTATAAGTGGGTCCATTTGTGCTTGTTTGCATTTTAGCTTGCAAAATTTCTTGAAGATATCTTGTTGGTTCCGATTAATCTACACCTTCGAGTGTGATGGCATATTCAAGTACTATGGTGATGGCTAAAACTTCAGTTGAGCATTACAACTTCTACAAATATGGTTGATTTATTCCAACTTTGAAAATTACAAGGAAGTTTGAAACATGACTACATCTTGTTCATTGAGTTGATTATGCCATCGGTTGTGACCTTTGAATATTTATAATCTTTGAATGTATGTTGATTGATAATGGATATTATTCAAGTGGTCTAGAATGGGCATAGAACTTACTGGCGCCATTCTAGAATGGCAAACCTTGTAATGTTCTATAAGAGCTATTATTGCAGGCGTGTCTTTGAGGCACGTAGTTTCTATTTTTTGCTACTTTTGGGGAAGGTTGGAAGGCTACAAGTAGAACAAATGGAGGAACTTATTCGTGGATTTATTGGCACATGAAAGAAAATGGATATCAGAGATTTCTTTTTGCTGATATAAAACATTATCTTAGCCACATCACGGAAAGGACTATACAGTAGAGTTTGCGCTTGCAACGCCGCGCTCTCTGTGACTGTGTAAATTTCAAGAAAGTGTTTTTTTCGATTAAATGTCACTTTAACATTGATATTTAATTTCATAATATTATTATCTTATCGTGCAATCCATGTGTTTTTAGTATAAAAGTTTAGTTGTTCCGTAGCAACGTACGGACACGAATCTAGGTACATACAACTAATAAAACATTTAGGCCCTATTTGGTTCCTATAGTGCCTCATAAAATTCCTGTCACATTGAATGTTTAGACACATGCATGTAGTATTAAATATAGACTAATTACGAAACTAATTACACAACTTGCGACTAATTTGCGAGACGAATCTATTAAGCCTAATTAGTCCATGATTTGACAACGTGGTGCTATAGTAAACATGTGCTAATGATGGATTAATTAGGCTTAAAAAATCGTCTCACAAATTAGCCTCCATCTATGTAATTGGTTTTGTAATTAATCTATATTTAATACTTTTTATTAGTATTTAAACATTCTATGTGACATGAATTTTAGAAGCGACTACAAACCAAACACCACTTAGATTCTGATCATTCACAGGCGTGCAATGGCTTGCTCGCTCCAAAACTTCCACTGGCGTGGGCGCATGATCAGCGCGTGGTGGACCCAGACGTCTGAATCACTGTCCCGCTCGCTAGCTTCTCTAGGCGCATGCTCCCTCACACGTGGACCAATGCTCCCTCCCCTCATGAGATGCCAGCCTTCAATCGTGCTCTTTCCTTTTTGCCACGACCAATCATGCTCCCTCCTCCCTTTCTCTCAGCCCCATGGTTGCCCACTGCCACCTCCTCCTCTTCCTCCTGTCCGCTCATCGCATAGGCACCGCGTCTACCATGCCGTCCTCACCCGCGCTCGCCCATGCCACCGCCTCCTCGCTCCCTGCCACTGAGCAACAACCGCAAGCCCGTGCCACGGAGGAGTGCCATGGGATTCACCTCTCGTCCGCGACCTCAAGTTCTACCTCTACATCCCACTGAGGATTTGGTTTATACCACCTCGACGACGATCCCTTCTTCCGCACATCTGGTTTTTCCTCACTGCCCTATCCCGAGCCATCAGCCTAGTGCCTACGACCGTGGGTAGCAGCCAGCTTCTCCCCATAGAAGATGTTGCCGTCCCTAGGTCTGTTCGTCGGGGGAGAGCACGCGCGGCCGCCCTACCTAGCGCTTGGGCTCCCCGGTGCCCCACCTCCATGAGCCCCATGCTTGCCTCAACCCCTCTCTTTCCCTCTCCCCATTCCCTACCTTCTTCTCTGCTTGGTTGAAGCCACTGCTGCCGCCTGCTCCTCGATCTATTCACGTCGTGAACTCTTCCTCCCTCCGCATGCCATGGTGAGCCGTAACCCAAAGCCGGACCTCCTCGTTGACGGTCGTCGTGACCTGAAGCCCCAAGGCAAGATCCCCCGTTCTCTCCCCTCTGCTCTCCACTGCTCCTCTCTCCTTTTCTCCCAGTCATCTTCCTCCTCTGTACTCCTTTAGTCCTTCCTCCTCTGTATAAATTTTAGAGGCATATTATTAAATCCTTCTCTACCTTAGTGTCGTCTGCTCTGTAGGTACTTGGTATGTAGTTGTGTTGCATGTACAGACTACGTATGTCTTTGTGGATATAATATGCCTCTTAAATCTAAAATTGTGATTCATTGATTCATTGTCTATTGGTGTGGTGTTGCATATACAGATTACATCAAGGCATGAAGATTAACTTTAATTTGTTCAGCTACACATATTCTATGTAATTTGGTCACCGCCTAGCGCCTTTTCTAATGGCTCTAATTCTTAAAGGGTGACATCATGATGACGTCATATAGTCTCTTTTTCCTATAGTAATAAATAAAGAAAACTAGAAATACAATTCTAGTATACACTTATACAGAACCGATATCCGTGGCTGTGAAACCCAATAACCAGTAGCCGACTAGTCACCTATAGCTACGAAGCACCCAGTAGTGAGGGACATGTATTTGATTCTAGAGATTACTCATTCTGCAGATGTGGGGTATAACCCTAGATACCCATGGCAATTGATATGGGCCATAGCATCAGGGGTGGTCCTAGCTCATAAGAAGAATGCGTGTGATGTATGACACTGATCAGGCATGCATCACACAGTTTTAGCAAGGAATCTTGAAAATAGAGAATGATCTGTTCGGATATGATAGATATTCGTATCTGTTGTAAATATTTACCATATACCCGAATAGATCTAGATCTAACCAACTTGTAACCCTGCCCCTAGACTATATAAGGTGGGTAGAGACCTCCCTCGAATTCATCTCATATTCAATACAATCCAACAAAGACATAGGACATAGGGTATTACATCGATCAGATGGCCCGAACCTATCTAAATCACTATCTCTACATCTTGTGTCACCATCCGGTTCCTATTAAGCGCACCTCCACCGATCATCTACTACGTGGGTATACCCCTCAGGTAGACTACCGACTAGATTTCATCGACAGCAGCTGCCCACCTTTCCCTCCAGGCTTTGGGAGAGAGCTCTTCATGGTTTGCCATGATAGTGTTGCTATCGATAGAGAGACCAGTGTCCAGCACCATGAACGTGAAACCAGGAACGTCGATCGCCAATGGCTGTCACAATGAAGAAGACGTGGTCCAAGCTACCAGAGGTGACCCACCGCCTCTCACTCGTAATCTCCAATAGGAGTTCCTCGTGGTGGAGAACCAGCAAGTAGAGTAGACGCCGAGCGCCAATCTGGCTATGGCCACCCATGAGTTGTCTCAACTCCCTGCCAACACTGGAGGTACTCAAGATTCAAGCGCCTTAAAGTAGTTCAGGTCCACGTCAATGTCGTAGAACCTGACCAATTTATAAGAGCATAAGTACAATGGCAGCCTGCAAGCGGTCACACTGTCATACTTGAGCCCATATAAACCCGATAGTCTGTCGAGTACCACGACAGGGTCTCGATAAATGATCCACAAACAACCAAGATCGTACATGATTCAACATACATGTCACATATTACATGAAGTTCGCAGATACATTTCCATCATCAGAGTATGAAACAAAGTTATTACAAACCAAGTTTGATAGATAATAGCGGAAGCAAATTAAGTTCGAAAGTAGCATTTGCCAACATAGTTTAATACAGTGCCAACATACGATCACAGTCCACAAAAGCATATAGAGGGATTAGTAAAGAAGCCTGCCTAAGGCTCACTCCTCATCCACAGCGGGATAGAAGCAACTCTTGCAATATCTATGATATACTGTGCCATCTGCAATAATGGGAATAAAACCCTGAGTATGAGAAGGTACTTAGCTAGACTTACCCGTCATAAACCAGAAATAAATTGACTCCAAGGATTATGCAAGGCTGTATAAGTGGATGTAGCTTGACAACATTTTGCATAAAAAGCGATTAACTCAGTTATACAATTATAATTCTATTATCAAGTTAATTATAACTATCCATCTCTAATTTAGCAACTATGCTGTGCCAAACATGTGATACCTCATTTTAAGAGCATACAATAGTAACCATAGTAGATATAGTAATTCCATGTTTACCCTGAACTATCATATTCCATAATACACTTACTACGATGTTGGGACTAGCCAAGTTTCTCACAATCCAGGAAAGATGGCGATTCGAATCGATTTTCAACCAGCTGGAAATTTATTTATAACACAAACCCAGGCAGACCAGATCAACGGTCACCTTAGGTCACCTTTGGTACAACTCAAGTACATATTTCATGGGTTCACCCAGCGCCGCACAATCAGAGACAACCAACTGCCAGGACGTTCAGGCCCAGCCTACCCTTGGGCTCATGTCTGGCTCCCCGCACATCCTTACTACCATCCAGAGTGCACACTTTGATAGAGCTGGGGCTCGTCCAGAGTTGAGCTACTCAGCTTTGCGGTTAGAATGAGTTATCCGACCAGCTAAGTGATAGGCATGCATTCAATCTTGTCAGAAGCACCAACAACGGTATGGTCCTTAATTGGCATAGACGGATTCATATGAGTCAACCTACACATAGACCCCGCCCAGCCTTGATTTACCTTATCCCTTAGGTTCTTTTACATGATAGCAAATATAGCCAACCAGTGCTTCAGTATCCACCTATATCTCGCAGGTGACAGGAAATCACCCTGACTTCTATCGGTCTAAGCAGGGCTAAGCATATATTCGATCATGGACCTATATAGGGTTAAAGGGATATTTTTGGATAAGGAAATTATATGCATCAAGTGGTTCCAATCAACTCTTATAACCTAATGCATCAATCATAAAGGACTCGAGTAATATTTTGTAAAACACCGGGAGACTTAGAATGCTCTGGGGCTTGCCTTCAAAAAAGAAGTGGGGCGGTGGTCAGGGCACTCTGGAAGTTCTTCTAGGGTTTGCTCCTCTTCTTCGAGAGCTATAGCTTGAGGAATCTCCTGCTGGTCCCCTTCCTCTCCTTCATTGAACTCCAGCAACGTTATTTCCTCTATCGATCATATATGCATGAATATGGCATAAGATATTGCGAATGCATATATGCTGAAAAGTATAGAACGATGATACATGATGAATGCATTCTTGTAAGTATTCTTAATAGCATGGTGTTAAAGTAATAACAAGTGCATCACATTTTACTGAGTAGGTGCATATCTCTTCTTGATTACTTAATTAAACACTTCAATAATTCATTTACTACACCACAAAACAACAGCTTCTTATTTTACTCATAACTAAAGTTCTACTTATCCAAATGCTGTGATCTTGGACTTTATGGAAAGCTTATAAAATTGTATATAACTCTTATTTAATCACCAAAAGCTAATTCACACTCTATCCTAAACAAAACTGGAAATCAATCCAGTGCTGTCCAGAAATTCCAGAGAGCAAGCATTTCGGAATACTAACTTTAAATAGCTATAACTCCTAAACCCTTTGGCCTATTGCCCTGAAATTTTAACACAAGATATATGAAGAAGTTACCTACAACTTTGTTATTAACCTATTTTTATAGTAAACATAATTTTTACAATGCAACATACCAAACCATAGAATCTGTCCGAAAACCCTTCTCACCGAATTATAAAGCAACGATATTTTTACTGCATATAAATATTCCAAATTTGACCTCACCAAGCATACCAACAGTTCAAGGACATCAAATAAACTCAATAAAACATAATGTCCAATCCCAAACTATTCATTTAAATGCCTTTATCAATTTAACTAGATAATTAGGTTAAATAATAAACATATACCCAATGTGCATAATAATTTATCAGAAAATTATAGTGGACTCCTAATGCTCACAATAGGCTACTATGAAAATTTCATACCATTTACACATGTATAACTTCCTATGCAAAAAAAATGATAAGCTAGCAAGGGTTAATTTAGTGAAAATAGTAAACCCTATAGAAAAGTGTCAAGCAACAAATTATATATTTTTTCTAGCTTCATATTAGTGCCATACCACTGTACAAAAATTTGCATAGCAATATATTATATATTTTTATCCCTACAAATTTCCTTAGAAAATGCCATTTATTAATAAATAAATAGAAAGACCATATTTAAATCAAGTTTACAGCAAGCTTATTATTTTTCCTAGCTAGAGCATGCCAATACAAAACCCACAAAATTGGAATCACAATTTTAGGAGTTTTCTAGCTCAAGATATCTATTTTACAAAATTGTAAACATACAAAAAGTATTTATCTAAATGCATTTTAATCCTTAATAAAAACATCAGAAACTGTACCTATCATATTTTTATAAAATACTATACTTCCTAAGGAACACTGCAAAATTTGGTTCACAAGATTTGAATCTCTACAGATCAACTTATCATTTTTTCAAAGTTGCACACAAAACTGAAAATAAATGAGCTCATTCATAACTGGGCCGCTGATAGTCGGGACCCACTGCATCAGATGGGCCCATGTGTCAGCGATGGCAAAAATAGAGGAGCGCGCGGGACGGCGCTATCTTGTCGGCGGCGACATCTCCGGCGACGGCACCGGCACCAGCACTACGGTGACCCCCCTAGACCTTGCGCACACGATAAGGTGTCTTGGTGGACGGATAATCGAAGCTAAGGACGACAGCGGCGGTCATGGCGGTATGGCGGACGCGGTCGACTGGCGATATGCCGAAGGTGACCACGACGACTCAAACTAAGGCTTGGCCAAGCGTCTACAGGATACGATGAACCTATTGCACGCTCAAACATGGCACTCGGTGGTCGGAGTTGACCGAACCACGATGACGGAGTGCGGCGGCGGAGCACCGGCGAAGCCGAACGCAGCACGAAAGCCTCACCGTGCACGGAGAGCGAGCAAAAGTGGTTGCGGTGGTGCGTTGGGAGTACATCAGAGTTACTGTGGTGGCCAACGAGCGAGGTGGAGCGAGCTGGTGCCGGTAATGGCGACGGCGGCACTGCCTGAGCCGCTGCGGCTACTACGCTTTTGTGGACGATGAAGGAGGAGGCAGGGAAAATGAAAATGTGAGCGCGGGGAGGGAGCGGGTGAGTACTAGGGGGTGTTGAAGGCGTGCTCTAGCTCGGCGTGGCCTGGCTGGTCAGGGCAATGGTGATGCGCGGCTTCACTTCCTCCATGCGGTGGCCAGCGTTTGTGCGCCGGTTGGCCACTGAAGCCAAGCCGATTCAGTCATCAGCGTTCGACAATCCAACTGACCGCGCAACTTGACAGCGTTCAAACTCCTAATCCAAGGCATATTAGCAAAAACTTCCCAAACCAAAATCGTAGACCTATATACCAGCTACAAATCTTATGTAAGGATCTAGTTCTAAATCTCAACCAATACCGAGTAATATCATCCCAAAGTCGGCACGACAAAACTGTAAAAGCATAAAGACTAGAAATTTTCTAAGTGTTGGAAATCAGTGAATTGTTGATTTTTGTGAGCTCAAAAAGACTAAGCTATGCACATAATTAGCTCATGACCCAAAAATAAAAGTTGTTGCTCTACTCAAATACTACAACTTTGCTTTAGTGACCACATACATGCAAAGTCTCTATCATATGGTTCAAACTAGGTCAAACCTACTACATTCAAATGATGACTAACACTTGAACTATGACTTAGTGACCAAATTACCCTCAGTCATGAATACCAAAGTTGTTCATAATGACATTATAAACCTATTTGAGCTATGCATAAGGTCACACAAACTTTTCCTACATTGGTTACACAATTTACTTTCCAGGTCAACATACATAGCATTACTTAAGAGCTGAATCATGCAACATGATCTTCATGAACCATGTTCCATTAGTCATCCTAAGTGTAGCTAAGATGTTTTAGTGACTAACATCAACTATTTATATGTATTCACTCATGATCATATGCATATATACAAGGAAACATAAAATAACAAGCATGTTGCATATGTTTCAAATGTAAAAGCTTAAATATGAATGCTTGGTGCTCATGCTCATGCAATGCAAGTCAAATTATGCAAGCTTAACACCTAGGGTGTTATAGCCCCTCCCCCTTATGAAAATCTCATCCCAAGATTTGCAAGACCTACCATTCTTGGAATAAGGCAGGATAAACCTCTCATAAATAATCCTCTCGCTCCCACGTGGCATCTTGTTCACTATGATTGTTCCATACCACCTTATAGAACTTAATGATCTTACTCTGTGTTACTCTTTCCATCTCTTCTAACACTCGGATTGGCTTCTCTTCATAGGTCAAATCTAATTGAAGCTTTATGTTGGTGGGTGCAATAGCTTCCTCAGGTACACAAAGGCATCTCTTCAACTTAGAAACATGGAAGACATCGAATATTGCACTCATCTCTGGTGGAAGTTGTAACTTATAAGCGACATTCCCTTTCCATCCAATAATCTTGTACGACCCTACATATCTAGGCACAAGATTCCTTTTCACTCCAAATCTCTACACTCCTTTCATGGGTGACACTTTCAAGTATACGTAGTCTCCCACTTCAAAAGTCAGTGATCTTCTTCTTTTATCAGCATAACTCTTTTATCTAGATTGAGCTATTTTCATATGTTGTTGGATAATATGCACTTGTTCTTCAGCTTTAGTGACAAAGTCAATACCAAAGTATCTCCTTTCACCGAGCTCAATCCAATTCAACGGGGTTCTACATTTTCTGCCATACAAGGCTTCAAAAGGAGCCATCTTGATGCTTACTTGATAACTGTTATTATAGGAGAACTCAGCTAAAGGTAACCATTTCTCCCATGAACCCTTGAAAGATATAACACAAGCTCTCAGCAAATCTTCTAAGATTTGGTTTACTCGCTTAGTCTGTCCTGAAGTTTGTGGATGGTATGCTAAACTTCTAATAAGCTTCATTCCCAAAGCCTGGTGCAAGTGTTCCTAGAAACAAGCTATAAACTAGGGTCCTCGATCTGAGATTATAGTCCTGGGTACTCCATGTAGTCTCATAATCTGAGAAACATACAGCTCAGTGTATTTCCCATCTAGATACCTTATGTTCACTGGTATATAATGAGCTGACTTGGTGAGACAATCTACAATGACCCATATGGAATCATGACCTTCCTATGTCAATAGAAGGCCTGTGATAAAGTCCATACTAATTTCTTCCCATTTTCAATCTGGAATAGACAATGACTGAAGTAATCTAGCAGATTTCATATGAATAGCTTTTACTCTACTATAGTTATCGCACCTAGCGACATAGGCTGCGATCTCTTTCTTCATCTTAGTCCACCAAAGATGGGTTTTCAAATCTTGATACATCTTACTACTACCTAGATGGATAGATAATTTGGACAAATGAGCTTCATCTAAAATTTGATTTCTAAGCTCACGGTCTTTTGGTACCACAAGTCGGTCCTCAAACCATAGCACACCCCGTTCATCTAATCTGAAATGCTTAGTTTCTTGCTCTTACATCTTTCTCTTGATGTGAAATATACCTACATCTATCTTCTGTAGTTCTATGATTTTGCTCTCAAGTGAACAATAGATAGTGATATTGTGTAGTACAACAGGATGTAACAAATTAAATCCATCTTCCAACAATGCTTCCACAGTGTTGCAATGAGATTTCCGACTAAGTGCATCGGCTACCACATTGGCTTTCCCTGGATGGTAGTGCACTTCCAAATTGTAGTCCTTAATCAGCTCTATCCATCTTCATTGTCTCTTGTTCAGCTCAGGTTGGGTAAAGATATACTTGAGACTTTTGTGGTCAATATAGATATGACATACATTGTCCAACAAATAATGTCTCCATATCTTTAATGCATGAACAACTGCTGCAAGATTCTAAATCATGAGTAGGTAGTTGACTTCATGTTTTCTCAACTGCCGAGAAGCATATGCAATAACTCTTCATTCTTGCATGAGCACACATCCCAAACCTATACCTGATACATCATAAAACACATCGAAAGGCTTTTCAATGTTGGGTTGTGCTAAAATAGGAGCTGTAGTTAATAGAGTCCTGAGGGTGTGAAAAGCTGCTTCACACTCTGATGTCCAATTGAACTTCTCATCTTTCTGAAGTAGCCTAGTCATGGGTTTAACTATCTTGGAGAAATCTGGAATGAACTGATGATAATATCTTGCTAACCCTAGGAAACTCCAAACTTCATGAACCAAAGTTGGAGCCTTCTAATCCATAACCTCTTGTACTTTCAATGGGTCTACAGATATTCCATCTCTTGATAAGATGTGACCTAAGAAAGGTACCTTGCTCAACCAAAATTCACACTTACTAAACTTTGCATACAGCTTATGCTCCCTCAATCTGGATAGAACAATCCTCAGATGCTCTGCATGATCTGCCTTATTCTCCGGATAAATCAGTATATCATCGATAAACACGACCACAAACTTGTCAAGCTCGGGCATGAATACCAAATTCATCAGGTACATGAAGTAGGTAGGAGCATTCATTAGTCTAAAAGACATAACCAAATACTCATATAAGCCATACCTAGTGGAGAAAGCAGTTTTAGGTATATCCTTTGGCCTAATCTTTATCTGATGATAGTCTGATCTCAAGTCAATCTTAGAGAATACCTTTGCTTTTACCAACTGATCGAACAAGATGTCGATGCAAGGCAATGGGTACTTGTTCTTAATGGTCACAGCATTGAGTGGCCTATAATCCACACACATTCTCAAGAACTTGTCCTTCTTCTTTACAAACAATGTTGGACATCCCTATGGAGATGAACTAGGTTGAATGAGACCTTTGTCCAACAGATCTTGTGGCTAAATTTTAAGTTCCGCTAACTCATTTGGTGGCATCCTATAAGGCCTTCTTGAGATAGGTGCCGTACCTGGCACTAACTCAATCTTAAATTCCACATCCTTAATAGGTGGTAAACCTGGTAACTCATCTGGGAATACATCAGGAAACTCACAAACCACTGGGATATCGCAAAGGGTAGTGGTTTAGATAGCACAAGCTAAGTGCTGGAGTTCAAAATTTTGGGAAAGTGGTACTAGAAAAGCATTTCCTCCCTTGGGTTCTCTCAACATAATAGTACAAGTGCTAGTGTTAATGAGAACACCATGATCGCTCATCCATTTCATGCCTAAGATCACATCTAAAGATAATCCGGGCAATACTATCAAATCCATCGTATGCTCCATCTCTTGTATAGAGATGAGCACATTTCTGACTATCTTATTTGTAGAAATAGTAGCCCCAGTTGAACTTATATTATAACCACCCTTGGTTACTTCAATTACTTTTTGATCATGTCTAGATGCAAATGCTTGGCTCATAAATGAATGAGAAGCTCCTGAATCAAATAAAACAACAGCGGGATGCTTGTTGACAAGAAACATACTAGCCGTGATAACTTCTCCCGCGAGCACTTCCTCAACAGCAGTATAGTGCACGTATCCAGGACGTGCCCTTGAGTTTGCCTGCCTTTGATTATTCTAATTCTAATTGCCATTCTTCTTAGGGTGGGGGCATTCTTTGGCCCAATGACCCACTTGATTGTAGTTGTAGCAAGGTTGATTGCTCCTAGGTCCTGTAGAGCTTCCTTGACCGGCATTCCCTTTGGGTAAAGCAATAGTGAATGCCTTACAAAACACTTTTTGAGGCCTACTATTATGAGCTTTTGGTGGTGGAGGCCTGAACTTAGGTGCAGGTGGGTGAAAACTATGGCCTAGCTATTGTGGAGCTCTAGACTATGAAGATCCAGAGGCACCTACCTCAATTGCCCTCTTGCGGCCCTTAGCTGCCGCATGCATATTGTTATGGTTTTCCTGGGTCAAAGCATCACTAACAAACTCGTTGTAGGTGGTGCACTTGGAATTGGCCATAGTCTTCATCAGCTTCATGCCAAGACCCCGCTTGAAGCTCTCTATCTTCTTTTCTTTGATTTCAACAAAACCTAGAGCATACCTGGACAGGTTGTTGAAAGCATGCATATATTCTTTAAGGGTCTTTGTCCCTTGTGTGAGCCTCATAAATTCAGCCACCTTCATATGCATCAGCCTAGGGGAATGTGATGTCCCCGAAAGGCCAACTTGAACTACTCCCATGTTACATGTGCATTAGCAGGTAGAGAGGACAAGAAATGTGTCCACCAAATCCTAGCTGGTCCCTGCAACTGATGGGATGCATACTCAGCCTTCTGGTGCTCGGTGACCCTTAGCAGATGAAACTTTTGCTTAATAGTATTGAGCCACTCGTTCGCCTATAGTGGTTCCTCTGCCACCTTGAAGATAGGAGGCTTTGTATCCAGAAATTCCTTGAAGGTACTATGCTAGTTTGGCTCTGGCCCCTGTTGCTGTGGGTGGGCACGAGCTGTATTCTACGCAATAAGGCATAGAGCTTCCTCCATAGTCCTTTGGCTTCCCAAGAACTGGGCAAAGAACTCCTAAGCAGACGGTGGTGGCGGTGGTGGTAAGTCACCATCATTGCCATCTTGGCTGCTGCTAGCTCCTGCACGAGTGCGAGTCATCTATAAAGTTGCAACAATAAGTGATGATTGGATGATGTCAAAAGATTGCAGATGAATTATATAGTCATACCAAACTAAAATTACTAGAGAGAATCTTAAATTCATACAATAAAAACATAGGCATAATAATTCATTCTTGCAACATGACACCACCAATTTGATCACTTATCGAACTCATAGTGTGTTAACATTCAAATCATGATCACCGATAATGAACTAGAATTGCATTAGCGTTTAGCCAACATGAGATCACATGCAAGTACCATTATTACATGATAGTTCCATCGCAAACACTAAACTTAAACTACAGGTCCATTACATAAATAGCGATGATACATCAAGCATTTCCACTAGCCACTAAGCAATCTAATCCTCATTATGACCACTGTCGAGGTTAGAGATAGGATCATCTCCTTCCTCTAGCTCCACTTCTTCCTCGTCCTCATCGTCATCTTCCTCCATATTTGGGCCATCTTCTTCCCCATCAAGGATTGGGTTCAGCTGGTTGTTCAGATAGTGCACCTCATGCTGAAGGTCCATCACTCGAAGCTGAGCCTATGCAAGCTGCTGACGTAAGCCCCTTTCAGCACAGTCCTACATAGCACTTATGGAACGGTGCCTATCCCATTCTACTCTTGCTGCAGCAACACGGTTGTTTGCTGTGTCCTGCTGGCGCGTAGCTGTGGACGCCTCGGCACTGGCAACCTCCAGCTTCTCCCATAGTCCTGCAAGCAATGTTTGATCATCAGCTCTTGTTTCTTGGGCTGCTGCTCTCTGTTGATCCACTTGCTCCATTTGGGTATGGAGATTGCCTAAAGCTACATAGGCTTGGTCAGATTCCCATCGGGCTTCACTTGCTGCTTTCTTATGCTTGCGCACATGCTTCTTGAGCTTACATTGTGTGGCTTTAGCTCTCATGAGCTTGTCCATGCAAGTGGTGTATGATTCCTGCTAGAAATTTCTGGTGTCCTGGCGTGTACAAAACATCTTCATCATTGCAAACATGGCACTCATAGCGGGACTAGAGCTATTTGTCCGCTCATCCTGATCTCGGATCAATGCATTGTGGCTATGTTGTTCCCATATTGCTGTGGATGGATCCACCCGAGGAAACACACCAGCGGCACTGCCGGTAAGTGCATCCCCATGCTGCTGACAGATCCAACTCAAAACCTCAAAGGCCACTACTTGGGCAGTCTCCTAAGGTGTTTTCCCTTCGGATTCCGCCTTCCACTCCTGCTAGAAGGGTGCTTGTGCGTGGGCTGGTATGGTTAGCCTCACTTCATACCATGGCTGTCCCTCCAGGTACTCTTCATTCCAATGATAGAGGGGCGGTTCATGGTACCCCACAAAGTGCAAGACTCTCCAAAGCAAAGCAGGAGTTCCGAACACCATCAGGAAATTCTCACATCCAACTGGTGCTGCCATCTGTACCATCAACATGTACAACTTTTGTGAGACCAGACCATAATGGATAAGAGTTACATAACCGAGTAAGAAATTTATAAGGGGAGGAACAATGCAAGTATTGAATAATTATTATCATGATGCATGCACGTTCCGTACGTCCTCACAAACTTAGGAAAAAAATTATTTCTAACAACATACACGGTGGCATACATACGTTCTCTCATATATAGCAGTAACTAGTTGAGCTACACATTTCGTTGTTAGTGTACCTACATAAGAGTTTCATTTTAGCCCAAACCCCACAATTATATATGCAGAATGTAAATCTAAATACTTCCATATATGTATACCCATACATATACTTTCATATCAAAGCTACCCGATGACAGTTTATACCCACAATTAAATACGCACCATATACACATGCAAGCATGCATACATAGCCGTACCAAAGCTAACTCTCCCCGACCGCACTGCTCACATCTTGCGGTCATGCCACTCATCAACTTACCTTCTTACCTTGGCATAGAGGCATTTGATCCATACATTACCATTCAAGTGAATGGCATCCATACAATAGCATGCCATATGGACAACGAAAATAAAACCCCCAAGTTAGTACTTAAATAGCCACCTAATAGTCCTTAATTTGGGCATAAGAAAAGTGATCACCGGCACACTTTAGATTTCAAATACCTATTTATATAGCTATTAGTTGCTAGAAAAGGGTTTTGGAAAACAAAAACCTTTGTTTTAAATACACATATGGCAATTAATGTTGAATCTTACTCTGATGCCAGCTGTCGCAGAACCAACCAATTTATAAGAGCACAAGTACAATGGTAGCCCATAAGCGGTCGCACTGTCATACTTGAGCCCATATAAACCCGGTAGTCTGTCGAGTACCACGACGGGTCTCGATAAACGATCCACAAACAACCAAGATCATACATGATTCAACATACATGTCACATATTATATAAAGTTCATAGATACATTTCCATCATCAGAGTATGAAACAAAGTTATTACAAACCAAGTTTGATAGATAATAGCAGAAGCAAATTAAGTTTGAAAGTAGCATTTGCCAACATAGTTTAATACAGTGCCAACATACAATCACAATCCACAAAAACATATAGAGGGATTAGTAAAGAAGCCTGCCCAAGGCTTACTCCTTATCCACAGTGGGATAGAAGCAACTCTTGCAACATCCATGATATATTGTGCCATCTGCAACAATGGGAATAAAACCCTGAGTACGAGAAGGTACCCAGCTAGACTTATCCATCATAAACTAGAAATAAATTGACTCCAAGGATTATGCAAGGTTGTATAAGTGGAGGTAGCTTGACAACATTTTGCATAAAAAGCGATTAACTTAGTTATACAATTATAATTCTGTTATAAAGTTAATTATAACTATCCATCTCTAATTTAGCAACTATCCTGTGCCAAACATGTGATACCTCATTTTAAGAGCATACAATAGTAACCATTGTAGGTATAGTAATTCCATGTTTACCTAAACCATCATATTCCATAATACACTTACTATGATATTGGGACTAGCCAAGTTTCTCACTATCCGGGAGAGACGGTGATTCGAATCAATTTCAACCAGCTAAGAATTTATTCCTAACACAAACCTAGGCAGACCAGATCAACGGTCACCTTAGGTCACCTTTGGTACAACTCAAGTACACATTTTGTGGGTTCGCCCAGCGCTGCACAATCAGGGACAACCAACTAGAAGGATGTTCAGGCCTAGCCTGCCCTTGGGCTCACGTCTAGCTCCCCGCACATCCTTACTACCATCTAGAGTGCGCACTTTGACAGAGCGGGGCCCGGCCTGAGTTGAACTGCTCGACTTTGCGGTCGGAATGAGTTATCCGGCCAGCTAAGTGATAGGCATGCGCACAATCTTATCAGAAGCACCAACAACGGTATGGTCCTTAATCGGCACAGACGGAATCACATGAGTCAACCTACACATAGACCCTACCCGGCCTCAATTTACCTTACCCCATGGGCCTTTTCCACGATAGCAAATATAGCCAACCGTGCTTCAGTATCCACCTATATCTCGCAGGTGATAGGAAATCACCTGACTTCTACCGGTCTAAGTAGGGCTAAGCATATATTCGATCCTAGACCTACATAGGGTTAAAGGGATATTTCTAGATAAGGAAATTATATGCATCAAGTGGTTCCAATCAACTCTTATAACCTAATACATCAATCATAAAGGACTCGAGTAATATTTTGTAAAACACTGGGAGACTTAGAATGCTTCGGGGCTTGCCTTTCAAAAAAGAAGTGGGGCGATGGTCAGGGCACTCTAGAAGTTCTTCTGGGGTCTGCTCTTCTTCGAGAGCTATGGCTTGAGGAATCTCCTGCTGGTCCCCTTCCTCTCCTTCATTGAACTCCAGCAACGTTATTTCCTCTATCGATCCTATATGCATGAATATGACATAAGATATTGCGAATGCATATATGCTGACAAGTATAGTATGATGATACATGATGAATGCATTCTTGTAAGTATTCTTAATAGCATGGTGTTAAAGTAATAACAAGTGCATCACATTTTACTGAGTAGGTGCATATATCTTCTTGATTACTTAACCAAACACTTCAACAATTCATTTACTACATCACAAAATAGCAGCTATTATTTTACTCATAACTGAAGTTCTACTTGTCCAAATGCTGTGATCTTGGACTTTCTGGAAAGCTTATAAAATTATCTACAACTCTTATTTAATCAATGAAAGCTAATTCACATTCTATCCTAACCAAAATAGGAAATCAATCCAGTGCTGTCTAGAAATTCCAGAGAGCAAGCATTTTGGAATACTAACTTTAAACAGCTATAACTCCTGAACCCTCTGGCCTATTGCCCTGAAATTTTAACACAAGATATATGAAGAAGTTACCTACAACTTTGGTATTAACCATTTTTACAGCAAACATCATTTTTACTATGCAACATACCAAACCACAGAATCTGTTCGAAAACCCTTCTCATCGAATTATAAAGCAACGATATTTTTACTGCATATAAACATTCCAAATTTGACCTCACCAAGCATACTAACAGTTCAAGAACATCAAATAAACTCAATAAAACATAATGTCCAATCCGAAACTATTCATTTAAATGCCTTTATCAATTTAACTAGATAATTAGGTTAAATAATAAACATATACCCAATATGCATAATAATTTCTCAGAAAATTACAGTGGACTCCTAATGCTCACAATAGGCTACTGTGAAAATTTCATACCATTTACACATGTATAACTTCCTATGCAAAAAAATGATAAGCCAGCAAGGGTTAATTTAGTGAAAATGGTAAACCCTATAGAAAAGTGTGAAGCAACAGATTATATATTTTTCCTAGCTTCATATTAGTGCCATACCACTGTACAAAAATTTGCATAGCAATATATTACATATTTTTATCCCTACAAATTTCCTTAGAAAATGTCATTTATTAATAAATAAATAGAAAGACTATATTTAAATCAAGTTTATAGCAAGCCTATTATTTTTCCTAGCTAGAGAATGTCAATACAAAACCCACAAAATTGGAATCACAATTTTAGGAGTTTTCTAGCTCAAGATATCTAATTTACAAAATTGTAAACATACCAAAAGCATTTATCTAAATGCATTTTAATCCTTAATAAAAACATCAGAAACTGTACCTATCATATTTTTATAAAATACTACACTTCCTATGGAACACTACAAAATTTGGTTCACAAGATTTGGATCTCTACAGCTCAACTTATCATTTTTTCAAAGTTGCACATAAAACTAAAAATAAATGAGGTATCTTTCATGACTGAGCCGCTAACAGTCGGGACCCACGCATCAGACGGGCCCACATGTCAGCGACGGCAAAAACAGAGGAGCGTGCGGAACGGCGCTATCTCGCTGGTAGCGACATCTCCGGCGATAGCACCGGCACTACGGTGACCCCCACGACCTTGCGCACACGATAAGGTATCTAGGTGGACGGATTATCGAAGCAAAGGACGACAGTGGCGGTCATGGTGGTGCGGTGGACGCGGTCAACGGCGATATGCTAGAGGTGATCACGATGACTCAAACTAAGGCTCGGCCAAGCGTCTACAGGATACGGTGAACCTATTGCGCGCTCAAACATGGCACTCGGTGGTTGGAGTTGGCCGGACCACGATGACGGAGTGCGGTGGTGGAGCACCGGCGAAACCAAACGCGGCACGGAAACCTCACCATGCACGGAGAGTGAGCAAAAGTGGTTGCGGTGGTGCATTGGGAGTACGTTGGAGTTACTATGGTGGTGAACGAGCGAGGTGGAGCGAGCTGGTGCCGGTAATGGCGACGGCGGCACTGCCTGAGCTGCTGCGGCTGCTGCGCTGTTGCGGATGGCGAAGGAGGAGGCAGGGAAAATGAAAATGTGAGCGCGGGGAGGGAGCGGGCGAGTGCTGGGGGTGTTGAAGGCGTGCTCTAGCTCGGCGTGGCCTGGCTGGTCAGAGCAACGACGATGCGCGGCTTCACTTCCTCCATGCGGCGGCCAGCATTTGTGCGCCGGTTGGCCACTGAAGCCAAGCCGATTCAGTCATCAGCGTTCGATAGTCCAACTGACCGCACAACTTGACAGCGTTCAAACTCCTAATCCAAGGCATATTAGCGAAAACTTCCCAAACCAAAATCGTAGACCTATATACCAGCTACAAATCTTATTTAAGGATCTAGTTCTAAATCTCAACCAATACCAAGTAATATCATCCCAAAGTCGGCACGACAAAACTGTAAAAGCATAAAGACTTAGAAATTTTCTAAGTGTTGGAAATCAATGAATTGTTGATTTTTGTGAGCTCAAAAAGACTAAGCTATGCACATAATTAGCTCATGACCCAAAAATAAAAGTTGTTGCTCTACTCAAATATTACAACTTTGCTTTAGTGACCACATACATGCAAAGTCTCTATCATATGGTTCAAACTAGGTCAAACCTACTACATTCAAATGATGACTAACACTTGAACTATGACTTAGTGACCAAATTACCCTCAGTCATGAATACCAAAGTTGTTCATAATGACATTATAAACCTGTTTGAGCTATGCATAAGGTTACACAAACATTTCCTACATTGGTTACACAATTTACTTTCCAGGTCAACATACATAGCATTACTTAAGAGCTGAATCATGCAACGTGATCTTCATGAACCAGTTCCATTAGTCATCCTAAGTGTAGCTAAGATGTTTTAGTGACTAACATCAACTATTTACATGTATTCACTCATGATCATATGCATATATACAAGGAAACATAAAATAACAAGCATGTTGCATATGTTTCATTCATTAGGTTTCAAATGTAAAAGCTTAAATATGAATGCTTGATGCTCATGCTCATGCAATGTAAGTCAAATTATGAAAGCTTAGCACCTAGGGTGTTACAGCCAATGACATTCGAAACCCAACTCTGTCTTATTTGATAGCGACCGCACGTAGTTGTAACCCCCATAGTTTTTGTCATAATGGGGGAGTCGTTACCATAGCGGCCAGATCGTCCAAGGGGGGTCTAGGGGCAATGTTGCCATCAATCCTGGATCACAAGGACCACAAAATTAGTGACCAGCTCGTAACACCTACCAGGAAGTTAATCAACCAGTGCGCTGTGATACCCACGACCGCATCAACGCCAATCTCAATGCCCACAATCGCATCAAGAACAGTCATGCCTAGTGACATCAGGCAGAACTCCAACACCAATGGAGTACGACGACCAACACGACAACCCCGTCGGCCTCCGACCACTCCCCGCTATCGAGCCGATGGGACCCCGCCACTTCACAGCAAGGTTATGAGCTGTACAGTGGCCATTGGCTTCAAGATCTTTGGGGTCGATCCCTACGACGGCAAGGCTAATCCCGAGCAGTGGAGGAAGCTCTACAAGATCGCCGTACATGCCACCGAGGGAAACAATGACGTAATGGCAAATTATTTGCCTATTATGCTCTCCTAGACAACCAACAATTGGCTTATGGGCCTAAGGAAGGATTCCATTGAATCTTGGGATGATCTCAAGAAAGTTGTCGATGTTTCAAGTAAACACCAACTAGTAAATTTATATTTGTTGCGTGTTAGGCCCGAATGGTGTGCTAAAAGACATGAGGTTTATACTGGTTTGGGTAGAAAGTCCCTACGTCTAGTCTGCTGCTCCTGCTCATGTTATTAACACTAAAAGATTCGTAGTAGGGGGTACAAACGGTCGAGAGAGGGATAGGTCCCAAGTCTCTGATGAAAAGGTCGAACGAGTACTGAGAGCTCGGTTGTTGCTTAGCTGTGTGTAATGTGGTGCATGGTGTGTCAAATTGATCTGTCCCCTTAGTGGGGTGCCCTGCCTTCCCTTTTATAGGTCTAGGGAGAGCAGGGGTTATAGATGGGAGAAAGAAGAAAAACTAGAGGCCAAGAAGGTCCTTCGAAGGTACCAGGTCTTCCTTTTCCTCTAAGCCAGCCCTGCTGACATGGTAGACGGTGCCAGGGATAGCATGTTCGCTGAACTCGATAGGGCCATGCTTTGGCTTCGTCCAGCAAGTGGTCACATCCCATCTTGCCTTGGCGGGCGATGTGACGCACCAGGGTGCTGAGCCACAACCCTACGAGGAGTAGACGGGGAAGTGACCATACGTCTATTACTGTAGATGATGTGAGTTCCCTCCTAGATCATAGCGGTTGTCATATGCTTATGTTAGAATCCACGTCCAAGGGCTGGTGGCGGCACCCACAACACTGTAAGACCGAAGTCGATGCCTACAACACTATTTAGGCTCTGTTATGCCTGGAAGGGCTTAAAGTGCCTGCCCCTGTCATATGCTGATGGTACCTTCCCACAGGCATGTAGGGTATGGTCCTCGATACTGTGGTTGACTTAAGTGTCCTGTCTAACCCTATGCTCATCATTATGAAGGAGCAGGGTGCAGACATTAGGTGAGGTGAAGCCTGCCCTGGGACATCAGGGCGAGGCGAAGCCAGCCTTGAGACAGTCGAGCGAGGTAGAGCTAGCCCTCGGATGTCGGGTGAGGCGGAGCCAGCCCTCGGACAGTCGAGCGAGGCAGAGCCTGCCCTAAAACTTTAGGCAAGGCAGGAGCCTATTCTTGGACGTCAGGTGAGGTGGAGCCTACCCTTAGACATCAGGGTGAGGTGGAGCCAGTCCTCAGCCATCAAGCGAGGTGGAGCCTACCCTAAAACGTTAAGCGAGGCAGGAGCTAGCCCTCGGACGTCGGGCGAGGCAGAGCCTGCCCTCAGACATCGGGCTGAGGCAGAGCAAGTCCTTAGCCATCGGGTGAGGAAGAGTCTGCCCCTAGGCGTCAGGCGAGGCAGAGTCCTAGCCCTTGGGGGTCGAGCGAGGTGGAGCCAACCCTTTGGGTCTGGTGAGGCGCAGCCAACCTTTCAGTCATATGGGCAAGAAGTGTAGTTGCATTCTTGTCTGTTCAGAAGCATCAACTGTTTGATGGTTATTAGCTCCACCTCTTTGGATACCCCAGTATTTGGCCCCTGACAGTAGCCCCTGAGCCCCTGAGTGATTTGGATAGAGTCACTCAGGGGGTGATTTGACTTGCCAGAGGGTGCGCACGAGTGCACCTAATGGGTGTAGCCCCCGAGCCCTCAGGTGATTTGGATAGAATTGCCTAGGGGGTATTTCGATTCGCTAGAGGGTACGCGCGAGTGCACCCGTCGGGTGTAGCCCCGGGTGATTCAGATAGAATCGCCTGAGGAGTAATTCGGACCCTTTATGGGTATGGCTATGAGATTTGGTGTTTTGGCAACTAGGTAGTTTAAAGGGAGCCCTAGTATCCCATTCGTGGGGATTCATCCAGGGTCAGCCCGGTTGAGACTCGATTGTGGATCGAGACTCCCTCGAGGCTCATGCGCCTGAGTTTTGGCCACTTGTGGGCCCATCCTTCATTGGGATGACCGTCGAAATCATTAGGCCAGCTCTTGAACTCCTGGGCCTAGATGAGCTAGAGAAATGCTTTTTTGACTCATATCCCCTTTGTGGGAAAAGAGTCCTAGTTTGCCTGGGAAGGCGAAACATCCGACGCGCTTTGGTGGGAAAGGATAGGGATTGGGGGCACATATCCTGTGTGGTGACATGGTGACGAATTATGGCAGGTGTGGAGATCCAGGTGGATGGTTGCCTTCCTCGCATCTGTCGCCCCTATAAAACCAAAGGGTTTGCCCCTAGGGTTTCGTACATTGCCTCCTTGCCTTTGCATCCACAACCTCCGCTGCCAATCACTTGAGCCTTCCACACCCGCAGCGTAGCCACCGTCAAGATCGCATCCATCCACCCTAATCGTCTAATGGAGCCATGGTGCAGATCCAATGTCACCCTCCAGCGCCTAGAGGGCCTTGTTCACCGTGGCCTTCTTTGCGCGTGGACCGCCACCGAGGAGTGGTGGCTTCCCGGCAATGAAGATGCGCCATCGCTGCTCGATGGCTATGTTGTGTCCTTTGCTCACTTTCACAAGCGGGGATTCACCACCCCTGCCCACAAGTTCCTTTGGGGGTTACTGAATTACTACAATGTGGAGCTGTAGCACCTCACTCCTAATGGGATCCAACACATTATGGCGTTCATCGCCCTGTGCGAGGGGTTCTTGGGGATTAGTCCCCACTTTGACCTATGGCAAGCACTTCTTTGCTATCACCCTCCTAAAGAAGCGAGAGAAGAGGCAAGAGCTGAGTATGCCGATGGGATGCGCTTGGCATTCAGCTCCTGCAACAACTGGGTCAATGAATACCCGTTGATGTGTCTGTTGACCTCCAATAAGGGGTGGCATTCACATTGGTTCCACATCAAGAATGACATAGCCGCCCCCTTGCCAGCATGCCCTGAACGCCTCATCGAAGAGGCCCCTAGAATCATGGAGGAAGTGGGGGGTCTCGGATAAAGACAAGAAGAAGATCTAGGACCATCTCATCGCTATCCAAATTCTAAAGGAGAGGGGCGTGATGGGGTCAGGGATCATCGACACCTACCATACGTGGAGGGTGGCACTGCTAATGAGTCACGCGCTCCCCCTATACTTGATGGCATTCGGAGCATCACTCGATGGGACGACACTTGCTGATGGAGCACTCTCCCCCTCCGAAGTGGCGCAGCGCATCAAGGAGGCGATGGAGCCTTCGAAGGTTGACGCTGGCGTCATTCTTGATTTCATGTATCTAGTGCTGGGGCACCCCCAATGTGGTCGGAACTAGGGGTACATCGACTTCGTAAGTTCTCTTTTCCTATGCCTCCTTTTTAATTGAACTCCCAACCCCTTGATGCTGAAATTATGATAGCGGGACCAGCCGAAGAGAGTCATCTTTATGAATCACTCAGCTCCTCTATTGAAGGATCTGCTCATGGCGATGGCGAATCACACCACGTGTTTGAGTGGTAGAAGAAGATGAAGGAGGTCGAGAGGAAAAAGAAGTAGCAAAAACTATAGGCATGGGAGAGAGGAGGAGACAGATAGTGATGACAACGACGATGAGGAAGATGACGAGGTAGTCGTGGACACCAGGTGGGGTGACTTGGGAAGCGAGGACTCCATGATAGGTACCCACTCATCAATGTAGGGACCCTTCCTGTTCCACACAAGGGAAGGTGCAGCTGTGAGGCTAGAGGAGGCGTCTGGACTATCGGCCCATCTGTAGAACCATCAGGGGTAGGTGGATCTGCCACCATGCTCAAGGTGCCAGCGGAGCGGGGCAGCCCCCCTGCCGTGCCTTAGGAATCAGCTGGGACAGGTGGATCTACCGCCACTCCCGAGGTGCTAGCAGGAATAGGCAGACCCGTCGCCGTGCCCTAAGAGCCGGTGGGGGTGAGCGGATCCGCTGCCACGCCCGAGGTGCCGAGAGAGGGGAGTGGCTCAGCCACTGTGCCCCTAGATATGAGTGAGGTGAGCCCCTCGGCTCGGGAGTAGGGGACAGGGCTCAAAATGGTCCTATCCCGATGAGGTGGAGCAGGGAGCTGGGGGCTCGTCCCCCAAATGTCTCCACCGCCCAACAATGCCAACGTAAGTTGTCAACTCCTCTATTTTTTCTCTATTTTCACGCCTTTTGTTTCTTCTACAGTGTTGGGAGATGGGTCAGACGGGGCACTTCCATAGCGCTGGTGCCTAAGAAGACCGTCACCCTTCAGGTAAGGCAGAGGCCACCACCAGACGTCGCTCCCATTTTAGGCGAGAGCGGAGCCGGTGTCATAGCCTCGTAGATCGGTCTAGCGCCGCCCGCGGTGGTGCCCATGCCCTCAGTGGGTCAAGAGATCAGCAAGGCCGAGGGGGCACCCTCGGAGGTTGCCGTGCAATAGCGACTAAAGTGATTCTGCTGCTGATGTCGGAGCGAGTGGAGCTGTTGTCCGCACCTGTTGCATCGAACGCGGTGGGTGTGGCGTAGCCGGTTGAGGTCCCACCAATGGAGGCGAAGGCGATGGTGGATATGATGGATGGGTCATAGCTAGAAGCTAAGGTGGGGGCGCCCAAGGCAGCGACGCGTCCCATGCTACCGGTAGCCCTAGAGATGACGCCCAGCCATGGTCAGGATGGAGGGGGTCATGGCCTGAGGGAACCTCAGACACCATGGCGGTTGCCGAGGAGACTAGGCAGGGAGTTGTCCCTAGTCCTAACATCAGAGGACCACCACCCACCCATGCGGGATGAGCCCCCGCTCTAGTGGGTGAGTCTATGGGACCTGATCATCGGAACTCTTCACCCTCTACTAGGGATGAAAACTGGATCAGGATACGAACGGATATCACCGATATTACATTTGTTTTCATATTTCTGTTCGGATTTGGATTCGAATATGGATAGTGTTAACTATGTCGGATACGATACGATTGGATATCGACATCATAAATATGTGATTTGAGTATTCGGATATGGATACGGTATCAGATGTTGGATATCCGGACTCGGATATGGATAGATCTCAACCCCTCTAAATGGATTCGGTTTCAAATACGGTTGGAAAATATCCATACCGTTTTCATCCCTACCCTCAACTGATGCCACCAAGGGCATGGAGCAGGGAGAATCTCAATGAGGGGTTCATGGCCATGCTAGAAGCTCTGAACCAGGCCAAGGGCGCCCTTCGAGACATAATCATTCCCACCAGCTGGGTATTCACTTGGTCTTGCCTCTTGATTTTTTTTCTTCATCTATTTTTATTTTCTGACCACCATTTTTTTAGTCTCTTATTGCTCAGAGCTAGGAGAAATCCCAGTTCCTTCATGAGCACAAGGAGGATTAGGATAGCCTCATCGATGAGGCATGGCTACATAGGGACGTGACCGCTAGCTCCGCCAGAGGTTGGCCAAGTTGACTCCCCTTATCGCGGAGGCAGACAATCTTCGATGGCGGGAGGCCAAGGCCCACCGGGATGCGGAGGACGCCGAGAAGTCTTTTGATGAACTATTGGAGCGGGCATGGTAGGATTAGGAGGAGGCTGCTAGAGCGCAGAAGGAGCAGGGACGAGCTGCTCTAGCGGGATGCCGAGATCCATCAGCGGATCATCGACCTCTCGGCTAAGGCCAAGAAGGAGCGAGATCTTAGGCTGGAAGCCGAGGTGAGGTCTATGGCCCTAGAGCAGACGGTGAAACTAGGCACCGAGGCGGTCACCTGGCTTCACAAGGAGCGAGACAAGCTACGCCAGACTACGGAGAGGCTCCGCTTAGAGCGTGATACGCCCCGTGGGGAGCATGACCAGGCCATCTGAGACCTGCGATGAGGTGCAGCAGAGGATCCGCTCCCTCCTAGGCCAAGCTCATGACCACAAAAGCCCAAAAGCTAGAGGCCAAGGGCACCACTGCTGGACTAGCCATGGATCTCACCGAGGCGAGGGGTCTTCTTTAGGTGGAGAGTGACGAGCTTGATGTCCTGAAGGTTGCCCTTGGCGTAGTCTGCGATGACCTATAGGTGGTGCAGGCAGAGGGGACTAGCTCGCTCATGACCCATGCCATAGATATCACAGCGTGGGTGCACCAGCTGGAGAAGGAAGCACTTCGCTTGGGGATCACCTAGGCCTTCACCATCACCCTGCTCGCATTACGATGATAACATTGACTTGGTGGCAATGAGCCTTGGTTTTGCGCCTCGCTATGAACCCTCCAAGCTAGATGAAATAGAAGTGTTGGGGACTCCTCTTGCTGAAACCCTTGGTGAGAAAAGTTGAAGATATGGTTCTCCCCCGGAGGGGGTAGTTAGTCGAATGAGTCTGATGGACATTTATCTATAATCTGTGGACAAGTGTTGGCACTTTTGTATTTTGAAAACAGATTCACAACTTTGTTTTGTTAAAAAATTCATAGTTTCATTTTGTTTGATTGAACTTGCTTTCTTCCCTTTTTGCATTTGAGAAAAAAGGTTTATGCATTCCGAACCCTTCCATTTGTTAAGACCGTAGGGCCCGATGGTGTATAAGAGGAAAACTTTGATTATGCCTGGTGAGCAAAGTTACCAGTAGCTGTTGAGGCAGTGGGTTTTTTGTAGTCTGACTAGACATGCTCAGTTATTTGTTCCCACAAACCTTGCAATTAGCCTTAACATGAGGAAGATATCTGATGAAGTCACTGTTTCAAAAAAAGAGGGTATTTATACCTTTATTAGCCCCCAAGTGGGATCCGACCCCTTGCGGTTGCTGGGGTCGAATGTCACTAGAGATCGAAGAGAGGATAGCAAAACTACTCTTGTATTTGCACGTACCCCTTCCTTAGGATTTTAGCTATCATTCTACGACCATGCATTTAGTCTCATTGCAAGTCCAACCTTCCTCGAGCCCCCGCGCGTGGTGGGAATTTGATCAAGGGTTGGCTTGTTTTTGTGACTATCGCCCTGTCCATGGTTCTCGCAACTGGAGGGGTTGAGGCGACATCACTTGCCTTGATGGCTCAAGTGACGCACTTGATGAGCTCGCTAATGGGGATGTTCAAACGAAATCTAGTCTCATCGCTCGTGACAGGGTCGGCAAAGCCCTCGGGTGGCATTCCGTTGCTCCTTAACCTGCCTTCCAATAGATTCCCCTCAATGTGGATTCTATGGGCTCAGCTAGAGGTTGGATTGAACTAAAAGGTTGAGATGACCCTATCCACCTCTATGCAAGTTGGGTGAAACTAGAAGGTTGAGGCTCATCTACATTTTCTCCCCTGGCTCTTGTTCGACACGAGGCAGCCTTAGGCCCTTCGTGGGCCAGCCTTCGAACCTCGGTCTCCCGATCTAGGATCGGGTGGCTCTAGCCCTCGAGCCCCTTAGGGTCTGATAGGGGTCGGCCATATTTCACGCGTCACCCCATCCTCGGTTTTCATGACCGGAGGGGCTGAGCTAACAACACTTGCCTCGATGGCTCGAGTGTTGCGCTCAATGAGCTCGCTAGCGGGCACATTCGAGTGGAATTTGGCTCCATCATCCACTGACAGGGTCGGCATAGCCCTCATGTGGCATTCCACTACTTCTTAACCCACCTCTCGGTAGAATGCCCAAGCCATTCGATAGGCTCGGGTGGCCTGTTGGCCTCTCCTCGATGGAGATTATGTGGGTTTGGCTTGAGGTTAGAACCGAACGAGAAAGGTCGAGACGTCCCTGTCCGCTTCTGAGCAGGGGTCGACCAAGGCTACTAGGGCTCATCTCGGTTTTTCTCCCCTCACTCTATTTGACATGAGGAGGCCTCAAGCCCTTTGTGGGCCTAGCCTTTGAACCTTAGTTAGTTGCCGCTCATATCGAATGAGGCGACTACCACTTCGTGACAGTGACACGAAGCGTTGAGATGCAACAATTGCATATGTAACGCTTGGATATATGGGATTTATATACGATATAATGGAAATGAAAACGAGGGTCGATGATGTTACCTTGGTGGCATGAGTGTCAGGAAGCTCTTACCGGATATGTCCTGTGTGGGGTTTAGGTCCGACGTTCACGATGGGGTCGGCGTAACCGGCAGGAGCATCGCAATTTTTCATTTCTGTCTCTCAGGCAGCGATCCAAGCCCTTCAATCGATTTGGGCAACCTAACATCTTCTCCTTGAAGGAGATTCCGTAGGCAGACACCTCCGAACCCTTTTTGAGAAGGCGAATGCTAAAGCTTGGGGTGCGGGGACCACGAATTCGATTACACTGGTGAACAAAAATGCCATAGCCGCTGGGGCATAGGGTCTAGCGATTTGTCTAGTTTTACTCAAAGTTTATAGCTGCACACCATGTCTCTGATTTTTAAACGTTAGGAGGGGTCGGGCGAAGAGAATGTCTAAATGAGTAGACACTCTCGGCAGCCCCCAAGTGATGTCCACGCCCCTGCCGTTGCTGTGGTTGAAGACTCGATAGTGAAATTGATATGTAAAGTAAGTAAATAAGGGTGCTTATCTTTCAGTGGCCATTCGGTTTCTCAACCCCATTGCTCGATGTTCGCTTAGGCCATTCGATCGACTTAGAAGGCCCGTTGGGCTCCCCTTGATGGAGATTCTATCATTGGGCCCTTCCATGTCCTTCTTGGGAAGGCGGAGAGCCGCCTGCATGGGGTTGTGCTTTGTTTCTTGTGCCCAGCATGTGGTAGTGATGGGCCATGCCTAGGCCATGTCACATTTGACTAGGCGCCGTCTCATCGAGTAGGGAGCATCCCGTCAGTCAAGATGCATCCCCTCGTATTCCCATCCGCATTGAATAGGGGAAGGGAGAGGGGTTTTTGCCCCAACCCTTTGCCTTTCTCCACCTACTATGTCTCCTCCTTAAGTAGGGGAAGAGAGAGGGTTCTCGTCCCATTCCTCCACCTACTCTTGAGTTGTTGCCTCTCCTCCTTCTTCCTTCTCGTCGAGTGCATTCGCATGTCATGGTAGTTGCTGAGTGAGAGAGGGTAATGCAAGGGAGAGGAGAATGTATAGATCTATTCATCAATCCAGAGCATGATGTCGAGATGGAGGTCATCCAACATAGATGAGATGGTGCTGGACACCTTCACCAAGAATGGGCCACTTCCTCCGAAGGAGGAGGCACACTAGGGGGTGTTGCACGTCACCGGCTTTGTCCCCGCCTATGAGGCCTTCGTCGAGATGGATCCATATGGAGACCTCTTCCTGATGAATCATCTCTAGGCGAGCCTTGTCGATTAGGAAGCCACCCAGGACTACATTGATGGGGGGCTTCACCCTTGCAGCCGCTCAGATCGACCAGTTCATGAAGTTTGATGAGATGTCGGAGACATCCACCAGTCATAGCGGCCATACTTCAACGGGCAGCGTCTCCGTCGAGGTGCCATTGTTAGGGTTGCGGCTGATCATGATGGTGTATTCCCTAGACGCCCTAATGAAGATGCCATGGTCACCGATGTGGTGCTCAATGTTGCAGACGATGGCACCCTCAGGGAACCCACAGAGCGGTAGGACATTGCCGATAGAGAGCATGGCACGACAAACATAGTAGTATTTAGAGTAGAACTGGTCAGCAAATGTAATTGTTTAAGTTGTGGGGGAGCCCCCATATGAACAATGTTTTGTATTCATGAATACATCGGTTCCTTTTCATTATGAAATCACTTTATAAGTGATGAATTTATGCAAAAATGAACAAGTTCTCAAATTTCATTACGACAAATAGCTTTTTAGCTCTTCTCCCTCTTTTTGCAAAAGAGGTTAGTGCCTTTTGACCCTTCCCCTAGTTAAGGTCACAAAAGCTTGGAGTGTGGGTGAGCCAATTCTGATCATGCTGGTGAGCAAAGAGACCATAGCCATTGAGACGTGGGTTTCCCACAGTCCTACTAGTTCTACTCAGGAATTGTTCCTGAAGTCCTAGCTCTTAGGACTTACTGTGAGAAAAGAGGGAAAGCATAGAGAATGTTTGCAAGATAAATGTACTCATACCAGCCCCCAAGTGAGGTCTGACCCCTCACACTTGTAGGGGTCGGATGTCATGAAAGATCTTGGGATTTTGATGACAAAACTGATAAGAGAAAGTATGTGTTTATTTAGGGGTAAACACGACGTAGCTGCTCGATATTCTAGGCATTGGTGAAGACCTCACCATCAATGGTTTTTAGCTTGTAGGCGCCTAGCCAGAGTACTTCCGTGATGACGTACGGCCCCTCCAAGGGCGGGGAGAGCATGTGGCAGTCCTTGTTGCTCTGCACGAGGCGGAGAACCAGTTCCTTGATGTTGAAGGCTCAGTCCCACACCCATCGGCTGTGGTACCGTCGCAATGCCTACTGGTTCTTGGCCGAGTGGAGGAGGGCGACATCATGAGCTTCGTCCAACTGGTCCTTGGTGTCTTCATGGGATGCCTTAGCTCCCTATTCATCATATGTCCTGATCCTTGGCGCTCCATAGTCGAGGTTGGTTGGGAGGATGTCCTTAGAACTATAGACCATGAAGAAGGGCGTGTAGCTAGTGGCTCGACTAGGAGTTGTCCTTAGGCTCTAGAGTACTGCAGGGAGCTCGGTGACCCAATGTGCACCAAATTTGTTCAACTGGTTGAAGATCTTAGGTTTAAGGCCCTGTAGGAGCATGCCGTTTGCGCACTCGACCTACCCGTTCATTTGGGGGTGCGTGACGGCAGCCCAATCAACCCAGATGTGGTATTCATTACAAAATTGAAGGAACTTTTTGCCGGTGAACTACATACCATTGTTGGTGATGATGGAGTTCGATACTCTAAAGCGATGAATGATGTCGAGGAAGAATAGCATGGCTTGCTCGAACTTGATCGCGGAGATCGGCTAAGCTTCTATCCATTTTGTGAACTTGTCTACGATGACAAGCAAGTGTTTGTATCCTTCGGGCGCCTTCTTGAGAGGTCCCACTAGATCGAGCCCCTAGACCATGAAGGGCCACATGATGGGGATCATCTGGAGTGCCTAGGCTAGGAGGTGAGTTTGTCGAGTGTAGTACTGAAACCCTTCATAGGTGCGCATGATCTGCAACATTGACCACTATAGTTGGCCAGTAGAAGCCCTGTCGGAATGCATTTCCAACCAAGGTTTTAGGGGCGGCATGGTGACCATAGATGCCACCATGGATATCACCCAACAAGTGCTTCCCTTGCTCAATGGGGATGCAGCATTGTAGGATCCTGGTGTGGCTTTGTTTGTAGAGTTTGCCCTCCACAAGAACGAAGGACTTGGCATGGCGTGCGAGCTATCAAGCCTCCACCTTATCTATTGGTAGCGTGTCATGGAGTAGGTGTTGAGGTAGAGTCTTCTCCTGTCGACCAGAGGGTCGGGCTCTATCACTGGATCTTCTTCAAGCTCCATGACCTTGGGGCCGAACGGAGCCGTCGGTTCGTTAGCCCCCGAGGCTGGATTGGGTGGACTATCATTGGCTTGTTCTGACCCTTCATAGCGCATTGAGGGCTTGTGTTGGTCACTGGCGAAGACACCTATTGGCACCGACTCTCGGCCAGATGCCACCTTTGCAAGCGCATCGGCCGCCTCGTTGAGGCGCCTTGGGATGTGATTGAGTTCGAGGCCATCGAATTTGTCCTCCAGCCATCGAACTTCTTGGCAGTATGCAGCCATCTTGGCATCATGATAGCTTGACTCCTTCATGACTTGGTTGATGACCAGCTGGGAGTTGCCTCAGATGTCGAGGCATTGGATGCCCAACTCGATGGAAATGTGTAGGCCGTTGATGAGTGCTTCATATTCAGCCACATTATTGGATGAAGGGAAATGGAGACAAACCATGTACCCCATGTGTACCCTAAGGGGCGATACAAAGACCAGCCCCACACTAGCGCCTTTTTTCATATATGACCCATCGAAATACATGGTCTAGTACTCCTGATCGATGGCCGCCGGTGGCATTTGGACCTCGATCCATTCTGCGATGAAGTCAGCCAACACCTAGGATTTGATCATCGTTTGGGAGGCATACATAATGCCATGATCCATCAACTCAAGTGCCTACTTAGCAGTTCTTCCCATGGTGTCCTTGCTTTGGCCGACCTCATCGAGGGGGAACGACATCATGACCGCCATCGAGTGTGACTCGAAGTAGTGGCATAGCTTCCTCTTGATGATGAGGACAGCATACATGAGCTTCTAGATTTGGGAGTAGCGGGTCTTAAAGTCAGATAGTACCTCGCTAATGAAGTACACATGGCACTTCACCTCGAGGGCGTGCCCCTCTTCTTCCCGCTCCACTACTAGGGCGGCACTGACCACTTGCGTGCTGGCCACTATGTATAGCAGAAGGGATTCTCCATCGATTGGACAAACCAAGATCGAGGCCTTTGTCAGAAGCAGTTTGACCATGTCAAGTGCCTCCTAGGCCTCGGATGTCCATTCGAAGCGGTCGGCTTTCTTCAAGAGCCAATAAAGGGGGATACCTCGTTCGCCAAGGCATGAGATGAATCGGCTGAGTACGGTGAGGCACCCTATGACTCACTAAACCCCTTTATGTTCTGAATCAGGCCCATCCTTGTGATGGCTGAAATTTTCTCTAGGTTGGCTTTGATGCCACGCTCAGAGATGATGAAGCCGAGCAGCATACCCCTCGGGACCCCAAAAACATACTTCTTGGGATTGAGTTTGATGCTATTTTCTTAGAGTTTTGCAAAGGTCTGCTCATGTCACACCCAGTTTCATAAAACAAAACTGAATGCACATCACATGTATGCCAAGATCTGTTTATTCATACATGCGACAACAAAAGTGATACATTGCAGTGTTTAATACAAAAGCAATTACATATTACAAAATGACCAGAGGGTCTAAACACAAAATTACATCAGAGTTCTAGCAGAGCAGGGTCTCCATCCCTTTAGGCAGCTGACCAAGGGTACACTAGCCTAGCATCAACACCGTCTTCAGGAAACATCATCTTCTAGAAACTCCATCTTCTAGTCTGAACCGCTGGGTGGGGTAGCAAAGGAGATAAATAGAAGGGTGAGCACATCGAAATGTACTCCACAAGTGTAGGAAAGTATGACATGTGGGCCAACACAAGGAAAGGCTAACAGGATTTAACACAAGCCCTTAAGCAACACACCTATTACCTTAAACCTTAAGCACCTATTTAACTAGGTGAGATCTTCCTTCACCTCGGAGAACCACTGTAACCAACACTCGAATCCCATTTGAGCACCACACCCTGATCCCATCCAAGTAAACCAACACTTGGATTCCATCCAAGCCTCCCAACTAAACCAGAGCCATCTAATCAAGAAGAAGTCTAGGCTGCTCTTGACAGTGAGCACGGCTGATATATCAGTTTTACACTCTATAGAGGTTGCACACTTTCACCACGAGTCATGTTTCCCCATCACGCTTCACACTACCTAGGTGCTCAGCGGGGTCACACTACAAGGCCTTTGCAAAGTCCCTCCAAGTCTGTTTTACACCTTCACTAAGGTTTCTAACCACTAACAGTGGGTACCAACACCACTGCAGAAGCCCCCTCTTGTGCCACACAAACTGACCCGATGTACCATGACTTGGAGGAAACTAATTACTTGGCTAGGGCTAGAGCCATATAGCCCTCGAGGTTGCACTATTAAGTCAGGTTACTTGTCCATGAACCGGTCCTTAGAATCCAAGTAGGAACGAGCACAATCCATTCCACCAATTCCAACAATCCACCAGAAAACATTTACCCAAAATCTAGCACACACCTCCACCAAAACTAACCATCCTACCAGATTCCTATTCACCATGTTGCTATAAACATTACCAACCCAAGTTGCATAAATCATTAATCAATTATTAAATGATGACCTTCCAACCCAAGACTGCAAGCTAAGCAAGACAGCTACCCAACTAACCTAGGTTACAAGGATGATAACATCAAGTTCTAGTAAACCCTAACATAGGTTCAAATTATGACTCAGCATGCAACTAATGGTCTAACTACACTAACTCAAATCAAAACAAAGTAGGAGCAAGTATGGTCAATGACACTTGCCTTAGGCTTAGAAATGCATAATAACTCAAACTCCGGGTCTTTGGGATCCACCGATGACTTCTCTTCTATCATGGCAAACTTTGAGCGCATAGACATACAAGCAAACATATACAAATAAATAAAAGCAGTACACCAAACATGATAAACAACTTATGAAAAGGTTACTTACGCGTAGGTCTTGTTTCTACGATCGCATGAGCGCAAGAACTGCTGAAAACGGAGATCGGACGGAAAAGATACGGACTCTGGAAGATTTATCGAGAGGAGGGGCATTTTAGGTATTTCACTTGAAAAGCACTGAAATAAATGAAATAATTAGTACGGGTGGGATTAAACAATGATAGGAATATATATTGGAGAATTAGACCAAAAAGAATTGAATTCGGATTCGATTTGAATGAATAACGGATGAAAAAGGATGGAAAATAAAGGAACCAGGGACTTATCTGCAAATACCAGGGATCCATTTGTAATTTCTGAAAATATTTATTCGTGGAAGCACCCTTCTTCTTCCTCTAGATGGATCGTGCTACAGCAGGGTCACGGGGTACTGTTCATGCGCGTACAGGGAAGACAGAGGAGAAGCTCGGCCAGGGAAAAAAGGCAGGGGCTGAGGGGGCTACTGGACGGACATGGGAGGAAGCAGCTGGCTTGGGAGACCTGGTGGCTGGCCATGGGGAACAGGCTGTAGGCCGGGGCGGCCAGTGATGGCCACGCAAGGCGCAGCGCTGGGCGGCATAGGGCACGAGGCTAGGGCTAGGGACGACCAAGGGGAAGGCTGTGGGGCAGCCAGGGGGGAGGGCAGCAGGCCAAGGATGGGCATGGCTGGCCGACGGTGGCCGTGGGTGGCCAAGGAGCAAATAGCGGCGGCCAGAGAAGGAAAACAGGAGCCGACAATGGAGAACCTTGCCTGAGAAAAGAAAAAGAGATGGAAAAATGGTCAAACGGTGATGGATTCATGAAAAGGAATATACCATGGTGTAGAGAACGAAGAGATCTACCGCTGGGTGGTGGTGGTTGTCACTGGGCCATGATGGTTTGCCCGAAAAAGCTTGCTGGAAGTTCACCGGAAACCTAGCCTCTTCCAAAATTCGGCGTCCTATCTAGGAGGCTACGAGTGGCGGCTGCGGAAATGGCTTGTACTTTTGGAACCCTTGCGTTGAGAGGAACACCAACATATAATAGTCCTAGGGTTTGGAAAAGTTTCAGAATTTCTTGATTTTAGGATTTATTTCATGTTTAAAAATAATTCTAGGAAATTCCTGAAATCATATTTAAGCCACGAAAAATCATAGAAATTAGAGAAAATTTTGAAAAAATTTATGGAGGTAGATATGAACATGATTGATCAAAATATGGAGTTTGGAGCTCATAAAAAGGTTGTTGCAAAGATCAAGGAAAAATATTAAGCTCAAGGAAAAAGGAATTTAATTCCAGAAAAGGTCAGAAAAATTCCCGGAGAGAAAGAAACGTCGCTCTATCATATTTCAAAACCATTTGCACTCATAAACACCAAATGCAACCGGCATGAATGCAACACCCTTCACATTATTATAAAAGTTATTTAAAAATCAACATTTTTCACATTATAAATTGCAAAAACCCTAATTAAATCTTGGAAACTTTAGAAAATGATAAAAGCATTAATTTTATTCAGTGAAAACTATTCATGACCCAAAATGGAATTTTTGGGGTGTGACAGCTTAGGATCGGCAACAAGGTGGTTGACCCATTTGGACTTAACTACAATGTCATTAACGTAGGCCTCAATGGTCTGCCCGATGAGGTCCCTGAAACATTCGAGCATACATCGCTGGTATGTAGCCCCAACGTTCTTCAGACCAAACGGCATTGAGACGTAGCAGAATGATCCAAAGGGGTGATGAAAGATGTTACCAGCTGGTCAGACTCTTTCATCATGATTTGATGGTACCCGGAGTATGCATCAAGAAAGCAGAGGGTTTCGCACCCCGAGGTAGAGTCAACTATTTAGCCTATGCACGACAAAGGAAACAGATCCTTTAGGCACGCTTTGTTGAGACCCGTATAGTCAACACACATCCTCCATTTCCCACTCTTCTTTTGTACAAGAATGGGATTAGCTAACCACTCTGGGTGGTATACTTCTTTGATGAATCCAGCCGCTGAAAGTTTTGCTATCTCCTTGCCAATGGCCCTGTGTTTCTCCTCATCGAAGCGACACAGGCGTTGTTTCACCAGCTTGGAGCCTAGGCGGATCTTCAAGGTGTGCTCGGTGACTTCCCTTAGAATGCCTAGTATGTCCGAGGGTTTCCATGCGAAGATGTCTCTATTAGCGTAGAGGAAGCCAACGAGCGCACCTTTCTATTCGGAGAAAAGCGTGGTACCAATGTGCACCATTTTGCCCTTGGTGCTGTCAGGATCTACGAGGACTTCTTTAGATCCCTCTGCAGACTTGAATGACCTGATTGACTTCTTAGCGTTGGGCGCTTGTTCAGTGACCTCCTCCTTGAGGGTAGCAAGCTCCCCGGAGGTGACAATTACTGTGGCGTGACCGCAGCACTTGACCTTGCACTCATAGGCACGCTCGAAGGAGGTCTCGATGGTGATGACCCCATGGGGGCCCGGTATTTTTAGCTTGAGGTATGTATAGTTAGGGACGGCCATGAACTTCGCGTAGCATAGACATCCCAGGATGGCATGGAAGCTTTTAGGGAACCCAACCACCTCGAAGGTGAGGGTTTCTGTCCTATAATTGAACTGATCCCCAAAGGTAACGGGTAGATCGATCTACCCAAGTGGCATGGCCTACTTTCTAGGCACAATGCCATGGAAAGGTGCTCGGGTTAGGCAGAGGCGTGTTAGGTCGATGCCCATCTCGTCGAGCGTCTTGGCGTACATGATGTTGAGGTTGCTGCCTCCGTCCATTAGTACTTTGGTGAGCTGCTTTGGGCAGACGATTGGGTCGACCATGAGCGGATATCTCCCTGGATGTAGGATGCTTTCTAGATGGTTGGTTCGATCGATGGTTATGGTAGACTCTGACCACCGAAGGAAGGGAGGTGTGGTCGGTTTGGCCGTATAGACCTCGTGGCGCATGACCTTCTAATGATGTTTGGAGTCGTAGGTCGCTGATCCTCTAAAGATCATAAGGTAGCCTTTTAGCATTAGAAAGCCATCGTCCTTCTCCTTGGCATCGTCTGCAGTGGGGGTAGGGTCCTTTCCGTGCTCCCCTTTGTTGGAGCCTCTGGACAAGAACCACCATATGAGGCTATAGTCCTTGAACAGATGCTTAAATGGGAAGGCATGGTTCGGGCATGGCCCCTCGAGTAATTTTTTGAAGTGGTTTAGAGTACCCTCCGTGGGCTTCTGACCACCCTTGCGGTCCACAGTAGCCATGAGTGTGTCCTCACGCTATTGCTTCTTATTCTTCCTTTTGGCAGAATGATTGGAGGCGCCTTCTCTGGCACCCTTGTCCCGCCTTGCCTTGCCATTGAGACGATCGAAGATTGCTCCAACCACCTCTTCTCCTAAGGCATGGCTGGTGGTGATGTCAGGAGTTCCTTGGTGGTTCATGGGCCCTTGCATCCTAGCTTGTGAACCAAAGACTCATAGGTAGTCCTAGATAGGAAGGCTCCTATAATGTCGGTGTCGGTGACGTTAGTGAGCTCATTGCACTGCCAGAAGAAGCACTGGATGTACCCATGGAGGGTCTCACCAGTCTTCTATTGGTAGTTTTTGAGGTCCCATGGATTCCTAGGGCGCTTGTATGTGCCCTAGAAGTTCCCCACAAAGATCTCCTTTAGATCCACCCAACTCTAGATTGCATTGGACGGCATGTGCTCCAACCACGCTCATGCCGAATCGGCCTAGAATAGTGAAGGTTGCAGATAATGAAGTCATCATTATCTGCACCACCAGCTTGGTAAGCAAGCCGGTAGTCTTCAAGCCATAATCCGAGGTTTGTTTCCCTAGAGTATTTTGGAATATTGGTCGGTGGTTGGCACCTTGGCGGGAAAGCAGCATTGAGGATGTGACGGCCGAAGGCCTGAGGGCCCGACTGGCTGGGGCTCGAGCTTCGATCCTCATCACTGTCATAGCGTCCGCCATGACGAGGATGATAGCCATAGTGGGCTCCTTCTCTTAGGTCACCATAGGTATGTCTATGGGCCTCAAGAGTGCTACGTGCATCGTGGTTATGGCCGAGATGGTGATCCACCAGGACAGCAGCACATTGACTGCCGCCCTGTGGTGCCTGGTGGACTGATGCGTCCCTACCTAGATGCCTAGAGGGTGTGCCCTAGCTAGTGTCGAGCTCGCATCATTGAGAGAACAAGCTCTCTGCCTGCTACGCCGCCGCATGCTCGAGCAGCGTGCGAATCTCACGGTGGGCCTGATGATCCTCGGGCATCGTGGCCTCTAGAAGGCCACGGAGCAAGGTCATCATGGCAGCGATGTTCTGGCTCACTTAGACAAAGTGAGGAAGGGCTTCATCATCGGTGATGATCCTTCGGTTCATATCACGGGCCATGGCACGTGCGCACCCACCGTCTCTGCGACGCTCGATCTCCTGATCAAGCTCTACGTATTCCTGCACAAGCTAGAGTCGTGCATCCTCGATCTCCCATTGTTGGGCTTTTAGCTGCTCCAGCCCCATGCGAGGTGGGGCCACTATCTCCCCTTCGGTTTCATCATTGAGGTTGCCCACCAGGGTAGCCTCCTCTATGGGGACGCTTTCAACGTGTCCCTCGGGGGTACCCGTCATAAAGCATTCTCGAGAGGGGTAATGGCTCCTCCTACTGGAGTTAGAGCCAGAGGATGACCTCGGCTCCTCTGTGAGGAGGTTGTAGAGGGATTCAGTGACGTGTTTGATCACCCCCATGAACCCATCATTCGTGGGTGGTAGGACCATGCATTGTGCCACAAGGTGGCTAACGATCGCCGTAGCGTTGCGGAAACCGAACTAAAGCGCTATCAGGGCACTTCGTATGTGGCGTCCTGGGGAGAGAGGTTCTCCCCTGGTGAGCCATGCCATGTCATTGGTGTTAGGAAGGGTGAGGCAGTGCTGATCCTCCCTAGACTGCTAGGGTCCTAGGGAGTCACTGAGCTAGCGCTCAAGCCTCTCATGGTTGAGGCCAATGGAGGGGAGAGATTGGATGGCGACGTGAGCCAATGCCAACTCTCCTCCCACCGTGATGATGAAGTCTAGGTCACTAAAGCACACGTGTGCGCCTGGGACTGTGGCAGAACCTCCTAAGTTATAGGGCCCACATGCACCTGTCACTATCCGACGACCTTTGACATTTATGCATATGTTTCCATTAACTTAAAAAGACTGTCGGGTGTCCCCGGGGAACCCCGAATCATCCATGATTTCCGAGCAGGATCACGTTATAGAGTCATTGCAGTATTACAACATTTATTCAAATATCAAAACCAGAGTAAAAACAGCGGAAGTCTTACGATAACATAGTTTACAAACCAGTTATTTCAAACCTTACAAACTAAGTTCTTTAATTATTACAAACCATAGTAGTAGTGGAGTGGCATAATTAATATATACATAACACCCAAAATAAACATCCTGCCCAAGGATCACACATTACTTCCTATCGTCAGAACGAACGATAGTCATGCAGCACGATCCAAAACAGATCTGCTCATGAGGCTCACCTGCAACAAGGGGTCAACAAACCCTAAGTACAAAAGTACTCAACAAGACTTATCCGAAATATTAACTGATAAACTCAGGAATGCAGGCTTAGGGATTCAAGGTATAGCTTTAACAATGATCAAAGTTCTTTTGCGTAAAAGCTCTTTTAACAACATTCTTTATATAGAAAACTTCTCAAGAATTATATACAAAGCTGACACGATCCGCACTGAGATCATGAAACTTCATATCCAACACCTTCACAAGCCTTATTCAAGTTCCGGTTATTAATTCTACGATGATGAACAGTGAGTTGAGTCTCCATAATCGAGGAGCAACGACGATTCGAACCGATTAAGCCCAGCTGGGGATTCCAGACCACACGACATATGCAGGTCCCTGACCTCCATATACCAACCTACCCTCGGATCCTCTAAAACAAGAATGGGTCCGCGCCACCCGAGAACACAGTACTCCACCATTCCAGCCCATGGCCACGTGGGTACACGCTATTCCCACCATCTCTCCACTCCCAGTGCGCGAGTAGCCATTCACGTAATAGAATTGCCAAGTTCAAGCTTACCGGAGTATGTGGTTAGTACTACAAATTCTCACCTCATACAATTCAACAACGGACATGCCTTAATTGACACAGGCGGAAAGAACCCGCTCACAAGACCTCCATGTCTTGTGGCTCACACACACCGAGTCCGCCCGGTCTAGATTTATTACTCCACATTCCCATATCACATGCTAACATAATTAACCAATGTTCCATTTAAAACTAGTAGGTGGCAGGTAGTCACCCGACTTTCATCGTTCTACGCATAGCTAAGCAAAACTAGGCATATATGAGTTTAAAACAGGTAATATGGTAAATATGGAATAACAAGGGTGGTAATGCACCAATTAGGCTTTTACTTAACTCTTAATCACTTAATGCAGTAACAGAAAGCAAAAGCGAAATTAATTTGTAAAACACAAGGTAGGGTTGTATGCATCCGGGGCTTGCCTTCGTTGACGGAAAAGTCCGAATCCTGCGACGTTTCACAAGTATTCGATCCGACCTCAACAGACGGATAAACTTCTTCCATGACTTGATTAACTACCATGTGTTCACCTTCGTTCACTACACGTAATAGCAATGCCATGTTTAACATGATGCGGAATACGAAATATGATGCTCGATGATGGATGCAAAGTTAATAATTTGAATACAACTTTCCTTCGCGGTACAGTTGCAAGTCAAACAAACTAAATCTTTTTCGTAACACATACATCAACTGCCAAGGATCATTAACAACAAACGACCCAAGGTCATCACTCAATCCAAAAGTCCAAACAAAAACCTAAATCATTAAAGGTTACTATTTGCTTTTATGAATTAATTATTTAATTCAAAATTATGAAATAAATCAACTTATTCTATTTGAGCTCAAAATTTTAGTACATGTTCATTACATGTTAACTAAGTGGCAAAACAAATTACATAATTTTTGGATAAATAAATAAGCCTAGAAAAATCATGGAAATCCATTTATGAATAAATTGAGCAATTTTTATCACATTTAAAAATTACTGAAAAACATTATTTCATATTTTTCTTAAATACTATACCTCACAGAGAAGTCACTCAAAAATTTTCATAATTTTTGGAGCTCTAAATAAATCTACACAAAAATAACAAAAACAGACACTATTCATTCAAATCTGAAAATAGAAAAATTCATTTTGAACGTTGAGTCACTGACATGGTGACCCCACCTGTCATCTTCTACCTCCCGCGTGTTGACTACGACAGCGATGGCTCTGACCGGAGATAACTCACCGACGGTGAGTCCAATGGCGATGGCCAAGGTACCAAAACGTTCACCAAGACTAGGCGCATCTATTAACATCCCTACTTGATCCGATAACGGTCCTATGCTAGCTCAACGTCGGCCATGGCGGATGCGGTGGCATGGCAGTGCTACGCCGGCGAAACGAAGCTGAAAACGAGGAAATAGAGGGCATGGGAAGGTCCAGTAGCTCACCACGAACACGTTCAAGCAAGAATTAAGGCCGGAGAAGCAACGGTGAAGCAGGGCGGCGTTCACAGCGATCACGGCGGTGCGAGCAATGGCGACGGCGGTGTTCCAGTGGCTGTGGTGGACAAAACGAGTAATCAACAAGATATTAAGCACCACGGCATCACGGAGAAGCTGAAACAATGCTTCCCGAGATCAGAAGCTCACCATAGAGTACTGGCCACGACGGCGCTCGCTTGACGGGGACTCTACCGGTCGCGAGGAAGAAGAGCATGGTCAGTGAGTTCCCGGCGAAATCAACCGACCACAGTTGGCTAGGTGGATGCGCAAGAGAAAGATGGAACTGGAACGGCCTTTACCAAGACGACCGCGGCGCTAGGGAGACGGTGCGGGCTTGCCGGAGCTATGGCAGTGGCATCGGGAAAACAGAGCAAGAGAACGGGGCCAACGGCGACGGCCTAGGCTAAATAGAGCAGCTCAGAAGTGCAAGGAAGCTGCGCTGTGGCCTTCACCGCGCCAGTGCGACGCCAAAGACGGCCACGACCGTGCCTGGAAGCAAACCGAAGGTCGCTGCCGGTGTAGCTTTGAGCGGTGAACACTGTTCATCGAAATTACAAGTTTGCCATTCGCCAAAATTCACAAATTACTCCCAAATTTTCTAAACAACTTGAAAAACTCCAAAAACAAACTTTGTATAACTTGCCAAGCTCTACACTTTTGCTTTTGGGCCCAACCCCAAAATATGCTTAGATTTTGAAATGGATTTTCAGGGTAGGGTTTAAATGTTGAAAAGCGGTGTTTTCTGGAAATATTCCAAATCCAAACAAACATTGAACTTAAGTCAAACAATACACTGCAACACATACCACATAAATATAAACTTGTATTAGTGTATGCATCTCAAAGTTTTCACCAAATGCCAAATGCTTTGCAATGCATATGATGACATGTCAGATTTTAATATTTAAACACCCGAGGTGTTACAATCCTTCCCCCTAAAAGAAATCTCGCCCCGAGATTCAAAGCCATAGGGTAAGTAATGGAAAAGGAAATGTGTCGCGAGAACACATACAAACTCTGTCCATAAAACAACCGATGTTACTTTACAAAACACAATTTGTAGCAACCGAGCTCAACTAACACTACTCTATTCTATATTGATGCTAGAAACTTTGGAAACTTTTCTAACAAATAATCTTCTGATTCCCAAGTAGCTTCCTCTTCTGAATGTTGATTCCATTGTATTTTATAGAACTTGATTGTTCGTCTTCGAGTAACATGATCTTTCTGATCTAACACTCGGATAGGATATTCGGAATAAGTTAAATCCGGTTCTAGTTCCACTCCTTCAACTTCAATATTCTGTTCAGGCACTCGGAGACACTTCTTCAATTGAGAAACATGGAACACATCATGCACAGCTGCAAGATGTTCAGGTAATTGCAAGCGATATGCCACTTTTCCATACCTTTCCAAAATTTGATATGGTCCAATGTATCGGGGTGCCAACTTTCCTTTAACACCAAAACGGTTAACTCCCTTTATTGGTGATACTTTCAGATATACAAAATCTCCTTTGTTGAATACCAATGGTCTCCGTCATCTATCCGCATAACTCTTTTGGTGGGACTGAGCTATCTTCAAATTTCTCTGTATTTGCCTAACCTTGTCTTCTGTTTCTTTCACAAGGTCAACTCCAAAGAATCTTCTTTCTCCAGGCTCAGACCAACTCAATGATGTCCTACATCTACGACCATAGAGTGCTTCAAATGGAGCCATTCTAATACTTTCCTGATAACTATTGTTGTATGAGAACTCAGCTAAAGGTAAGCATTCATCCCACTTATTGGAATAGTTAAGGACACAACACCTTAACATATCTTCAAGTACTTGATTGACTCTTTCCGTCTGTCCATCAGTCTGTGGATGATAAGCTGTACTATACAGAAGTTTAGTACCCGATGAAGAATGCAATTGTTTCCAAAAGTTGGAGACAAACTGTGTACCTCTATCTGACACAATAGTCTTGGGTATTCCATGCAAACTCATGATTCTTGCTAAGTACATCTTGGCATATTGGATCGTAGGATATATTGTCTTAACTGGAAGAAAATGTGCTGACTTAGTGAGTCGATCTACAATAACCCATACTGAGTCAAATCCTTTTGATGTTTTGGGTAGACCAACAATAAAATCCATACTTATGTCCTCCCACTTCCAAGATGGAATAGGCAATGGTTGTAATTCACCAGCAGACCTCAAATGTATAGCTTTCACCTTTTGACAAGTATCACACTTCGCTATATATCTAGCAATTTCTATTTTCATTTTAGTCCACCAGAATTTTTGCTTCAAATCATGGTACATCTTGTTGCTTCCTGGATGGATAGATAACCTAGTAGCATGTGCCTCATCTAGAATTGACTGCCACAACTCAAGAACTTTTGGTACCACCAGGCGATCCTTGAACCACAACACATCTTCATTGTCAATGCTAAAGCATTCCGCTTTTCCATTCTTGACTCTTTCCTTAATATGGGCTATACCCTTGTTTTCCTTCTGAGCAACAATAACTTGATCTCGAATAGTGGCTTCAACAATTATGTTGGTCAAACTTCCTTGTTGAATTACTTCTACATTCAACTTTTCCATTTCTTGACATAAATTCAAACCCATTGTTCTCACTGTCAGACAATTACAATAACTTTTGCGACTGAGGGCATCTGCAACTACATTTGCTTTACCAGGGTGATAATGTACTTCCAAATCATAATCCTTAATCAGTTCTAACCATCTTCTTTGTCGCATGTTCAACTCTGATTGAGTAAAGATATACTTTAGGCTTTTGTGGTCTGTATACATATGACACGTATTACCAAGTAGGTAATGCCGCCAAATCTTCAAAGCATGAACCACAGCTGCTAACTCCAAGTCATGAGTCGGATAATGTTCTTCATGTTGCTTAAGTTGCCTAGACGCATAGGCAATGACTCGGCCTTCTTGCATCAACACACATCCAATACCAATACCTGAAGCATCACAATAAACATCAAACGGCTTCTCGATGTCAGGTTGGGCTAATACTGGTGCAGTGGTTAACAGTCTCTTCAAAGTCTGGAAAGCCTCCTCACAATCTAATGACCAGACAAACTTAACTTGGTTCTTCAACAATTCAGTTATGGACTTTGATATTTTTGAGAAATCTGGAATAAACCGGCGGTAATATCCCGCCAAACCCAGAAAACTCCGAACTTGATGAACTGTGGTTGGCGGTTTCCAATCAAGCACATCCTTCACTTTGCTTGGATCAACTGCAACTCCTTCGGCTGATAAGACATGTCCAAGAAATTGCACTTCTTTAAGCCAAAAATCACACTTGCTGAACTTGGCATATAGTTGATGTTCTCTCAAACGGGTCAGAACAATTCTGAGATGTTCCGCATGTTCTTATTTATTCTTGGAATATACTAAAATGTCATCAATAAACACTACTACAAACTTGTCTAGTTCAGGCATGAATACTGAGTTCATTAGATACATGAAATGAGCTGGAGCATTTGTCAAACCAAAAGACATTACCAAGTATTCATATAATCCATATCTTGTGGTAAACGCCGTTTTGGGAATATCTTCAGGCTTTATCTTGATTTGGTGATATCCTGATCTCAAGTCTATCTTGGAGAAAACTTTGGCTCTGGCCAATTGATCAAAAAGCAGATCTATCCGAGGTAATGGATATTTATTCTTGATGGTCACTTCATTCAACGGACGATAGTCAACACATAACCTCAGGGTCTCATCTTTCTTTTTCACAAAAATTGCCGGACATCCCCAAGGTGAGGAACTAGGTTGGATAAACCCTTTCTCAACCAATTCTTGTAACTGAGTCTTCAACTCGGCCAATTCCTTAGGTGGCATCCTATAAGCTCTCTGAGAAATTGGAGCTATTCTAGGTTGTAACTCTATATTAAACTGTACATCCCTATCAGGTGGTAGACCGGGTAAATCTTCAGGAAACACATCCAGAAATTCACACACCACCAGAATATCTCTAATCTCTTTGATAGTAGTTGCACAAATCTTGCCCACTGATCTTCTTAGGGTTGGAAGTTGGATAAGAAGTTGAGAATTACTATCAGGCACATTCACTCGTAAGGTCCTATTCAAAGCATCTATAACAGCCTTATGCTGATACATCCAATTCATTCCCAAAATTACATCTATATCCTAATCCTTAAGGATAATCATGGTAGTGGGAAAAATATGCCCACCCAGTTTTACGGGTACCTGGTATACCATTTCCTTAGTACACAGACGTCCCCCGGGCGACTGTATAAAGAAACTTTCCTTTGTTGCCCCAATTGCAATTTCATGCTTCATGACAAATGTTCTATTGATGAATGAATGCGATGCGCCAGAATCAAAAAGTATAACTACAGGGTGATTGGCAACAGGAAACATACCCATCATCACTAGCTCCCCTTCTGGAATTTCTCCAGCTTGAATATAGAACACCCGTCCTGTCTTCCTCTCATCTTTGCCCTTCTGAGCATTCTGATTGGGGTTCTTGTTTGGTGCCTGACCCTGTTGTTAATTAGCAGGGGCCTTCTGATAATTTTGATTAGCCTGCCTAGGATATGGACATTCCCTAGAGAAATGACCAGTCCTTCCACAATTGTAGCACGGATAGTTGTGACCCTGGGATATTGGAGCATTGCCACCAGGAGCATTGGTTGACTGTGAACTCGGATAGGTTATAGCAGGACGGACATTTGACTATTTCCCAGCTTGGAACTGTGGCGGATGATAAGGAGGACGATTATGATGTACTGGATGATAAATCACCCTCTGCCTCTTCTGATTTCCACAAAAAGATCCAGATGGCACACTCTTTTTCTTTTTGAGCTCCTTATGCTGCCGATACTTTGATTCTGAAGCAATTGCAATATTTACTGCCTCATGGTAAGTAACATTGGTGCAAGTGGTCATCATAGTCTGCAACTTGGTATTCAGGCCTCTCATAAACCACCTCTTCTTCTTGGCATCAGTATTGACATGTTCGGATGCATATTGGGACAGATGATTAAATCTTCCCACATACTGCATCACAGTTTGATCTCCTTGTTTCAAAGCAAGGAATTCATCTAGCTTCATAGCCATCACTCCTTCAGGGATATAATGGGCTCTGAAGGCAGTACGGAACTCAGCCCAAGTTATTGGAATACCAGCAGGTTGCATAGCCACTAAGTTTGCCCACCAAGCACTTGCTGCTCCTCTAAGTTGTTGGGCGGCAAACGTAGGTTTCTGATACTCTGTGCATGGGATAAGGTCAAATTTCTGCTCCATGGTTCGAAGCCAGTCATCAGCCTCCAATAGTTCATCTGCCTTGGTGAACACTGGGGATCTTGTGTCTGTGAAATCAACATATGTAGCCTCTTGTCGGTTATGGTGGCGTCCACGGTTTCCGTACATCTGATTCTGATTACTCTGGGCCATCTCATGAAGCAAACAAGAATTTTCAGCCGTCACATTGACAAGTGCAGTTATAGCATCAGCTAAATTGGTTGGAACTGGTGGCGGATCTGGAATACCATCCTCATCTTGTGAAGTTCCAGGAATATACGAACCCCGCGTACGACGCATCTGCTCATAACAAACCAAACTTTATTCACATGTCTTTATTGAATTGTACCAAGCTTACTCTAGACACATTACAAGGAGTTTACTAATGTACAAACAAACCCACGAGTATGAGAACAAAACTACTTAACTTAACTAGAGCTACTATTATACAACTCTGCTCTTTTCCTCAATTTCTTCAAACTTCAGGCTCGGTATCCATTCCGGAATTATTACCGCCTTCATCATCGCTTTCATCGATCATTACTAATTCTTCAGGATCTTCTTCTTCTTCCTCTCCCGATTCATCATCATCGGCAAGAATGACACCGGGGTCCATGGCATCAGCTTGAGGCTCATGATTCGGATTCAGTAGATTGCTAAGCCTATGAACTTCCTCATGTAGATATGTATTATGTTCTTCTAAATCTTCTACATAGAATTCTAGCTCATGAGTTCTAGCTCTAGCTACATTTTCCCTGTGCCAAGCTTCATTTCTTCCCTGCACCGTACGAACTAACATACTTTCGCAGTTCCTATGTGCGGTGGTGAGCTGCCTCAATTGACCCTGTAATTCACCTATTTGTATAACATCCAAAGCCCTATCTCTAGTAGATTGTGCTAACTCTGCGGAAATCCTCTGTATCTCTGCCTGGGGATCAGGCCTAGAACTGCTACTGCTAGCACCATCATTTCTAGGGGCAAGTTGGTGACGAGGAACTCCTTTGGGTCTGGTTGACTTATGGGGCATCATCTTGGTACGAGCCATACTGTAGGTAGCCAATTTAATCCAAGTAAGACCATTGATCAAAATCCAGAAATTAGCTAAGATGGTTTACATTCCTCAAACCAGACTCACTACTTAACTCCAGACTAAGAGGTGAAGGAAGTAACAAGTGAATTATTCCTAATGCATGAATCGTTCTTACGAACAAAAACATCAAAAATTTATAATGCACATAAACAACATTTATTTTTATATAGGGCATAGTATAATTACTACTCCACCACACAAAAACCTTTTTAATCAAATAGGGAATGGTGAGAAAGAAATAAGATAAGTCAGAAGCAATTTGGACCAAATTAACAAGTTAAATTTAGTCATCCAAATCATTTTGAAGTTTTTGTAAAACAATACAACAAAACCTTGTAACGATTTCTCTGATACCATTCTGTGGCAGAACCTCCTAAGTTATAGGGCCCACATGCACCTGTCACTATCCGACGACCTTTGACATTTATGCATATGTTTCCATTAACTTAAAAAGACTGTCGGGTGTCCCTGGGGAACCCCGAATCATCCACGATTTCCGAGCAGGATCATGTTACAGAGTCATTGCAGTATTACAATATTTATTCAAATATCAAAACCAGAGTAAAAACAGCGGAAGTCTTACGATAACATACTATACAAACCAGTTATTTCAAACCTTACAAACGAAGTTCTTTAATTATTACAAACCATAGTAGTAGTGGAGTGGCATAATTAATATATACATAACACCCAAAATAAACATCCTGCCCAAGGATCACACATTACTTCTCATCGTCAGAACGAACGATAGTCATGCAGCACGATCCAAAACAGATCTGCTCATGAGGCTCACCTGCAACAAGGGGTCAACGAACCCTGAGTACAAAAGTACTCAACAAGACTTATCCGAAATATTAACTGATAAACTCAGGAATGCAGGCTCAGGGATTCAAGGTATAGCTTTAACAATGATCAAAGTTCTTTTGCGTAAAAGCTCTTTTAACAACATTCTTTATATAGAAAACTTCTCAAGAATTATATACAAAGCTGACATGATCCGCACTGAGATCATGAAACTTCATATCCAACACCTTCACAAGCCTTATTCAAGTTCCGGTTATTAATTCTACGATGATGAATAGTGAGTTGAGTCTCCATAACTGAGGAGCAACGACGATTCGAACCGATTAAGCCCAGCTGGGGATTCCAGACCACATGACATATGCAGGTCCCTGACCTCCATATACCAACCTACCCTCGGATCCTCTAAAACAAGAACGGGTCCGCGCCACCCGAGAACACAGTACTCCACCATTCCAGCCCATGGCCACGTGGGTACACGCTATTCCCGCCATCTCTCCACTCCCAGTGCGTGAGTAGCCATTCACGTAATAGAATTGCCAAGTTCAGGCTTACCGGAGTATGTGGTTAGTACTACAAATTCTCACCTCATACAATTCAACAACGGACGTGCCTTAATCGACACAGGCGGAAAGAACCCGCTCACAAGACCTCCATGTCTTGTGGCTCACACACACCGAGTCCGCCCGGTCTAGATTTATTACTCCACATTCCCATATCACATGCTAACATAATTAACCAATGTTCCATTTAAAACTAGCAGGTGGCAGGTAGTCACCCGACTTTCATCGTTCTACACATAGCTAAGCAAAACTAGGCATATACGAGTTTAAAACAGGTAATATGGTAAATATGGAATAACAAGGGTGGTAATGCACCAATTAGGCTTTTACTTAACTCTTAATCACTTAATGCAGTAATGGAAAGCAAAAGCGAAATTAATTTGTAAAACACAAGGTAGGGTTGTATGCATCCGGGGCTTGCCTTCGTTGACGGAAAAGTCCGATTCCTGCGACGTTTCACAAGTATTCGATCTGACCTCAACAGACGGATAAACTTCTTCCACGACTTGATTAACTACCACGTGTTCACCTTCGTTCACTACACGTAATAGCAATGCCATGTTTAACATGATGCGGAATACGAAATATGATGCTCGATGATGGATGCAAAGTTAATAATTTGAATACAACTTTCCTTCGCGGTACAGTTGCAAGTCAAACAAACTAAATCTTTTTCGTAACACATACATCAACTGCCAAGGATCATTAACAACAAACGACCCGAGGTCATCACTCAATCCAAAAGTCCAAACAAAAACCTAAATCATTAAAGGTTACTATTTGCTTTTATGAATTAATTATTTAATTCAAAATTATGAAATAAATCAACTTATTCTATTTGAGCTCAAAATTTTAGTACATGTTCATTACATGTTAACTAAGTGGCAAAACAAATTTCATAATTTTTGGATAAATAAATAAGCCTAGAAAAATCATGGAAATCCATTTATGAATAAATTGAGCAATTTTTATCACATTTAAAAATTACTGAAAAACATTATTTCATATTTTTCTTAAATACTATACCTCACAGAGAAGTCACTCAAAAATTTTCATAATTTTTGGAGCTCTAAATAAATCTACACAAAAATAACAAAAATAGACACTATTCATTCAAATATGAAAATAGAAAAATTCATTTTGAACATTGAGTCACTGACATGGTGACCCCACCTGTCATCTTCTACCTCCCGCGTGTTGACTACGACAGCGATGGCTCTGACCGGAGATAACTCGCCGATGGTGAGTCCAATGGCGATGGCCAAGGTACCAAAACGTTCACCAAGACTAGGCGCATCTATTGACATCCCTACTTGATCCGATAACGGTCCTATGCTAGCTAAACGTCGACCATGGCGGATGCGGTGGCACGGCAGTGCTACGCCAGCGAAACGAAGCCGAAAACAGGGAAACAGAGGGCATGGGAAGGTCCAGTAGCTCACCACGAACATGTTCAAGCAAGAATTAAGGCCGGAGAAGCAACGGTGAAGCGGGGCGGCGTTCACAGCGATCACGGCGGTGCGAGCAATGGCGACGGCGGTGTTCCAGTGGCTGTGGTGGACAAAACGAGCAATCAATAAGATATTAAGCACCACGGCATCACGGAGAAGCTGAAACAATGCTTCCCGAGATCAGAAGCTCACCGTAGAGTACTGGCCACGACGGCGCTCGCTCGACGGGGACTCTGCCGGCCGCGAGGAAGAAGAGCGTGGTCAGTGAGTTCTCGGCGAAATCAACCGACCACAGTTGGCTGGGTGGATGCGCAAGAGAAAGATGGAACTAGAATGGCCTTTACCAAGACGACCGCAGTGCTAGGGAGACGGTGCGGGCTCGCCGGAGCTATGGCGGTGGCGTCGGGAAAACAGAGCAAGAGAACGGGGCCAACGGCGACGGCCTGGGCTAAATAGAGCAGCTCAGAAGCGCAAGGAAGCTGCGCTATGGCCTTCACCGCACCAGCACGACACCAAAGACGGCCACGACCGTGCCTGGAAGCAAACCGAAGGTCGCCGCCGGTGTAGCTTTGAGCGGTGAACACTGTTCATCGAAATTACAAGTTTGCCATTCGCCAAAATTCACAAATTACTCCCAAATTTTCATAACAACTCAAAAATCTCCAAAAATAAAAGTTGTTCAAAATCAAAAGTTCTACAACTTTGCTTTTATAACCATCTCCTAATTCGGTCTAGATTTTGAAATGAACTTTTGAATTTGAATTGGGAAATTTACCGAATTACGCCTTTTTGATTTACTCAAAAATTTTCTAAACAACTTGAAAAACTCCAAAAACAAACTTTGTATAACTTTTCAAGCTCTATACTTTTGCTTTTGGGCCCAACCCCAAAATATGCTTAGATTTTGAAATGGATTTTCAAGGTAGGGTTTAAATGTTGAAAAGCGGGGTTTTCTGGAAATATTCCAAATCCAAACAAACATTGAACTTAAGTCAAACAATACACTGCAACACATACCACATAAATATAAACTTGTATTAGTGTATGCATCTCAAAGTTTTCACCAAATGCCAAATGCTTTGCAATGCATATGATGACATGTCAGATTTTAATATTTAAACACCCGAGGTGTTACAGGGACCTAGCTAATTCTGTGGCTAGTCATCCTTGGCCTGATGTTTAATGTCAGAACACACAAAGGTCTCCTACCTAGCATGTCAACTATCGGTGTTTCAAGTAAACACCAACTAGTAAATTTATATTTGTTGCGCGTTAGGCCCGGATGGTGTGCTAAAAGACATGAGATTTATACTAGTTTAGGCAGAATGTCCCTACATCTGGTCAGCTATTGTTGCTCATGTTATTAACACTAAAAGGTTCATAGTAGGGGGTACAAATAGTCGAGAGAGGGATAGGTCCCAAGTCTCTGATGGAAAGGCTGAACGAGTACTGAGAGCTTGGTTGCTGCTCAACTATGTGTAATGTGGTGCATGGTGTGTCGAATTGATCCATCCCCTTAGTGGGGTGCCCTGCCTTCCCTTTTGTATATCAAGGTGGAGAAGGGGTTACAGATGGGAGAAAGAAGAAAAACCAGAGGCCAAGAAGGTCCTTCGAAGGTGCCGGGTCTTCCTTTTCCTTTGAGCTAGCCCCGTTGACATGGCAGATGGTGCTAGGGATTGCACATTCGCTAAACTCGAAAGGGCCATGCTTTGGCTTCATCTAGCAAGTGGTCATGTCCCATCCTACCTCGGCAAATAGCGTGATGCACCAGGGTGCTGAGCCATGACCCTACAGGGAGTAGACAGGGAAGTGACCATATGTTTGTTACTATAGATGATGTGAGTTCCCTCCTGGATCATAGCGGTTGTCATATGCTTATGTCAGGATCCACATCTGAGGGCTGGTGGCAGTGCCCACAACACTGTAAGACCAAAGTCGGTGCCTACAACACTATTTGGGCTCTGTCATGCCTGGAAGGGCTTAAAGCTCCCATCCCGTCATATCCTGATGATACCTTCCCACATGCCTGTAGGGTATGGTCCTTGGTACTACGGTTGACTTGAGTATCCTATCTTACCCTGTGCTTGTCATTATGAGGGAGTAGAGTGTAGATGTTGGGTGAGGCAGAGCCTATCCCTGGATGTCAGGTGAGGCAGAGCCGGCCCTAAGACATCGAGCAAGGTTGAGCCAGCCCTAAGATGTTGGGCGAGGCAGAGCCAGCCCTCGGACATTGAGTGAGGCAGAGCCAGTCCTTAGACATTGGGTGAGGCAGAGCCTACCCCCAGATGTTGGGTGAGGCAAAGTCAGCCCTCGGATGTCAGGCAAGGCAGAGCCTGCCCTCGGATGTCGAGCGAGGCGGAGCCAGCCCTTAGTCGTCGGGCGAGGTGGAGCCTACCCTAAAATGTTGAGCGTGGCAGAGCTAGCCCTCGGATGTCAGACAAGGCAGAGCTTGCCCTTAGACATTGGGTGAGGTGGAGCTAGTCCTCAGCCGTTGGATGAGGCGGAGCCTACCCTGAAACATCGAGCGAGGCAGAGCCAGCCCTCAGACATCGGGTGAGACAGAGCCTGCCCTCAAACGTCGGGTGAGGCGGAGCCAGTCCTAAGCCATTGGGCAAGGCGGATGTGGCAGAACCTCCTAAATTAAAGGACCCACATGCACTTATCACTGTCCAACGACCTTTTACAACTATGCATATGTTCCTAGTAACTTAAGAAGTATGTCGGGTGTCCTCAAGGAACCCTGAATCATCCATAATTTCTGAGCAGGATAACATTACAGAGTCATTGCAGTATTACAATATTTATTCAAATATATACATCAGAGTAAAATAGCAGAAGTCTTATGATAACATAGTTTACAAACCAGTTGTTTCAAACCTTACAAACTAAGTTCGATAAGTATTACAAACCATAGTAGTAGTGGAGTTTATAATTAACATAAACATAATACACAAAATAAGCATCCTGCCCAAGGATCACACACTCACTTATCGTCATCGACCTGAACAACAGTCATATAGCAAGGTCCAAAATAGACCTACTCATGAGGCTCACCTGCAACAAGGGTCAACGAACCCTAAGTACAAAAGTACTCAACAAGACTTAACCAAAATAAAAACTGAGAAGACTCAGGAATGCAGGTTCAGGGATTCAAGGTATGGCTTTAGCAATAATCAAGTTCTTTTGCGTAAAAGCTCTTTAACAAAATTTTAGTATTTCAACATTTAAACTTCATCAGAACCATATATGAATCCACCATGATCCGTAATGAGATCATGAACTTCATACCAAACTCCTTCTCAAATACATCCGGGGCTTGCCTTTGTTGACAGAAAAGTTAGGTTCCTGCGACGTTCCATAAGTATCAGGTCTGACCTCAACAGGCAGATTAACCTCCTCCACAACTTGATTAACTACCATGTGTTCACCTTTGTTCACTACATGTAGTAACAATGCCATGTTTAACATGATACGGAATACGAAACATGATGCTCGATGATGTATGCAAAATTAACAATTCGGATACAACTTTCCTTCGCGGTACAGTTCCAATTCAAGCTTAACTAAATCTTTTTCATAACACATACATCACTTGCCAAGGATCATTATCAACTAATGACCCAAGGTCATCACTCAATCCAAAATTCCAAACAAAACCTAAATCATTAAAGGTTACTATTTGCTTTTATGAATTAGTTATTTAATTCAAAATTATGAAATAAATCAACTTATTCCAATTTGAGCTCAAAATTTTAGTAAAGATTTATCACATGATAAGTAAGTGGCAAAACAAATTTCATAATTTTTAGATAATTAATTAAGCCTAGAAAAATCATGGAAATCCATTTATTAATTAATTGAGCAATTTTCATCACATTCAAAAAGTACTATAAATCAATATTTCATATTTTTCCTAAATAATATTCATCACAGAGAGGTCACACAAAAATTTTCATAATTTTTGGAGCTCTAAATAAATCTACACAAAAATAACAAAAATAGACACTATTCATTCAAATCTGAAAAACAGAAATTCATTTTGAACTACACAGTCGCTGACATATGGGACCCACTTGTCATCCCTAACCTCCAGCTTTGACTACGATGGTGACAACGCTGACCGACACAAACTCGCCGACGGTGAGTCCAACGGCGACGGCCAAGGTACCAAAACAATCACCATGACTAGGCGTATCGATTGAAGGCATTAACTTAAGCTATTACAACATGATTCAAGGCTGACGCCGGCCATGGCGGATGCAACAGCATGGCGGTGCTACACCAGCGAAACAAGGTTGGTAGAGATCAAACAAAAGGCATGGGAAGGTTTAGTAGCTCACCACGAACATGTTGGAGCAAAGAACGAGACCGGAGAAGCTACGATGACATGGGTCGACGTTGACAGCGGTCACGGCGGAGCAGACTTCGTCGATGGCGGTGTTCCAACGACTGCATTAGGCAAAACGTGCAAGCAACAGGTCATAGAGCATCATGGGAGCAAGACAGAGCTAACGGCATACCAAGCACGAGCAGAGACAGACCGTGGAGCTCTGGCCACGACAAAGCGCGCTCGACGGAGATGCTACTGACCGCGAGGAAGAAAGGCTGCTAACGGCGGTTCCCGGTGGACTCAGGCAACCATAGTTGGTGGGATGGGTTTGCAAGGAGGAGACAGAATAGGAACACTGCTTTACCAAGGCTGGTTTGTGCTGAGGAGGCGAGGTGAGCTCGACGGAGCTGAGGCGGCGGTGTCGGGAAACAGAGGAGAGAAATGAAGGTCGACGACGGCGTCTGATCTTTATAGCACGGCCAAAAGAGCGAGGAGACGACACACAGTGACCTTCACCGTGCCAGCGTGAAGCCAAGGGTGGCCACAGGCGTGTCTGGAAGACCGGAGAAACAACACCGGCGATGGGGTGGTGGTCGTGGTACTGTTCCTCCAAATTACAGAATTGCCATCTGTTTTAAAATTCAAATTACTCCCAAATTTGTATAACAACTCAAAATTCTCCAAAAATAAAAGTTGCTCAAAATCTAAAGTTCTACAACTTTGCTTTTATAACCATCCCCAAATTCAGTATACATTTTGAAATGAACTTTTGAATTCAAATAGGGGACATTTAACGAATTACGCCTTTTCAAATTACTTCAAATTTTTCATAACAACTTTGAAAACTCCAAAAACAAACTTTGTATAACTTGACAAGCTCTACACTTTTGCTTTTAGGCTCAACCCCAAAATATGGTTAGATTTTGAAATGAGTTTTTAGGGTAGGATTTAAATACTAAAAATCAGGGTTTTCTTGAAAATTCAAATTCAAACCAAATTCTGAACTTGATTCAAACAATACCATTCACACATACCACATAAATGTAAACTTGTTTTAATGTATGCATATCAAAGTTTTCACCAAATACCAAATGCTTTGCAATGCATATGATGACATGTCATGTTTTAATACTTAAACACCCGAGGTGTTACAATCCTTCTCCCTAAAAGAAATCTTGCCCCGAGATTCAAAGCCATAGGGTAAGTAATGGAAAAGGAAATGTGTTGCGAGAACACATAGAAAATCTGTCTATAAAACAGCTGAGGTTCCTTTACAAAACACACGTTGTAACAACCGAGCTCGACTAACATTACTCTATATTGACGCAAGAAACTCTGGAAATTTTTCTAGCAAGTAATCTTCGGATTCCCAAGTAGCTTCTTCTTCGGAATGTTGATTCCATTATATCTTGTAGAACTTGATTATCCTTCTTCATGTGACACAATCTTTCTGATCTAGAACTCTGATAGGATATTTAGAATAGGTCAAATACAGTTCAAGTTCCACTCCTTCAACCTCAACATTCTGCTCAGGCACTCGGAGACACTTCTTTAATTGAGAAACATGAAACACATCATGCACAGCTGAAAGATGTTTGGGTAGCTTCAAGCGATAAGCCACTTTTCCATACCTCTCTAAAATTTGAAATGGTCCAATATATCGAGGTGCCAACTGCCTTTAACACCAAAACAGGTAACCCCCTTCATCGGTGATACCTTCAGATATACAAAATCTCCCTTGTTAAACACCAATGGTCTACGCCATTTATCTGCATAACTCTTTTGCCGGGATTGAGCTATCTTCAAATTACTTTGTATTTGCTTAACCTTGTCTTCTGTTTCTTTCACAAGGTCAACTCCAAAGAATCTTCTCTCTCCAGGCTCAGACCAACTCAGTGATGTTCTGCATCTATGACCATAGAGTGCTTCAAATGGAGCCATTCTAATGCTCTCCTGATAACTATTATTGTATGAGAACTCAGCCAAAGGCAGACATTTGTCCCACTTCTTGGAATAGTTAAGGACACAACACCTTAACATATCTTCAAGTACTTGGTTGACTCTTTTAGTCTGACCATCGGTTTGTGGATGATAAGTTGTACTATATAGTAGTTTGGTACCTAACGAAGTATTCAAGTGTTTCCAAGAGCTGGAGACAAACTGTGTACCCTAATCTGACACTATGGTCTTTGGTACTCCATGTAGACTCATGATTCTTGCTAGATACATCTTGGCATACTGGATAGTAGGATATATACTCTTGACTGGAAAAAATTGTGCTAACTTGGTTAGTCGATCTATAATGACCCATATTGAGTCAAAACCTTTTGATGTCTTGGATAGACCAACAATAAAGTCCATACTAATATCCTCCCACTTCCAAGCTAGAATAGGTAATGGTTGTAACTCTCCAGCAAACCTCAAATGTATAGCTTTCACCTTTTGACAAGTATCACACTTGGCTATATACCGGGCAATTTCTGTCTTCATTTTGGTCCACCAAAACCTTTGTTTCAAGTCATGGTACATCTTATTACTTCTTGGATGAATAGATAATCTGGTAGTATGTGCCTCTTCAAGAATTGACTGACGCAACTCAGGAACTTTTGGCATCACTAAACGATTCTTGAACCATAACACACCTTCATCATCTATGCTGAAGCATTCCGCCTTTCCATTCCTGACTCTTTCCTTGATATGGGCTATACCCTTATTTTCTTTCTGAGCAGCAATGATCTGATCTCGAATAGTGGCTTCAACAGTTATATTGGTTAAACTTCCTTGTTGAATTACCTTTATACTCAACTTTTCCATCTCTTGGCATAAAGTCAAACCCATTGTTCTTAATGTTAGACAATTGCATTGACTCTTTCGACTAAGGGCATCTACAACTACATTTGCTTTACCAGGATGGTAATGTACTTCCATGTCATAATCTTTAATCAATTCTAACCATCTTCTCTGTCGCATGTTCAAATCTGATTGAGTAAAGATATACTTTAAACTCTTGTGGTCTATATAAATATGGCACATATTACCAAGCAGGTAATGTCGCCAAATCTTCAGAGCATGGACAACTGATGCTAACTCTAGATCATGAGTGGGATAGTGCTCTTCATGTTGCTTGAGTTGTCTGGATGCATAGGCAATGACTTGGCCTTCTTGCATTAACACACATCCAATACCAATACCTGAAGCATCACAATAAATGTCAAATGACTTTTCGATATCAGGTTGTGCCAATACTAGTGCAGTGGTTAACAACCTCTTCAAAGTCTAGAAAACCTCTTCACACTCAAATGACCAGACAAACTTGACTTGGTTCTTCAACAACTCAGTGATGGACTTTGATACTCTAGAGAAATCTGGAATAAAACAATGGTAATACCCCGCCAATCCTAGAAAACTCTGAACTTGATGAACTATAGTTGGTGGTTTCCAATCAAGCACATCCTTCACTTTGCTTGAGTCAACAAGAACTCCTTCAGCTGATAAGACATGTCCAAGAAATTATACTTCCTTAAGCTAGAAGTCACACTTACTGACTTGGCATATAGTTGATGTTCTCTTAAGCGGATCAGGACAATTCTGAGATGTTCTGCGTGTTCCTTCTTATTCTTGGAATAAACTAGGATATCATCAATAAACACCACCACGAACTTGTCTAGTTCAGGCATGAACACTGAATTCATCAGATACATGAAATGAGCTGGGGCATTTGTCAAACCAAAAGACATTACCAAGTATTCATATAATCCATATCTTGTGGTAAATGTCATTTTGGGAATATCTTCAGGCTTAATCTTGATTTGGTGATAGCCTGACCTTAAATCAATCTTGGAGAAAACTTTGGCTTTGGCTAGTTGATCAAAAAGCAAGTCTATCCAAGGTAAGGGATACTTATTCTTAATGGTCACTTTATTCAACGGACAATAGTCAACATATAACCTCAGAGTCTCATCTTTCTTCTTCACAAAAATTGCAGGGCATCCCTAAGGTAATGAACTAGGTTGAATAAATCCTTTCTCAATCAACTCTTGCAACTGAGTCTTCAACTCAGCTAATTCCTTCAGAGGCATCCTATAAGCTCTCCGAGAGATCAGAGCTGTTCTAGGCTTTAACTCAATGTTAAACTGAACATCCCTATCTGGCGGTAGACCGAGTAAATCCTCAGGAAAAACATCAAAGAATTCACAAACTACCAGGGATATCCCTAATCTCCTTCACAAAAGTTGCACAAACTCTTTCCACTGTTCTCCTTAAGGTAGGAAGTTGGATAAGAAGCTGAGAATTACTATCAGGTAAACTCACCCTTAATGTCCTATTCAAAACATCTATAACAGCCTTATATTGATACATCCAATTCATTCCCAAGATCACATCTATATCTTGATCCTTGAGAATAATCATGGTAGTGGGAAAAATATGCCCACCCAGGTTTATGGGTACCTGGTATACCATTTCCTTAGTACACAGACGTCCTCCGGGCGACTGTATAAAGAAACTTTCCTTTGTTTCCCCAATTGGAATTGCATGCTTTACGACAAAGGTTTTATTAATGAATGAATGAGATGCACCAGAATCAAAAAGCATAATAGCAGGGTGATTGGTGACAGGAAACATACCCATCATCACTGCCTCCCCTTCTAGAATTTCTCTAGCTTGAATATAGAACACCCATCCTGTCTTCCTTTCATCTTTGCCCTTCTAAGCATTCTAATTGTGGTTCTTGTTTTGTGCTTGACCCTATTGTTGATTGGCAGGGGCCTTCTGGTAATTTTGATTAGCCTACCTAGGATACGGACATTCCCTGGAGAAATGACCGGTCCTTCCACAATTGTAACATGGATAATTGTGACCCTAGGATGTTGGAACATTGCCACCAGGAGCATTGGTCTATTGTGCACTCGGGTAAGTTATAGCAGGACAGACATTTGACTGTTGCCCAGCTTGGAATTGCAGTGGACGATAAGGAGGACGACAATGGTTGACTAGATGATAGATTATCTTTTGCCTCTTTTGATTTCCACCAAAGGATCTAGTTGGCACACTCTTCTTTTTCTTGATCTCCTTATGCTGCCTATACTTTTCCTCAGAAGCGATTGCAATATTCACTGCCTCATGATAAGTAACATTGGCACATGCAGTCATCATTGTCTGTAATTTGGTATTCAGACCTCTCATGAACCATTTCTTTTTCTTAGCATCTGTATTGACATGTTCAGATACATACTATGACAGGTGGTTGAATCTACCCACATATTGCATAACTGTTTGATCCCCTTGCCTCAAAGCAAGGAACTCATCCAGCTTCATGGCCATCACCCCTTCTAGAATATAATGAGCTCTGAAGGCAGTACGGAACTCAGCTCAAGTTATTGGAATGCCAGCTCGCTGCATAGCCACTAAATTTGCCCACCAGGCACCTACTACACCTCTAAGTTGCTGGGTAGCAAACATAGGTTTCTGCATCTCCGTGCATGGAATAAGATCAAACTTCTGCTCCATGATCCGAAGCCAGTCATCAGCCTCTAATGGTTCATCTACCTTAGTGAACACTGGGGGTCTTGTATATGTAAAATCAACATACGTAGCCTCTTGCCTGTTATGATTGCGGCCATGATTTCCTTGCACCATATTCTAATTACTCTGAGCTATCTCTCGAAGCAGTCGAGCATTCTCTACGGTCACATGGACCAATGCTGCTATAGCATCAGCTAAAGTTGATGGAACTAGTGGTGGCTTAGGAACACCATCATCTTCATGCAAAGAACCAGCAATATCCGAAGCACAAGTATGAGACTTCTGTTCATAATAAACCAAACTTTACTCATAAGCTTTTATTGAAATAAACGAGCTTACTTCAATACATTACACTGGGTTCACTTATTTAAGCACAAGCCCATACCCACACAAGACTAGTAAACTTAACCAGATCTCCTATTTTACAACACTACTCTATCTCCTCAACCATGTCAAACTTCGTGATCGGTATCCATGTCGGAAACATTTCTGCCTTCATCATCACTTTCATCAACCATCACTAATTCTTCGGGATCTTCTTCTTCTTCCTCCTCAAGTTCATCATCATTAGCAATGACAACATCAGGGGTCCATTGCATCAGCTTGAGGTTCATGATTTGGATCCAGGAGGTTGCTCAACCTATGGACTTCTTCATGCAAAGTAGTATTATGTTCTTCTAAATCTTCTACATAAAATTCTAGCTCATGCATTCTAGCTCTAGCTACATCTTCCCTATGCCAAGCCTCATTTCTCCCTTCCACCATACGAACTAACATACGTTCACAGTTCTTATGAGCGGTGGTACTACACTTCAATTGCTCCTTTAACTTGCCCAGCCGGATGGTATCCTAAGGCTCTATCCCTAGTAGCCTATGCTAACTTGGTTCAAAGCCTTTGTATCTTTGCCTAGGGATCAGGTCTAGAGCTACTACTGCTAGCACCGTCATTTCTAGGGGCAAGTTGATGACGAGGAACTCCTTTAGGTCCAGCGGACTTACGGGGTGTTACCTTGGTGCGAGCTATACTATAGGAAGCAAGATTAATCCAATTAAGACCATCAGATCAAAATCTAAAGAGCAGCTAGGATGGATTACATAACTCAACCCAAACTCACTACCCAACCCAGACTCAGGGTGAAGGAAGTAACAAGTAAATTAATCATGATGCATGAATCGTTCTTACGAACAAAAACATCAAAGCTATAAGGTACATAACCACAGTTATTTATATATAGGGCATAATAAGATTACTACTCCACCACACAAAACCTTTTTAATCAATTAAGGAATGGTGAGAATGAAATAAGATAAGTCAGAAGCAATTTGGACCAAATTAACAAGTTATAGCTATTTGTCCCAAATCATTTTGAAGTTTTTGTAAAACAATACAACAAAGACTTTGTAACGATTGCTCTGATACCATTATGTGGTAGAACCTCCTAAATTATAGGACCCACATGCACTTGTCACTGTCCAACGACCTTTGACAACTATGCATATGTTCCTGGTAACTTAAGAAGTCTATCGGGTGTCCTCGGGGAACCCTCGAATCATCTATGATTTCTGAGCAGGATCACATTATAGAGTCATTGTAGTATTACAACATTTATTCAAATATATACATCAGAGTAAAATAGCGGAAGTCTTACAATAACATAGTTTACAAACCAGTTGTTTCAAACCTTATAAACCAAGTTTGATAAGTATTACAAACCATAGTAGTAGTGGAGTTCATAATTAACATAAACATAACACACAAAATAAGCATCCTGCCCAAGGATCACACATTCACTTATCGTCATCGACTTGAACAACAGTCATACAGCAAGGTCCAAAATAGACCTGCTCATGAGGCTCACCTACAACAAGGGTCAACGAACCCTGAGTACAAAAGTACTCAACAAGACTTAACCAAAATAAAAACTGAGAAGACTCAGGAATGCAGGTTCAGGGATTCAAGGTATGGCTTTAGCAATAATCAAGTTCTTTTGCGTAAAAGCTCTTTAACAAAATTTTAGTATTTCAACATTTAAACTTCATCAGAACCATATATGAATCTGCCATGATCCGTAATGAGATCATGAACTTCATATCAAACTCCTTCTCAAATCTAGCTCAAGTTTAAGTTATTAACTACGATGATGAACAATGAGTTGAGTCTCCATAATAGAGGAGCAACGATGATTCGAACCAATTATAAACCCAGCTAGGGATTCCTAGACCACATGACATATGCAGGTCCCCAACTTACATATATCAACCAACTCTCAGTTCTCCAAAAACAAGAATGGGTCCACGCCACCTGAGAATACAGTACTCCACCAATCCGGCCCATTGCCACATGGGTACATGCTATTCTTGCCATCTCTCCACTTCTAGTGTGCGATTAGCCATTCTCGTAATAGAATCACCAAGTTAAGGCTTACCAGAGTATGTGGTTAGTACTACAAAGTCTCATCTCATGCAATTCAATAACGGACGGACCTTAATTGACATAGGCGGAAAGAAGCCGCTCACACGACCTCCATGTCTTGTGGCTCTCACACACTGAGTCCGCCCGATCTAGATTTATTACTTCCATGGTCATATCTCATGATAACATAAGTAACCAAAGATCCATTTGAAATTCTTAGGTGACAGGTAATCACCCGACTAAGCAAGACTAAGCATATCTAGACATTTACGATTAAAACAGGTAATCAAGGTAGATAATGGAAAAACAAGTTTGGTAATGCACCAATTAGGTTTCCACTTGACTCCAAATCACTTAATGCAGTATAGAAAAGCAAAAGCGATAAAATTTGTAAAACACAAGGTAGGGTTAAATACATCCAGGGCTTGCCTTCGTTGACGGAAAAGTTAGGTTCCTACGACGTTCCATAAGTATCAGGTCCGACCTCAACAGGTGGATTAACCTCCTCCGCAACTTGATTAACTACCATGTGTTTACCTTCATTCACTACACATAGTAACAATGCCATGTTTAACATGATGCGGAATACGAAACATGATGCTCGATGATGTATGCAAAATTAACAATTCGGATACAACTTTCCTTCGCGGTACAGTTGCAAGTCAAGATTAACTAAATCTTTTTCATAACACATACATCACTTGCCAAGGATCATTATCAACTAATGACCCAAGGTCATCACTCAATCCAAAATTCCAAACAAAACCTAAATCATTAAAGGTTACTATTTGCTTTTATGAATTAGTTATTTAATTCAAAATTATGAAATAAATCAACTTATTCCAATTTGAGCTCAAAATTTTAGTAAAGATTTATCACATGATAAGTAAGTGGTAAAACAAATTTCATAATTTTTGGATAATTAATTAAGCCTAGAAAAATCATAGAAATCCATTTATTAATTAATTGAGCAATTTTCATCACATTCAAAAATTATCGTAAATCAATATTTCATATTTTTCCTAAATAATATTCATCACAGAGAGGTCACACAAAATTTTTCATAATTTTTGGAGCTATAAATAAATCTACACAAAAATAACAAAAACAGACACTATTCATTCAAATCTAAAAAACAGAAATTCATTTTGAACTACATGGTCGCTGACATACGGGACCCACTTGTCATCCCTAACCTCTAGCTTTGACTACGATGGCGACAACGCTGACCGACACAAACTCGTCGACGGTGAGTCCAACGGCGACAACCAAGGTACCAAAACAATCACCATGACTAGGCGCATCGATTGAAGGCATTAACTTAAGCTATTACAGCATGATTCAAGGCTGACGCCGGCCATGGCTGGATGCAACTAGCATGACAGTGCTACGCTAGTGAAACAAGGCCGGTAGAGATCAAACAAAAGGCACGGGAAGGTTCAGCAGCTCACCACGAACACGTTGGAGCAAAGAACGAGACCGGAGAAGCTACGGTGACACGGGTCGACGTTGACAGCGGTCACTGGCGGAGCAGACTTCGTCGACGGTGGCGTTCTGGCGATTGCAGTGGGCAAAACAAGCAAGCAATAGGTCATAGAGCATCACAAGAGCAAGACAGAGCTAACTGGCATACCAAGCACGAGCAGAGACAGACCGTGGAGCTCTGGCCACGGCGAAGCGCGCTCGACGGAAGATGCTGTCGGCCACTGAGGAAGAAAGGCTGCTAGCGGCAGGTTCTCGGTGGACTTAGGCAACCACAGTTGGTGGGATGGGTTTGCAAGGAGGAGACAGAGCTGGAACACTACTTTGCCGAGGCTGGTTTGTGCTGAGGAGGTGAGGTGAGCTCGACGGAGCTGAGGCGGTGGCGTCGGGAAATAGAGGAGAGAAATGAAGGTCGACGATGGCGTCTGATCTTTATAGCGTGGCCAAAAGAGTGAGGAGACGACACTGACAGTGACCTTCACTGCATGAGCGCGAAGCCAAGGGCGGCCATAGGCGCATCTGGAAGATCGGAGAAACAACGTCCGGCGGTGGGGTGGTGCTCGTGGTACTGTTCCTCCAAATTACAGAATTGCCATCTATTTTAAAATTCAAATTACTCCCAAATTTGTATAACAACTCAAAATTCTCCAAAAATAAAAGTTGCTCAAAATCCAAAGTTCTACAACTTTGCTTTCATAACCACCCCCTAATTCGGTCTACATTTTGAAATGAACTTTTGAATTCAAATAGGGGACATTTAACGAATTACGCCTTTTCAAATTACTTCAAATTTTTCATAACAACTTTGAAAACTCCAAAAACAAACTTTGTATAACTTGACAAGCTCTACACTTTTGCTTTTAGGCTCAACCCCAAAATATGCTTATATTTTGAAATGAGTTTTCAGGGTAGGATTTAAATACTGAAAATCAGGGTTTTCTTGAAAATTCAAATTCAAACCAAATTTTGAACTTGATTCAAACAATACCATTCAACACATACCACATAAATGTAAACTTGTTTTAGTGTATGCATATCAAAGTTTTCAGCCAAATACCAAATGCTTTGCAATGCATATGATGACATGTCAGGTTTTAATACTTAAACACCCGAGGTGTTACAACGGAGTCTGCCCCTAGACATCGGGCGAGGCAGAGTCTAGCCCTCGGGGGTCGGTTGAGGCGGAGCCAACCCTTTGGGGCCAGCGAGGCGTAGCCAACCTTTCGGTCATATGGGTAAGAAGTGTAGTTGCGTTCTTGTCTGTTCGGAAGCATCAACGTTTGATGGTTATTAGCTCCACCTCTTTAGGGTACCCAGTATTTAGTCCCCGACAAAAGTCTTTGTCGAGAATTACATGGCAATGTGCCAGCAGCCTTGAATGAAATATGATATGGAGAAACTCCATTAGACCTCTGGGGAGCCTCTACGAAGCTACATCAGGTGCTTCTTCAAAACAAGGAACACCATCCCCAACATCGGGGACAGCGAGGCCATCTCCAGCTTTCATCAGAGGACTCCATCACCATCAGGAGCTGTGCTCCAAACTTTGTCGCAAGAGGCCACAGACCATCGGTGAACTCCTCAAGGTTGCAAACTCATACGTAGATTCTAAAGAAGCTGATCGACAGTTCAAGGATGACATTGCTCGTGCTCCTCGCTCGCATCATCACCCATGTTGTAATGATGATCGCCAGTGAAGAATGGCGTTATGAAGATTGCGATAGGCGTTACGATGATCAGCGAACATTGGCATAATGATTGGCCATAGGGATCGAGGACTGCACCGCCACATCGCCACCGACTGAAAAACTTCATCAACGACGTAGAGCAGCCGTGCGCTAAACACAATTTCAATGCTACCTACAAAAAGCTCCTCGATGGTCCGTGCCCTAATTCACAAGAACAACAAGCACACCATGCGGCAATGCTATGGCATGGCCAAAGCTTTCCATGATGAACAACAGAAAATGACAGACGTGCAAGGACGATGAGTTCAATGATGGCAAGAAGGAGGAGCGTCCTAAGGATGCATGACTTGCTTTTCACGATGCCAACAAGATGGTCGCCACAATCTTCAGAGGGTGCGCCGCCTCCGAGAGCAAATGCTAGCGGAAGCTCACCGCTCGGCAGGTCATATCGATCACCAAGTACAACATGGTCACCGATCCTAAATATCTAGACTGGACGGAGCATCCTATCACATTCAGTAGGGCCAACCAGTGGATAGATATCCTATACACTGGGCGTTTCCCACTCGTGCTAGATCCAACCATCCGCAACGTGCGATTCAAAAAGGTCCTCATCGATGGTGGGAGTGCCCTCAATATCCTCTTCGCCGGAGCCCTAACTGAGTTAGGCCTCACAAAGGACGATTTTGTCCATGTTGATTCTCCATTTTGGGGTATTGTACCTAGCAGAGCGTCCCAACCTTTGGGGCAGATCACCTTGCCAGTCCAATTTGGCACCGCCAACCACTTCCATACTGAGTACGTGAACTTCTTTGTGGCAAACTTTGACACCGCCTACCATGCCATCCTTGGTCGTCCAGCTCTCACCAAGTTCATGGCCATGCCCCATTATGTCTACATGGTGTTGAAGATCCCAACAGAGCAAGGTGTTCTCACCCTACGTGCCAACATCTCCACTACCTATGACTACGAACAAGAAGGAATCACCATCACCGAAGCAATGGACCTCTCAACTAGAATGGAGGTTTGCATCGCTGACTCCAAGAAGATCCCGGCAGAGGACCTAGCAAAACTGACTCAAGAGCCACCTCAGTCTGTGACTAAATCCAAAGACACAAAGGGGGTTGAGCTCATGATTAGCAACAGAAGCAAGATGACCGGGATCGGGGCCCATCTCGATCCCAAATAGGAAGACATGCTCATCAACTTCCTCCATAGAAACATCGACGTGTTTCCATGGAAACCTGCTTACATGCCTGGTGTTCCTTGGGAGCTGATCAAGCACTCCTTAAATGTATCGCTGACCACCAAACCAATCAAGCAAAAGCTATGACAATTCATGCAAGACAAAAGGGAGGCAATTAGGGTAGAAATAACATGGCTCTTAGCAGCCAGTTTTATTAAAGAGGTGTATCACCTAGAGTGACTTGCCAATCTGGTCCTTGTACAAAAAAAGAATAATGAATGGAGAATGTGCGTTGATTACACCGATCTCAACAAGAACTGCCCTAAAGACCCCTTAGGCTTACCTCGCATTGATGAGGTCATAGATTCAATAGCCGGTTGTGAGCTCTTATGCTTTCTCGATTGCTATTTTGGTTATCACCAGATCTCCTTAAAGGAGGAAGACCAGATTAAGACTTCTTTCATCACACCCTTCGGCGCCTATTGCTACACCACCATGTCCTTTGGGCTAAAGAATGTTGGTGCACCTACTAGAGGCTATCCAATGATGCCTCCAAGAGCAAATTGGGAAGAATGTTGAGGTCTATGTCGACAATGTGGTGGTTAAGTCTAAGACTACCGATAACCTCATTGCCAACCTCGAAGAAACCTTCCAGAACTTGAAGAAATTCCAATGGAAGCTAACTCCCACTAAGTGCATATTCAGTGTTCCATCTGGTATACTCCTAGGCAACATCATTAGCCACCATGACATCGAAGCGAACCTAGAGAAGATAGAAGTGGTCACCAAGATGAAACCGCTGACCTACATAAAGGATGTCTAGAAGCTAACAGGATGCATGGCGGCTTTAAGCCATTTCATATCCTTATTGGGGGAATGGGTTTACCTTTCTTCAAGCTGCTCAAACCTTTAGGGAAGTCCACCTAGGATGCCTGAAGCCAACAAGGCCTTTGACGAGATCAAACAATTTCTCATGATGCCTCTAGTTATGACAGCACCACAACCTGGTGAAACCTTATTGGTCTACATCACTGCAACCAACCATGTCAGTTAGTATGACCATTATCGTTGAACGAGAAGAAGCCAGGCACACCTATAAGGTTCAGTGCCTATATACTTCATCAGCGAAGTCTTGAATGAGTTTAAGGCTTGGTATCCTCAGGTCCAGAAACTATTGTATGCTATCCTTATTACGTCTAGGAAGCTCCACCATTACTTTGAGACGTATCAAGCAGCAGTGGTCATTGAGTATCGTTGGGCAGCATCCTATGTAATAAGGAAGCCAATGGCCACATCATTAAATGGGCGGTAGTGCTCTGCACATACTCCATTGATTTCAGGGACCGTCAGATGATAAAGCCTCAAGTGCTCATCGACTTCATTGACGAATGGACTGACATGCAAGCTCCTATCTTAGCTAATCGACCCAAGCACTAGGTCATGTACTTTGATGGCTCCCTCAACCTTGATGGTGCTAGGGTAGGTATCTTTTTTGTTTCTCCATATGGGGACCACCTCTGATATGTCCTAAATTTATTTTCTAGCCTCCAATAATGTCGCCGAGTACGAAGCTTGTCTCCATGGTCTCTGTGTTGCTGTCGAACTTGGTGTTAAATGCCTCTTGGTATATGGTGACTCCAGCGGTTGTCATTAATCAAGTCAATAAAGATTGGTCTTGTACCAGTGACAAGATGGATGCTTATTGCTTAGAAATCAGAAAGTTGGAGGGCAAGTTCTACAGTATTGAATACCACCATGTTGTTCAGTGATTAGAACCAAGCAACTGACCTAGTTATCTAAGCTAGGGTCGACCTAGAGTTGAGGTCCTAGCTGGTGTCTTTGTCTAGAATCTTCAAACTCCATCCATTAAGTAGGAGCAAGCACTTCATAAATCTTCCCCTGCCGAGCAATTGGTCCTGGTAATTCCCATGCCGAAGTAGTGATTGGCGAGAGCCTTTTATCAAGTACCTGACACTACAGATGTACTAGCTAACAAGACCAAAATGGAACACCTGATTCATTGCATCAAGCATTACGTGCTAGTTGATGGCAAGCTAATGCGGAAGACTAGCAAATGAGGAATTGCTTTAGAAGCGAATATCTTAGGAAGAAGGTGTGACATTGCTTCAAGAAATCCACATTAGGATCCTACTGGCAACCACACAGCCTCTAGAAGTCTGGTCGGCAAAGCCTTTTGAGTAGGTTTCTGCTAGGCCTTTAGCAGTAGCAGACGCCAAAACACTCATCCGACGGTGTGAGGGTTGCCAATTTTTTGCCAAGTAGATCCATGTTCCTAGCTCAGGCTCTACAGATGATTCCCACCTCTTGGCCTTTCGCATGCTAGGGACTAGGACATGATTGGGCCATTCAAGAAAGCCCTCAGGTCGATTCCGATGGATTTATGTCGCTATTGACAAATTCTCCAAGTGGACCGAGTACAAGCCGCTCCTCCAGTCTACAAGCAAAGAAAGCAGCGAAACTCTTCAATGACATCATCCATAGGTTTGGGCTGCTGAATAGTATCATCATCCGATCCTTGGTTTTACATTTACCTGACAACGACTTCTAGGATTTCTATGAGGATCAGTGCATATCCAATAAGTATGTATTGGTCGCACACCCCAGGGCCAACGGCCAGGTTGAGCGAGCAAATGGCATGATTTTAGACTGCCCTGAAGAAGAGGTTATATGAGAAGGATCAGAAACATCTAGGCAAATGGCTTAAAGAACTACCAGCTATGGTATGGGGACTTAGGACCCAACCCAATCGCAATACTAGAGTCTCCCCCTATTTCTTGGTGTTTGGATCAGAGGTTGTGCTACCCGTTCGATGTTGCTTTCCGAGCACCAAGGATAGAGAATTATGATGAAGAGAACAACTGATCATGCATGACAAGACGATGTAGACTGACTTGAGGAAGAATGCTTGGTCACATGTGTTCAGACGGCCAAGTACCTAGATAGTATGCGTAAGTACTACAACCGCAATATTCAGGAGCGATCCTTCGTGGTCGGTGATATGGTACTCCGTAGGAGACAAAAGACCGATGGGATACACAAGCTATCTTCACCTTGGGAGGGTCCATACATCAGTCAAGGCTGTGACCCGACTAGGGTCATATAGGCTCTATGATCAAGACAGGCGTTGACATCCCTAATTCCTGGCACATCGAACACCTTAGGCGTTTCTATCCTTGAGACGTTCTATAGAAGATATGTACCTTTTTATGTATATATGCATTTCAATAATAATTTTCTCCATGATGTTTTCTCCATTTGTTGTTTTCCCCGTAATTTTCCTCCAATTATCTTTTGTTTTTCTCCATGCTAAACATCTTTAAGATGATGCATACTATCACCATTCAAATTGGATTGCGCCCTTGCCTCAGTTAGACACGTGTAACACCTCGGGTGTTTAAATATTAAAATCTGACATGTCATCATATGCATTGCAAAGCATTTGGCATTTGGTGAAAACTTTGAGATGCATACACTAATACAAGTTTATATTTATGTGGTATGTGTTGCATTGTATTGTTTGACTCAAGTTCAAAGTTTGTTTGGATTATGAATTTTTCGAGAAAACCCCGCTTTTTAGCATTTAAATCCTACCCTGAAAATCCATTTCAAAATTTAAGCATATTTTGGGGTTGAGCCCAAAAGAAAAAGTGTAGAGCTTAGCAAGTTATACAAAGTTTGTTTTTGGAGTATTTCAAATTGTTTAGAAAAATTTCGAGTAATTCAAAAAGGCGTAATTCGTTAAATTTCCCTATTCAAATTCAAAAGTTCATTTCAAAATCTAGACTGAATTAGGAGATGGTTATAAAAGCAAAGTTGTAGAACTTTTGATTTTGAACAACTTTTGTTTTTGGAGATTTTTGAGTTGTTATGAAAATTTGGGAGTAATTTGTGAAATTTGGCGAATGGCAATTCTGTAATTTCGATGAACAGTGTTCACCGCTTGCGCTACACCGCCGGCGAGCTTCGGTTAGCTTCCAGTCGCGCGCGTGGCAGTCTGGGTGTCGCATTGGCATGGCGAAGGCTTTCCGCATGGCTTCTTTACGCTTCCTTGGTCGCGTTATAAGCCAGCCACCGTCGCCGTTCATCGCTTTCTCTTCTCCTCTGTTTTCCAGTCACCGCCGCCGCAGCTCCGTCGAGCCCTCGCCGTCGAACCTGCGTCTACGTCGTCGTAGCATAGTGCTAGATAGCTTCGCAGTTTCCTTACACACCCAGCCAGCTAGCTCTGGTCGATTGATTTTGCACCGTGAGTTCGCCGTTCGTCGCTTTCTTCCTCGCAGGCCGGCAACCTCACCCGAGACTCCGTTCCACCGTGGCCAGCCTACTCCGGTGAGCCATTGGCCTTGATCGGTGTACCTACAGCTTCGTCTCGATGCTATGGTGCTTAATCCTTTGTTGCTTGCTCGTTTTGATCACTGCAGTTGCTGGTGCTTCCTCACCGACGATCTTTGCTCCACCGTGATCACCGTGATCGTCGTCACGCCTCTCTGTTGCTTCTCCGACCACGCTCCTTGCTTCAAAGCGTTCGGGGTGAGCCACTAGGTGCTTCCTGGATCCCTTGTTTGAGCTCTACCGGTTGCATGTCGCTGGCAGTAGCGCTGCCATGCCATCGCGTCTGCCATGACCGACGACGAGCTAGTATAGGGCCTTAATCAATGCTGATAGGGACGTCAATCGATGCGCCTAGTCTTGGTGATCATTTTGGTACGTTGGCCGTCGCCATTGGACTCACCGTCGGCGAGAATTCAGTCGATCAGCGCCGTCGCCATCGTGGTCAAACGCGTGAGGTTAGGGATGACAGGTGGGACCCGTTGTCAGTGACTCAGCGTTCAAATTGATTTTTCTATTTTCAGATTTGAATGAATAGTGTCTGTTTTTGTTATTTTTGTGTAGATTTATTTAGAGCTCCAAAAATTATGAAAATTTTTGTGTGACTTCTCTGTGATTTAAAGTATTTAATAAAAATATGAAGTAATGTTTTTCAGCACTTTTTGAATGTGATAAAAATTGCTCAATTTATTAATAAATGGATTTCCATGATTTTTCTAGGCTTATTTAATTGTCCAAAAATTATGAAATTTGTTTTACCACTTACTTATCATATAATAAACATTTACAAAAATTTTGAGCTCAATTAGAATAAGTTGATTTATTTCATAATTTTGAATTAAATAATTAATTCATAAAAGCAAATAGTAACCTTTAATGATTTAGGTTTTGTTTGAAATTTTGGATTGAGTGATGACCTTGGGTCATTAGTTGATAATGATCCTTGACAATTGATGTATGTGTTACGAAAAAGATTTAGTTTCTTTGACTTGCAACTATACCGCGAAGGAAAGTTGTATTCAAATTGTTAAATTTTGCATCCATCATCGAGCATCATGTTTCGTATTCCGCATCATGTTAAACATGGCATTGTTATTACGTGTAGTGAACGAAGGTGAACACGTGGTAGTTAATCAAGTTGTTGAGGAGGTTAATCCATCTATTGAGGTCGGATCGAATACTTGTGAGACGTCGCAGGAACTGGACTTTTCCGTCAACGAAGGCAAGCCCCAGATGCATACAACCCTACCTTGTGTTTTATAAATTAATTTCGCTTTTGCTTTCCGTTACTGCATTAAGTGATTAGGAGTTAAGTAAGAGCCTAATTGGTGCATTACCACCCTTGTTATTCCATATTTACCATATTACCAATTTTAAACTCGTATATGCCTAGTTTTGCTTAGCTATGCGTAGAACGATGAAAGTCGGGTGATTACCTGCCACCTGCAAATTTTAAATGGAACATTGGTTAATTATGTTAGCATGTGATATGGGAATGTGGAGTAATAAATCTGGACCGAGCGGACTCGGTGAGTGTGAGCCACCAGACATGGAGGTCTTGTGAGCGAGTTCTTTCCGCCTGTGTCGATTAAGGCACGTCCGTTGTTGAATTGTATGAGGTGAGAATTTATAGTACTAACCACATACTCCGGTAAGCCTTTGCTCAGCTATTCTATTATGAGAATGGCTACTCGCGCACTGGGAGTGGAGAGATGGCGGGAATAGCGTGTACCCACGTGGCCATGGGCTGGAATGGTGGAGTACTGTGTTCTCGGGTGGCGTAGACCCGTTCTTGTTTAGAGGATCTGAGGGTAGGTTGGTATATGTAGGTTAGGGACCTGCATATGTCATGTGGCCTGGAATTCCCAGCTGGGTTCTTAATCGGTTCAAATCATCGTTGCTCCTCGATTATGGAGACTCAACTCACTGTTCATCATCGTAGAATTAATAACTGGAACTTGAATATGGCTTGTGAAGGTGTTGGATATGAAGTTTCATGATCTCAGCACGGGTCGTGTCAGCTTTGTATATAATTCTTATGAAGTTTTCTATATAAAGAATTTTGTTAAAAGAGCTTTTACGTAAAAGAACTTTGATCATTGTTAAAGCTATACCTTGAATCCCTGAGCCTGCATTCCTAAGTTATCAGTTAATATTTCGGTTAAGTCTTGTTGAGTACTTTTGTACTTCAGGGTTCGTTGACCCTTGTTGCAGGTGAGCCTCATGAGCAGATCTGTTTTGGATCGTGCTGCATGACAGTTGTACCTTGTGATGACGATGAGAAGTAAATGTGTGGCCCTTGGGCAGGGACAGTTTCATTGTGTGTTTTGTATTATATTATAATGTCCACTCCACTATTTCGTTTTGTAATAAACATTCGAACCTAGTTGCGAGGTTTGAAACTACTAGTTTTGTAAATTATGTTATTGTAAGACTTCTGCTATTTTTACTCTGGTATTAATGTTGAATAAATGTTGTAATACTGCAATGACTCTGTAACGTGATCCTGCTCGGAAATCGTGGATGATTCGGGGTTCCCCGAGGACACCCGATAGTCTTTTTAAGTTAATGGAAACATATGCATAAATGTCAAAGGTCGTCGGATAGTGACAGGTGCATGTGGGCCCTATAACTTAGGAGGTTCTACCACAGAATGGTATCAGAGCGATCGTTACAAGGTTTTTGTTGTATTGTTTTACAAAAACTTCAAAATGATTTGGGATGACTAAATCTAACTTGATAATTTGGTCCAAATTGCTTCTGACTTATCTTATTTCTTTCTCACCATTCCATATTTGATTAAAAAGGTTTTGTGTGGTGGAGTAGTAATCTTATTATGCCCTATATAAAAATAAATGTTGTTTATGTGCATTATAAACTTTGATGTTTTTGTTCGTAAGAACGATTCATGCATCATGAATAATTCACTCGTTACTTCCTTCACCTCTTAGTCTGGAGTTGAGTAGTGAGTCTGGTTTGAGTAATGTAATCCATCATAGCTGCTCTTTAGACTTTGATCAAATGGTCTTACTTGGATTAAATTGGCTTCCTATAGTATGGCTCGTGCCAAGATGACGCCCCATAAGTCTACTAGACCCAAAGGAGTTCCTTGTCACCAACTTGCCCCTAGAAATGATGGTGCTAGTAGTAGTAGTTCTAGGCCTGATCCCCAGGACAGGAGATATAGAGAATTTCTGCAGAGTTAGCACAAGTTACTAGAGATAGGGCTTTGGATGTTATACAGGTAGGAGAATTGCAGGGTCAATTGAGGCATCTCACCACCAGCACATAGGAACTACGAAAGCATGTTAGTTCAGTACGGTGGAGGGACTGAAATGAGGCTTGGCATAGGGAAAATGTAGCTAGAGCTAGAACTCATGAGCTAGAATTCTATGTAGAAGATTTAGAATAACATAATACTTATCTGCATGAGGAAGTTCATAGGCTTAGTAATCTGCTAAATCCCAATCATGAGCCCCAAGCTGATGCCATGGACCTCGGTGTCATGTTTGCCGATGATAACGAATTGGAAGAAGAAGAAGAAGATCCTAAAGAATTAGTAATGATCGATGAAAGTGATAACGAAGGCGGTAATAATTCCGAAATGGATACCGAGCCTGAAGTTTGAAGTAATTGAGGAAAGGAGTAGAGTTGTATAATAGTAGCTCTAGTCAAGTTATGTAGTTTTGTTTTCGTACTCGCGGGTTTGTTTGTACATTAGTAAACTCTATGTAATGTGTTTAGAGTAAACTTTGGTACGATTCAATAAAGACATGTGAATAAAGTTGGTTTGTTATGAGCTGATGCATTGTACGCAGGGGTTCGTATATTCCTAGAACTTCACAAGATGAGGATGGTATTCCAGATCCGCCACCAGTTCCAACAAATTTAGCTGATGCTATAATCGCAATTGTCAATGTGACAGCCGAAAATTCTCGTTTGCTTCATGAGATGGCTTAGAGTAATCAGAATCAGATGCACAGAAACCAGTGGTCGCCATCCATAATAGACAGGAGGCTACATATGTTGATTTTACAGACACAAGACCACCGGTGTTCACCAAGGCAGATGAACCATTGGAGGCTGATGACTGGCTTCGAACCATGGAGCAGAAATTTGACCTTATTCCATGCATGGAATATCAGAAACCTGCATTTGCCGCCTAGCAACTTAGAGGTGCAGCAAGTGCTTGGTGGGCGAACTTAGTGGCTATGCAACTAGCTGGCATTCTAATAACTTGGGCTGAGTTCCGTACTACCTTCAAAGCCCATTATATCCCTGAAGGAGTGATGGCAATGAAGTTAGATGAATTCCTTGCTTTGAAGCAAGGAGATCAAACTGTGATGTAGTATGTGGGAAGATTTAATTATCTGTCCCAATATGCATCAGAACATGTCAATACTGATGCCAAGAAGAAGAGTTGGTTGATGAGAGGAAGACAGGATGGGTGTTCTATATTCAAGTTGGAGAAATTCCAGAGGGGGAGCCAGTGATGATGGGTATGTTTCCTATTGCCAATCACCCTATAGTTATACTTTTTGATTCTGGCGCATCGCATTCATTCATCAATAGAACATTTGTCATGAAGTATGAAATTTCAATTGGGGCAACAAAGGAAAGTTTCTTTATACAAGCGCCCGGGGGACGTCTGTGTACTAAGGAAATGGTATACTAGGTACCCGTAAACCTGGGTGGGCATATTTTTCCCACTACCATGATTATCCTTAAGGATCAGGATATAGATGTAATCTTGGGAATGAATTAGATGTATCAGCATAAGGCTGTTATAGATGCTTTGAATAGGACCTTAAGGGTGAGTTTGCCTAATAGTAATTCTCAACTTCTCATCCAACTTCCAACCCTAAGAAGATCAGTAGGCAAGATTTGTGCAACTGCTGTCAAAGAGATTAGAGATATTCCGGTAGTGTGTGAATTTCCTGGATGTGTTTCCAGAAGATTTACCCGGTCTACCACCTGATAGGTATGTCTAGTTTAACATAGAATTGCAACCTAGAACAGCTTCGATTTCTCGGAGAGCTTATAGGATGCCACCTAAGGAATTGGCCGAGTTGAAGACTCAGTTACAAGAATTGATTGAGAAAGGGTTTATCCAACCTAGTTCATCACCTTGGGGATGTCTGGCAATTTTTGTGAAAAAGAAAGATGAGACCCTAAGGTTATGTGTTGACTATCGTCCATTGAATGAAGTGACCATCAAGAATAAATATCCATTACCTCGGATAGATTTGCTTTTTGATCAATTGGCCGGAGCCAAAGTTTTCTCCAAGATAGATTTGAGATCAGGATATCACCAAATCAAGATAAAGCCTGAAGATATTCTTGAAACGGCATTTACCACAAGATATGGATTATATGAATACTTGGTAATGTCTTTTGGTTTGACAAATGCTCTAGCTCATTTCATGTATCTAACGAATTTAGTATTCATGCCTGAGCTAGACAAGTTTGTAGTGATGTTTATTAATGACATTTTAGTATATTCCAAGAATAAGAAAGAACATGCGGAACATCTTAGAATTGTTCTGACCCGCTTGAGAGAACATCAAATATATGCCAAGTTCAGCAAGTGTGATTTTTGGCTTAAGGAAGTGCAATTTCTTGGACATGTCTTGTCAGCCGAAGGAGTTGCAGTTGATCCTAGCAAAGTGAAGGATGTGCTTGATTGGAAACCGCCAACCACAATTCATCAAGTTCAGAGTTTTCTGGGATTGGCGGGGTATTATCGTCGGTTTATTCCAGATTTCTCAAAAATATCAAAGTCTATAACTGAATTATTGAAGAACCAAGTTAAGTTTGTCTGGTCATCAAATTGTGAGGAGGCTTTCCAGACTTTGAAGAGACTGTTGACTACTGCACCGAGAAGCCATTTGATGTTTATTGTGATGCTTCAGGTATTGGTATTGGATGTGTGTTGATGCAAGAAGGCTGAGTCATTGCCTATGCATCCAGGCAACTTAAGCAACATGAAGAACACTATCCGACGCATGACTTGGAGTTAGCAGCTGTGGTTCATGCTCTAAAGATTTGGCGACATTACCTGCTTGGTAATACGTGCCATATGTATACAGACCACAAGAGCTTAAAGTATATCTTTACTCAGTCAGAATTGAACATGCGACAAAGAAGATGGTTAGAACTGATTAAGGATTATGATTTGGAAGTACATTATCACCCGGGTAAAGCAAATGTGGTTGCAGATGCCCTCAGTCGCAAAAGTTATTGCAATTGTCTAACAGTGAGAACAATGGGTTTGAATTTATGTTAAGAAATGGAGAAGTTGAATGTAGAAGTAATTCAACAAGGAAGTTTGACCAACATAATTGTTGAAGCTACTATTCGAGATCAAGTTATTGCTGCTCAGAAGGAAAACAAGGGTATAGCCCATATCAAGGAAAGAGTCAAGAATGGAAAAGCGGAATACTTTAGCATAGATGATGAATATGTGTTATGGTTCAAGGATCGCCTGGTGGTACCAAAAGTTCCTGAGTTGCGATAGTCAATTCTAGATGAGGCACATGCTACTAGGTTATCTATCCATCCGGGAAGCAACAAGATGTACCATGACTTGAAGCATAGATTCTGGTGGACTAAAATGAAAATAGAGATTGCTAGATTTATAGCAAAGTGTGATACTTGTCAAAAGGTGAAAGCTATACATTTGAGGTCTGCTGGTGAACTACAACCATTACCTATTCCATCTTGGAAGTGGGAGGACATAAGTATGGACTTTATTGTTGGTCTACCCAAGACATCAAAGGGATTTGACTCAGTATGGGTTATTGTAGATCGACTCACTAAGTCAGCACATTTTCTTCCGGTCAAGACAATATATCCTACGATCCAATATGCCAAAATATACTTAGTAAGAATCATGAGTTTGCATGGAGTACCAAAGACCATAGTGTCAGATAGGGGTACATAGTTTGTCTCCAATTTTAGGAAACAATTGCATTCTTCATTGGGTACCAAACTACTGTATAGTATAGCTTATCATCCGCAGACTGATGGACAGACTAAAAGAGTCAATCAAGTACTTGAAGATATGTTAAGATGTTGTGTCCTTAACTATTCTAATAAGTGGGACGAATGCTTACCTTTGGCCGAGTTCTCATACAACAATAGTTATCAGGAAAGCATTAGAATAGCTCCATTTGAAGCACTCTATGGTCGTAGATGCATAACATCGTTGAGTTGGTCTGAGCCTGGAGAAAGAAGATTCTTTGGAGTTGACCTTGTGAAAGAAACAGAAGACAAGGTTAGGCAAATACAGAGTAATTTGAAGATAGCTCAATCCCACCAAAAGAGTTATGTGGATAGAAGGCGGAGACCATTGGTATTTAACAAAGGAGATTTTGTATATCTAAAAGTATCACCAATGAAGGGAGTTACCCGTTTTGGTGTTAAAGGAAAATTGGCACCCCGATATATTGGACCATATCAAATTTTGGAGAGATATGGAAAAGTGGCATATCGCTTGAAGTTACCTGAACATCTCACAGCTGTGCATGATGTGTTCCATGTTTCTCAATTGAAGAAGTGTCTCCGAGTGCCTGAACAGAATGTTGAAGTTGAAGGCGTGGAACTAGAACCAGATTTAACTTATTCCGAATATCCTATCCAAGTGTTAGATCAGAAAGATTGTGTTACTCGAAGACGGACAATCAAGTTCTATAAAATACAATGGAATCAACATTCAGAAGAGGAAGCTACTTGGGAATCAGAAGATTACTTGTTAGAAAAGTTTCCAGAATTTCTAGCGTCAATATAAAATAGAGTAATGTTAGTTGAGCTTGGTAGTACAAGTTGTGTTTTGTATAAGGAACCTCAGCTATTTTATGGACAGATTTTGTATGTGTTCTCGCGACACATTTCCTTTTCCATTACTTACCCTATGGCTTTGAATCTCGGGGCAAGATTTCTTTTAGGGGGAAGGATTGTAACACCTCGGGTGTTTAAATATTAAAATCTAACATGTCATCATATGCATTGCAAAGCATTTGGCATTTGGTGAAAACTTTGAGATGCATACACTAATACAAGTTTATATTTATGTGGTATGTGTTGCATTGTATTGTTTGACTCAAGTTCAAAGTTTGTTTGGATTTTGAATTTTTCGAGAAAACCCTGCTTTTCAGCATTTAAATCCTACCCTAAAAATCCATTTCAAAATTTAAGCATATTTTGGGGTTGAGCCCGAAAGCAAAAGTGTAGAGCTTGGCAAGTTATACAAAGTTTGTTTTTGGAGTTTTTCAAGTTGTTTAGAAAAATTTCAAGTAATTCAAAAAGGCGTAATTCGTTAAATTTCCCTATTCAAATTCAAAAGTTCATTTCAAAATCTAGACCGAATTACTAGATGGTTATAAAGCAAAGTTGTAGAACTTTTGATTTTGAACAACTTTTGTTTTTGGAGATTTTTGAGTTGTTAATGAAAATTTGGGAGTAATTTGTGAAATTTGGCTAATGGCAATTCTGTAATTTCGATGAACAGTGTTCACCGCTTGCGCTACACCGCCGGTGAGCTTCGGTTAGCTTCCAGTCGCGCGTGTGGCCGTCTAGGCATCGCATTGGCACGACGAAGGCTTCCGCGTGGCTTCTTTGCGCTTCCTTGGTCGCATTATAAGCCAGCCACCGTTGCCGTTCTTCGCTTTCTCTTCTCCTCTGTTTTCGAGTCACCGCCGCCGCAGCTCCGTCGAGCCCTCGCCGTCGAACCTGCGTCTACGTCATCGTGGCATAGTGCTAGATAGCTTCGCAGTTTCCTTACACACCCAGCCAGCTAGCTCTAGTCGATTGATTTTGCCATGAGTTCGCCGTTCGTCGCTTTCTTCCTCGCGGCCGGCAACCTCACTCGAGACTCCGTTTCACCGCGGCCAGCCTACTCCAGTGAGCCGTTGGCCTTGATCGGTGTACCTACAGCTTCGTCTCGATGCTGTGGTGCTTAATCCTGTATTGCTTGCTCATTTTGATCACTACAGTCGCCGGTCCTTCCTCACCGACGATCTTTGCTCCGCCGTGATCACCGTGATCGTCGTCACGCCTCTCTGTTGCTTCTCCGACCACGCTCCTTGCTTCAAAGCGTTCGGGGTGAGCCACTGGTGCTTCCTGGATCCCTTGTTTGAGCTCTACCGGTTGCACGCCAGCCGGCGTAGCGCTGCCAGTGCCATCGCGTCCGCCATGACCGACGACGAGCTAGTATAGGGCCTTAATTAGTGCTGATAGGGACGTCAATCGATGCGCCTAGTCTTGGTGATCATTTTGGTACGTTGGCCGTCGCCGTTGGACTCACCGTCGGTGAGAATTCGTCGGTCAGCGCCATCGCCATCGTGGTCAAACGCGTGAGGTTAGGGATGACAAGTGGGACCCGTTGTCAGTGACTCAGCGTTCAAATGGATTTTTCTATTTTCAGATTTGAATGAATAGTGTCTATTTTTGTTATTTTGTGTAGATTTATTTAGAGCTCCAAAAATTATGAAAATTTTTGTGTGACTTCCCTGTGATGTAAAGTATTTAAGAAAAATATGAAGTAATGTTTTTCAGTACTTTTTGAATGTGATAAAAATTGCTCAATTTATTAATAAATGGATTTCCATGATTTTTCTAGGCTTATTTAATTGTCCAAAAATTATGAAATTTGTTTTGCCACTTACTTATCATGTAATGAACATTTACAAAAATGTTGAGCTCAATTAGAATAAGTTGATTTATTTCATAATTTTGAATTAAATAATTAATTCATAAAAGCAAATAGTAACCTTTAATGATTTAGGTTTTGTTTGAAATTTTGGATTGAGTGATGACCTTGGGTCATTAGTTGATAATGATCCTTGACAATTGATGTATGTTTTACGAAAAAGATTTAGTTTGTTTGACTTGCAACTGTACCACGAAGGAAAGTTGTATTAAAATTGTTAAATTTTTCATCCATCATCGAGCATCATGTTTCGTATTCCGCATCATGTTAAACATGGCATTGTTATTACGTGTAGTGAACGAAGGTGAACACAGTGGTAGTTAATCAAGTTGTTGAGGAGGTTAATCTGTCTGTTGAGGTCGGATCGAATACTTGTGAAACGTCGCAGGAACCAGACTTTTCCTGTCAACGAAGGCAAGCCCCAGGATGCATACAACCCTACCTTGTGTTTTATAAATTAATTTCGCTTTTGCTTTCTGTTACTACATTAAGTGATTAGGAGTTAAGTAAGAGCCTAATTGGTGCATTACCACCCTTGTTATTCCATATTTACCATATTACCAGTTTTAAATTCGTATATGCCTAGTTTTGCTTAGCTATGCGTAGAACGATGAAAGTCGGGTGATTACCTGCCACCTGCAAGTTTTAAATGGAACATTGGTTAACTATGTTAACATGTGATATGGGAATGTGGAGTAATAAATCTAGACCGGGCGGACTCGGTGAGTGTGAGCCACCAGACATGGAGGTCTTGTGAGCGGGTTCTTTCCGCCTATGTCGATTAAGGCACGTCCGTTGTTGAATTGCATGAGGTGAGAATTTGTAGTACTAACCACATACTCTGGTAAGCCTTTGCTCGGCTATTCTATTATGAGAATGGCTACTCGCGCACTGGGAGTAGAGAGATGGCGGGAATAGCGTGTACCCATATGGCCATGGGCTGGAATGGTGGAGTACTGTGTTCTTGGGTGGCGCGGACCTGTTCTTGTTTAGAGGATCTGAGGGTAGGTTGGTATATGTAGGTCGGGGACCTGCATATGTCGTGTGGTCTGGAATTCCCAGCTGGGTTCTTAATTGGTTCGAATCATCGTTGCTCCTCGATTATAGAGACTCAACTCACTGTTCATCATCGTAGAATTAATAACTAGAACTTGAATATGGCTTGTGAAGGTGTTGGATATGAAGTTTCATGATCTCAGCACGGGGCGTGTCAGCTTTGTCTATAATTCTTATGAAGTTTTCTATATAAAGAATTTTGTTAAAAGAGCTTTTACGCAAAAGAACTTTGATCATTGTTAAAGCTATACCTTGAATCCCTGAGCCTGCATTCCTAAGTTATAAGTTAATATTTCGATTAAGTCTTGTTGAGTACTTTTGTACTCAGGGTTCGTTGACCCTTGTTGTAGGTGAGCCTCATGAGCAGATCTGTTTTGGATCGTGCTGCATGACAGTTGTACCTTGTGATGACGATGAGAAGTAAATGTGTGGCCCTTGGGCAGGACAGTTTCATTGTGTGTTTTGTATTATATTATAATGCCACTACACTATTTCGTTTTTGCAATAAACATCGAACCTAGTTGTGAGGTTTAAAACTACTGTTTTGTAAATTATGTTATTGTAAGACTTCTGCTATTTTTACTCTGGTATTAATGTTGAATAAATGTTGTAATACTGCAATGACTCTGTAACGCGATCCTGCTCGGAAATCGTGGATGATTCAGGGTTCCCCGAGGACACCCGACAGTCTTTTTAAGTTAATGGAAACATATGCATAAATGTCAAAGGTCGTCGGACAGTGACAAGTGCATGTGGGCTCTATAACTTAGGAGGTTCTGCCACAACATGCTCAAGGGTTTTGTCTCCCTACACGAATTGACTCAGTTAGGCTCCGATTATGCCTATTTGCCTATGACTCCGCTGAGCCACCGAGCCACCGAGCCGTTTGAGCCACCGTGCCACTAAGCCACCGAGTTGTCGAGACGTTCGAGCCACTGTGCCGTCGAGCCACCGAGATGTTCGAGCCACCATGCCACCGAGCCACTTGAGCCATCGTGTCGCTGTGCCGCTGAGCCACCTAAGTCATAATCAAGCCACGCCATGCCACGATGATGACCGCATCGAAGAACTATGTATAGTCCTAAGCACTCTCCATGCTCTCCAAATTTATCCATGTTCTCCAATTTTGCCATGTTTCGCCACGGTTCACCACGGTATAGTGCTATACACTCTCCATGCTCTCCACTATTCTCCATGTTCTCCATATTTGCCACGGTCTCCATATTTCATCACGGTCTCCAAATTTCTTCACGGTCTCCAAATTTCACCACGGTCTCCATATTTTGCCACGGTCTCCATATTTTTCCACGGTCTCCAAATTTCTGCACGGTCTCCAAATTTCTCTATGGTCTCCAAATTTCACCACGGTCTCCATATTCCGCCACGATCTCCAAATTTCTCCATGGTCTCCAAATTTCTCCACGGTCTCCAAAATTTTGCCACGGTCTCTAATTTTTGTTGTGGTTCTCCATTTTTGCCACGGTTCTCCAATGCTCTCCGTGCTCTCCAATTTTTCTCCATCTTTAAGTGCCGAGCAATTTTTCTCCAATTTTAAGGATTTTATTCTTTTTACAAATATGAATAAACTCCAAATAAACATAAACTACTTTGCAAGATATAAAATTCACCGATACATCATTCCTGATAAACTCTGCTTTGCTTTCTTCATCATTGCATTCATATATTCTGTTATCCGTCATACATATTTGTATTGTAGGATTATCATGTAGATGGTCGCACCACCTGGCCTTCGTATTTCTCCATCGATCAACTGGTCGGACCATAGGTTCATGCCTTCGTTGCCGACCAATTGGTCAGACGGTTTTGCATTCACATCTACTCGATGTCACTTCGCTGCTGACCAGTTGTTTAGGCTGCTCGGCACTAGATTCTTCGCCAACCAACTAGTTGAATTGTCTGTCCCTTCATCATTAGTGATGCTAGGGGCCTACCTACTAGGCTAGGGACTCTTCGGTGCTCGGATTCTTCATGCAAACATCGCCAGCTAAGCTAGAGACTCCCTGGGCAATCAGATTTTGCTATGCCTCGATTGTCGATTTGCCTCTTGGCTCGCTACATTTTGCCAACGCTGCATGTTATATGTGCTATCAAGGTGCTCCATGCTATCCAAATCAGGGTGCTGATCTTAGGCGGCACGCCAGGAGCCTTGATAAGTACATCTATCGCAGCTACCCAGTGCTAAGCATGGGTGAAAGCTCTAGTTTGATTTTGGTGAATTGATGAAACCCTAAATACTAACCTAGTTTATCAAAGTATCGGTGCAAAAAGTGACCAACAAGTAAATATTTGTAGTTTTGTCATGCATTATGATCAGATGTGGCCTAGCACTCAATGGCACATGATTTATACTAGTTTAGGCAACGTGCCCTACGTCCAGTTCCAGTCAGTCAGTGACTTTATTCCTGAGCCCAGGTGCTCAAAGTTTGCTATAGGGTTACAAACGAGTAGGAATAATAAGGGGGTGTTAAAGGTCCGATCGAGCTTTGAACCAAAGGGCCAAGAGTAATGGGAGCTCCAACGTGTGCTAAGTATTGGAACGTATGCTCTATGTAGCTTTAGAGTTCTAGAGCTGAGTTGTTCGAGTGCTTAGAATATCTAAAGCTTAGCAGAGAGATAGTCAAAATGACCGTCCTTTTTGTTGGGAGAGAGCGCATTCTCTTTTATAGGTGAAAGGGATGGCCTTACAAGTGTGAGAGAGAGAGTGTGTGTGTGCACGTATGCTACTAAGTCTTGTTGCCCATGTTGTCAGGTATAAGATGGTCATCAACACCATAATACTGTTTATGTCAGACGCATGTGGTAGGCTTTACCGTGTTCGCCTAGTATGGCAAATGTCGGCGCCCACAACACTGTAAGGCAAATATCGGTGCCCACAACACTATTTGGTTTCTGACAAGATTAGAAGGTTGCAAAGCACCCTTCTGGCATGGCCTGGTGGTATTGTCCTACAGGTGTGTAGGGTACGGTCCTCGGTATTGCAATTGACTTGAGCGCCTTGCCTTATCTGCTTCACCTGATTCTTGGGTCCTCACCGAGCGGGCGTCCCCGGTCGGTCATTCCTAGTCAACTCTAACCATGTTGGTCAGAGAAGAGCTGTAAGCAGAGGTTCGGCGTATTCCTGGTACGAAAAGTAAGTCAGAGTTGGAAGCGAGCGTCGTCCCCTCCTTGGTTAGGCCTTCCAGGTGGAGACTAAATCGCTCTTCTAGCTTGTCGTTAGGTATCTAGGCTAGCCTAGGAGTTGCATGTTGTTGTAATGTCATCTGCTAGGCCAAGCCTTTGCTAGGAAGCGGGACCATCGGGGACCCTAGGTTTATGAACCCTACAGGAGCCCCCGAACCCTTTTGGGACTTCTACAAAGTCATGAAGGGGTTGTTTATACTCTTTGTACAAGAGCAATGGGTGGGTGTAAGATCGTAAGTTGCCGTCAAATGCGACAGAGCATGGACCTAGGCATTGGGCATGGCCAAGGGGTCAGGTGCAATGGAGCGTGGACCCAGGCATCGAACCGACAAACCAGCATGCTGATTAGTGGCCATACAGGGAGTAGGCAACATAGTGACCATGCGTCTGTTACTATGGGTTGATGTGAGTCCCCTAGAATGACATGTCATGAAGATGGGTCATGCTAAGATGTGACTGCTCCCTGCATGATGCCAGAAGTTTGACCTAGGGTTGTACTTTCTAGCCCATAGTGGTTGGCGGTGGCATGAGCTTCCATTAGGAACTATGTCTGAGGGATCAAGTGAAGCAGAGCCAGCCCTCAGACATCGAGCGAGGTAGAGCCAGCCTCAAATGTTGGCTGAGGTGGAGCCTGCCCTTAGACATCGAGCGAGCTAGAGCTAGCCCTCATACGTTGGCCAAGGCGGAGCCTACCCTCGAGGGTCAGCCGAGGTGAAGCCAGCCCTTGGGAGTCAGCCAAGGTGGGGCCAACCCTTGGGGGTCGGACGAGGTAGAGCCTAGCAAGAGGTGTGCCCTTGGTGGTCCTAGAAATCGCTTAGGGGATTTTTTTACTTGCCAGTGGGTGCGCGTGAGCACACCCGGTGGGTGTAGCCCCTGAGCCCTTGTGTGATTCAAGTAAAATCCCCTAGGGTTTTTTCTGACTTACCAGTGGGTGCATGCAAGCATACCCAATGGGTGTTGCCCCCAAGTGAGATCTAACCCCTTGCCATTGCTAGGGTCAGGTGTCTCTAAAGATCGAGGAGAGGATAGCAAAATTAGTAGGGAAAATGTCTCTTGTTTTCGCACGTATCCCCTTCCTAGGTTCTAAGCCATCATTTTCGGGAGCACGGACCCAGGCATCGGGTGCCAACCCAAACATTAGGCATGGCCGGGGGGTCGGGCGTGATGGAGCCTGAACCTAAGTCCTAGGCGTGGCCGAGGGGTTGGTCTAGTTTCATGCATTACCCAGTCCACGGTTTCCACAACCAAAGGGGCTGAGCTAACATCGCTTGCCTTGATGGCTCGAGTGACGTACTCGGTGAGCTCACTATCGAGTACATCTGAGTGGAATCCGGATCCATCATTCGTAACGGGGTCGACATAGCCCTCATGTGGCATTCCACTACTCCTTAACCCGCCTCCTGGTAGATGCCTGAGCCATTCCAGAGATCGACTCAGGTGGCCCACTGGCCTCCCCTCGATGGAGATTCTATGGGCATGGCTCGAGGTTAGGATCGAACGAGAAGGTTGAGATGACCCTATCTACTTCTGAGCACATCGGGCGATGGCCGCTATGGCTCATCTGTATTTTCTCCACTAGCTCTGTTTGATATGAGGCGACCTCGAGCCCTTCACGGGCTAGCCTTCGAACCTCGGTTGGCCATCGCTCATGTCGAATGAGGCGACTACCGCTTCGTGGTGCAACATGAAGCATTATGATGCATCAATTACATATGCAATACTTTGGATGTATGGGATGAATGAATGATTGTATGGATGAATGTGTGAATGCATGTATGAGAAAGGATGAATGAATGATTATGCATTTAGAAAATAAAACAAAGTAAGAAGGTTTGGTAAAGTTACCTTGATGACCAAGTGATGGGTTTGAGGAGCTCTTATCGGATATGTCCGAATGGGATCTGTGTCCGTCATTCGTGATGGAGTTGGAATAGCCCACTGCTCCTTACCTGTCTCTTGGCAGTTGTCTAAGCCGTCCGATCGACTCAGGTAGCCCATTGGTCTATCCTTGATGGAGATCCTATTGGTGGGCCCTTCCAAACCCTACCTAGGAAGGTGGAGGGTTGTCTACGTGCAGTTGTGCCTTGTTTCCTATGCCCGGGTTGTGATAGTGGTGGGTCCTACCTAGGCCACATCCTGTTTTAACCAAGTGACATTTTGTTGGGTAGGGCACTTCTCATTAGTCAGGACGCATCCCACCGCATACCTATCCACATTAAATAGGGGGAAGGGAGAGGATTTTCTTCCCATTCCTTCGCCTTTCTCCAACTGTTGCCTCTCCTCCTTCTTCCTTTTCGCCAAGCCTGTTCATGCGCCATGGTGGTTTCTAGGAGAGAGAGAGGGTAAAGCGAGGGAGAGGAGAACTCACAGATTCATTCATGAATCTAGGGCATGATGTCAAACTAGAGGCCATCCAACGTAGATGAGGAGGTGTTGGGCACCTTCGCCGAGAAGGGGCTGCTCCTGTCAAAAGAGGTGGTGCATTGGAGGGCTCCTGCACCAGTGGAAGTTGTTCTGCGACCATGTGCCAATGATGTTGTCTCCTTCCTCGCCTTCCACGAGCATGGGCTTGGATATCCCACGCACTGGTTCTTGCGTGGGCTCCTCAACAAGTGGGGCCTAGAGCTGCAACACCTCAATCCAATTGGGGTGTTGCACATCACCGGTTTCATCACCGTCTACGAGGCCTTCCTTGGGATGGAGCCACACGTGGACCTCTTCTGGTGGATCTTCTATGGGCGAGCCTTGTCTAAGGGGAAGCCACCCAGAACTACGCTGGTTGGGGGTTTCACCTTGCATAAGAAGCCAAAGTTGTTGACCTCCTACCCCACGTACTCTCCCTATGACTCCAATCGGGGGTGGCATAGCGAGTGGTTCTACATCAGGAATCCAGCGGAGGTGCCATTCCCGTCGTTCACCGGAAGAAGGTCGGAGAGGAGGGAAAGTTGGTCGTGGGGCCCCGCTGGTCGACACAACAAGCTAGTGGTCATCGAGGTAGAGCTTCAGAAGCTAGTGCAGCCTGGCCTTGATGGGCTGCAGGTCTTCCAAACCTTCTTCCACCATCGAGTCACCCTACTGGTTGAGAGGAGGTAGCCGATGTGGGCATACTTCGGCCCAACGAATCCCGACCGCACATCACCGGAGGAATTGCTGAAGGACGAAGTCTGGAGTCAACTCGATCAGGTGCTGCAACTAAGGGACAAAGACTCCCTTGAAGGAACACCTAGACCTCTTCATGCCACGAAGCTGTCCAATCTGGTATGCTCCCCTCTTCTTATTCCATGACCTTTTCCCTCTTGCTATCCTTTGTTTTGATTTCAAGTTGTCCATTTTGTAGGGACTCACGAGTTACAAATCCTGGCCACATCTTCTAAGGGGGGCGGAGGGTGTAGCTTGGCAAGCTACCTAGAAGGAGGTAGTGCTTGCCAAGAAGAAGAAGAGAGCTAAGAAGGCCTAGAGGAGGTTCAAGAAGGAGAAGGAGATTGGCCCCCCATATCTTTGGAGGCATTGTTGGCTCTACACCCCCGTCCGTTGCTCTAGTGGGTTTGCCACAAGCTAGTAGTCGTGGCCATTCATGGGCCAATTAGGAACTAGCCGGGTCGGCTCCTCCCTCGGTCGATACGAGGGGGCACGGGTCATGACCTGTGGGTGGTCCTCATTCGGTGGGCTTATCACCAGTAGGTCAGGGCTTTAGGGCTCTGTCGCTTTCATCTAGGTATTCATTTATGTTGCTTTTTCATCTCACAGCTGAGTTCTTTGAGCATGACTAACCTACACTTATTTGATAGTGGCTAGGGACTAGCGGGACTAGGTATCGCCCTACCTCCCATGTGGGAGGAGTGGAGACCCAGCCTGTAGCAAGTTGCGATGAGTGGTAGGGAAAGTAGATTGGCGGTGGTGTGACCTTCCCTTATAGGGGTTGCGTCCTCCTACTCGATCGTGAGTACAGCGGTAGTAGCGGTGATGATGATGGCAGTGATCATCATGGTGATGGTGGAGGTTGGGTCAGAGGTGACCCTTGCTGTAACACCCCTGGTGTTTAGCTTCCACATTTGCACTGCATTTCATGAACACGAGCATCATGCATCCATTCATGAACTTATATCACATGAAACATGATTTCGAAACATTGCAACATGTTGTATATTTCATGTGTGTTGTTCTTTTATGAAATGTAAAGTGTGCAACACTTAAGTGCAACATGTGACACTCACTTAGTGAAACAAGATTAGTTAATACTATGCAACAAGATCATGAAACATGTGAAACATGACTATGAAACATTTGCAACATTTCTTGTGTTTTTCATTGTTTCAGTATATATCTTGCTTGACTCTTGTGTGACCAATGCATGGTATGGCTAAAAATGCTTGTAAGTAACTTAGTTACACATAGAATGTCTTTTGGAACATTGTTCATGTTGGTCACTTTAACTAATTAGGTTTACAAGACATGGTTAGGTGCGGTTCGTCGTGATAGTCACGCCGGTGTCCTTGGTTTGGCCGGAGGAGCCGCCGCCGGCGAGTTTCGCCATGTGCCGCGCCGTTGTCGTGCCTCCCCTGTTTCGGTGTCTATGACACATGGGACCGGCTGACCGGTGGACCCCAGTTGGCAGTGACTGTGCATTAGAAAGATAGTTCAGTTTTACAGATTTGAATGCAATGTTGTAAAATCCATATCTTCAAATGTGTTGATCCAAATTGAGTACTTCCAATTTTGTTAGACTCACTGTTAGGTCTAGTATTTAAGAAAAATATGTCTTGAGCACTTTATGTAGAAATTTTGGGTGAATTAAATAGGAACTTGAAAAGTGTTTTTGAATGCATGCAAACTTGTTTAAATCGTATCTTGAGTTTATGTGATCCAAAAATTATGAAATTTTGTGGGTAAGCTTGTATTGTATAGTAGAAGCTCTGGTTAAAATTTGAGAGTCATTGCATGTGTAGTTTTTAAGTTATAGATTTTCCTTTTATCATTGGTAGATACTTGGGTGAATTTTAGTAAATTAATTATGAATCCTATGGACATGAAACTTGGTAGGTAGTATCTTGGTACCTTATAGATGCTAGGAAAAATATGAAATCTGTTGCTTGACACTTTTCACTAAGGTTTCCTAATTATGCCATTTTAAGCCATTCTGTCTTACCATTTTTGTGTAGGCTGTTGTACTTACTAAAATGGTGTGAAATTTTTATGGTAGTCTACTTGGACCATGTAGGGTCTACTGTAATTTTTGTAGATTTAATGGTGTAGCTTTCATATATGTTTACTATTTCCTCTAATTAATTAAATAAATTAAGAAAGGTATTAGAGGAAATGTTTTGGGAATGAACACCCTACTTTCTGGTGTTCTTGTTATATGTGTGACATGTGAGTAGATTTAGTGTCGTCCAATTATACGTTTACCTCATGAGTTACTAAGTATTTCGTTTGCATTATGTCCCTCTGGACAGATCTGGGGACTTTGAAAAGTTCCCCATGATATTTTAGTTTTCTGTGAATAAGTTGAATACAAGAGTTGTAGATAAATTAGGTAGCTAGCTCCTGTCAAAATTTGAGGGCATTTGGCCCAGTAGTTTAGGAACTACAGCTGTTAAAGTTAGGTTGCTGTTTTGCTGATTCTCTGCCTTGTGAGGATAGACTTCGGTTGATTGATGAATTCGACCTGGTAAAGGTTTGAATCATGCTTTGAGTTCTGAAAATGTATTATAGACAATTTTATAAGCTTTTCAGATTGACTTGTTGCATATCATTTGGATTTATAAATCTTCAGTTATGACTAGTTTACTGCGCCGCTACATAGTATTCATTTTGCTGAAATACAAATGCTTGAGTGTATGCTTGTGCAATGTTCTCATTGATTGTTTAGGGGTTAGCCTAACTTAAGAATATGCTTAGGTGCAGGTGCTAGGTCATTAACGGAAGATGAGCAATTATACCTTAGGTTGTATAAACGTGGTAAGTGAAAGTGATTTGAATAGGGCTTAAGTTGGAATATGCAAACTACAGCGAACATGTGCATTCCCCGAGCATCCCCGACATTCATACATGTGCATCCATGATATTTATCTTGCGCATTCATGCAATAGGTGTGCCGGAGGGAGTGACGTTGCTGGAGTTCGAGGGAGCCAACCAGGAGGAGGAACCCGAGGTGCAGGAAGCCGACGAAGCAGTCGCCGCGGAGGAATTGCCCGAGTGCCCTGACCACCAGCCTTCCTTGTTCCTGAAAGGCAAGCCCCGGAGCATATTAAGCCTCCTATGTTTTCACTAATACCTTGAGTATCTTTTATTGTTAATGATGCATTAAGTATAGGAATTGGTTGGAACCAATTGCTGCATTATATATCCTTCCTTGTCCAGATATCGCACTGAAATCCCATTTAAGTCCAGGACGGGTTAAATGCTTAGCCATGCTTAGTGCGGTAGAAGTCAGGTGATTTCCTATCACCTGCGAGCTTTAGGATGAGGTGGATCACGGTTGGCTATATTTGCTATCGTGGAAAAGAACCATGTAAATAATGAATTAAGACCGGGCGGGGTCTTGTGTAGGTTTGAACATAGTGACTCCGTCTGAGTCGTTTAAGGACCGATACGCTGTACGTCCTCATGTCATGTTGAACGCAGCCTAACACTTAGCTGGCCGGATAAGTCGTTCCGACCGCGAAGCCTAGTAGCTCGATTCAGGCCGGGAACGCGAGCAGTGGCGGCACTCTGGAGGTAGTAAGGATGTGCGGAGAGCCATTGGCATAAGTCCAAGGCGGGTTAGAGTCCCGAACAACCTTGGCAGAGTGGTTCTCTGAGAATGCCGATCTGTTTGGACCCGCGACTCCTGAATTGTACCAAAGGTGACTTGTTGCGACCCTGACGGGGGAAGCAGGGTTTGTGTTTAGGAATACCCCTCCAGCTGGATAGGAATCGATTCGAATCGCCGTCTCTCCCGGATAGTGAGAACTTGACTAAGCAGCGGCAACGTAGATTCAATTAATTTAACGATATGGTTAAATGGATAATGATAAAGTTGCCACAATGAATACCTGATATGGTTATTAATGTTTGCACCCTAATAAAATGATTGCTTAGTACAGGTGCTAATATAGATGACAGGTTAATGGCTAAAAAGTTACTGCTAGTTCAGGTTAAGAGTTGATTAATATTACTTATGCTTTTCTGCAAAAAGAGAATGTCAGCCAGCTCCACTACATTAAGCTATGCATAATCCTTGGTGTCATTTGTTTGGTTTTCGACGGGTAAGTCTAGCTGAGTACATTCCCGTACTCAGGGTTTATTCCCTCTTGTTGCAGATGACCTCCTATATCAGGGATTCTGTAAGTATTGTCTCCACCCGGCGGGTGATGAGGACTAGATCATGGGCATGATCTCCCTTCTCTTATCTGAATGCTTTTGCGGTCTGTGATCAGCGAACCAGTATGTGTATTTGAACTCGGTGTGTGAGTTAAACTATTTGCTTCCGCATGTTTACAAGACTTGTTTTGTAATAACAATGACTCTGTGATGATGTAATCTATTTGCGAACATCTGTGAAATGTTGTAACGTACGATATGTTATGTTGGATTACTGTGATCTTGGTTGTATACAGGTTGGTTTGAAATCCTTCGAGATTTCGGTTGACTACCGGGTTTATATGGGCTCAAGTTCGAGAATTTGATCGTTCCGGCGATTGTTTTTGTACTTGTGCTCTTATAAATTGGTCGGTTCCGTGACAGCTGGTATCAGAGCTAGATTCAACATTAAACATGTCTTACGGCTATTTAAAACAAAAGTTTTGTTGTTAAAATGGTTTTCAAACTTATAGTTAAATATAAGTGTTCAAAAATCAAAATTTTTATGGTATACTGGTGATCACATTCCTTATAGCCCACTTAAGGACTTCTAGGTGGCTTATATATAATTACTGACTTGGGGGAATTGATTGTTTCTATTTCGTCGTCCATGCGGCGTGATATTGCATGGATGCCATTCGTTTGAATGGTAATGTATGGGTCAATTGCCTCTGCGCTAAGGTAAGTGTGAGTTGAGAGAGCATGACCGTCCAACCGTCGGTCTAGGGGAGAGTTAGTTGTGGTTACTGGAGTATTTACATGTTGCATACATGTATATATGAAAGTACTTAATTGTGGGTACATTTCTCGGGTAGTTTGGATGCCGAAGTATATATATCGGGGGATGTATATATGGAAAGTATCTTAATACTGTTTGTGTAATTAGCATTATATCTTGTTGGGTTGGGCTGCAATGAAGTTTTTCTGCAGGTACGCTAACAACGCACCGTGTAGATCGACTAGTTACCGCTAATTGAGAGAACGTATGTATGCCACCGTATAGTCCGCTAAAGCTTAAATTTTCTTAGGTTTGGGAGGACGTACGGAACGAGCATGCATCATATTCACTCATGACATTCATATTGCATTACTCCCTCCCTTATAATTGCTTAACCCAAGTATAAGGTGAAATCTCTCGGCAAGAAGTTAGAAGGAGAGGAATACCCAGGAGAAGTCCAAGGTGTCTCCAATGTGGACAATAATCGCTTCGACGAGTAGTCGTTAGCAAGTCTCATGAGTTAAGCGTTTGCAGTCATACTTGTGAAGTACCTCAATTCGCTCCCTTCGGGATGCGTATTGTAATGATGAAGTTTAAAACTTGTCATGTGGGAATGCACTGCGTATGGCGCTAGTAATCTACTTGATGATGTGGTGATTGGGGAATGAATTATTGCCTCTGTTTATTGTATGAAGCTTTCATTCTCATCAGTAAATTCAGTTTGGCACGATTATATTGTTCTTCTCCAATGTGCTGACATCATCAATAATTACTGGTTGCGCATTGTGCAGATGCCTCGTACTCGTTCCACCGGTGCGAGTGATGATGATGATCTTCCGCCACCACCACCCACACCAACGGAACTAATAGCAATGCTTGCGGAAGGACAGCGCACTATGGCCGAGGCCCTCCGTACGATCGCGAATCGTGATGGCCGTGGTCCACGCCAAGGGCCGGATCCAAATCAATACAGTGATTTCAAGGATTTCCTTGACACGAAACCCCCAATCTTCAAGGAGGCTGAGGAGCCTCTACAAGCTGATGAGTGGTTGAACACTCTCGAGCAGAAGTTCCGTCTGCTCCGCTTGACTGAGGTGCTAAAAACTGAGTACGCATCGCACCAACTTCATGGGCCTGCTGGCATTTGGTGGAGTCATCATCGGTCCACTATGCCTGCTGATGCCCAAATCACATGGGATCAGTTCAAGTCTGCTTTCAGGGGAAATTACATTCCTCCTGGTCTTATGGCGATCAAACATACAGAGTTCATGAAGCTGACTCAGGGAAACAAGAGCCTGAACGAATACTTGCAAGCTTTCAACAACCTTGCAAGGTATGCTACCGAGTTTGTGGACACAGATGCCAAGAAGATTGCAAGCTTCAAGCGGGGACTTAGCCCCAAACTGATGAAGACCATGGGAAATTGCAAGTGCGCTCATTTTAATGAGTTTGTGAGTGATGCTTTATCGCAAGAGAACAACAATGCTGTGTACGCTGCTTCAAAAAGTCGTAAGAGGGCCTATGAGGCGGGTGCCTCACAATCTAAGGCTCCCGTCGCACAAAGAGCTCCATTCCGTCCTCCAGCGTCAGCCGCCAAGTTTCGCCCCCCGCAGAAGAAGAATCCCGCCAAGACTGGGTTTCGCAAGGCATTTACAGTTGCTCTTCCCAAGGGCACTACTAGTCAGGGCAGTTCCAGAGCTCCACCAAGCAACATGCCATGCTGGAATTGCAATAAGACAGGCCACTGGGCAAGGGAATGCCCTTACCCTAAGAAGAATAATTACCAGGGTGGCCGTCTGGGACAAGTGAACCACACTAATATTACCGAGATTCCTTCAGGTGAGGTAGTGACTGCCGGTAAGTTTCTGATTGACCAACACCCCGCAGTTGTACTATTTGATTCAGGTGCTTCGCATTCCTTCATTAGTCCATCATTTGCATCCAAGTTTATGCTGAAAACATATACTGTTGAGGGTGAGGGTTATTGTATTAGGGCTGCCAGTGGTATTATCCCAACCAAGCTGGTAGTTGGGGACGTACAATTTGAGATAGAGGGGCGAAGTTATCAGGTTGATTTGGTAGTTTTACCGGGGTTAGGTATCGATGTGATATTGGGAATGAACTGGATGAGCCGTCATAGAGTGCTTATTGATACGTCGACTAGAGTAGTCATGCTCAGAGATCCTGGTAATCAGGAGGGTTTTCTAGTACAGTTACCCAAGGACATCAATCTTTCTTGCACGACCAATGCGGTGCAAGCAAAGTCTCTGGCAGATATCCCTGTCGTGTGTGACTTTCTGGATGTTTTTCCCGATGATTTGCCTGGATTGCCCCCGGATCGAGAAGTAGAATTCAAAATAGAGTTGCTTCCTGGTACAGCTCCCATATCTAGAAGGCCATATAGAATGCCTCCCAATGAACTAGCTGAACTCAAGACCCAGTTGAATGAACTGCTACAGAAAGGCCTTATCCGCCCTAGTTCATCTCCATGGGGGTGCCCAGCCATCTTTGTGAAGAAGAAGGATCAGTCTCTACGCATGTGTGTAGATTATAGACCCTTGAATGCAGTTACAATTAAGAATAAGTACCCTCTGCCACGCATAGATATCTTGTTTGATCAGTTATCTAAAGCAAAAGTCTTTTCTAAGATTGATTTGAGATCTGGGTATCATCAAATCAAAATTCGGCCTGAGGATGTCCCAAAAACTGCATTCTCTACAAGATATGGTCTGTATGAATACCTTGTTATGTCTTTTGGACTGACAAATGCCCCCGCACATTTTACGTATCTGATGAATTCAGTGTTTATGCCTGAGTTGGACAAATTTGTGGTGGTATTCATAGATGATATCCTGGTCTATTCTGAGAATGAAGAAGATCATGTTGAACATTTGCGGGTGGTTCTTACTAGATTGCGAGAACACCAGCTGTATGCAAAGTCCAGCAAATGTGAATTTTGGCTTCGTGAGGTACCTTTTCTTGGACACGTGTTGTCCGATGGTGGAATTATGGTTGATCCCACCAAGGTGCAAGAAGTACTGAACTGGAAGGCTCCCATCTCGGTGCACGAGGTTCGGAGTTTTCTGGGGTTGGCTGGCTATTATCGTCGCTTCATCCCGGATTTCTCTAAAATAGCCAAGCCTATGACTCGATTGCTGCAAAAAGACATAAAGTTTGTCTGGACTCCTGAGTGTGACGCGGCTTTCCATACCCTGCGAACTCTTCTAACATCGGCTCCGGTTTTGGTGCAACCGGATATCGAGAAACCTTTTGATGTGTTCTGTGATGCATCAGGTATTGGGTTAGGAGGTGTTCTTATGCAAGAGGGTAGAGTCATCGCTTATACCTCTCGCCAACTTCGGAAGCATGAAGTGAATTATCCAACGCATGACTTGGAACTCGCTGCAGTTGTTCATGCTTTGAAGGCCTGGAGACATTATCTACTTGGCAATGTGTGCAACATCTACACTGATCACAAAAGCCTCAAGTACATCTTCACTCAACCAGAGTTAAATATGCGTCAGAGAAGATGGCTCGAGTTGATTAAGGATTATAACCTTCAAGTGCACTATCACCCTGGTAAGGCAAACGTCGTCGCGGATGCCTTAAGCAGAAAGTCTCATTGCCACTCGTTGATTGAGAGTGATGTCCATTTGTCAAAGCTCCTTCATCCTGCAGTCCTGCACAACATCACTGTCAGTTGTACTCTACAGAGTCGAATTATCGAGCTATAGAAGACAGATGCAGGTGTGTTTCACATCAAGCGCAAGATGAAAGAGCAAGAAACCAAACATTTTCGAGTCGATGAGGAAGGCATGTTATGGTTCAAGGATAGGTTGGTAGTTCCGAAGGATAGAGAGCTCAGAAACCAAATCATATCCGAAGCTCATTCCTCCAAACTATCTATTCATCCTGGTAGTAGTAAAATGTATCATGATTTAAAACCACGATTTTGGTGGACCAAAATGAAGAAAGAGATAGCCGCTTATGTGGCTAGGTGTGACACTTGTTGTCGGGTCAAGGCTGTACACATGAAAGCTGGATTACTTCAGCCACTCTCTATTCCAGGTTGGAAGTGGGAAGAGATAAGTATGGATTTTATAGTTGGACTCCCTACCACTCAGAGGAATTTTAACTCAATTTGGGTAATTGTGGACCGACTGACCAAGTCGGCACACTTTATTCCTGTTCGCATAGACTTTCGTCCAACTGACTACGCGGAGTTGTACTTCAACCAGATAGTCCGACTTCATGGGATCCCTCGTACTATTGTCTCAGATAGAGGACCATAGTTCACTGCTCGCTTTTGGGAGCACTTACACAGATTATTAGGGACTAAGCTCGTAAGAAGTTCTGCCTATCATCCGCAAACCAATGGGCAAACTGAGCGGGTGAATCAAATCTTAGAAGATATGTTGAGAGCTTGTGTCATCTCGGCTAAGGGCTCATGGGAAAAATGGTTACCCCTAGCTGAATTCTCGTACAATAATAGTTATCAAGAGAGCATAAAGATGGCACCATTTGAAGCTTTATATGGCCGGAAGTGTAGAACCCCGTTGAACTGGGTAGAAGCCGGTGAAAGGAGATATTATGGAATTGATTTCGTTCAAGAAGCTGAAGAACAAGTCCGTACTATCCAAACCCACATGGCCGCAGCTCAAGCTAGGCAGAAGAGTTATGCTGATCGACGTAGGAAACCTATTGAGTTCGAAGTTGGAGACTTCGTTTATCTGAAAGTCTCACCTATGAAGAGTGTCCAACGCTTTGGTGTGAAGCGAAAGCTTGCGCCGAGATATGTTGGTCCGTTTGAAATCATTGGACAAAGTGGTAAAGTGGCGTACAAGATTCAATTACCTCCTGAGATGAGTGCTATCTTCAATGTCTTTCATGTATCCCAATTGAAGAAATGTCTTCGCGTCCCTGAAGAGAGAGTTCCATTGGGGGATATCGAGTTAAAATCTGATTTGACCTTTGAAGAAAAGCCGGTTCAAGTGATTGACACTCGTGAGCGAGTGACTCGGAGTCGGGTAGTCAAGTTCTATAAAGTCATGTGGAGCAATCAGGGTAGTGAACGCGATGCAACGTGGGAAAGGGAAGACTATTTGAGGGATGGTTATAAGGAATTCTATCAACAATGGTACGCTTTTCAAATCTCGGGACGAGATTTTTATAAGGGGGGAGGGCTGTAACACCCCTGGTGTTTAGCTTCCACATTTGCACTGCATTTCATGAACACGAGCATCATGCATCCATTCATGAACTTATATCACATGAAACATGATTTCGAAACATTGCAACATGTTGTATATTTCATGTGTGTTGTTCTTTTATGAAATGTAAAGTGTGCAACACTTAAGTGCAACATGTGACACTCACTTAGTGAAACAAGATTAGTTAATACTATGCAACAAGATCATGAAACATGTGAAACATGACTATGAAACATTTGCAACATTTCTTGTGTTTTTCATTGTTTCAGTATATATCTTGCTTGACTCTTGTGTGACCAATGCATGGTATGGCTAAAAATGCTTGTAAGTAACTTAGTTACACATAGAATGTCTTTTGGAACATTGTTCATGTTGGTCACTTTAACTAATTAGGTTTACAAGACATGGTTAGGTGCGGTTCGTCGTGATAGTCACGCCGGTGTCCTTGGTTTGGCCGGAGGAGCCGCCGCCGGCGAGTTTCGCCGTGTGCCGCGCCGTCGTCGTGCCTCCCCTGTTTCGGTGTCTATGACACATGGGACCGGCTGACCGGTGGACCCCAGTTGGCAGTGACTGTGCATTAGAAAGATAGTTCAGTTTTACAGATTTGAATGCAATGTTGTAAAATCCATATCTTCAAATGTGTTGATCCAAATTGAGTACTTCCAATTTTGTTAGACTCACTGTTAGGTCTAGTATTTAAGAAAAATATGTCTTGAGCACTTTATGTAGAAATTTTGGGTGAATTAAATAGGAACTTGAAAAGTGTTTTTGAATGCATGCAAACTTGTTTAAATCGTATCTTGAGTTTATGTGATCCAAAAATTATGAAATTTTGTGGGTAAGCTTGTATTGTATAGTAGAAGCTCTGGTTAAAATTTGAGAGTCATTGCATGTGTAGTTTTTAAGTTATAGATTTTCCTTTTATCATTGGTAGATACTTGGGTGAATTTTAGTAAATTAATTATGAATCCTATGGACATGAAACTTGGTAGGTAGTATCTTGGTACCTTATAGATGCTAGGAAAAATATGAAATCTGTTGCTTGACACTTTTCACTAAGGTTTCCTAATTATGCCATTTTAAGCCATTCTGTCTTACCATTTTTGTGTAGGCTGTTGTACTTACTAAAATGGTGTGAAATTTTTATGGTAGTCTACTTGGACCATGTAGGGTCTACTGTAATTTTTGTAGATTTAATGGTGTAGCTTTCATATATGTTTACTATTTCCTCTAATTAATTAAATAAATTAAGAAAGGTATTAGAGGAAATGTTTTGGGAATGAACACCCTACTTTCTGGTGTTCTTGTTATATGTGTGACATGTGAGTAGATTTAGTGTCGTCCAATTATACGTTTACCTCATGAGTTACTAAGTATTTCGTTTGCATTATGTCCCTCTGGACAGATCTGGGGACTTTGAAAAGTTCCCCATGATATTTTAGTTTTCTGTGAATAAGTTGAATACAAGAGTTGTAGATAAATTAGGTAGCTAGCTCCTGTCAAAATTTGAGGGCATTTGGCCCAGTAGTTTAGGAACTACAGCTGTTAAAGTTAGGTTGCTGTTTTGCTGATTCTCTGCCTTGTGAGGATAGACTTCGGTTGATTGATGAATTCGACCTGGTAAAGGTTTGAATCATGCTTTGAGTTCTGAAAATGTATTATAGACAATTTTATAAGCTTTTCAGATTGACTTGTTGCATATCATTTGGATTTATAAATCTTCAGTTATGACTAGTTTACTGCGCCGCTACATAGTATTCATTTTGCTGAAATACAAATGCTTGAGTGTATGCTTGTGCAATGTTCTCATTGATTGTTTAGGGGTTAGCCTAACTTAAGAATATGCTTAGGTGCAGGTGCTAGGTCATTAACGGAAGATGAGCAATTATACCTTAGGTTGTATAAACGTGGTAAGTGAAAGTGATTTGAATAGGGCTTAAGTTGGAATATGCAAACTACAGCGAACATGTGCATTCCCCGAGCATCCCCGACATTCATACATGTGCATCCATGATATTTATCTTGCGCATTCATGCAATAGGTGTGCCGGAGGGAGTGACGTTGCTGGAGTTCGAGGGAGCCAACCAGGAGGAGGAACCCGAGGTGCAGGAAGCCAACGAAGCAGTCGCCGCGGAGGAATTGCCCGAGTGCCCTGACCACCAGCCTTCCTCGTTCCTGAAAGGCAAGCCCCGGAGCATATTAAGCCTCCTATATTTTCACTAATACCTTGAGTATCTTTTATTGTTAATGATGCATTAAGTATAGGAATTGGTTGGAACCAATTGCTGCATTATATATCCTTCCTTGTCCAGATATCGCACTGAAATCCCATTTAAGTCCAGGACGGGTTAAATGCTTAGCCATGCTTAGTGCGGTAGAAGTCAGGTGATTTCCTGTCACCTGCGAGCTTTAGGATGAGGTGGATCACGGTTGGCTATATTTGCTATCGTGGAAAAGAACCATGTAAATAATGAATTAAGACCGGGCGGGGTCTTGTGTAGGTTTGAACATAGTGACTCCATCTGAGTCGTTTAAGGACCGATACGCTGTACGTCCTCATGTCATGTTGAACGCAGCCTAACACTTAGCTGGCCGGATAAGTCGTTCCGACCACGAAGCCTAGTAGCTCGATTCAGGCCGGGAACGCGAGCAGTGGCGGCACTCTGGAGGTAGTAAGGATGTGCGGAGAGCCATTGGCATAAGTCCAAGGCGGGTTAGAGTCCCGAACAACCTTGGCAGAGTGGTTCTCTGAGAATGCCGATCTGTTCGGACCCGCGACTCCTGAATTGTACCAAAGGTGACTTGTTGCGACCCTGACGGGGGAAGCAGGGTTTGTGTTTAGGAATACCCCTCCAGCTGGATAGGAATCGATTCGAATCGCCGTCTCTCCCGGATAGTGAGAACTTGACTGAGCAGCGGCAACGTAGATTCAATTAATTTAACGATATGGTTAAATGGATGATGATAAAGTTGCCACAATGAATACCTGATATGGTTATTAATGTTTGCACCCTAATAAAATGATTGCTTAGTACAGGTGCTAATATAGATGACAGGTTAATGGCTAAAAAGTTACTGCTAGTTCAGGTTAAGAGTTGATTAATATTACTTATGCTTTTCTGCAAAAAGAGAATGTCAGCCAGCTCCACTACATTAAGCTATGCATAATCCTTGGTGTCATTTGTTTGGTTTTCGACGGGTAAGTCTAGCTGAGTACATTCCCGTACTCAGGGTTTATTCCCTCTTGTTGCAGATGACCTCCTATATCAGGGATTCTGCAAGTATTGTCTCCACCCGGTGGGTGATGAGGACTAGATCATGGGCATGATCTCCCTTCTCTTATCTGAATGCTTTTGCGGTCTGTGATCAGCGAACCAGTATGTGTATTTGAACTCGGTGTGTGAGTTAAACTATTTGCTTCCGCATGTTTACAAGACTTGTTTTGTAATAACAATGACTCTGTAATGATGTAATCTATTTGCGAACATCTGTGAAATGTTGTAACGTACGATATGTTATGTTGGATTACTGTGATCTTGGTTGTATACAGGTTGGTTTGAAATCCTTCGAGATTTCGGTTGACTACCGGGTTTATATGGGCTCAAGTTCGAGAATTTGATCGTTCCGGCGATTGTTTTTGTACTTGTGCTCTTATAAATTGGTCGGTTCCGTGACACTTGCCATCCCTCCCCCCAATAGCTATGGCAGAAGAGAGGAGGGAAACCGGGCTACCTGCTTCGCCCAGCAGAGGAGCGCACGGTTCGCCCTCCTGGTTAGAGTTAGAGGGGTCAGGAGGAGACATGGCTAGGCCAGAGGTATAACATCCACCGGTGAGCTATGGAGTCTAGATAGTGGAGATCCCCTGCTCCAGTGAGGTAGGCACTAGGTGGAGCTGCCAGCCATCCTGCCATCGCAGGAGTTGGTGATGATTCGGTCATCGCACGATATTGTGATGACTAGATCTTCTAGTGGGTCAAGGTGACTAGGGAGCTAGAGTGGCCCTACCCCAGTGACCCAAGGATGGCTCGATTCATCCTTCGTGATGAGGAGGAGGTGAACCTTTGGCACTTTCTTGAGGAGAGAGGACTATCAATGGTGTCTGATCTCACCCAAACCAAGGCGAGGCTCAAGGAGGCCTTGGAGTAGGTTGAGCTCGTCCATCAGGAAGTTACAGTCAATCTACCATGCGTCGTAGAGATAAGTTCTCTATGTTTTAGTGTTTGTCCTTGATTCCTTGGTCTTTCACTAATTGTTTTAGCATGCTTGCTCCTCACTTTATAGGATTTAGAGGCGATGTTGATCCACAAGTCATGTTTCCTTCAGGAGGAACATGGTTGGATGGAGCAAGAAGCAATGATGTCACGGTGGGTTGACGAGCTTCGGCGCTAGCTAGAATCCACCCACCATGAGTCCCAAGATCGGGCAGCCAAGGCAATGGGAGCATGGGCTATGGAACTACTTGTGGTTGAATGGGTGACTGCTGTCAAGCAGGAACTCAACACAGTGAAGGTCCACTTGGCAGAGACTGAGGTGGCGCTTTTGAAGTCCTTGGAGGCTCTAGAGATAGGGCAGAAGGCCCGGTCGGAGGCTGAACAAGAAGTGGTCGTGCTTCGAGGGCAGGTGCTTAGGGCAGAGGAGTCGAACGCTCGACTGCTCAAGAAGGTGACCCAGCAAGAGGAAGGACTCTCCATCCTCGAAAGCATCCACATTGGTATGTATTTGTTCCACCTTTGGCTGATGCCTTTGTTTTTTCTTTCCTTTGCTTCTGAACTTGTCCTTTTTCCAGAGCTGGGTGGAAAAATTAGTTCTCTAGAGCGAGAGCTGGAGATAGCCAAGGCGGTGATCGGTTGAAGCGTGGAGGCGCTAGCCAAGTCCCTTGAAGAGTGACATGCTCTCGAGGAGGAGCTTGACTAGATTCATAACATCGCCCAAGTGGTCATTTCTGAGGTGTTTGGGTCAGGACCGAGCACCAGTATGCCTATCGTCTAGCTAGCAGAGGTTCCAAACAAAGTTTGGGCGCTCATCTCCGATGGCATGTTCTACAAGATCTCGGGGGTGCCGACCTCAATGGCGACACACCACCCAGATCTAGACTTCGTAGCCATCTATAGAGGGTATGCTAATGGGTGGAGCGTAGATGCAATCCATGCACTTGGGGAGAGCTTGGTGCCATATGCATAGATGGTTGACGAGCAAGTCTCTGCACAGTGGGTGATGGAGGCTCGCCGTTCGAACGTGGCTGAAGGCATGCGCTAGGAAGATGTCATCCAACCTGTGGAAGGAGTGGAGAGCAGGTTGGAAGTGAGCATCGTCCCACCTCCGACCGAGCTGAACGTCATCCCATCGGAAAGTGAGCTGCCCTTATCCTCGTCGATCTTGCCATCAGCCGATGCCGCCGAGCAGCCACAATAGAATTTAGAGTAGAAATAGTCAGTATGTGTAAATGATAAGTTCATGGGGGAGCCCCCATTGAATAGTTTTTTACATTCGTGAATACTTCAATTTCATTTTGTGATGGAATCACTCATAAGGGGAAGCTTCTCCCATCCGTCCTTATTTTTACCCTAGCATAGCTTTGTTTTTTATCCTTTCTTTTTCGTACCTGCTTGTTTGACCCATAGGCTGCAACCTTAAGAACCCAAGCGTGGCCTATGTGGCTCAGCTGCTCGTAACCGTAGGTCGTGGCAGGGTGTGATCGGTTGGGAGTTTAAAACATAAGTTATGTAGGGTAATTAAAGGAATGGACTACCCTTTCATTTGGGTGAAAAGTATTACTATATGATAGTAAAAAAAGAGGGGTGGTATCACACCCTCGTGGAGCCCCCGAGCGACCTACGTCAAGAGTGCTCGGGCTAGGGTGCTTGTAGGAGCAAACGTTGAATGAAAGAAAATGGTAAGGCTGAGCTTTAGGGGAAGAAACAACACAACTGTTTGATGTTACATGTGTTGGTGAGAATGTTGTCATTGTCGTCCTTCAGTCGATAGGTGCACAATTGGATCATCTTGGTCACCGCATAGGGTCCTTCCCATGGTGGAGAGAGTTTATGTTTCTCCTTGGTTGATTGGGTTCTCTAGAGCATGAGATCACCGACCTCGAGGATCCTCTCCCTGATTTTTCTTTCATGGTACTTGCAGAGAGTTTGCTGGTAGAGAGTGGAGTGGATGACGGTCGTCTCACGAGCCTCCTCGAGTAGGTCAACTGTGTCCTACTGAGTCTCTGTGGCTTGTGTAACACCTCGGGTGTTTAAATACTAAAACCTGACATGTCATCATATGCATTGCAAAGCATTTGACATTTGATGAAAACTTTGAGATGCATACACTAAAACAAGTTTATATTGATGTGGTATGTGTTGAATTGTATTGTTTGACTCAAGTTCAAAGTTTGTTTGGATTTTGAATTTTTGAGAAAACCCTGATTTTCAGCATTTAAATCCTACCCTGAAAACTCATTTCAAAATCTAAGCATATTTTGGGGTTGAGACCAAAAGAAAAAGTGTAGAGTTTGACAAGTTATACAAAGTTTGTTTTTGGAGTTTTTAAAGTTGTTATGAAAAATTTGAAGTAATTCAAAAAGGCATAAATCATTAAATATTCCCTATTTAAATTCAAAAGTTCATTTCAAAATGTAGACTGAATTTGGGGTTGGTTATAAAAGCAAAGTTGTAGAACTTTTGATTTTGAACAACTTTTATTTTTGGAGATTTTTGAGTTGTTACACAAATTTGGGAGTAATTTGGGATTTAAAGCGAATGGCAATCTTGTAAATACTGTGAACAGTGTTCGCCGCTCTCGCTACATTGCCGGTGACCTTCGGTTCGGTTCCAGGCGTGTCGTGGCCATCTATGGCATCATGCTAGCATGGGGAAAGGCTCTGTCGTGGCTTCCTTGAGCTTCTGAGCCGCATTATAAGTACCGAGATGCCTTCGTCGTCGTTTTTCTTCTTCCTCTGTTTTCGCCGCCGTTGCCATAGTTCCGTTGAGCTTTCACCGTCGACCTAGCGCTATTACCATCTCAGCAATGCTTGTTCTAGCTTTGCCTACTCCTTGTGCATCTAGCCATCTCGCTTGGGTTGCCTGATTTCGCCGGGCTACGCTGTTCTTCGTCTTCTTCTTCACTGCCGGTAGCGTCGCCGTCGCGAGCTCGTTGCCATGGCTGGAGCTCCACGGTGCACCTCTGCCCTTGTGTTTGGTTGCTCTAGTTTCGCCTTGCTGCCGTGGTGCTTAATATCTTGTTGATTGCTTGTTTTGACCACCGCAGTCACCAGAGCGCCGTCACCGACGACCATAGTCCCACCGTGGGTGCTATACACATCGAACTGCTCCTCCATGGCTCCTCCGGTCTTGCTCTTTGCTCAGTCACGTTCGGGGTGAGCTTCTGGTGCTTCCCGTGCCATTTGTTGAACCTCTATCAGTCTCCTATCACCAGTGTAGCGCTGCCATGTGGTCGTGGCCGCCATGGCTGGTGCCGTGCTCATTTTGTACCACGATCAATGCCATTAGTGATGTGAGTAGGTGCGCATAGTCTTAATGAACGTGTTGGTGCCTTCGTCTTGGCCGTAGACCTCGCCATCGGCAGGATTTCGCTAGTCAGCGCAGTCGCCGACGTGGTCAAATGCGCAAGGTTAGGGATGACAGGTGGGACCCGATGTAAGGGACTCATCGTTCAAATGGAATTTTTTCTATTTTCAGATTTGAATGAATAGTGATGTAATTTGTTATTTTTGTGTAGATTTATTTGGAGCTCCAAAAATTATGAAAATTTTTGTGTTACCTCTCTGTGATGTATATTATTTAAGAAAAATATGAAATAATGTTTTCAGTACTTTTTGAATGTGATGAAAATTGCTCAATTAATTAATAAATGGATTTCCAGGATTTTTCTAGGCTTATTTATCTATCCAACAATTATGAAAATTGTTTTGCCACTTAGTTATCATGTGATGAACATTTACAAAAATTTTGAGGTCATTTGGAACAAGTTGATTTATTTCATAATTCTTAATTAAATAATTAATTCATAAAAGCAAATAGTAACTTTTAATGATTTAAGTTTTGATTCAATTTTTGATTGAGTGATGTCCTTGGGTCATTAGTTGGTAATGATCTTTGGCAATTGATGTAAGTCGTACGAAAAAGATTTAGTTAGTTTGACTTGTAACTGTACCGCGAAGGAAAGTTGTATCCAAATTGTTAATTTTTGCATCCATCATCAAGCATCATGTTTCGTATTCCGCATCATGTTAAACATGGCATTGTTACTATGTGTAGTGAACAAAGGTGAACACGTGGTAGTTAATCAAGTTGCGGAGGAGGTTAATCCGTCTATTGAGGTCGGATCAAATACTTGTGAAACATCGTAGGAACCAGACTTTTCCATCAACGAAGGCAAGCCCCCGATGCATACAACCCTACCTTGTGTTTTACAAATTAATTTCGCTTTTGCTTTTCTATACTGCATTAAGTGATTAGGAGTTAGGTGGAAACCTAATTGGTGCATTACCAACCTTGTTCTGTTCCATATCTACCTTGTTACCAGTTTTATTTCATAAATGACTAGTTATGCTTAGTCATGCTTAGTCGAGTGATTACCTGTCACCTGAGAATTTTAAATGGATCTTTGATTACTTATGTTATCATGAGATATGAGCATGGGAAGAAATAAATCTAGATCAGGCGGACTCGGTGTGTGAGAGCCACAAGACATGGAGGTCTTGTGAGTGGCTTCTTTCCGCCTGTGTCGATTAAGGTCCGTACCGTTGTTGAATTGCATGAGGTGAGACTTTGTAGTACTAACCACATACTCCGGTAAGCCTTAACTCGGCTATTCTATTATGAGAATGGCTACTCGTGCACTGGGAGTGGAGAGATGGTGAGAGTAGCGTGTACCCATGTGGGCATGGGCTGGAATGGTGGAGTACTATATTCTCGGGTGGCGCAGACCCATTCTTGTTTTGGAGGATCCGAGAGTAGGTTGGTATATGTTGGTTGGGGACCTACATATGTCGTGTGGTCTGAAATTCCCAGCTGGGTTTATAATCGGTTCGAATCATCGTTGCTCCTCGGTTATGGAGACTCAACTCACTGTTCATCATCGTAGTTTAATAACTGAAACTTGAGAATGGTTTGTGAAGGTGTTGGATATGAAGTTTCATGATCTGAATACAGATCGTGTCATCTTTGTATATGATTTTATGAAGTTTTAAATCTCAAATTAAAGAATTTTGTTAAAAAGTTTTTACGCAAAACAACTTTGATTATTGCTAACACCATACCTTGAATCCCTAAGCCTGCATTCCTGAGTTTATAAATTCTTATTTCGGTTAAGTCTTGTTGAAGTACTTTTGTACACAGGGTTCATTGACCCTTGTTGTAGGTGAGCCTCATGAGCAGATCTATTTTGGATCGTGCTGCATGACTATTGTTCGATCCGACTGATGAGAAGTAAATGTGTGGCCCTTGGGCAGGGCAGTTTCATTGTGTGTTTTGTATTATATTATAATGCCACTCCACTATTTCATTTTGTAATAATCATCGAACTTAGTTGTGAGGTTTGAAACTTCTATTTTGTAAATTATGTTATTGTAAGACTTCCACTATTTTTACCCTGATGTATATATTTGAATAAATGTTGTAATACTGCAATGACTCTATAATGTGATCCTGCTCAAAAATCGTGGATGATTCGGGGTTCCCCGAGGACACCCGACAAGTCTTCTTAAGTTAACGGAAATATATGCATAGATGTCAAAGGTCATCGGACAGTGACAGGTGCATGTGGGCCCTATAATTTAGGAGGTTCTGCCACAACTTGGTCTTGGTCGAAGGCCTTCACTCTTGGGGCGCCAGTGGTCGAGGTCGGAGGGCGACACTGCTTCAACTCCATAGGCCAGGAAGAAAGGTGTGAACCCTATGGATTGGTTCGGGGTCATTCTCAAGCTCTAGAGGATCGTTGGGACCTCTGTAACCCATCGCTCGGCAAACTTATTGAGTCGACCAAAGATGCATGGCTTAAGTCCTTGGAGGACCATGCCATTGGCCTGCTCAACCTAACCATTAGTACGTGGATGTCCGACCAAGGCCCAATCGACCCTAATGCCATATCCATCACAGAAGTCCAAGAACTTCTTCCCGGTGAAGTTAGTTCCATGGTCAGTGATGATATAGTTAGGAACACCAAAACTGATAGACGATGTTAAGGAAGAACTTGACCACCTCTTCCAAGCAAATGCTGGTGATGGGCTTCACCTCTATCCACTTCATGAATTTGTCCACCACTACGAGTAGGTGAGTGAAGCCACCCTAGCCCTTTTTGAGGGGTCTGACCATGTCGAGGCCCCAGACCACGAATGGCCAAGTGACGGGATGGTTTGAAGCTCTTGCACCGACAAATGAGTTTGCTGAGCATAGAACTGGCATCCCTCACACCTGTGGACAACCCCTTTGCATCTCACAGCGTAGTGGGCTAGTAAAAACCTTGGCGAAAGGCTTTTTCGACCAGCGTCCTCAGGGCTAGGTGATGTTCAGTAGATTCTACCATGGACCTCAATGAGGAGCTATTTCCCTTGGTCGATAGGGATGCACTTCATGAGTACTCCCTGATGAACTTCACTTGTAGAGTTCGTTACCGAATATGATGAATGTCTTGGCGCGTCGACCGATTCGTCATGCTTTAGTCCTTTCTAGTGGGAGAATCTCCTCGAGGAGCCCCCGAGTAGCGGTGCTCTCCACTCAGCTTGATCGAGTGCTACCTCGGTGATGTCAGTGGGCGATGTCGTCATGGAGGCACCAAGGTCGGAGCCCCTAAGTGCCAGATTGGTGTCGGAGTGTGTCTAGATTAGGATCTTCTAGGATGCGGGTAGACAGCTCATGAAGGTAATTGATGAAGACCCCATCTGGAGATCGAACTTGCCAGGTAGCCAATTTTGCAAGAAAATCAGGCGGCATCGTTGTCCTTTCAGGGGACATGATGTAGTTTGATCCCTTGGAATTTGTCCATGAGCTTGTGCACCTCCTGGCAGTATGTTGTCATGAGGGGGCTTTAGCAAGATGACTCCTTTATGACTTGGTCGATGATCAACTCCAAGTCGCCATGGACATACAGCCGCATAGCACTAAGCTTGATGGTGATGCGTAGTCCATTGATGAGGGCTCGTATTCTGTGACATTGTTTGAGGTCGAAAAATGGAGATAGATCACGTAGCGGAGCTTGCTCCCATCTAGGGAGATCAGAGCCACTCCAGCCCCCGAGTTGAGTGCCATCACCGACCCATCAAAGTACATCATCCAGTACTCATGGGTGACGTCTGGGGTCAGGAGCTAGACCTCCATCCATTTGGCGACAAAGTCTATGAGAGCCTGAGACTTAATAGCGGTGCAGGGGATATACCTGATGCCATGGCCCATTAGCTTGAGTGCCCACATGGAGATCCATCCCGTGGCATCACGGTTGCGGATGATGTCTCCTAGTAGGTACAAAGTGATGACCATGACTTCATGGTCGGTGAAGTAGTGTAGGAGCTTCTGGGTCACTATCAGCATGGCGTATAGAAGTTTTTGCACCTGGGGGTACCGAACCTTGGCATTGGTGAGTACCTCACCAACAAAGTATACGAGTTGTTGGACCTTTTGGGGGTGTCCTGGCTCCTCCCTTTTGATGACTAGGGTGGCACCAACCACGTGGTTGCTTGCTGCGATATAGAGGAGGAGGGGTTCTCCCCTTTTGAGAGCGACGAGGATTGGGGTCGATGTTAGTGATGCTTTGAGGCTTTCCAAAGCCTGTTGTGCCTTTTTAGTCTAGATGAACGCATCTATCTTTTTGAGAAGTTCGTAGAGAGGCATCCCCCGCACACCTAGCCGGGAGATGAACCGACTCAGGGCGGCCAAATAGCCAGTGAGCCTCTGTACGCCCTTGATGTTGCGTATAGGGCCCCTGTTGGAGATAGCCATGATTTTTTTAGGGGTTGGCCTCGATGCTGTGTTCGAACATGATGTATCCAAGCAGCTTCCCCTTTGAAACCCCGAAAACACATTTTTCGGGATTCAATTTGATACTGAACCTTTAGAGGTTTGAGAACATTGTGGCCAAGTTCATGATCAAGTCGCAAGATTGAGCCATTTTGACCACTATGTCATCTACATAGACGACGATTGTTGGTTTTGGTCGCTTGACTTGGTCAAGCTGGTCAAGTAGGTTGATTTGGTCGGTGAAGCATTGTTGCATGCACCGTTGATAGGTGGCACCAGCGTTCTTCAGACCAAAGGGCATGGTTACATAGCAGTATGAACCATATAAGGTGATGAATGAAGTTGCGAGCTGGTTGGACTTTTTCATCACGATCTGGTGGTAGCCTGAGTAGGCATCCAAAAAGGAGAGGATTTCGCATCCTGATGTGGAGTCGACTATCTGGTATATGCATGGCAAAGGAAAATGGTCCTTTGGACATGCCTTATTGAGGCCAGTATAATCAATGCACATTCTCCATTTCCTAGTCTTCTTTTTAACAAGAATAGGATTAGCTAGTAAGTCAGAGTGGTATACCTCCTTCATAAATCTAGCTACCAGGAGTTTGGTGATCTCCTCGCTTATGGCCCTACGCCTCTCATCATCAAAGCGATGTAGGCATTGCTTGATGGGCTTTGAGCCTAGGATGAGGTGTAATGCATGCTCGATGACCTCCCATGGTATGCCCAACATGTTAGAAGGTTTTCATGCGAAGACATCGTGATTTGTGCATAGAAAGTCGGCGAGCTCACATTCCTATTTGGCTGGGAGCTTGGCCCTGATCCGCACCATCTTGGTTGGGTCAGTGGGGTCAATCCCCACCGCCTTAGTTTCCTTGATTGGGTGGAAGGCAGTCGAGGAGGTTGGCTTGTTGCAGTCTGGGACTGCTGGAGTCGATGAATTTCTGAGTTGAGGGAGCCTAGTTGAGTTGATGAGGGTAGTGGTGAGCTCATAATGCTTGTGGTTGCACATGTAGGCATGTGAAAAGGTGCTACCCACAGTGATGATGCTATTGGGTCTCAGCATCTTCAACTTGAGGTGGGTGTAGTTGGGGATCACCATGAACTTCACGTAGCATGGCCGCCCCAAGATGGCGTGGTAGGACCCTAGAAAGTCCACCACCTCGAAGGTGATGACCTCTAAGCGGAAGTTGGCTCGATCGCCAAACATGATGGGTAGGTCGATCTAACCAAGTGGGTATGCCTATGTCCATGGGATCATGCCGTGGAAGGTAGAGCTCTGACCGGGGGATGCGCATGGCATCGAGGGTGTCGATGTAGACAATGTTGAGGCCGCTACCTCCATCCATCAGCACCTTAGTGAGGTGCTTCTTGTGGATAATGGGGTCGACGATGAGCGGGTATCAACCCGGTCTGGTGACGTGGGAAGGATGGTCCCTCTAATCAAAAGTGATCGAAGATTCTGACCAGCTAAGGAAAGAAGGAACGACTATTTTGGCGACGCATGCCTCTCTATAGCACACCTTGTGCTGGCGCTTGGAGTAGATGGCATCGGATCCCCCAAAGATTATGAGGCATTCCTTGGGGTCAGGAAAGCCATCATCATCCTTGCCTGCTATGCCTCCTTTCTTGGTCCCTGCCTCCTTGCCCTTTCCTTCCTTTAGCTCACCGGCCTATCGCAGAAAGCGCTTAAGGAGTCCGTAGTCTTTGTAGAGGTGCTTAAAGGGTAGGCATGGTTGGTGCATGGGCTCTCCATGAGCTTGTCAAAGTGGTTGGGCTGACCCTACTAGGGCTGCTTGCCCGCATGATCGGCCTCGGTGAGCAAAGTAGAGTTGGCTGGTTGGTGCTGACCCTTCTTGTTCTTTTTGCCCCTTTGCATGGAGGGGCCCTCGCCTTGGTCCTCACACTTGGCCTTGCCCTTGTCCCAGCCTCTACTAAAGACTGCTCCGATCGCCTCCTCGTCGAAGGAGTGGTTTGTGGCGATGTCAAGCAGGACACGGGTGGTATAGGGCTTCAAACAGCCGAGCTTGTGGATCAAGGACTCACAGGTTGTCCTAGAGAGGAACGCACTGATGACATCCATGTCAATGACATTAGGAAGGGAGTTGTATCGCTTCGAGAACCTATGGATGTAACCCTGTAGGGACTCATTGGGCTCCTACTAGCAGCTCTTGAGGTCCTAGGAATTCCCAGGATGGACATACGTTCCCTAGAAATTCCCAATGAAGATCCTCTTGAGATCCGCCCAGTCGTGGATGCTGTCAGGCGGGAGAAATTCGAGCCATGCTTGAACATGCTCTCCCACACAGATGGGGAGGTATTGAATGATAAAGTGGTCATCATCCACTCCTTTGGCTCAGTAGGTGAGCCAGAAGTCTTTAAGCAATATACCAGGATTCGTTTCCCTGATGTATTTGGTGATGTTGGTGGGTGGTCGGAAGTGTTGTGGGAACGGTGCTTTCTAGATGCCATAGCCAAAGGTCTGTGATCCTAGGCCGTCTGAGCTAGGACTCTGGTCATCTAGTCCATGACCATGCCTAGGGTGCGTGTCCCCACTCCCCTCGATGGTCTGGCTAGGGCTTGTGCCGCCTACTCTCACCGCCCCTTGATGGATATCATCATCATGTTGAGCTTGATGCTGATTTTTGATGACGCTACGAGCATCATGGTTCAGCTCGAGCCATTTGCACATAGGTGGTCGATGTGGAGTGGGCACCGACTCTAGCCATGGTGCAGCTGTGGCCTCCTGTTCCACGCCTGACAACTATAGTGGTAAGGGGATGGAGCGATTTGACTAGTGCACCCCTATTCCCCTAGTGGGGAAAGAGGCCGTGAGCCGATGTCGCGATGCGAAGCTCTCTGCCTATTGAACAGCGACGGTTTCCACTAGTGCCTAGAGGTTCTGGTGGATCACTTGCTCCTAGGGGTCGATAGGCTTGGGAAGGCCGCACAGAAGCATCACCGTAGTAGCGATGTTCTGGCCAGCCCGAGCGAACTATAGAGGATCATTTCCTTCGTCCAAGATGTTGTGTTGGACCTGACGGGCGTGAACCCAAGCACCGCTCATTGGGTTATGCGCATGTGTCATAGTGTGCTGCGCCAAGCATGCTAGCGCAGGTGGTAGTTGGCTCTACTGCCTTTATCGCAACTCTTCGCCATGCTCCTATGCACGGGCGAGGGCCTCTGCACAAGGGTCCAGAGGGGTGTGAGTCTATAGAGATTCTGCTACCACCGGTGGCTATCCTGGAGCATCCTCCATAGCACACTCCTAGGATAGTGGGTGGCCAAGTGCCATGTCACCAATGCTGGAGCCATCGCTTTCAACCTCGTTATCCATGAGGTCATGAAAAGAGGCAGGAGCATAGGCTACCATCCCCACAAATTCGAATGTGAGAGGGGCGGTATCAGCATCCTTCGGAGCCCACCTACGAGTCCATGGGGGATATGAGGCCATAGGGGAACCGGTCACATGGCGGTCATGGTGGAGGTAATGGGGCCCCTTCGGAGAATCGACGGAAGGTATTCAAAAGCAACTAAAGAACAATATGTACATTACTCATAGTGGGGCTTGAGCCTAGCGTGGGCTCAAAGTGAAACATAGGTGTCTTGTTGTTGAGGCCGATGGAGGGCGCTCCTCCTCCGATGGGCGTTGGGACAAGTGCCTCCTAGTAGAGGCGAAGTACGTCGAGCTGGTTGGGGACGAAGTCTAGGCTTCCGAAGAGGAAGGTCTGGAACAGCTCGAAGATGGGAGGAACCCACATCCCAATAGGTAGGAGCATGGGAAACTCTAGCGAGCCGAAGTGAATCATATCGCTTGAGCCCGTCATGCCAAAGATGGTGGAAAGGTGGGCCATCCGATGACCAAAAGCGTGAATGCACTGCGTCCTCCCCATGGATGGCGCCAACTGTCGGTGCGAAAAGTGACCAACAAGTAAATATTTGTAGTTTTGCCATGCGTTATGATCAGATGTGTCCTAGCACTCAATGGCACAGGATTTGTACTAGTTTAGGCAATGTGCCCTACGTCCAGTTCCAGTCGGTCGTGACTTTATTCCTGAGCCTAGGTGCTTGAAGTTTGCTGTGGGGTTACAAACAAGTGGGAATAAGAAGGGGGTGTTAAAGGTCCTATCAGGCTCTAAACCAAAGGGCAAAGAGTGATGGAAGCTCCAACGTGTGCTAAGTATTAGAACATATGCTCTATGTAGCTTTAGAGCTCTAGAGCTATTGAGCTATTCGAGTGCTCAAAATATCTAAAGCTTAGCAGAGAGAGTGGGAATGACCATCCTTTTTGTGGGGAGAGCGCATCCCCTTTTATAGGTGAAGGAGATGGCCTTACAAGTGAGGAGAGAGAGAGAGAGTACTAAGTCTTGTTGCCCACACTGTTAGGTACAAGACGGTCGTCGGCGCCCACAATACTATTTATGTCAGACACATGTGGCAGGCTTTATCATGTTCGCCCGGTATGGCAAATGACGGCGCCCACAACACTGTAAGGCAAATGTCGGCGTCCACAATACTGTTTGGGTTCGGACATGCCTGGAAGGTTGCAAAGCACCCTTCTAGCATGGCCTAGTGGCACTATCCTATAGTTGTATAGGGTATGGTCCTTAGTATTGCGGTTGACTTGAGCGCCTTGCCTTATCTGCTCTGCCTGATTCTTGGGTCCTCACCAAGCGGGCGTCCCCGGTCGGTCGTTCCTAGTCGGCTCCGATCGTGTCGGTCGGAGAAGAGTTATAAGTAGAGCTTCGGCGTATTCCTAGTTAGAAAAGCAGGTCAGAGTCAGAAGCAAGCATCATTCCCTCCTTGGCTAGGCCTTTAGGTCAGAGACTGGATTGCTATTTTGGCCTATTGTTAGGTATCTAGGCCGGCCTAGGAGTCGCACGTTATTGTAATGCCATCTGCTGGGCCGAGCCTTTGCTGGGAAGAGGGCCCATTGGGGACCCTAGGTTTATGAACCCAACACAAAGTGATTATAAGATAGGTAGCACTACTCCAAGTGGTGAAGCAAATGAAGATCATGACTTAATGATGGTGATGCCATGGTAACGATCAAATGCTTGGACTTGGAAAAGAAGAAAGAAAAACAAAAAGCTCAAGGCAAAGGTACAAGTGGTAGGAGCCATTTTGTTTCGGTGATCAAGACACTTAGCGAGTGTGATCACATTTAGGTTCGATAGACGTACTATTAAGAGGGGTGAAACTCATATCGAAATATGGTTATCAAAGTGGCACTAGATGCTCTAACTCATTGCATATGCATTTAGGATCTAGTGGAGTGCTAACACCCTTGAAAATATTTGTGAAAATATGCTAACACACACGCACAAAGGTGATACACATTATGTTTAGCACTTGGGAGCAAGGGTTCAAAACTTCACCGGCAGAGTGTCCTCCCATATAGAAAAGAGGGAGAGTGATCGGTGCATATCCATTAAGTATGTATCGGTTGCACACCCTAGGGCCAATGGCTAGGTTGAGTGGACAATTTGATGGTGCCACAGGCGCCCTATACAGAAAAAGACAGGGTTTCACATAGTGCATCAGACACTTGTCATGTGTTGACTAGACTCTAGGGAGCAGCGTCCGGTCAATTATAAAAGAAGATGGTACTCTTGGCCTATGACCGGACGCAGGTGATCGGACTCTTGGCTGAACACTATTTAGCATCCGGTCATGCTGATGTGGTGGTGCATAGAGAAGAGGGAGAGTGATCGGATGCAGGGCGAGTCCGATCAGGGGTGACCAGATGCAGTCCAGTCATGACTGGAACCTTACTGGAAGTGACCGAACTGCTAGGGTCTTGTGTCCGGTCATATTCTAACTGACGCGTCCGGTCATGAATGGAACTCTCTAGAAATGACCAGGACTTGGCAGAGGTGCATCTAGTATTAGCACTGTGCTACATCCGGTCATCACTTAACCATTGAGATCGGGCACTCAACATTTGAAGCGAGGGATGACTGTGGCAGCCTTCTATTGATCAGGACATTGACAAGGTGCGTTCGGTCGATCTGACCGGCGCGTCCGGGCGTCTCGACTTTTCAATGAACAGGGAGCCAACGGCTCTATTTTGTGGGGGCTTCTATTTAAGCCCCATGGCCGGCTCAAGCTCACCCTCTTGGCCATTTGCATTGACATAGCAACCTTGTAAGCTTAGCCAAAGCCCTCCCACTCATCTCCATCATTGATTCATCATCTTTGTGAGATTGGGAGTGAATCCAAGTGCATTGCTTGAGTGTTTGCTTCTAGAGGTACTTGGTGTTCATGTTTCGCTACGGGATTCTTTTGTTACTCTTGGTGGTTGCCGCCACCTAGATGGCTTGGAGCAGCGAGGATCATCGAGTGGAGGTTGGTGATTGTCTCCGGCTCCGATCATGGTGATTGTGAGAGGTTCTTGACCTTTCCCCGGCGGAGAGCCAAAAGGTACTCTAGTAAATTGCTCGTGGCTTGTGTGATCCTCAACTTGTGTTGGATGTGCGGCACTCTATTAAGGGTTTGGCGTGTGATGCCAATTAGCGCTTAAACCTCCAACTGAGTGAATCGCGACAACGAGGACTAGCTTGCCAGCAAGCAAGTGAACCTCAGTAAAAAATCATTGTGTCAACATTTGATTCTGAGGTGATTGGTATTCATTCTTGTGATTGATTGGTTCATTCCTTGACTCAGCAGGTATAACCATCTTGCTCTCTCTCTCTCTCTCTTTACATTACCTGCAAACTAGTTGTCAAGCTCTTTAGTGTAGTAGTCATGAGAGCTTGTTAGTTTGGTTAGTGTGGCTCTTTAGTTAGCCTTTGAGAGCACACTTAGTGTAGCAACATAGCCATTGTGTGGATAGAGACTATATAAACTAGAATTATGGTAGGTGGCTTGCATTTTTAGTAGGCTAGCGCAACACTCGCTTCGCCTCATATTTGTCTAACCGGTTTGCTAAGTGTTGTTGTAGAAATTTTTATAGGCTATTCACCCCCTCTAGCCATTATGATCTTTCAATGGGGACTTCGTCCTTCACACTTAATTCTTTGATCCTGCTACAAGATATTTCTCTATCTTACAGCAGACTTAGGGACTAAGTGTGTACACTTCACCTTGTAGTGAATGTACTATTATTCCTTCTTACTGGTTTTTAGCTAAGCTGGGGGCTAGCTGTGTGCTTAGCTATGTTGGGAGTTGATTATCCTGATTTAGTGATTGTTGTAATTGTTTGATCCTAACACCAGATGATGATCATATGACTTCGCCAATGAAGCCTAAGTGTGTACACATCACCTAAGGTCGATGTCTCTAGCAAGCTCCGTCGCTACTTTCTCTATCGATCAACTGGTCAGACTGCTAGGTTCATGACCTTTGTCGCCAACCAGCTGGTCGAACTGTTCGGCACTCACTTCTACTCGACGTCACTTCACTGCCGACTAGTTGTTTGGGTTGATCGGTGTTCATTTCTTCACCAACCAATTGGTCAGATTGTATGTCGCTTCATCATCAATTATGCTGGGGGTTCGCCAACTAAGCTGGGGACTCCTCGGTGTTCAGTTTGTTCGTCGCTTCATCGCCAGCTAAGCTGGGGACTCCTCGGCATTCAGTTTGTTCATCGCTTCATCGCCAGCTAAGCCAGGGGATTCTCTTGGAGATCGAACCTTGCTATCTCTCATCGGTGTGCTATCAGCTCGCACCATGCGGTTTGGATCAGGGTGCTGATCTTGGGCAGCACATCTGGGTCTTGATATGCACATATCAGATGACAGTAGCAAGCTTTCAGATTTATTTTCTTTGACCTTGCTACAAGATTCATTCTTCATCTTCCAGTAGGCTCGGGGACTAAGTGGCTACACTTCACCTAGCGGTGAATGTAGTGCCCTTTTCTTGATTTACCCTTGTTATTTGACTAAGTCATGGATGATTCCTCGTAAATGGAGTCTAAGTGGCTACACTTCGCCTAAGGTGGAGAATTTTCAAATTTTTATCTTGAGACCCTTACATATTTCTGGCATACCTTACTTGGCTAATCCGAGAAATACGTACCAGTTAAACTGGTCGGCTTCAATTTTCGCCACTCGGATCACTGGTTAAACTGATCGGCTTCATGTCAAATGGCTTGGACTTGCTCAAGATGGGGCTGCTCAGCGGAAGCAAGGCGCTCGGGGACTAGCTGTGGGGCCGTATAACCCCAGATACCCACGGCAATGGACATGGGCTGTAGCATCAGGGGTGGTCCAGCCCATAAGAAGAAGGCGTGTGATGCAAGACACTGATCAGCAAGCATCACACGGTTTTAGGATGGAATCTTGAAGATAGAGAAGGATCTGTTCGGATACGATAGATATTGTATTCCTTGTAAATACATACCATATATCCGAATAGATCTAGATCTAACCGATTTGTAACCCTACCCCCAGACTATATAAGGCGGGTAGGGACCCCCTCGAATCATCTCATATTCAATATAATCCAACAAAGACACAGGACATAGGGTATTACATCGATCAGACGGCCCGAACCTATCTAAATCGTTGTCTTTGTGCCTTGTGTTACCATCCGGTTCCTATTACATGCACCTCCACCGATCATCTACTACCGTGGATATACCCTTCAGTAGACTGCCGACCAGATTTCGTCGACAGTAGCCCATGTGTAATTTCATGTGATCCTTCTGTACAGTAGACCATAAATGAGGATATATGCATGGTTCTATATATTGAATACTTAATTAGCAGTACACCATGGTAGCAACAAACTCCTTAATGAGTAGTACACTGCATATGTATGCCTCAAAGGGTGAAGAGTATTTAACCCTTCAGTGCACCAATGTTTTGCAATATGCCTCATTGAGTACAGTGTATGAAGAATCGAACTCAGGGTGGAGGATTTTCACTGGTTCAATATATAGGACATCATGTCTAAAAAATATCAAATATGCATGAGCGTTTTATCATGTGCCTCAAATAAGCTTTCTCGCCTGTTTGTACTGATTTTTGTAATTTTATTTTAGAAAGGTATAGCAGTTACTTCTAATTGAACTTGTAGTTTATGAATCTCCTTTTATCACTGCACGTGTGTATTGTGGTTTGTAAGCTATTTCTGTAAGTGCTGGACGAGAGGTTCTATTGTATCAATTATTGGTTCATTATAATTCATTGGCATTGCATTTCCCTTGTTGCTCTGAATTTCATAGACAATAAGAAAATCATGTATAGTTGTTTACATCCCAAGGTCCAATATGGTTGATAGTACAAACTATGGATGACCTATAGTGTAACACCCTAAAAATTGCTCTTTTTGAAATAGGGTTAAAAAGATTTAATTATTGCATTTTGTGCCATGAAATATAGGAAAAATAATATTTTTCATTAAATTAAAAATTCATCCTAAGGTTTAGAAACATGGTTGTGCATACATGCTGGTGCATTTGTATTTTTGTAATGAGTGGTTTGATCCAAATTCAAATTTATTTAAAATAGTTTTGAAATAAAAGGAAAAAAAAGAGAAGGACTCTTCCTCCTCCCTCTCTTCTGGCCCAGCTCGGCCTTGTTTCCTTTTACCATGGCCTAGCAGCTGCTCGGACCGTCTTCCCGCACCAGCCTAGCTCCACTCCCTGGCATCTGGCCTAATCCCGCACCCACTTATGCAGCTGACCTATTTCCTTCTCCTCACCCCACGGCCCAAGCCACGCAAGCCTCTTCCACTTCCTTTCTCTTCGGTCCAGTGCCACAGCCCAGCAGTGGCCTGCCCCACCTCGCTCCCTGCGGCCTGCTCCCTCCTTCATCGTCAGCCCGCTTCCTCATTTTGGCCCAGCCAGCCCTAGCGTCACACCGCTTCCATCTTGAGCCTCGGAGCAAGCTCCTATATCGCCGAGTCGCCGCGCTGAGCCACAACCCCAGCGCCACCGTCCATCGTCACCCCATCGAGCTACGCACCACCTCTATCCGCTACACGCCTTGGTAAGTCGTGTAGATGAATTCGCCGTTTTCTTCTCCATCTCCCCATGCTATTCCCGTGCGAAACCGTAGCCCATAGGCCTAGATCCAACTACGCCGGCGAGCTCGCTCGTCCCGGCCATGGCGCCGCCACGCTCAGCGCCGCTTCGATGACCCTGCCCCTCCCGATCTAGTCTGCACCATCCGTCGTCGATCCGACGGCTTAGATTTGAAGATACCGATTCGGCTAGCAACATTGCATAAGTGCCACTGTCTTTTCTAGAATTTGAACCCGCCATCCATGTACTTTTGCTAAAGAGACCCTCAGCTTTTGAATAATCTAACCCACAGTCCATGGCGCACTTCCAGAATATGTTTTCATATTATGAAAGCGTAGCTTCTTTTTAGTAGATTCAAAATACGCTTTCATCTATTTACAGTTTTGCCATTATTTTCTTTAGGCCATAACTTCAATGTTTTAACTCCGTTTTGATCCATTCAAGTTGCGTTAGATTCGTAATTGCATAATCTAAATTTTTATCTTACTATTAAATATATTTTCAACTATTAAAATTCAAGGTTAGATTTAATCTATTATTTCATTAAAAGAAATCTTGTTTAATTCATAACTTCTTCATTATAGCTCTTATTAGAGTGCTTTTCGCATCTGTGTTCATAGCAATGTGTAGAATATCATTAAAACCTTTTTACTTGTTTTATATGTTTGGTTTACTATTCTAATTTAGTTCTATTGTTTGCTTCATGTATGATTGCATGGATGCTTGTATGGTGCTTTATGATCTTATCCAGTCGTTGAGCTTTACATGTTGATCAAGAAGGAGTTTCTTGAAGTTTTGGACTTGAAGAAGGATCAGAGTTTAAGGCAAATATAGCATGGGATCTTCCTTGTTGTCCTATACACCTTTAATCACTTAATTCATGTTGCATGTGTCTACCTTGACTACCACTAAGGATATCCTAGTCTTTTGTACTTGTACCTTGATACCTATGGGGTATTACATTGGGTAGTATGATCCTAGTGTTCAAACTAAAGCCATGATCTTGTAACTTGACTAATGGAATATGCAATAAACACTAAAAGATGCTTTTTAGCAACATGGAATCAAGAGGGCTAGAGCATTGGGCTATTTTTATGGTGCTCTAGATTCCTCTCCCTAAGAACTTATCTGTAAGCGAACATCCTAGGATTTATAGTACAACTATGAGGGCTACATGGCTCTGGCTTTAGCTCAGTATGAGGACCTTTTCTAGCTTGTTAGAGGTTACCTTTATGACATAAGAATGGCTTGTCGAATCGGGTATAGGACAGCCTCTACTCTTATGTGTATAGCTGTGATGGAATTGTGTCATTCGACAGGGGGTTCCTATATCTGTTTGCCGAGTGAATCTAATGGCCCCAACTTGTTAGACAAACCTTTGAAAGGCTTCATAGTGAACCCTACCGACCTTCCTTGGTAGTGGGTCAAGAGGTTGGCCACCTCGGGTGAAAGGGTAAATTACGACTCATAGTGAAAGTGTACAACCTCTGCAGAGTGTAAAACTAGTATATTAGCCATGCTCATAGTCACGAGCGGCCTTGGACCTTTACAGAATAGATCATGAACACGGATGATACTGATGATAAAGATGCTCACTAATGATTACTACTTTTGCTATTCATTATTCATGTTTACCTGATCATGTGTTTACATGGGCTTGTAAATAAACTTGTTGCCACCCAATTGCTAAAAGATGACTCATTAAAAGCTAATTGCAGTAAACCAGTGTCAGGTTTTTGAGCCTCATGAACCCCATGTTATATTTGTTGAGTCTGACATGTACTTATGCTTTCTTTATTTTTATTACTTTGGAAAAATTCCGGATGGGTACCAGATTGCTAGAGTTTGGAGGAATTAGGTTTGTGATCAAATAGTCAGATGTCTCTATGGAATTAGAGTCTTCACCCAAAGATCAGAGCTGTCTTTTCACTGTTTGTTGTCTAAGGTTATATCCTTTATACTAAGTATGTTATTTATTGAGCATTGTCTTTTGATATTACCCTTATTTGTAGCTATATATGAGAATTGACTTCATGGGCTCACATATGGTGTGTATCTGGTTTTGTTCTTAAAACCGGGTGCTACATATAGATACATGGAATTTTATTTTATATTGTGATGTCATCTAAATATTCAGTTTAAACTTTCAACAATATTAATGCTAGCAACCAGCCTTGACTGAAAAAGGATGCAGTAGCACCTTTGCCATATAAATTTGTCTTAATCCAACAACTTGGGATCTGACCAAACTGAACCTTTGTAATTTCAACCCCTGTAATTTTGCTAGGTTTATTTGGGATTGATGCAAGCTATAGCTAAAGTTTCAATCCCTGTAATTTCAGTCAACAAATTTCATATGGCAGCAATATCTTATTTCAGTTCTGGAGTTTGTTAATTATTTTTCTTATCTCAGGGATAGTTTTTACACCTCATCTCTTTTGATGTCCTAAAGAAAGAAAAGACATTAATTATTTTTCTTTGAGACATCATAGGTTGGAACTGGATGTGATTAGAAGCAAGGAATGACACTGATCCTTAATCTCTTCTCTTTGATATGTCTTTCAGTGTTCTTGAACTCATAGGTTGGAATTGGGTGTGCAGAAATCTTTCTTTCTAACAGGCAAATATATTAATAGAGAAGTCCTTGCAACATGGTTTTATTTTGCATCTTGCCTTCCTGTTTTACTCACACACTATTCCAATTGTTGCAAAACCACGGCACACATATTCAATAGATTTTAATACTAATTTTCATTATAGCCTTTAAGTGCTAATTGCATTATTCTATTATAGATTCATACAATGAATGATAATTCCCGTGCACCATTGGGAGACAAGACTAACACCTCCAAAAGAAGGTAATGTAACATCGTATCAAATGTTACATGACATGTACTATGTGTATGTTAACTGATATTAATTCAAAATTAGATGTAGTCGATGCTAAAGAACGTAAGAGGGAAAGGGATAGAGCTCGATGGCAACAACAAAAGGATGCAATTATTAAGAGACGTCGTGAAGCATATCATCAAAGAAAAAAGCAACATGTTATTGGAACTACCGGTTGTAATGCATCCTAACATATTGTATTGATGAACTAACATGTATTTTTTTTCTTACAGATATATGTAATGTGTAAAAATTTTGTAGATAATGACGCTGCATCAAATAAGGAAAACATGGATCCTGTTGAAATAGATGATTGGCTCCATAGGAATGATTCCTATCATACCAACAATATTGTTGATGATAATATGTCCACTCGATCATCATGTAATTAAAGATGCTAAAATATTTTAGTTCCTTGAAAAAGATATTGCAATAATTACTCAATAAAAGTAATGCTGCATTTATATGATTACATTAATAGATGAGCCAGAAATGGAGACTATAGCGAAGGAGAGCACAATTGATTTCATCAAAACTCCTACTACCTATGCTGACAAAACATGTGTGCAAAGTACATCATGAAGTAAGTACTTTAATGAGAGGTACAAAAATATGAGACCAGAACAAAGGGAAGCAAGGTGTGAGAGGTCAAAGGCTAAATAATAGTGAACCCAAGCGTTAAAAGGCCATGAAAATAGATGACAAAAATTTAGAGAGATGCGGAAACACACCCTACACCTAGAGTCTATCGCCATGGAGAACCCGTTATTTATTCCTGAGCTTGTGTGGCCCACTGTGGGTGCATCTAGAGCTCATGGATCCACAGTGAAATCTAGTGGTTGGGTTATCCTAGAGTCCAGTGCAACACCTCTTTATATTTCTCCACCTCATGAGGAGGTCGATGATGAAGGATGTGATGAGTTACTGCCTAGGCCATATGACACATAGATCACATGTTCCATCTGGGCAAAGACATGCATTGTTGACCCATCAGTAACACAATGTTTGAGCATCGCATTGGTTCGAACACAAAGGCATTCTAATAAAGATGGTGATTGCATGGCTGAAGACCGAGTGGTTGCTAACACGCCCTGGCCTCAATCAGCTATGACCAACAACTGGTAAATATTGATGCCTCATTATCCCAATTAGGTGAAAGATACACCATATTATATCTCACCGATCCATGGTCATTCAGTGATCAACAGAAAATGTAGGACCATATGTTCAGTGTACATTAGCCACACCTATGGCACCACCAGATGATGATTATAAATACATGGCTGAAGAACACCTAAATGATAACACAAGCTTGCCTCAATCTGTACTGACCAACAACGGTAAATACTGATGCCTCGTGATCCCATTTAGGTGACCAATATTATATATAACATATCATACATAACTCAACCATGGTCATTACATGATTTTCAGAAAGGATAGGACCTAGCCTTCAACCTACATCAACTACACCGATGACACCACTATTTGATGGCAGTGGTAATTTACACTATTTTCTAACATTCTATAAACTATTTGAACTTTTTTTTTATTTTTACCCATAGTTCTACTAACTCACATATCTTTGGCTGGCAATAGATGATGATGAGGGAGATATATTTGAAGAGGATGAGGGATACCTATTTGCTAGGCAAGGTATTTGTGTGAAATACTGAATAGAGATCAAATCTTCCACTGCTTTATCTAAACTACTATCGCGGCTTAAATGTCATTTTAGATGAGGAAGATGATGACGATGTCTAAGACAATGACCTTGAGGAATACACTGCTTCTATCCCTGAAGTACCTGACCAATATGATAAGGTGTACAATAACATGCCTATAGATACCCATATGCTAAAAACCTAGTCGCAAATTGCAAGCACTACGATGCGAACAGGTTTGAGCATGGATCACTTGGGTTCTGTTGTCGCAATGGAAAGATCGAGCTCAATGAACTGAACATACCTAATGAGCTTATGAGGCTTTAGTCAAGTAACGACACAGATGCTAAGCACTTTCATAACAACATTAGGTTTTTCAATGGCCATTTCTCGTTCACTTCTCTATATTGTCACCTCGATAGCGCTACTATAAGCATGAAAAACTATGGCATATACACCTTTCGTGCACACTGGCCAAATCTATCACAACATAAGGTCATTTGGCAGAGAAGATGGTAAGGAGCCAAGACATCTTGAGCTTTACTTTTATGATGATGATCCAAGCCTTGAGCACCGCTATCGACGATGTCGTGAAGAGAAGTGCCAAAAAGACAAGGAAGTCATTGAGAGGCTTGTGTCCATCCTTTGTGACAACCCATATTCATAACAACTTAGGAGTTTAGGCCAAGCTAACCACCTCGAGGACTATCGTGTCACACTAAAGCTTGACCAGAGATTGGACCAGAGAACATACAATGTGCCATCAACTTCAGAGGTGGCTTCTGTTTGGATCGAGGGAAGCAAACACCTTGGTCAGTTCCAAAATAGTGTTGTCCTGCATGGGAAAGATAGAAGCAGACATGGCATCCGCTCATATCATGGATGTTACAATGGCCTTTCATACCCTCTATTCTTCCCTAAAGGTGAGCTTGGGCGGCACATGAATATTCCAAAGAAAGGGGTTAGTATGGAAGAAGTCATTGAGTATTGTGCCCTATAGAAGGCTCATAGTGGGTCAGAAAAAGAAATAGGTTTGTTATTCTTTTTATTTAAATACTTTGCATACAAGTTCCTCGGTGAATATTCTACAAACAACTCTAATTGATGGCTATTTTTTGTAGACTCCCCTGGTAGACTATGTGTGTCTGTGCATGACTACTACTGCTACAAGTTTTAGATGCGTCTAGGAATATTTAACCCCATATTGTACGGCAAGCGTCTGTTCCAGTAGTTTGCAGTTGACACATACATCAAGATTGAGAGTTCTCGATTAGATTATATACGCAACCATCAAGATGATATTAGGGCTGACCTCTACCAAGGATTGGTTGATAGCCTACATGCTGGTGAAGGTAGAGCAGAAGATATTGGAAAGCGGACAGTGATGCCTTCATTGTTTATTGGAAGCCCACGTGACATGAGGCGTCGGTACATGGACGCCATGGCTCTGGTGCAGAGGTTTGGTAAACTGGACATCTTCCTAAGTCCTAACTATGACATGTAACCCGAACAAGGATGAGATCAACGTGAACTCTACCCTGGCCAGACACCATAGGATCGTCCAGATCTCGTTGGTCGGGTCTTTAGAGCAAAACTACAAGAGCTGAAGGATAGGCTACTAAAAAAAGGATATCCTTGGAAAGCTTCGGGCACATATTTATGTTGTGGAGTTCTAGAAGAGGGGTCTGCCACATGCACATTTTTTGCTAATCATGGATAGGAAGTACAAGATCATGTGTCCAGAGCAGTATGATCGCCTCATCTTAGTTGAGCTCCCGAACAAGAAGAAGTACCTAGTCTTGTACAAGATGGTTACCAAACATATGATGCATGGTCCTTGCAAAGTGCTTAATCATGATTGTCCATGCATAAAGGGTCATGATTCATGCAAGAACTGTTACCCTAGCCTTTCTACGACATCATAGTACAGGGCAAGGATTCATATCCGGTTTACAGACGATGTGAAGATGGCCGAAAAAAAAAGTTTAGGACATGAGCTTGACAATAGATGGGTCATGCCTTACAACCCATATCTCCTCTGTCTGTTCAACTGCCACATCAATGTGGGAGCATCAAGGCAGTCAAGCATCTATTTAAGTACATCTATAAGGGACATGACCGGGCGTCTGTGGCTGTGAGAGAGGCTAACAAGGAGGATACTATAAGGGAACGTTGATGAGATCAAGCAGTATAGAGATGCTAGATGGGTAACCCCCTCAGAAGCCTTATGGAGGATATATGTGTTTGATTTGAGTGATAGGTACCCTACTATTTTGTCCTTGCAACTACATCTTCCAGACATGCACATGGTGTCGTTTCACCGGAGCCAGGGGATTCGACGAGTGCTTGATCATCTAGGTGTTGACAAGTCAATGCTTACAGCGTACTTTGAGAAGAACATGATAGATGAAATAGCTTGAGGCATATTGTACTGGGACTTTCTCGAGTTCTATACATGGCAAGCATAAGGCAAAGTTTGGCAAAATAGGGTATGTCATGATACATTATGATAGATTGGAAGAATCGTGTTTGCCAATCCAGCTGAGGGGGAGCGTTACTATCTTAGGGTTCTCCTGAACCATGTGGCAGGTGCAACCTCCTTTGAGTGTCTAAGGACCATGGATAGCAAACTCCTACCAACCTTTCATGAAGTTGTAGAAAGAAGGGGCCTAATCAAAGAGGACAACACGCTGAACGAGAGTCTCGCTGAGGCAACCGGGTGGATGATGCCATATGCACTACAAAGGCTTTTTGCAACAATATTGGTATTTTGTGAGCCTAGTGATGTGTTTAGACTATGGGAGAAACACAAGGAGGCAATGTCAGAGGACTATAGGCGCAATAATCAATCCACCTTCATGGTGGAGCAGATGGTCCTCATAGATATTTGAAAATTGCTACAATCAATGCAGAAGGATATAAAGATGTACCCACTTCCTAATATCAATGACACATATGATGCCTCTCGTGATATTCCTAGAGAGATTTTTGAGGAGGCTAGCATTGAGGCTAACGAGGATGATGTGGCTCTTTCACACACCCATAATGAGGAGCAGCAGGCTACATATGATGAGATTATGTCCTCGGTTGATACCAAGGACGGGGGTCTCTTCTTTGTGGATAGTCCTGGTGGGACTAGAAAGACTTATCTGTACATAGCACTTCTCACTACTATATGTAGTCAAAAAAAGATTGTTGTAGCAACAGCTGCATCTGGTGTCGTAGCCTCAATAATGTCTGGTGGCAGAACCGCCCACTCACGCTTCAAGATTCCCCTCACCATTGATAATGGGGCCTTTTGCACCTTCACAAAATAGAGTGGTACTACCAAAGTGTTTCGAGCATCATCTCACATTATTATGAGGCTAGCATGACAAAGGGGCAGTCTATCGAGGCACTGGACAACAGTCTCCGTGATATAATGGATCGACTAGAGCTATCATTCAGAGGGAAGACCGTAGTGTTTGGTGGAGATTTTAGATAGGTTCTTTCTGTTGTTCGGAGGGGGTCAAGGGCTTAGGTGGTTGGTGCCTCACTATGGATGTCATACCTTTGGGATTCCATGCGACACCTAAAACTGGTGCGTAACATGAGGGCAAAGAGCGATCCATGGTTTGTAGAATACTTGTTGCGTGTCAGTGGAGGATCTGAGGAGGCGACTGATGATGATGAAATCCATCTTCCTCATGATATATGCATACCACACACTGGGGAAGATAATGACCTTGATACTCTAATTGACTGCATATTCCCTAACCTCAATGCAAATATGTCAAGCAAAGATTATATCATCTCTTGAGCGATATTATCTACACAGAACGACTGGGTTGATATGATTAATATGAAGATGATAGGTCAATTCCACAGGGATGAGATGGTGTACCATAGCTTTGACCATGCGGTGGATGATCCGCACAACTACTACCCTGAGGAATTCCTTAACACTTTGACACCCAATGGTCTACCTCCACATGTGTTGAAGCTGAAGATTGGTTCTCCAGTCATATTGCTTAGGAACATTGACCCTATGAATGGACTTTGTAATGGTACTAGGCTTATCATATGGGGGTTCCAAAAGAATACCATAGACATAGAAATTGTATTGGGACAACACGCTGGAAAGAAGGTTTTTCTGCCTTGCATACCCTTATGCCCATCCGACGATGAGATGTTCCCTTTCCAATTTAAGCGAAAGCAGTCCCCTATTCAGCTTAGCTTCGCGATGACCGTTAACAAGGTGTAGGGGCAAACTATCCCTAATGCCAGGGTATACTTGCTGAAATCAGTGTTCTCACATGGCCAATTGTATGTGGCGCTATCAAGAGCTACGGCAAGATCGAATATTAGGATCCTAGTTGTGCCGGCTGCTGAGAAGGACATGAATAAGGGGAAAGGGAAACGAAAGGGGAAGAAGAAACCAACAAAGGATATATTCACAAAGAATATCATATATAAAGAGGTTTTAACTCCATGAAAGAGGTAATGCATCATACATAGATACATATTTTTTAGGATATCGATAGACTTTAACATTAAAAATTAACAAACAACTTATATGCAGGATAATTCTAACTACAACTTGAGCCATTTGCATGCTTCAGCTACAAGAAGCTAGAAGTCGTATCTTGGACTTGAAAATCTTTTGGATCATCTTTGATTAGTGACCAGCTACAGTTTGGTGTCCATGCAAAGCACTTTCTCCTGGTCGAACTATTAAAAGATCATATTCTTAATTGTACATTAAATTGTAAAACATGTATTGTGAAACACAAACTTGTTATGATTAAGGTGAATGCTCATGTGTACGAAATGACTTCGTGATTAAACTATTGACATACAAGGAAATTCAAGACAAAGTTTAATTCATAAAGAAGTGCAAGCTTATCTTTCGTGTATCGTAGGCATGAAGTGATAAAATAGGTTCGTACATTATGAACAATTGAAGTTGATGTTTTAGTTTTGAAATCAAATTTAGAGTTATATTTTAACTATCTATCTTTCTTGAACGCTTATGTAATATTGATTGAAACATTATGATTGTAATATTTATTTTAGGTAACAATATAACACACGCTCGTACATATCATGGAATTATATGTTCCCATTGTAACGCACGGGCATCTCTACTATAATGGACCAATCAAAATTATACTAGGTCCCTCCGAAAAATGCCCCCCGCTGAGAGCTTCCAACCATTATGTACCCAGGAAAATGCACATAGGAATTCATCTCCATTAAAATCAAGAGCTAATAAAACACCTAAATCAAATCTAATGGCCACGATTCGATGTGGGATGCCAGGCTTCTCATGCATCCACACCCCGCACGCCGATGCCATGCCCTCGCTCCTCCCTGCATCCCACATGCCCCTCCCTCTCCCACAGACATGGCTCCTCCAGCCCCCACGCTCATGCGACTCGTCACTCTCCTCTCCCACCAGGCCGTCGGCTGCTAGGAACCGTGGCAACCAAAGCCACCCAATGCGGCCAGAGACAAGAAGAAGTCCTTGCTACCGGCCACGAATGCTTCAACGGCATCTGCTCCTCCGCCGTCGTCGGCGGTGGCTAGGGTTAGGGTTTTGGGCAACAAGGAGCAGGCCTCCGAATCAGGTGGTGGCAGGCCCGGTCACGGCGTGGACAAACAATCCATGGGTAGCCCTGAGCGCTAGGGCCGTTGGCTGCTAGACCGAGCAACAGAGCTGCGGGCGTCACTGCATCGCGTGGGCTCAGCGCTGCTGGGCTAGATGGATGCACTTTGGCCAGTCGTAGGCTTGCTTGCCTGCTCTTCCTCCTCTCTGACTGCCCCTAGAAAAATCTCACCATTCGAGATGCCTAGTGCCATGGTCAAGAAGGTCCGTGCGGAGTTGCAGCTCGAGGGACAGGGCACCATGGTCCTGACACCGGTAGGTAAGTAAAAGCCAGCCAAGTCCCAATTTCATTTCTGCCGATCCTCAATCGGGCATTGACTTCTCCTCGATACCTTGAGCATGCAGGGATGAGCTCAAGAACCTGGACTCGGTTCCTCCTGCTCAGTGAGTTCTCAGGTACGCGGAGAGGAACATCAACTTGTTTTTGCCCAAAATTCCAGTCTTTGCAAATTAAATGCTTGGATCATTAGAATCTTTGACTTGGCTCTAAATATTGCTCACCCTCTCTATTGATTCGTCTTGCATTCCCAAAGCCTGCTTGTTTCCCTGACCACCCCCAAAAGGGATTCGAGACGCCCGCAAGCTGTTCCTTAAAATGTCCACTTCTGAATATTTTCTATAGCGGATTCTTGGCTTTTGCCTCTATCAATCAAGCTTCCTGTATTAGCTGGTCCAACTCATGTGTTCATTTATCATGTACTCATTTAAGATCTTGACTCAGACTGATTTACATTGGGTTCTCCTTGTGGTTTAGAATTTTAGTTTTTCCTCCTTTTTTAGTAGCATCCCTATGGTGAAGATCCAGGAGCTACATCTTCTCAGAGGCGTGTAGAATGGTGTGGCCTATGAAGATTTGTTTAATTATAGTTGACTGAACAATCTCTATCGTTGGTTAATACAATCTCTAAGTTCTAATGAACTAATCTAGCAGCAGCCGTAATACTCCTAGAAAATTGACATGTATAATGTTTTTTCTTATCTAAAACAATTATATTGCCTTTTTCTACAATGTAATTTGGTTGTTTTAGTATGCATATATTTCAGTTTTAGTATGTATATACCTGAATGTTGTTTTTGTGGATTATTCGTTAAAAGTACCATTCACACGCATCCTATACACCTGTATAATTGTGAGAAACTGCAAATATACAAAAGCTTATCTAGAGGTCCACGCAATTGCTATGGCAAAATAGGTGGATCAGTGGCATATAGACTTCAGTATCTTTAGATATTCTTGCTTGAATATTTTGAATTTTTTTCTCTTCAGGATTTTTCACCGACTGATTGAACATGTGTGTGCGCTATTGGAATTCCATTCAGCGTGTTGAGAAGTCCCCAGTGGTCTGAAATGGTAATAGCCATAAACAGAGCACCTATGGGATACAAATGGCCATCAGGTGAGAAGGCAAGAACGACTCTTCTAGATGCATGCAAGAGAAACATGGAGCAGGACCTAGTGCGAGTTACAAATACATGGTACGCAGTGATTTTATACTTTGTCATCTTCTTTTCATTACAAGTAAATAATTATAGAAGCTAAAAACTATTTTTCTTTCAATCTTTAAAAATTTTGAATTATGTTTTCCTAGGTCCATAAACATATTTTTTATTTACCATGGGTAGTGCGTAATGTGAATATCTCTACTATAATGGACCAGTCAAAATTATACTAGGTCCCCCATGAAAACATCCTCCGCTGGGAGCCTCCAACCATTACGCACCCAGAAAAATACACACACAAATCCAGCACCATTAAAATCAAGGGTTAATCAAACACAACCAAATCCAATGGCCATAATTCGATGTGGGATGCCAGGCTTCTCACCCCACATTCTCACCCCCGCACCCTGCTCACACTTCAATATAGCAATTCGGATGGCTGCAAAGAACAAATTCTTGTTGATGAAAAATCAAAAACAAAAATACCACTTTATGGATCTCCAGTTTGCTATAAGTTCATCTAATTCTTAATTCGATAATTAATCAAATACTTATAAATTTTGCAAAATCAACGGTCCATAACCTAGTTTAGACGAGATCCGCGATGTTGTGGCAAACTAGACCACAAGAAACTGGCAAAAGTGCTCGAGTGCTGGCTTGACATAGAATACAAAATTAAAGATTGTAGCAATGTAAGATATATTCAGTGTACTCCTTTATACTTTATTTATATATATTATACTTTTTTAAACACTTATATTCTATGTCTATGTTTTTAGATTCTACTACCATGTTATCGAGATGGACTATATACTTTATTCATAATGGACAGGCAAAAGAAAATTGTGCACATTATAGATCCACTCCCAGATGATGTATGTTACAAGGGTTATGATCAAATCATGTCACATATAGCTACATTTCATATTATTGCTAAAAGGTTCGGTCTCACTATGAAACTGATAAATTCTAAGTGGGGCGACAATATTTATTACTGGAAGCGAATATTCCCTGCATGTGTTACAAAAGTTCCAAAACATAAAGACCGGTAATCACCTATAATATGTTTCATCTTTCTTATTATCACAAAATAGTTATTTGATTTATGTACAATAAATCAAACAAATGCTCGTCTCCAGGAAATTAGGAGGCTTCCTTGTATACAATTTCATGAAGTCATGGGATGGTGTAAGATTGTCACCGATCAACACTGTAAGCATATATTCTCTAACTATATTCCGTACACTACATACAAAATTAATAACTTAACTTATTATATCTACCATGCACAGCTATCAAATACATAGAGGATGAAATTTTTGGGGGACATTCTTAAGAGCCATGCAAACGAATGTTTTGACAACTTTCCTGAAGATCTCCAAGTCATGATTAAGGACTTAGACAGAATGTAACTTAAATGGTTATATGAGAAAAAACTTTACTATGACTTCTTAGTTTCCTAGATTGTATACATGCTCAAAGATATTGTGTAAAAGTTGAACTATGGAAAAAAAACATTGGTTGTTTTCATGTGCGTCTCCAAGATAAATTCGTTGCGTTAGCACGGGCATTATACTAGTTTACCTAAGATGAAACTAGAATTGTCCCACCTGCTTTGGCCTGCCTCCCGCTGCCTGCTTTTAAAAATTTTGGCGTTCGACCCGACATAGCCTTCCTCCGCTCCTGCCTCCCTTGCCCCAAAGCCGCGGACGCCTTCCTCCCCGCCTGCCCCCTTGCCCCCGCCTCCTCGCACTCCCGTCTCGCCCAACCGCTGCCGCGCCACTGCGACGACTCCTCACCTGCTCCCTCGCCCTCCCATTTGTCACAGCCACCACGGACAAGCATCGTTGTGTACACGCCAGCTCAGCCGCGCCGCCCCACCGCGCCGCAACACACCCAATCATGCTCAGTCCACAGCTGAAGGACGATGATGAGCCGGCAACTGCCTCTTAGCCTCCTCCGATGGTGGCATAGGCGACGGCTACCTAGTACGCCAGTGAGGGCCCCGCTGCGATTCCCTCCGTGCCCCCACCGCTACTCCCTCGGCGCAGCCCTCCACGCCGCCCGAACGCCTTGCTCCGCGCCGCCTGGTCCCGTTGCCCTCGCTCACCTAGACTCTCTCTGGCTGCCACCCCTGAAACTTCCCCGTCCTGTCGTCTGGAATCTGACAGCTGCCCCGCCCCATTGGCTCCCTCACGTGCAGAGAAGCTAGACGAAATTATCCCAGAGAGCTAAATCTCCGCCATCTTTGGCTTTGTATATAGAGTTTTAAATTAATGCCGTTCTGCTTCTTTTCGTTATTGTTTCTCTCTCTCTTTAGGCCAAATAAACTCACCTCCATTATAAATAATAATGCAAGCAAACATCCTGCCAGTTTTAGGTTAAAAGATTATTCAATTTGAATTTCCTACTTTCCTATAGCCTGCAGTCCTGCACATGTCCCGGCACGAGCAACGACTAGCCACTTGCACGCCCGGCGCTCTGTCTGTGCAGCACTGGCTAAAGGCTGATCGTCTCTTCTTTACGTAGGAGCCCGGGAATGGGGTGGTCGGGCCTTGGGACCGCCCCTGTGGGTATACGAACTAAAAATGGCAGCGGATCGAGTTTGGTGCGGATATCCGCGGGTTTCGGGTTCTCGGGTCTCGGTTTTGGTGACTGTTTTTTGCCCACGGATTTGCGGGTTCGGATACCCGAAACTCTGTGGGTTTGGGGCGGACTCTATTTTTCACCCGTGGATACTCCATCAGGGCCCCAAATATGTAGCCCACTAAAAGCCCAGCTAAGAAACCCTAGTATATATTGCCTGAAATAGGAACCCTCACCCCTCAGACCCTCATCCGTAGCCGTAGGACCATAGCCGGTGTTCGCGTCGCGCGAGTACGCGAGTCCGTAGACCGCAGCCGGCGTCGCGCGACTGTGAGAGACCGCGAGTCCGTGAGTCCGTGTCTCCGCGATTGGCCACTGGCGAGTCCACCGTCCATGACCGCGAGTGTGACCGTGGGACCACTGGACGTTGGTCGCCTAGACCGCGGCAGTGCGGCACCGGCGCACGATGGCGGTCTTGACCTGCATAGCGGCGGGCGGTCGCACGCCCGCTCCCACCCGGCGCCCCGAGCTAGTGAGCCCTCGACGAGAGCCCTCACCGGCCTTGCCGCCTCATTAGTCTGCGACCCTAGTCCGCGTCTTCGCTGACCTTGCCAGCCTCACCGACCTTCCAAGTTCCAACCTCGCCGGTGAATCCAACAGGCCAGGTACGACGGCACATCCCTCCCCTAGATCTTAAGCTGTTGTATGTTCCATTTTCTCAATCTTGTCTTGTGACCATGTAATAATGTATGTTCCTTTTTCATTTGTCAGGAAGGGTGAGCAATGTTGACTCCTAGTGATACAAGTGGATCTCAAGCTGCTGTTGTATCTCAATCTGTGGGTTCTTGTCCTCCAAGGCGTCCTCGTCTTACATCCGAGTCAGCAACACCGCCTGCCGTAGCCGGTTCAGCAGCACCGATAACTGATTCTGCAACTGTAGGTAACACTGATGTGGTAGAGGTAGAAGATAATGTCCCTGTTGGTAGTAAGAGGAAGCTAAGATCTGAAGTATGGAAAGACTTTGATTTGATTAATGTAAAAGGGGTTTGGAAAGCAAGATGCATATGGTGTAAGAGAGATTTAGGTGGGGAAACAAGAAATGGTACAACTCATTTGAAGAATTACATAGCCATATGTCAGGATAGAGCTTGTAGAAAGGGTTTAACACAGTCTTCTCTTAAATTATCTACAAACCCAAAGGATGGCTCAGTCACATTAGAGAAGTATGTGTTTGATCAAGATGTTGCTAGGAAAGAATTAGCTTTAATGATCATTGTCCATGAGTATCCTCTTTCCATGGTGGACCACACTGGATTTAAAAAGTTTTGTGCTGCATTGCAACCAGCATTCAAGCTAGTGTCTAGAAACACAATCAGGAAGGATATCTTTGATATGTATCAAGTTCAAAAGCAATCCATGGTGAATTATATCAAGAAATTGAGTTCTCGTGTTGCTGTTACTACGGACTTGTGGACAACAAACCACCAGAGGAAAGGTTACATGGCAGTTACAGCCCATTTTCTTGATGATAATTGGAAGCTAAAAAGTTTTCTTATTAGGTAACAATAAATTGCATCATTTTGTGTCCAGTACAATCACTTAACATGCATTTTGCCTATAGAGACCAATCTGTCCAGCACAATCACTTAACATATTTTATTGTTGTAGGTTTATTTATGTTCCAGCACCACATACAGTAGAGGTTATAGCAGAGGTTCTTCATGAAGTTCTCCTAGATTGGCATATTGAGAGGAATCTGTCCACTATAACTCTTGACAATTGTAGTGTCAATGATAACCTCATGAAGACTGTGATCGGCACCGATGGTGATGACCTTTCTAAGAATAAGGCTGCTATAGAAGGCAAGTTACCACTCCGCTCTTGTATGTTGAAGGGAAAATTAATTCATATGCGTTGTGCTGCACATATTTTAAATTTGATTGTAAAAGATGGAATGAGTGTCATGGAGAAGGGAATTGATAAAGTGCGTGATAGTGTTGCATATTGGTCTGCAACTCCTAAAAGACATGAGAAGTTTGAGAAAATGACAGCACAAATGAAAGGAAAATATGAAAAAAGAATTGCTCTTAATTGCAAAACTAGATGGAACTCTACTTATACTATGCTTAACACTACACTACTTTACCAAGATGTTTTTGAGCTTCTTGCTTCTCGTGCTCCATGTGTTCCATCTGCAGAAGATTAGAAGTTTGCTAGAGAGCTTTGTGATAGGTTGAAGATGTTCTATGATGTAACTGAGGTACTATCAGGCACTAAATATGTGACAGCCAACCTTTTCTTTCCCAAAATATGCAATATTTTTATGGCAATTAGGAAGTGGCTAAGCAGTGATATTCCTAAGATAGAAGAAATGTCTATTAAAATGAAAGAGAAATTCAACAAGTATTGGTCAGATGTGCATGGTTTGATGGTTGTTGCTGCTGTCCTGGATCCTAGGTTTAAATTACATATGTTGAATGCTCTTTTTCATAAAATTCATGGGTCAGAAAGTGTAGCTGTGGAATCTTCCAACAAAGTGAAAGACTTGTTGTATAATTTGGTTTTGGAATATCAAGATACTGTTGAGGATGTTGCCACAATAGATGGTGCTGAAACTAGACCTAGAGCTCCTACTCTGAGGGACGATGAAGATTGGATGGACACTTTTGATGATTGGATGTCCAAAATACCAATTGTGACCTCCACTTATGTGCGAACATAGTTGAATTTGTGCTTGGAAGAGCCACTGCTGCCTAGGACACAAGATTTGGATATCATACAGTGGTGGCAAGTTGCAGGGCTCAAATACCCAACATTACGAAAAATTGCACGTGATGTTCTTGCTATTCCTATGACAACGGTGGTGTCGGTGTTTCGTACAAGCACCGGCAAGTAAATTTATAGTAATGCACGTTAGGCTCGGATGGTGCGCTAACGGACACAGGATTTATACTGGTTCGGGCGGAACGTCCCTACGTCCAGTTTGCTGCTGCTTGTGTTATTAGCACCGTGAATGGTCTGTAGTAAGGGGTATAAACTGTCGAGAGAGGGACTGGTCCCAAGTCTCTGATGGAAGGATTGAAAGGTGGTCAAGAGCTTCGTAGCTGCTTGAATGTGTGTATATGAGTGCGTTCTATTATTTTTCTCAGGTCCCCCCTTGATGGAGGGAGCGCATCCCCTTTTATAGATGAAGGGGCTAGCTTTATAAGGGTGAGGGCTCCAGGATGCGTACTCTACTTAGTCTTATGGCTCACGTCTACCTAGTCAGGTCCTCCATTTTGATGAGTGCAAAGGAAGATAAGTACTTACAATGTTGTCGATGTCTCTGTAGGATGTCAGGTTAGTCACAGAATGCTGCTCTGCGCAGGGTATGGGCTGTAGTACAGTGGTTTTGACTTATGAGCTTCCCCCAGCCTTGCTCCGCACGCCTTCTGGTTCCCATAATTCCTTGTTGGGAGAATGCGGGGTCGGGGTCTGGTGTAGCGCCGTGGCCAAGGCCTTCTGACTGGGAGGACCTGGGGGTCGGGAAGCGGGCGCCGCTCCCCTGGGTCCACAGCATGGTGACAGAATACCCGTCGTTCATGGACAAAGCAAATCCTTTCCTGGAGCATAGTGGTTGTCGTATATCTTCGTCGGGTTCTGTGTCTCAGAGCTGAAGGCGGCGCCTACAACTCTACAGGGCGAGGTGCATGCACCTGTAATGCCTTTTGGGTTCTGCGGTGCCTGGAAGGGTCTAAAGCATCAGTCCTGTCATTCCCTGGCAGTCCTTTTCCTGCCAGGGCGCAGGGTATGGTCCTTGGAGCCATGGTTGACCCGAACGTCTTGTCTCGTCCTGTACCCATCATTACGAGGGATAGATATCGATTAGGGCGAGGCTCGTTCTTGGCCGTCGGGTGAGACGGAGACCAATCCCTATCTCTTGGGCGACACTAACCCTACCCCTCTGGGATCGGGCGAGGCGGAATCCATCCCTCAGCCCTCGGGCGAGACCGAGCCTGCCCTAAAGGCGTCGGGCGAGACGGAGATTAACCTTGAGCCTTTGGGCGAGGCAGGGTTATCTCACAAAGGCATCGGGTGAGGCTGACCCCGTCCCTCCAGGATTGGGCGAGACGGAATTCATCCCTCAGCCCTCGGGCGAGACCGAGCCCGCCCTAAAGGCATCGGGCGAGACGGAGTTTTTCTCTCGGCCCTCGGGCGAGACCGAGCCCGTCCCAAAGGTGTCGGGCGAGGCGGAATAGAACTCCTGTCACTCGAACAAGGGATGACACGGCACCGTTATGCGTCCAAAAGTTTTTCACGTTCGGTGGTTATTGGTTCCACCTTCTGGGGTATCCTGGTATTAGGTCCTCGACAGTAGCCCCCGAGCCTCTAGGTGATTCAAGTAGAACCGCCTGGTGGGTGTTCTTGATTTTGTCGAAGTTACTTTGCCGGAGGGTGCGCGCGAGCGCACCCGATGGGTGTAGCCCCTAAGCCCCCGGGTGATTCGAGTAGAGTCGCCTGGGGGGTTGTATCGACCCCTTCGCGGGTAAGGCTGAAGGACTTAGTTTTTTATCAACTGGATGCTTTTTCGAGTGGGTCGTGGCATCCCGTTCACTAGGAACTGATTCGGGGCTGTCCTAACTGGTGTTTCTACCCTTGATTGCGGATCGTTCGTGGATCCCTTCTTAGTCGAGCCGGCCAGCGAGCTTCTAGGCCCTAGGTGGGCCAAAGAGAAAAGAAAAGGCCTTTGTGGCTTGTGTTTCCCCGGTGGGTAGAGAGTCTGGATTCACTTGGGGAAGGCAAACCGTCCGCCGAGATTTTTTGGGGTGAGAGGATAGGGACTGCGGGCGCGTGTCCCGCGACATGACGCGGTGGCGCGCGTGGCAGGCCTGGAGATCGAGGCGGATGGTTGCCCTTCTCGTGTCCATCGCCCCTTATAAAACCACGGGGTTCGCCCCCAGGGTTCCGTATTTCGCTCCCCTTCCTTTGCGTTCTGAAACCTCCGCCGCCAATCTTTCCAGCCTCTTGCGCCCGCATTGCCACCGTCGATCAACCTGCGTTCATGTTCCAGCCGCCGTCAAGCTCGCGCCTGCCCTTCCCCCCCCCCCACTGCTTTAATGGAGTTGTGGGGCAGATCAAGCATCACCTCCCGGCGTCTGGAGGGCCTCGTTCGCCATGGCCTTCTCTACCCACTGTCCGCCGTCCAGGAGTGGTTGCTTCCTGGCGACGAGGGTGAGCCGGTGCCGCCTGAAGGGTATGTCGTCTCTTTTGCCATCTTCCATGAGTGGGGATTCGGGGTACCCGCGCATAGATTCCTTCGGGGGCTATTAGATTACTATGAGGTAGAGCTGCAGCATCTAACTCCCAATGGGATTCAGCATATGGCAGTGTTTGTTGCCCTATGCAAGGGCTTCCTGGGGATCGATCCCCATTTTGATCTGTGGTGGTATTTCTTTAGCATTAGTCTGTCAAAGAGGAAGATTGGGGGGAAAGAAGTGAACACGCCGATGGGGTGTGCCAGCATTCATCTGTGCCATACCCGATCGAAGGGTTACCCATACATGCGTCTGGCGACATCCAACAAGGGATGGCATTCGCAATAGTTTTATGTTAGGGATGACGTGAGTGCCACCCTACCGAAGTACATCGGACGTCTTATTGTGGATGCTCTGGAGTCGTGGGGCTAGGGCGTCCAGTCCAAAGACAAGAAACACATTACTGACCTTCTTTCCGTTTTCCAAGCCCTGAAGGGCCGGGGTGTAAAGGGGACAGGGATCATCGGTGCCTACCATGATAGGAGGGTGGCACCCCTGATGGCGCATGTGCTTCCCCTGCATCAGATGATGCCCGGGATATCGTATGAGGGGACGGTGCTTGTTGATGAGGCGCTCCCTTACTCGGAAGTGGCGCAGCGCATCAAGGAGGCGACAGAACTGACGAAGGATTCCGCCGGCAGGGTCCTCGACATCATGTATCCGGTGCCTGGGCATCCTCCAATGCGGCCGAAGCCTGGGTTCTTCGAATTCGTAAGCCCTCTTCTCCTGCACTCTTTTCCTTCTCCTGAATCTCCCTTTTTTAATACTTGCTTTTGTAATGTTGGGGCTAGCCGGGGGGGCTAGTCTTCAAGGATAGTCCGGCTCCGCTACTAAAGGACAAGGTTGTGGTGGTGGCGAATTGACTCGCGGCCGAGCGGGACAAGAAAGCAAAGGAGGAGATGAAGAAGGTGAAACGACTGAAGCAGGAGGCACAGGATCGGGGAGAGGACGTGAGTAGTGAGGATGCAACGATGATGATGATGATGATGACGACGATGATGAGGTAGCCGTCGACGTGGATTGGGGTGTCCTGGAGGATGAGGAAACACTGACAAGTGGCCACCCACCCGTGTAGGGGCCCTTCCCTTTCCACGCAAAGGGAAGTGAATCGATGAGGTCAGTGGAGGCCGGCGAGTCTGCCGCTTCGCACGGCGTGCCGGTCGAGGATCGGTGGACGGGGGACGCCGGGCTTGCTGCCACCAACCCCGAGGCGATCGTGGAGGGGGGTGGCACCGGAGCCGCGCCCGGCTCTGATGCCACACCCTGTGAGGTGATGGAGGGGAGCAGCTCCGGTGCTGCGCCCCGTGAGACGATGGAGGGGAGCAGCTCTGGTGCTACACCCCGTGAGACGATGGAGGGGGACGGCTCCGGTGCCATGCCCAATGAGATGATGGAGGGGAACGACTCCGGCGCCACGCCCGACGAGATGAACCCCCCTGCCCCAGAGCAGGGGGTAGGCATGAAACGGTCCCATCCGGACGAGTCAGGGCAGGGATCTGGGGATCCGTCCCCAAAATGCTTCTGCCGGCCGAGGACGTCAACGTAAGCTCTTGACTCCTCTGTTTTCATCCTTTTTCCATTTTTATTTTGACTTAACGGTTATTACCTTTGTGTAGGTTCTTACGAACGGGTCACCCCCTAGGGCTGGCGCCCAAGAAGAGTCTCGCCCTTCAAGTGGGACAGACGGTGTCGCCTGGAGTCACCCCTGTTTTGGGCAGGAGTGGTGCCGATGTCGAGGCCGCGTTGGTCGAACCGATGGCGTCCATGGTGGCTCCCACGCCCGCGGAGGTTACTGAGCGAGCGGTCTCTTCCATGGTGGGCGTGGAACAGCCGGCCGAGGACCGCATACCACCGGTGAAGGTGATCATGACTGCGCCAAGCCAGGATCAGCCGGGCACGGTCGTGGTGGCACCCGAGGGCGTGGTGCAATCCACGCCGCCAGGCGCCCAGACGGAGGAGGGTCCAGCCGAAGGGTCCTCGAGTGCGGTAGTGGTGCCGCACAGGGTTAGGAGGGAGCCGCCACCGGCCCCTTTATCGGGAGGAAGCCGCTCCCCTGCGTGGGGGGAGCCACCGCTCCAGTGGATGGCCGCTCAGGACCCGTCGTCGGCTCTTTTCTCGCTCGATAATCATTCCGAGAGCACGGAGCGGGAGGGTCTTGACATCAGGATCTCGACCATGCTGAACGCCCTGGACCAGGCCAGAGGAGCCCTCCGAGAGATCGTTATCCCTACCACTCAGGTACTTTCTGGGCTTTCTTCTTTCTTTGTATGTTTTTGTGTTTTTGCATTTTTGATATCAGTCTTCTTCCTCCTCGGGTTCTTGTTGCTCGTAGCCAGAAAAATCCCAATTCCTCCATGAGCAGAAGGCAGAGCGGGATCGCCTCTCCGAGGAGGCCCGGCTGCGAGCAGACATGGCTGCCCAGCTTGCTACCATCTAGGAGCAGGAGGCCCAGGCGCGTCAGGATGCGGAGGAGGCGCATGGGATGTTCGAGGACCTATCAGCAAGGTCTAAGCTGGATGGAGAGGAGATTACCAGACTCCAAAAAGAGCGAGACGAGCTGCTGCAGAGGAATGCCGCGGCCAATGAGAAGGCCGGCGAAGTCCTGAAGGAGCTAGAGATGGAGCGTGACCTCCGGCGGGAGGCCGAGAGTAGGGCCGTGGCCCTCTAGCAGAAGGTGGACGAGGACATCGAGGTGGTCCGTTCTCTCCAGGCGGAGCTTGGTGATGCAGTGAAAGGAAGGTTGAGTGCTGAGAACGTCTCCACCAAGCTGGGGAAAGAGGCTGCCTATATGCGAAGGGCCCTCCAGGTTGAGAGCGATGAGCATGATCTTCTACAAGCTACGGTCGGGGTGGTCCTTAATGCCCTGAATGTGATGGAGCCAGTGGAGACCAGCCCGCTCGTGGCTCATGTCGGAGGTATCACAGCTCGGGTGGGCCAACTTGAGGAGAGTGCCTTTCACGCCAGGATTACCCAGGCCTTCACCGTCGCCCACACCCATTACGAGAAGGAAATAAACCTAAAGGTGATGAGCGAAGGCTTTCCGTCCACCTACGAGGATGAAGAACTAGAGGAAATGGAGAAGATGGTCGCTCCCCTTGCGAAGAACCTAGCAGACAATCTGAAAGAGATGGTTCTCCCTCCGTGGGAGTAATTAATCGAACAATTTTGAGAACAACTTATATGTAAAATGTGGACAAGTGTCGGTACTTTTTGAGTCTAGACGCCTTTCGTGCTTTTGCATCTTAATTTTGTTTTTTACGATCTTACCAATATGTTCCCCTGAATTATGCCGCTGATTATAATGTGAGGAGATCGTTCCGAAGGAAGAAGAGGAGGTAGTCGTACCTTAACAGCCCCCGAGTAAGGTCCGACCCCGCACTTGCTGGGGTTGGGTGTTACTGGAGATCAGAATTGCGGTTCTGGTGACAATGGATGTCATCACAATATTCCCCGCCCTGTCTTCCAACAGAAATCCCAACTGGGGACTCTATGGGCTCGGCAAGGTGGGGCCTTTGAACCTATGACCCTGTATTGTTTGGCCCGAGCCCCCGAGCCTTGTCAGGGTCTGATAGGGGTCGGCTGTTATTTGCGTGTTACCCCATCCTCGGTTTTCGCAATCAGAGGGGCTGAGTGAACGACACTTGCCTCGATGGCTTGAGTACCGTGCTCAATGAGCTCGCTAACGGGTACATTCGTGCGGAATCCGGGTCCATCATTTGCTGATGGGGTCGGTAGAGCCCTCTGGTGGCACTCCACAACTTCTTAACCCGCCTCCCGGCAGATGCCTGAGTCATTTGATAAGCTCAGGGGGGCCGGTGGCCTCTCCTCGATGGAGATTCTGTGGGTTTGGCTCGAGGTTAGAATCGAACGAGAGAAGGTCGAGACGTCCCGGTTCGCTTCTGAGCGAGGTCGAGCAGGGCCGCTGGGGCTCGTCTCGATTATCTCTCCCTGGCTCTATTCGGTGTGAGGCGGCCTCAAGCCCTTCGTGGGCCGACCTTCGAACCTCAGCCTGTGGTTGCCTATATCGAATGAGGCGACAGTCGTTTCGTGGTGCAGCATGAATCGTTGGGATGCAATGTTCTGCATATGTAATGTTTTGAATGCAAGATTTAATTGAAAATAAAGGCAGGGTCGGTAACGTTACCTTGGTGGTATGAGTGGCAGAAAAGCTCCTACCAGATGGGTCCAGGCCCTGACGTTTGCGATGAGGTTGGAATAACCTGCGTAAGAATTGCTATTCTTTGTTTTCGTGTCTCGGTGATGATCCGAGCCGTTCGATTAACTTGGGCAACCTGACAGCTCTTCCTCTGGGGGAGACTCTGTAGGCAGACCCCTCTGATCCCTTCTTTGAGAAGGCAGACGTCGAAACTAGAGACGCGAGGGGCGTTGAGTATGATTTTTCTGGTGAACAGAAACACCGTAGCTATCGGGGCGTAGGGTTTGCTAGTTCGTCTAGTTTTACTCAAAGCTTTGTGCCTGTATGTCGCGCCCTTAGTTTCAAGCGTACGGAGGGGTCGGGTGAAGAGGATGTCTAGACTGGTAGTCATCCTCGGCAGCCCCTGAGTGATGTTCGCGTCCCCGCTGTTTGACGGGGTCAGAAACTTGTGAACGAATTTTAACGCATAAAGTGAGAAAGCTGAGAGGCTTATCTTTCTTTGGTCGTTCGTTCGTTGTGTCTTCTGGGCCGAATGGCCAACCCAGGAGATCTGAAAGGTCTCGTCATCGGGTCGTCCATGGTCCTGCATGGGGAGGCGAAAAGTTGTCTGCCTATGTGGGTGCCTTAATCGCCATGTCCGGAGTGGGTCAGTGGCGGGCCATACCCAGGCGGTGTTTAGTTTGACCAAAGAGGGATGCCTCGTAGACCGGGGTTCGTCCCGTCAGCTCTGGCATGTCCCCTCAGATATCAATCAGCATTGATTGCGTATTTAAAAAAGGGGAAGGGAGAGGGTTTTTTGTCCAACCTTTCGCCTTTCCTTAGTTACAGCGCCTCCTCTTTAAGTAGGGAGGGGGAGAGGAGTTCTCATCCCACCTCCCCTTTTGCCTCCGAGCCGCTATCTCTCCTTCTTCTTCCTTTCCGCCGAACGCGTCCGTGCGTCGCGACAGTTCCTGAGTGAGGAAGAGTAATGCCAGAGAGAGATAGAGAACTTACAAACTTGCTCATGAGTCTGGTGTGTGATGTCGAGCCGGAGGTTATCCAACGTAGGTGAGATGGTGCGCGCGGCCCTTGCTGAGGAGTCGCTGCTGCTGAAGGAAAAAAGGCATCGGTGGGCGTCGTACGTCGTTGACTACGCCGTCGTTCACTATGCTCCTCCCTTGGCGGGAGGCATTTCCTGCCTATACACCATTGTCAGGGTTATGGCTGGGGATGAAGGCGTAGTCCCCAGACGCCATGGCGGTGGCGTCGCTGCCGGGGTTGCGGCTGACGACGATGGCGTAGTCCCTAGACGCTCCGGTGGAGGCGTCATAGATGGTGGCGCCTTCAAGGATCCAGCGAAGATGTCGCCGATGGAGAGCATGGCACGACGACCGCAGTAGACGAGCTGGCCCATGTACACGCCCCGGACATCACCGATGGAGAGCGTGGCGCGGCGAGCGCAGTAGCGCTTGGGGTAGAGCTGAGCCGAGACTATAATGAAATAACGTTGTGGGGAAGCCCCCGAGTAAACAGTCCTCTGAGTATATTGTTCCTTTTTGTAATGACATCGCTTTGTAAGTGGTGAATTTGTGCAAAAAATTACATCCTTTGCTTATGGCAAGCCATTTTTTTATCTTTCTCCCTTCTGTAGGAACAATTTTAGCGCTTTTCAACTCTTCTCATGGTCTAAGTCATAGGAAGCTAGGAACGTGGGCGAACTAATTCTGATTGAACTAGTGAGCAAAGAGGTTGCAGCCGTTGGGGCGTGGGTGTCTCGCAGTCCTACCAGTTGTATTCAGAATTGGTTCCCAAGATCTTAGCCCTCGAGACTTGTTTATGAGGCGAATGGAAAACTTAGAGAATGTTTGTAAGTATAACACAGGGATTTTTTGCAAGCGTAATACTTGTATTACACATGACATAATACTTGTATTACACATGACATATGTTACGATCACATGCCAGCCCCCGAGTGAGGTCTGACCCCTCGCGATTTGCAGGGGCCGGAAGTCACTAAGGATCAGGGTTCTGTTAAGACAAAAACTAATAAGGAAAAGTGTAAGCTTATTTTAAGGATAGAAACGACGTAGCTGCTTAATGTTCCAGGTGTTGGTGAAGACCTCGCCTTTGATGGTTTTCAACCGGTAGGCGCCTGGGCAAAGTATTTCCACGACGATGTAGGGCCCTTCCCAGGGCGGGGAGAGTTTGTGGCGATCCTTGTTGCTCTGCACAAGATGGAGGACGAGGTCTCCGACGTTGAAGGCTCGACCCCGCACCCGTCGGCTGTGGTACCACCGTAACGCTTGCTGGTACTTAGCTGAACGGAGGAGGATGATGTCGCGGGCCTCATCCAGCTAGTCCATGGCGTCTTGGTGAGATGCCTCGGCTCCCTGTTCGTCATATGCTCTGATTCTTGGTGCTCCATAGTCGAGGTCCGTCGGGAGAACGGCCTCAGAACCGTAGATCATGAAGAAGGGTGTGTAGCTGGTGGCCCAGCTAGGAGTCGTCCTTAGGCTCCAAAGCATAGCCGGGAGCTCAGCGAGCCAACGCACGCCGAACTTGTTCAATCGGTTGAAAATTCTGGGTTTGAGGCCTTGAAGAAGCATGCCGTTTGCGCGCTCGACCTGCCCGTTCATCCGGGGGTGCGCGACGGCTGCCCAATCGATTCGGATGTGTTGTTCATCACAGAAGCGAACGAATTTCCTACCGGTAAACTACGTGCCATTGTCTGTGATGATGGAGTTCGGTACTCCAAAGCGATGGATGATGTCGAGAAAGAACAGCACAGCTTGCTCGGATTTGATTATGGATATTGGCTGAGCTTCAATCCATTTTGTAAACTTGTCTACGGTGACAAGCAGGTGGGTAAAGCCCCTAGGCGCCTTTTTAAGTGGCCCAACTAGGTCGAGCCCCCAGACCACGAAGGGCCACATGATGGGGATCATCTGGAGAGCCTAGGCTAGGAGGTGTGTTTACCGAGCGTAGTATTGACACCCTTCGTAGGTGCGTACAATTTGCTCGGCATCGGCTACTGCGGTGGGCCAATAGAAACCTTGTCGGAATGCATTCCCAACCAAGGTTCTTGGTGCGGCATGGTGACCGCATGCTCCACCGTGGATGTCACTCAGTAGAAGTTTTCCCTGTTCGCCAGGGATACAGAGTTGCAGAATTTCGATGTGACTTCGTTTGTAGAGTTCGCCCTCTACAAGAACGAAGGATTTGGCGCGTCGTGCGAGCCGTCGGGCTTTTGTCTTGTCGGTCGGTAGCACGTCGTGGAGGAGATAGTCGAGGTAAAGTGTTCTCCAGTCATTGGAAGGATCGGACTCCATTGCTGGGTCTTCTTCAAGCTCCATGACCTCAGGGTCGGGAGGAACAGTTAGCGGATCGGCCTTGGGGGTCGGACTAGAAGGGCCATCGTCGGCTTGTTCCGACCCCGCGTAGCGTACTGAGGGTTTGTGTTGATCACTGGCAAAGACGCCTGTTGAAACTGGCTCTCGGTAGGATGCTGCTTTTGCGAGCATGTCGGCCGCTTCGTTGAGGCGCCTAGGGATATGATTGAGTTCAAGGCCGTCAAATTTGTCCTCCAGACGTTGGACCTCTTGACAGTACGCCTCCATCTTGGTATCATGGCAGCCTAACTCTTTCATGACCTGGTTGACGACCAGCTAAGAGTCACCCCTGATGTCGAGGCGTCGGATGCCTAGCTCGATGGCGACTCGTAGGCCGTTGATGAGCGCTTCGTATTCTGCAGTATTGTTTGATGAGGGAAAATGAAGCCGAACCATGTACCTCATGTGGACCCCGAGGGGGGATACAAAGACTAGTCCTGCTCCGGCGCCTTTCTTCATCAGTGATCCGTCGAAGTACATTATCCAGTACTCTTGATCGACGGCTGCTGGTGGCATCTGGACCTCGGTCCACTCCGTGATGAAGTCAACTAGTGCCTGAGATTTGATCGCCGTTCGGGGGACATAAGAAATGCCCTAATCCATCAGTTCGAGTGCCCACTTTGCGGTTCTTCCCATAGCGTCATGGCTACGAATGACCTCGCCGAGGGGGAATGACGTCACCACTGTCACGGGGTGTGACTCGAAGTAGTGACGTAGCTTCCTTTTTGTGATGAGGATGGTGTAGAGGAGTTTCTAGATCTGGGAGTAGCAGGTTTTGGAGTCGGGTAGCACCTCGCTAATGAAATATACAGGGCGCTGCACCTTGAAGGCGTGCCCCTCTTCCTCTCGCTCTACTATTAAGGCGGAGCTAACCACTTGGGTGGTGGCCGATATATATAGTAGGAGGGATTCTCCGTCGCATGGAGGAACTAGGACCGGCGGCTTAGTTAAAAATCTTTTAACCATGTCAAGCACCTCCTGAGCCTCGGCTGTCCACTCGAAGCGGTCAGTTTTCTTTAGGAGTCGATAAAGGGGGAGTCCTCATTCGCCGAGGCGTGAAATGAATCGACTGAGGGCGGCAAGGCACCCTGTGATCCGCTGAAGCCCCTTTATGTTTTGGATCGGGCCCATCCTCGTGATGGCTGATATCTTCTCTGGGTTGGCTTCGATGCCACGCTCAGAGACGATGAAGCCGAGCAGCATGCCCTTCGGGACCCCAAAAACACATTTTTCGGGATTGAGCTTGATGTCATTTGCCCGGAGTTTTGCAAAGGTGCGTTCAAGGTCGGCGACAAGGTGGTCAGCCCGCTTGGATTTGACTACGATGTCATCGACATAGGCCTCAACGGTTCGCCCGATGAGGTCTCCGAAGCAACTAAGCATACAGCACTGGTACGTTGCCTCAGCGTTCTTCAGACCGAACGGCATTGAAATGTAGCAAAATGATACGAAGGGCGTGATAAAAGATGTCACGAGCTGGTCGGATTCTTTCATCACGATTTGATGGTAGCCTGAGTATGTGTCAAGGAAGCAGAGGGTTTCGCACCCCGAGGTGGAATCGACTATTTGGTCTATTCGTGGCAAAGGAAACGGATCCTTTGGGCACGCTTTGTTGAGGCCAGTATAATCAACACACATTCTCCATTTCCCGCTCTTTTTTCGAACAAGAACAGGATTTGCTAACCACTCTAGGTGGTATACTTCCTTAATGAATCCTGCGGCCAGTAGTTTGGCTATCTCCTCGCCGATGGCCCTGCGTTTCTCCTCATCGAAGCGGCGCAGGCGTTGTTTCACTGGCTTGGAGCTCGGGAGGATTTGGAGAGTATGCTCGGTGACCTCCCTCGGGATGCCCGGCATATCCGAGGGTTTCCACGCAAAGATGTCCTTGTTGGCACGGAGGAAGTCGATGAGCGCGCTTTCCTATGCGGAGGAGAGCACGGTCCTGATTCGGACTTTTTTGCCCTCGGAGCTACTGGGATCCAAGAGGACGTCCCTGGAGCCCTCTGCCGATTCGAACGATCCGAATGACTTCTTTGCGTCGGGTGTCCCTTCAATGACCTCCTCCCTGAGGGTGGCGAGCTCTTTGGATGCGATGACCGCGGATGCGTGTCCGCAGCATTCGACCTCGCACTCATAAGCGCGTTGGAAGGAGGTGCCGATGGTGATGACCCCACGGGGGCCCGGCATCTTCAGCTTCAGGTACGTGTAATTGGGTACGGCCATGAACTTCGCGTAACATGGTCGCCCCAAAATGGCGTGGAAAGTCCTCGGGAATCCTACTACATCAAAGGTGAGGGTCTCAGTCCGGTAGTTGGATCGATCCCCAAAAGTGACGGGCAGGTCAATCTGCCCTAGTGGCACGGCTTGCCTTCCAGGCACGACGCCATGGAAAGGTGCTCGGACGGGACGGAGGTGCGTTCGGTCGACGCCCATCTCGTCGAGCGTTTGGGTGTACATGATGTTGAGGCCGCTACCCCCATCCATCAATACCTTGGTGAGCCGCTTTGGACCGATGATCGGGTCGACGACAAGCGGATACCTTCCCGGGTGTGGGATGGCATCCGGATGGTCGGTCCGGTCGAAGGTTATGACGGATTTCGACCACCGGAGAAAAGCTGGCATGGCCGGTCCAGCGGTATAGACCTCTCTATGTGCGACCTTCTGGCGGTGCCTGGAGTCGTAGGCCGCTGATCCTCCAAAGATCATGAGGGCACCGGTCGGCGTTGGAAAGGCGTCGTCCTTCTCCTCCGTGTCGTCAGTGGTGGGAACAGGCTCCTTCCCCTACTCCCCCTTGTTCAGGCCCCTGGCCAAGTATTTGCGCATAAGGCCGCATTCCTTGTATAGGTGCTTGGCTGGGAAGGCGTGGTTTGGGCATGGCCCCTCGAGCATTTTCTCGAAGTGGTTCGAAGTGCCCTCCGTGGGCTTCCGGCCACCTTTGCGGTCGGCAGCGGCAACGAGTGAGTTGTCACGCTGTTGCTTCTTATTTTTCTCTTTGGTGGGACGGTTGGAGGTGCCTTCACTGGCGTCCTTGTCCCGCCTTGTCTTTCCGTCGGAGCGATCAAAGATGGCTCCGACCGCCTCCTCTCCAGAGGCGTGACTGGTGGCGATGTCCAGAAGTTCCTTGGTAGTTCGCGGGCCCCTGCGTCCTAGCTTGTGGACCAGGGATTCGCAGGTCGTCCTGGACAGAAAGGCTCCTATCACGTCGGCGTCGGCAACGTTTGGGAGCTCGTTGCACTATCGGGAGAAGCGCCGGATGTACCCGCGGAGGGTTTCATCGACCTTCTAATGGTAGTTCTTGAGGTCCCATGGGTTTCTAGGGCATTTGTACGTGCCCTGGAAATTACCCACGAAGATCTCAGTCAGATCCGCCCAACTCTGAATAGCATTGGACGGTAGGTGCTCCAGCAATGCTCGTGCCGAGTTGGCCAAGAACAGCGGGAGATTGCGAATAATGAAGTTATCATCACTCGCACCACCGCCCTGACATGCAAGCCGATAGTCTTCGAGCCAAAGCCCAGGATTTGTTTCGCCAGAATATTTAGGAATGTTCATAGGCGGTCGATACCTTAGGGGGAATGCAGCGTTGAGGATGTGGCGGCCAAAGGCCTAAGGGCCTGGCAGGACGGAGCTCGGGCTTCGGTCCTCGTTGCTGTCGTAGCGCCCGCCGCGTCAGGGATGATAGCCGCGGCGCGCTACTTCTCCATCGTCGCCGTGGGCACGTCTCCGGGCGTCGATGATGCTGCGTACGTCGTGGCCACGGCCGAGGCGTTGATGTACTAGGATGGCGGAGGGATGCCCTCCGGCTGGCGGTGTTTGGTGTACGGAGGCGTCCTTGGTGGGGCGCACTGAGGACGCGCGCTGGCTGGTGTCGGGTTCGTGTCGTCGAGACAACGAACTTTCTGCCTGCTGCGCTGCTGCACGCTCGAGCAACGTGCGAATCTCCCGATAAGCGCGTCGATCCTCGGACGTCGCGGCCTCCGGAAGGCCATGCAGCAAGGCGGTTGCTGCGGCGATGTTCTGGCTGGCTCAGGCAAAGTGAGGAAAGGCCCCATCGTTGGTGAGGATCCTTTGATGTACGGTGCGGGCTGTGGCGCGCGCGCGCCCCCCGTCTTTGCGGCGTTCAATCTCGCGATTGATGTCCGCATATTCCCGGACGAGCCCTTGCCCGGCCTCATCGATCTCTTGCTGCCGGGCCCTCAACTGCTCTATCCTTAGGTGAGATGGGGCTGTCCTCTCTTCCCCGGATCTGCTGTCAGGATTGTTTGTAGGGGTGGCCTCTTCCCTGGAGGCACTTTCGACGTGACCCTTGGGGGTCTGCGTCATGAAGCATTCCCGGGAAGGGTGGTGGCTCCCCCTACTGGAATCTGAGCTGGAGAGCGATACAGGCTCCTCGTTGAGGAGCTCGTAGAGGGTCTCCATATCCCGCTCAATCGCCCCTACAAACTCGATGTCCATGGGTGATTGAACCACACGTAGCGCCAAAAGGCGGCCAGCGGTTGCCGCAGCGTTGCGGAGATCGAACGGAAACGCTGTCGGGGCGCTCCACACGGACCCTTCCGGACACATGGTGGCGTTGTGAGAGGCCTCCTTGGGTGATGGGACTCCCCAGGAGTTGCCCGGTGGGCCCTCAAGCCTGAGACGGCTGAGGTTGATGGAATGGGGAGATGGGGCGGCTGAGTGAGTCAGCGCCAGCTCTCCTCCTACTATGATGACAAAATCCAGGTCGCCGAAATGCACGTGTGCGCCCGGGGCCCAGGTGATTGCGTGGGTGGCCATCCGAGACCTGATTTGGAACGCGCAAACCCCTACCTAGCGCGCCAATTGTCGGTGTTTCGTACAAGCACCAGCAAGTAAATTTATAGTAATGCGCGTTAGGCTCGGATGGTGCGCTAAAGGACATAGGATTTATACTGGTTCGGGCGGAACGTCCCTACGTCCAGTTTGCTGCTGCTTGTGTTATTAGCACCGTGAACGGTCTGTAGTAAGGGGTACAAACTGTCGAGAGAGAGACTGGTCCCAAGTCTCTGATGGAAGGATTGAAAGGTGGTCAAGAGCTTCGTAGCCGCTTGAACGTGTGTATATGAGTGCGTTCTATTGTTTTTCTCGGGTCCCCCCTTGATGGAGGGAGCGCATCCCCTTTTATAGATGAAGGGGCTGGCTTTACAAGGGTGAGGGCTCCAGGATGCGTACTCTACTTAGTCTTATGGCTCACGTCTACCTGGTCAGGTCCTCCATTCTGATGAGTGCGAAGGAAGATAAGTGCTTACAATGTTGTCGATGTCTCTGTAGGATGTCAGGTTAGTCACAGAATGCTGCCCTGCGCAGGGTATGGGCTGTAGTACAGTGGTTTTGACTTATGAGCCTCCCCCAGCCTTGCTCCGCACGCCTTCTGGTTCCCATGATTCCTTGTTGGGAGAATGCGGGGTCAGGGTCTGGTGTAGCGCCGTGGCCAAGGCCTTCTGACTGGGAGGACCTAGGGGGTCGGGAAGCGGGCGCCGCTCCCCCGGGTCCACAGCGTGGTGACGGAATACCCGTCGTTCATGGAGATAGCAAATCCTTTCCTGGAGCGTAGCGGTTGTCGTATATCTTCATCAGGTTCCGTGTCTCAGAGCTGAAGGCGGCGCCTACAACTCTACAGGGTGAGGTGCACGCACATGTAATGCCTTTTGGGTTCTGCAGCGCCCGGAAGGGTCTAAAGCATCAGTCCTGTCGTTCCCTGGCAGTCCTTTTCCTGCCAGGGCGCAGGGTATGGTCCTTGGAGCCATGGTTGACCCAAACGTCTTGTCTCGTCTTGTACCCATCATTACGAGGGATAGATATCGATCAGGGCGAGGCTCGTTCTTGGCCGTCGGGTGAGACGGAGACCAATCCCTATCTCTTGGGTGAGACTAACCATACCCCTCCGGGATCGGGCGAGGCGGAATCCATCCCTCAGCCCTCGGGCGAGACCGAGCCCGCCCTAAAGGCATCAGGCGAGACAGAGATTAACCTTGAGCCTTTGGGCGAGGCAGGGTTATCTCACAAAGGCATCGGGTGAGGCTGACCCCTCCCTCCAGGATCGGGCAAGACGGAATTCATCCCTCAGCCCTCGGGCGAGACCGAGCCCGCCCTAAAGGCGTCGGGCGAGACGGAGTTTTTCCCTCGGCCCTCGGGCGAGACCGAACCCGTCCCAAAGGTGTCGGGCGAGGCGGAACAGAACTCCTGTCACTCGAACTAGGGATGACACGGCGCCTTTATGCGTCCAGAAGTTTTTCACGTTCGGTGGTTATTGGTTCCACCTTCTGGGGTATCCTGGTATTAGATCCCCGACAGGTGGCATCCGAGTCAGCCTTTAGCACTAGTGGGAGAATAATCAGTCCACATCGTAGTAGGCTTGCACCATCAATGATTGAGGCGCTTATGTGTATGCAAGCATGGTCTTATAACAACATGTTAGATAAGTGCAATTTCTGTAAGTATGTGGTCTTCATTCTATTTAAGTTGTAAAACTAATTTGTGAATATTATATCCATGCAGGGTCTCATTCATCTTTTGTTGGTGCGTTGATGACTTGTCTTGATGAAAAAGATGAAGAAATAGTACTGCTGTTGTTTCCTTCTATATTTAACTTGTGAATTTACAATGCATTGAACATTCAAGTAATGAGCTAGTCCCTATTTTTATTTCACAGGATGAAGATGAGTCCACCATAATTGATGAATGATGAACTTTGTTGTAATCTGGACAGTGTGTGCCTCAAGTGAAGATGATTGTCTCAAGTTGCATATCTATTTGATAAAAAAACCTCTTATTTGTTTGGGCTGTAAATGTATAATATGTGAGCTGTACTGCTGTAGTAGTGCTGTACTAAACTTGCATGTTTGATGTTTCTGGTTCTAGAATCTGGACATGGCTATCGGCTACCTGGTAGCCTGCTTCTACTTGCTAGTACTTTTGGAATCAGCAAGCTATTATGTTAATATATCATGTTTTGTATTGCTCTGTCTGTTGATCTGTTGTAATTTTCTCGGGTTTCGATTAATCCGTCGGGTTTCGGGGATCCACGGGTTTCGGTTTCGGGGATGAATTTTCACCCGAATTGGGTTCGGGCGGATTCGGGTTTTACTTTCGGGTTTCGGTTTTAGTTCCGCGGAGACTCCACCCAATCCGAATTCGCCCCGTTGCCATCTTTAATACGAACCATAGGAGCTCTCCTGAGCTTAGGATTTGGGCATCCTACTCCTACGCAGTGGCGGTGGTGGAGGTGTGAGATGACCTTGAACGCATTAGTGCGGCGCCAGCAAACGCGTCGATGGGTTCGGGTGCAGAGGCACTGCCACTGTTGGGGCCACCTGTCCGTGCCAATTCACGCGGGGCGGACGAAGTCAAGCGACGATGGACGAAGCGGAGCTCGGAAGCTGTAGGAAATTTTTATTTAAAAAAAGGTAAAAAGAAAAAAAGAAAAAATATAAAAAAAGTAGGAGGGATAGATTAAAGAGTATCAAAATCAATTACGAGGTGAGACAGCAAGTTCACCGCTTTGAAATTAAAGTACCAGTAACCACGGTAACATAGTAAAAAAAATCCAACGATCATGCCTTGCCAAACAAAGGATCTTTGCAAATCTCCTCCCCTCTAAGCAAATCTCTCATCTATCTTCCTCTCCGCTGCGGACGTCACACGCCTTGGGCTCGCCGCTCTCGTCCCTTCCCGAGTGACGCTGCAGGCGAGAGGGCAAATCTGAGCTCCCCCTCCTGCTGCCTTCTCCAGGCGTTGGGCTCGTCGCCCTCTTCCCTTCCCGAGCGATGCCACAGGATCCATGAGAGGCAAATTGGCAAATCTAAGACTGTCTCCAATAATGAGGACCTAAACACACAACACATATTTGCTAATTTGGGTCATGCACAGAAAAAAAAAAGATCCGCACCCAAAATTTAGCTTCTCCAACAGTCAACGCAAATCACTCCCCGTCATCTACAGTACACCGGTAAAAATATCTCCTCCTCTCCCCTCTCTCTCTCTCTCTCCCCTCGTCACTTCTCTTCCCCTCCCTCTTCCTCCCGGTCTCATGAAACGGACAGGGCGGCGACATGAGCGCACCTCGACGGTGCCCGGACCTCGGCGCGGCGATAGCCGCCCTCACGGTTGGCACGCCGGTGGCCCCCTCCCCCTCCGCCTCCTTCCTCCCTCTCTCTCTCTCTGCTCTCGACCTCGTCTCTCTCTGCCTCTCTCGGTCTCTCCCCTTGCCCTCTCTCTCTCTTCCTCACTCCTCGCCCCGAACGCCGTCGATCCTCGCACTGCGCGCGCGGTGACCTACCCGGCACGTCGGCTGGCCGGCCGGTCCCTGGCGAGACGACAACGCCGGCCTAGGGTTTCGTGTCTCCATTGTTCGGCTGTCCCTAGATCAACCGGGGCCCGGCGTGGGTGATGTCGTGCCTGCCGCATGTGGACGCCCTTGTCGAAGGCGCCCACCACACTGGCGGCCCGCTGGTTCGCTCCGCCGCCGCCGCGACGTCCAGTGGCCAGATCTGTGCAGGGGGAGTGGCCGCGGAGGAGGAAGGGAGTGGCTCCGCAGTGGTAGATCCGCCGGTCCTGTCGCCGAAGATGGACTCCTCCATCGAGAAGGTGAGCTCTGATCCGCGGTCTCCCCGCTTGATCTGTGTCCCGGATGTGGGGTTGGTGCGGGTGTTTATTAATCGCGCTGTCTATTTCATTCTTCTGCTGACGCAGCAGGGGAGCGGGGCGCTGGATCTGGATGAGGGCCCGCCGGCCTCCGGCGAGGCCAAGGCCTGCACCGAGTGCCACACCTCCGAGCTCGAGCACTTTCCTCTTCTTTCCCCTCCCGCGAAACGGTTGTGCTGGCGCGGCAGAGAATTGGGTTGAGAAGAGAGACAAAGGCATATTTGGGTTCCCACTCGACTCCGACGCAAATTGGGTCTTTGGTTTAGGTACTCCGTTGAACCGTCATTTTTTCACCTAAAGCAACATGGACAACGTATATTTGGGTTTGGGTGCCGTGACGGCTAGGCTGTCGGAGACAGTCTAACAGGAGATATGTCGAGTCCTCCCCTGTGCTGCCCTTCGTCTTGGCTCAATGCCGCTAGCCTCTTCCCCTGCTGCAAATCTTGCTTTCTACTGCAAATCGTGTCTTCCCGAGCAGCACCTGCTGGAGCCCTCTCCGTCTTCCTCACTCTCTCTTGTTCAAATTCTCGAACCAAATTTTCTTCTTGGCCAGGGCTCTTGTTCACGCTCGGTCCTCCCCTATATATACATGTGGGTGTCGTTGACAGGAGCCTCAAGCCTACCTGCAATTTTTTGGGCTAAATGTGCCTTCTAAGGCTATCTCCAACAGTTCAAACCCAAACACCAGACCTATTCTAACAATTGAGTCACGCACAGTGACTGAGTCTCCCACCCAAAACTTCCTTTCTCCAACAGCTAACCTATGATGCAGTACACCAGCCGCGAGATCCGGCACTGGCCTGGGGGATCCCCAACCGTCCATGCCGCCGCTGGAATCGGACCCGCCGCCGTGGCTGCCGCCTCCGGTAGCAGAAGCTCCGAGGCCTCCCTGACGGGATTTGGTGCTGGGGCGCCTCTGCAGCCCTTCGCGCTCCCACCTCCGACGACGCCGGGCACAGCCACCGTAGCCACCGCGGCTGGCGCTGGGATGCCACCTCCAACGCCGACAATGGTGCACCCCACCTCCGCAGCAACCTTCGGCGCTGGAGCGCCCCCGTCCCCGCGGCCCTCCACGTGCCCAACGACGACGACGTCGGGCACCGCCACCGTAGTCGGCGCTGCCACCTCTGGCGCGGGAGCGCCCCTGGGGACGTCCTCCCCGTCCACGCCATCGATGGCGCCAGGCCCCTACGCCACGGCAACCACCTCCAGCAGCAGCTCCATCGAGCTCGCCCCAGCGGGATCTGGCTCTGGAGCACCTCCGCAGGTGGCGTGGATCTGGGCAGAGCTCCAGCATGACGGCCAGGCACGGAGGTAGGTGCGGCGGCGGCCCCCTCTCTGCGACGCCCATCGCGCCTCTTGCGGCCGCGTCGCTCCTCCAGTCGCGGACTCGCGGTCACGGCGAGCGCGGCTCCTCCACTCCCGGCGCGCGCCTCCTCCACTGCCGGCGGTCGCGGCTCCTCCACTCCTCCAGTCGCGGTCGCGGCGGTCATGGCTCCTCCACAGCCGGCAGTCGCGGCGAGCGCGGCTCCTCCACTGCCGTCTTCCCCGCTCCAAAGCTCCGACCCAGGCCGCCGTCTCCGCCCGCCGTCTCGTCCGCGGGCCCACCACTACGGTCGCAAGATTTTGCGTCGTCTCTCGTCGACGACGCTTTTTTGCGTTCTGGATGGCGTCGGACCCAAAATGGGTCCTTTGAATGGGTCATCTGTTGGAGGATGATTCCGGATATGCAAAGTACTGTGCAATACCGATTTTGGGTTTGGGTGTCTCTGTTGGAGACAGTCTAATAGGAGAAACCATTCTCGATATCCCCTGTTCTGTGTTTGCAATATTCACTTCTTGCAAGTGTTTCTGTATATTTTTATACTGGATATGTTGTTGTACTCTGATATGCATGATCCAAGTTTTAGATCACATGTTTTTTCAGAGAAGAATCGTGAATCTGTAAACTTTGTACTGCATCTATGTTATTGTACTGTGATATGCATGGTCCAAGCTTTAGATCACATCTTTTTTCTGGGAATCATCTATGTTATTGTACTTTGATATGCAAGTCCAAGTTTTACAGCCTGTTCGGATGGTGCTGATAAGATCGTGGATTATTACTATTGGCTGGTTTGGTGTGAGAGAAAAATACTATTTTAACTGGGAATTTACGATCGCTTACGACCAAGCGAACAGGTCGTTAGATCACATGCTTTATCTGGAAATCGTGAATCTGTAAACTTTGTTCTGCATCTTTGTTATTATACTCTGATATGCATGGTCCAAGTTTTAGATCACATGGTTTTTCTAGGAAGAACATATAATACTTAAACAGTTACATAAAGTTGATATATCTTTTGGTTCACATGCTCAATTCTTCTTTCAGGACAAGATGAGTGGGTCGCTGAAGCGTAAGAGAGTTGAAGCGCCACGCATCCCAGCTTTTGAGGAATCCTCATACCATCCTCATACCAAGTGGACTCTATGTGTCCGAGTGTTCCACAAATTTCACGTGGAGAGGTTTGCCCCGGGCAGAAAGAGGCTTTACATGGTGTTGTTGGATGAGAAGGTAATACATATCTACTCCTTTAGTTTCAGCTACACTGAATAATATTTAAATTAACCTTGGATCATCACAAGCTATCTACTTTTTTTGTAACAGGCTAAAAAAATGGATGCAGTGATATATGATCGTGAAGTGGATCGACTCGAGCCTTCACTTGTAGAGGGTCGAGTATATTTTGTGGGGCGGATGTCCGCAGAACCAACTATGAGATCTCAGGAGTACAAGTGGGCAGATAATGACGCCGTGTGTCATTTTACCTCAGTGACAACAGTTAATGAGGTCAGAAACATGGACGAGAAGCAAATCCCATTATTCCCACCTTTTATGCATTTTAACAAAGTATGGGAGTTCTATATGGATAATGATACATATGTTGGCAAGTGCTCCAATTTCCTTTTGTATAGGTTGTAAATGTTCTTTTCTAACCAAATATTTATTAATTTTTTTTCTATTCAAATGTCAGATATTATTGGTATGCCTTTCATGGTTAGTTCATTTGGACAAACTGACGGTGACTATAATCGAAATATCCCAACTATACATATGGTTCTACTGGATGGCACGTATGTATATATATCATGGATTTTAATTTTTAGTGTTTAAAATAATTCAAATTTATTATGTTTTCTTGTAATCTTAATTGAATTTGTAGCCATAATATTTGTAAGATAAGTGTGTTCGGCAAGTTAGTGACGGATAATCTAATGAAATGGAAAAAGCTAGCAGAAGATCGTGCTATTGTTGTGCTGACAATGTTACGTGGAAATAGTATTGGTAAGTATGCCATGTTGGTTATGTATTATTTGGATAGTATTTATTAGGGTGCTCTTGTGTATGAAAACTAATGTCACTGGCATTATTCTTTTTAAATTGGATTAGAGAGACGACTCGAAACTACGGAATTTAGTAGGATGCATTTTGAGCCAAAGATCGCAGCTGCGCATGAAGCAGGAGAAGGTAATTATAAGTTTTATTGGAGTTATATTATTGTTTCATTTATATTGTCTACTAATTACTTGTAGTTAATTGTTTCTATAGGATTAATGGAGAACCAGAGATCCATTCACATGTGTCATGTACGTTTGGCTGATAAGTTATGGCTGAAAGTACTGTTGGCTGATTTATTGTAAAAGAAAAATATTATTCGTTGGCTGAAAAAGTAGTTAATTGTTTCTATAGGATTAATGGAGAACCAGAGATCCATTTACATGTGTCCTGTTCTGATAAGCCATTACTGAAAGTATTGTTGCTGATTTATTGTAAAAGAAAAATATTATTTGTTAGCTAAAAAAAAAATACAACTTATAAGCAAGTGACCAGGGTACTGATCGCTGCAGGTTTGGCTGCCGCTGTTGCTGCAATTTCTAGAAGGTACGGCAACCTGCAGCCAAAAGACTAATGCCTTCTTGGAAGGCAGGAACTCTCCACGAATCAAACAAAAATGAAGAATGTAGTCATGGTGAAAAGCCGAGTCTTAGCATTTTGTTGGAACTGTCTTTTGCTGTGGCAGTGCTTTTGAGTATGCGGTGATATGGCTTTTGGCTCATTTTGAATATGTGGTGACGGGTGAATGGTGCTGTAGCTTTTGCCTAAGTTGGCGTGTAATGGTTCTTCTTATATGTGTCATCAAATGGATTTTAGTTGCCCCAAATACTGCTACTCCGTGTTTATTTTCTTTGACATGAGATCTCGCAAATTTATGTAGCAGAGGTTACATTTATTTCTCTCATCCCAATTACTACTACTCCTGATCATGTAGTCACGAACTCATTTACATGTTAGAAAGGGACCATTGAGATTTTTTTTAACACTTTTTTAAACTAATTTTAAATCTAGCACTATTTTTTTTTCTTCAAAACTAACACTTTTGACCGCGCCTATTGCTATGGTGCGGCGAAACGCCTATGCCGCGCCATGCATAGTGGCGCGGCGGGAGGGATGACGTGACGACGACCGGAGCGCTGACCGATGACGTGGCAGGGTCTGTCGAGCCATAGGCAACGGCGTGGCACTAACGTGTCAAGGCCCACGGCGCGGCAGGACCTCGACGCAGACAGAAGCCGACCAGCCTCAATTGCAATTGAACGGGAGCTGCTGTCGGTGAGGATCGGCAGCGACGCGACCATGGACCCCGACTTCGCGTCGCAGCTGAACGGCACCTGCAGCTCCGACCCCAGCGCCTTCGCCTTCCTCGACCCCTCGTCGGTGGGCTTCGACAACGCCTTCTACCGATGAAACAACCCCAATTTCCGCAAAGGGAAAACCACAGAGTTGAAGTGTAATAAGACCGTGGTGGACCATATTACCCTAGATTCCAGTCGATATCACATCCAAACAACGATAATATCAGAGTACAAATAGTGCGAAATTATATAAATTATTACATCGACGCATTGGCGGAATCAAAAGTAGCATTCATTCAGAACAGCTTGAAGATAAGATCGCCAAACTCGAGCGTAGGCACGAACCCCTCAACCGTCAAACTCCTCGGAGCTATACTCCTCAGCAGAACCTGTATGCCAAAATTTATCAGTACGATTTGTACTGGCCACTCCCAACCCCATGAGCATTGCTTTGTGGAGATTGGATGCAAGTTGGATATAGTCAAAAGGAACCTATAAGGTTGGGGTTTCCTATGTTACTTTAGCATATCAAGTATGTAACAGTATAGTCAAGTTTTAACACCATTCCCATACATATTCCACCCATTCCCATTCCAGAGCCAGGTTTCGATCCCGGGGATCAACATACCATCATCTCCACACCACCACCATACCATACCATCCCATCGCTCAGTCGACAGGCCAACTCCCTCTCGGCACTGTCTCAAGGCCCGTAGCCCCTGGCTACGACTGAACACTCTCTCATGGGGGAAGAAGAGAAGGACTCATCTCGCTATCTAGTTTAAGCGAAATCCAAGAAAGGTCTATAGCCGACAAGTCGGCACATGTATCGATCAATCAACCATACACTCTGCAGAGGTTTTACATAACCACAAGATCTGCCTTCTTCGCTGACCATCGTCAACTAGGCTGATTTTGGCCGCTTGCTAGCCTAGGATAATGCCACTCTACCATTCAGCCCTGGTACACCCCAAGTCTAGTCTGAGGTGGCTGAAACTGTGAGTCATGAGCTGGGTCCACAAGGTCTCCATGAAGTCTCGGAAGGGTGTGGGGGAAATCCTCCGCACCCCGTACCTCCTTACACTATCCGCTATCAACCTAGTAGTAGTGGCAATATCCTATCAAGTAGTCCGGCCGTCCCGCACCATATAGGGCGAGTGGTACGTAAGGCTTCCCAGTGAATCTGAGTACTAGTAAGTCCTTAGGGATGATCAAGCCAGAATGTCTCCATCAGGGTTTCCATTTACCGTGCCATCACAGCACCTCCATCTCGGGCTCCACCCATCACAGGTTCACACCCAGGTCCACCTCATATACCATTTACCCACCATAGGTATCCATTTCCAAGGGTGCCCAGGTAGCATCCCATAGCAAGACTTGCCCCAGGCTCGTCGTATACTCTAACTTGGTCGACACAACCCTCACCCTCCACACACCCAAGTCACACACGCAGCACTCTCCCCATGGTCCAAATAACACCAGTATCCACCACGCACGTAGTATAAGCGTAGTAGAAGTATAAGTAATGAAATGTATAGCAGTAAGCGTGTGTCTAGCCTAATAGCAGGGTATGCAGGGGTAAGGTTGCGCCAAGGTAAAGGCTTTCAAGCAAGCATACTACCATGCAAGTCCTATCATAATATGACTGTAGTAGTAAAGTAAAGCGATAGCAGTTCTATGTTAGCCATGCGTAATAGGTGCTACGAGATTGGGTGGGATGTGGCACCTTCAGTGTAGTCATCTCCGTACTCCTCACGGTACTCACGATCCTCGTCTGTCTGTTTCTCCTCCAAGTCTGCAAACGATCGTAATATAGTCGCGTTAGCGACGTCTATAGAATAGCACAAAGAAGCAATGAAAATTCAAAAGATCCAAATGCACTCAAACATGGGTTCATTGCGTAGAGCTTAATTTTATATGAATTTTGGTCCTGGTTTTGTATTTTTCTGAGGTCATATGAATTAGTTATGAATTTCCGAAGTTTAAATCTATTTCTGAAAATGCAAAAAGGCTGAATTAATCCTGGGCTGACACGTGTCATGCTGTGGTTGGTCCACGTGGCTTGCTGATATCAGTATGATGTCAGCATCACGGTTCTGAGCTGACAGGTGGGGTCCAGCTGACATCAGCATGATGTCATCAACGTCGTCCACACCGATAGGTGGGGCCAAAGGCTTTTGGGTCACTGACAGGTGGGTTCGGTCAAAGTCAACATCGGTCAACGACGAGTCAATGGTCAACGGTCAACGGTCAACAGTCAGGGTCACTAACATGTGGGGCCTAGACTGCTGACATCAGCAGCTGATGTCAGCGTGACGTCAGCATGATGTCACCTCAGTTGTGCTGGCTTCTAACATGTGGGTCCCACGTGATGTCATCATGACTTCAGCATCTGACGTGTGGGTCCAGGGTGTTCGTGTCACTGACATGTGGGGCCAGGTCAACGATCAATGTTGACCAGTCAATGGTCTGAACTAGGCCGGGTCCGAACTAGGCCGGTTGGGCTTCGGGTTGGGCCGGTCTGGGCCGGGCCAGGTCGAACATGTGGCACTCTATGACGCTGCCACGTTACGGCCGTGGGCTCTTATTGGGCTTCGTCCACAGCACGGCTCACACCGTGTGGCTCATGGTGGACCAACGCTCATGGTCCATGGACCTACGGTAGGGCGCACGGTGAACCAAGTCCACCGTCTCTTCTCCTTGGCTCGGCTCACGTGCACCGAGCTCACGCAGGGGTGTCCACGAGGGGGGGTGTTTCCCCTGTCTTTCTCCCGCGGCGGCGCTCCTGCCGGTAGCGAGCTTCGCTGGTGAGCCTCCATGGCGAGGCTGGTGCCCAACTGGGGAGGGGAAAGGATACCCTAGGCCACAGCAATCATGATCCTGGGGCCCTAGTGGTGGCCGGGGTCTTCCAAGTCGTTGGCCACAGCGGCTGGCGGCTCGGTGGTGCCCGCCGGTGGCAAGGTCGCGCACGCCGGCTCTCCAGTAACTAGGTTGGGCAGATGATGGCTCTAGTGGTTTCGTGGGTGCACGACGAAGGCGTCCAGGGCTCAAGCGGGGCTTCGGACTCCCAGGTGGCCGTTAGGGGCTCCAGCGGCCATGGCGACACGATGTCATCGGTGATGCGCACGGGCGATCAAGGGGACTCCCGCGGGGTGGTCACGGCATGGTCGCGGGGTGTGCGTGGGTGCGTGTGTTCCTAGTGGCCGGAGACAAGGCACTGGCCTACGCGCTCTAGGTGTGGGGCGCCATGGCCGACGGTGAGGTTTGGTGGCAGAGAGAGACCGGAAGGGGGGCTCACCGTGGGTGGCGTGGAAGAATGGATGGTGGTGCCGTGTCAATTCGAGGCCATGTAGCTTCGGTGGCCGTGCAGTGCCGTGCTGAACCGCGTCGGTGACGAAACGTCGGCGTCGTCTTCGGCTCCGACGGCCTCCTCCTCCACTGTGGCTTTGGCGTTTTCTCCCCTTCCCCTTTCTTCCCCTTCTCCCCCTTCTCTTTTGGTTTGGATGTGCTGTGGATGGCCACCCAAAGGCGGCGGGTGATGGACGATCGCTAGGGCAACCGAGGCTGTGGCTTTATAGCCGGAGCTCTGAGCTCCAAGGCGGACGGCTGTGGATTGCGTCGAGTGCATCGAGCGGCATCGCAGGGTGTGGGTGGTTGGCACAGAGTTTGCGTGGGCACGGCCCCAAGGGGGGGCAAGGCCATGGTCTGGGCGTGACCCCCTGGCCCGCTCTGCCATTGCTGTCGGCCTCCGGTTGGCTGGCGGTTGAGCATGAGTGTGAGGAAGATGAGCAGGGGAGGGCTATCATGTGGGGTCCATTGGCAGCGACTGTGGGCGAAGAGAAAGGGGCGTGCGGGTGAGCAGCGCTCGGCTGACGTGCGGGGCCAATGTGGCAGCGACTGCTAGCGGTGCTGACGGGCGCGTGGGCATGGGTGGCCTACTGGGCCGGCTTGCTAGGCCACGTGTGCGCGCTGAGGCTGGCTGGCCAGCGTGGGCCGAGCAGGCCGAGCCAGCGAGGCCTTCTTCTTCCCTTTTTCTTTTTCTGTTTCTCATTTCTTTTCCTTGTTTGAATTCAAATTTGGTTTAGAATTTGAATTTAAAACTAAGGTAACTTGTTCATTGTAGTTTAGAGGATTTTGTTTAATAATAATTTTATGGTTTATTACTTTAATGGAATTGTTAAGCATAACATAAAGCAAATGAAGATCCAACTCACAATTTGAGTGAACAATGTATGCAACATCTATTTGTTAGAAATTAAATAATCATAACCAACATATGACATGCTATGCTTATGTGTCGACTTAGGTTGGGTTACTTCTAATGCAACTCCTAGGTTGGGTTTCTTTACATGACACTCATCATCTCATGGAAATTTTGAGAAAAATTTTGTAGTTGGTATTTTTGGTGTGTGGATTTTTGGGTTGTTACAGTCCTACCCCCTTAACAGAATCTCGTCCTCGAGATTAAAGTGTAACGTACTCTTCGAAGAGGTAGGGATATCGTAGCCGGAGGTCAGACTCTTTTTCCCATATTGCTTCTCTCTCAGTATGATTACTCCATTGAACCTTGCACATAGGAATAGTCTTGCTACGGGTCTCTTTGGTATCTCTGCCCAGAATTCTGATAGGATGTTCTTTATACTCAAGTGTATCCTGAATGTCAAGTGTACCAGTTGGGACTACTTCATCGGGTACTCTTAAACATTTGCGTAGCTAGGAAACATGAAATACGAGATGTACACCCATCAATTCCTCAGGTAGCTCAAGTTTGTAGGCGAGCTTTCCAATTCTCTTGTAAATCTTGTATGGGCCAACAAATCTAGGGGCAAGCTTGCCTTTCACATGGAATCTGACAGTCCCACGTAGCGGAGATACCTTGAGATAGACAAAGTCTCCCACATTGAACTCAAGTTCTCTTCTCCTTTTGTCAGCATAGCTCTTGTATCGACTTTGAGCAATTCTCAAATTCTCCTTTACTTGAGCAACTCCTTCATCTGCATCTTGAATCTTAGTAGAGTTAAAGAACGATCTTTCTCCTAGTTGGGACCACATCAAAGGTGTCTTACAAGGTCTGCCATACAGAGCTTCAAATGGCGACATCTTGATACTGGCTTGGTAGCTGTTGTTGTAAGAGAACTCTACATAGGGTAGGCATTTCTCCCAATCAGAGCCGTAATTCAGTACACTAGCGCGAAGCATGTCTTCTAAGATCTGATTTACTCGTTCTGTCTATCTATCTGTCTATGGGTGGTAAGCGGTACTGAAATCAAGTTTGGTTCCAATGGACTTGTGCAGAGCTTCCTAGAATCGGGACACAAAATGAGGACCACGATCAGATACAATACTGGAGGGAGCTCCATGCAGTCTGAGAATATGCTCAACATATAGATCCACTAATTTCTCGGCATTGGTCTTGGTCTTTACTGGTACAAAGTGAGCAATCTTGGTCAAGCGATCAACAATCACCCAGATGGAATCATTGCCTTTCTGTGAACGGAGCAATCCAACTATGAAATCCATGGATATGTTCTCCCATTTCCACTCAGGAACATCAAGAGGCTTTAGCAATCCTGCAAGCCTTTGATGTTCAGCATTGACTCTATTGCAGGTGTCACAACGTGCCACATGTTTTGCAATGTCTGTCTTCATGCCTTTCCACTAGAAGTGTTTCTTTAGGTCTTGGTACATCTTTGAACCTCCCGGGTGAATATAGTATATGGAATCGTGAGCTTCCGACAGAATTTCCTCTCGTAGTACTGGGTCAAATGGAACACAGATTCTGTTTTTTGAACCAGATGGTTCCTTGTTCATCTTCTGGGTGGTTGGTCTTGTAGCCTAGTTTCATCAGACCACGGAGATACTCAATCTCTTCACAGCTTTTCTGAGCTTGACGGATGCGATCTATGAGATCATACTGTATGCGGAGCTCATTCAACAAGCCATGCGGTAGTATCTCTAGTTGGAAATCATCAATCTCCTCCTTGAGTTCAGGTGGTACGGATTCTATGATCAAAGTGTGACAGTAACTCTTGCGACTGAGAGCATCTGCGACTACATTAGCTTTTCCTGGATGATAGTGAATTTCTAGGTCATAGTCCTTGATCAACTCTAGCCAACGGCATTGCCTCATATTCAAATCTTCTTGAGTGAAAAAGTACTTCAAGCTCTTGTGGTCGGTGTAGATATCACACTTGTTGCCTATCAAGTAGTGCCTCTAGATCTTCAAGGCATGCACAACTGCTGCTAACTCAAGATCATGAGTAGGGTATCGGTTCTCGTGTTCTTTCAACTGTTGAGAAGCATAAGCTATTACTTTTCCATCTTGCATCAATACACAGCCAAGTCCTTGACGGGATGCATCATAATAGACCACAAAATCTTTGCTGATATCAGGCAATGCTAGCACAGGAGTTGTGGTAAGCTTCTATTTCAATTCCTAGAAGCTTTGTTCGCACTCGGGCGTCCACTCAAACTCCTTGGTCTTCTTCAGAAGATTGGTCATTGGACGGGCTATCTTAGAGAAGTTTTCGATGAATCGGCGATAATATCCAGCCAATCCCAAGAAACTTCTGACTTGTGTCACATTACAGGGTTGATCCCACTCTTTTATAGCTTCAATCTTGGCTGGGTCAACTGCGACACCTTCAGCTGATAGTACATGGCCTAGGAAGGCAACTTCCTGTAGCCAAAACTCACATTTGCTGAACTTTGCGTAAAGCTGATGTTGGGCTAGTTTCTTAAGTACAGTTCTCAGATAATGTTCGTGTTCTTCAGCGGTAGATGAATAGACAAGGATGTCATCAATGAATACCACCATGAACTTATCCAGTTCATCCATGAAAACCTTATTCATCATGTTCATGAAGTATGCGGGAGCATTCGTGAGTCCAAAGGACACCATGGTGAACTCAAACTGACCATACCTAGTCACAAAAGCTGTCTTCGGGATGTCATTCTCTCAAATCTTCATCTGATGATAGCCAGATCTAAGATCAATCTTGGAGAAATACTTGGCACCTCGAAGCTGATCAAGCAGATCATCAATTCTTGGCAGGGGGTACTTGTTCTTGATGGTGACTGCGTTCAAGTTCCGGTAATCAATGCACATTCTCATTGAACCATCCTTCTTTTTGACAAACAGAACAGGGGATCCCCAGGGTGAAGCACTGGGTCTGATATATCCCTTCGAGATGAGCTCATCAAGCTATTTCTTGAGCTCGGCCAGTTCATCAACTGACATGCGATAGGATCTCTTGGCAATGGGTCCTGTTCCCGGCAACAGATCAATGATGAACTCTACATTATGGTCTGGTGGCATACCCGATAATTCTTCAAGGAATACATCGGGATAGTCTCTGACTGCTGGCACATCATGAAATGTCTTCTCCTCTTTTTGTGATTCTGAACTTGCTTTAAGGGCACATAGGATAGAGGTGGACTTTCCAGACTAGGGTTCACATCTAATGACTTGGCCTGATGGGTGGGTCATTTGGACGTATCTAGGTGAACATGATATGATACCTTGGTGAATGGTTAACCAATCCATACCTAGGATGACATCTAGGCTAGTGGAAGGTAAAAGGGTTAAGTCGGCTTTAAAGACAAGACCCTCAATGGTAAGACTCACTCCCTTACAGATGTGGGTGCATTTTAGGTCTCCTAACGGTGAACTGGTGATGATAGGCTTTTCACGTGGGGTTATAGGCAGGTCATGCTCTCGTGCAAACTTAGATGATATATAAGAACAAGTTGCTCCAGAGTCAAATAGAACTGATGCAGTATTGCCATTAACTAAAAACATACCATACACCATGTCAGGGGCAGCTTGTGCTTCCTCAGCGTCCAGGTGGTTGAGACGTCCACGAGTAGCTGATCCCTTGAACTGAGACTTCTGAGCAGCTGAGTTCTGAGGGCACTCAGCGGCTTTGTGACCTGGTTGGCCACAAGCAAAGCAGGTGAAAGGCGTACCGCCTATAGGGGTTGGCGTGGGTGCCTTCTAGTTTCTAGTGCTTGGTGCAGACCGGTTCTATGCTGGGCGTTCATTTCGCTGTGCGGGGACTGGTTGAAACAGGTCCTGACTGTTGCGGTCCTGAGCATAACTGGTCCCTAGGTGTAACGATCCTGAGTAGGGCGGGAGTATTTGGCAGTGTAGCCTCCACTTCCCCTACTCGATCCAGGGTTGTCATCCCTGTTGTGACGAGAGCATTCCTTGGATGGTGCATCTCTGCGGAACCTCTTGCGATCATAGCCATGGAAGGACTCCTCAGGCTTATGCTTCCTCTCCCTATACTCTTCTCTAGCTTCAGCACGATCTTTCTTGATCTGGATGCAGCGATCCACCAGAGCATGCAATGTGTTGCTCTCAATACCGCCAAACTTTAGCTTGATATGCGGGTTGAGTCCCTTGCGGTAATAGTATAGCTTCTCCTTCTCAGAGTTCACAACATAAGAAGGTGCATAGCGTAGAAGGTTGGTGAAACAAGTAGTGTACTCAGTCACCCTATCCTTTCCCATCTTGATGTTGCAGAACTCCTCAACTTTGGCCTCCATGATACCCTTGGGAATGTGATACTCAGTGAATGCTTCAGCGAACTCATCCCATGAGATGTGGGCAGGGTCCTCATGGGAATCACTGAAACTATCCCACCAAGCGCGTGCTGCACCCATGAGCTGGTGTGTGGTAGCTCCAACACACTCATCATTGGTGAAAGTAGTGAGGTCAAGCTTCTTCTCCATTTCCTTGAGCCACTCATTGGCTACAAGCGGGTCAGGGTCGGTGCCATCATAGGTAGGTGGCCTTAGCTTCAGAAATCCCTCTAGCTTCCTTTGGAAGTCGTTCTACTGACCTCCCTAGCGACGGTTTGCTCCTTCAACAAGAGCTGCAAGAAGCTGGGTCTACTGTGCCATCACTTCTGCCAGGTTTGGTGGTGGTGGTGGAGGAATGTTCTCCTCAGGCGGTGGAGTATTCTCCAGGTGGAAGGGTATCCCTCCATGTCCACGGCCACGGCCACAGCCACGGTTGTTGCCACCACGTCCCCCATTTGGTTCAACTGGTTCAGGGGTGGGCGCATGTCCACGGTTCATTAGGCGATTAGATCGGCGGTTCGGCATCTGCAACACAGATCATAGAGAATTTAGTGCTTGTGCCAAAAGTGCTTATAATTCGATATGATTACATGATTTTTGACGATTTAAAGAAAAGCATTTACACTATCCAACACTCATTACAAAGAAGCAATAAGATCCATAAGATGCAATAAGATCCAAAACATTCATTACATGGGTTTTATTACATAGCATCATCTCCAGTAGCTATACTTGAAGACATGCGAGAATCGTTCTATGCATAGTGTCTCATAATACATCTCATAAGGGGTACATCATGGGGTACAACTTACAGAAGCTACTGACATATCTCATGACCATGTAGGGTCATCTACTCTAACTCGTACACCGTAGCTGGGATACGACTGTTCTCGATCTCGATCTCCTCGTCAGACTTGTGAAGTCGGGATACGTACTTCAAGGCCTCGGTGAGCTCCTCAGTAGGCTTGGCTCTAGGTAGGGTAGGGCAGGCATCTAGGTTGAGGTGAGTCAGGGCTAACTCAAACTCCTCTATCCTAGGCTTTGTCTTGCTGCGAACCTCCTAGGGTAGCTGATCCCACATACCCTTCATCTCCCTAAGGCGTTTCCTATCAGACTTCTGCCAAGCCTACCATGTCCTCTCACACTTGTCCTGTAGGTACTCGGTCTACCTGAGTGCCTCGATCAGGTGACCCTGGTTGTGAATAGCCTTCTTCCTGAACTCCTCTAGCTCCTGAGTCAGGGTCTTGTTCCGAGATTGGATCTTCAGCATATCAATCCCCTTGGATCTCTCTCTGTCTCCCCTACGGTTGAACTCGGCCTTCTTGTCATCCAACTCACTCTGTAACTCCAAGACCTTGCTATCAAGGTAGCAGTTCCTGTTGCCTAGGTCAGCTACTTTGTCCTATAAGTTAGTGACCTTGGCTCTATGGACTTCCTCATGACGGTTGAGCTCATCCTGTAGCTTGGCAACTGTCTCCAGTAGACTAGCTCGCTCCTGTGCTCCCTACAAGTCTCACTCCTGGTACTCCCACCGAAGGGCCTGGTCCTAACATCTCCTTTGCTCCAGCTGGGTCACGTACCTGTCCTGCTCCAGTAGGTGAATAGCTGAGACGCGAAGGCATCTATCCTCCTCGGCAAGGATAACTCTGTCTGCTGCGAAACTCTGCTCACTAGGGGTAAGGCTGAGGTCGAGGGCCTAGGGAAGTAGTCAGAACTCTATCATCTTCAGGTGCTCATAGTGGTCCCTCATCACTCTATGAAGTGCCTTGTGTGAGATAGCCTACAGTCCCTCCTTGACTGTGTCCTTTATAGTCAACTCGGTGAAAGCTAGGACAAAAGGTAAGGTAGTGCTAGCTGGGATCTCCACTGAGGTGACAATCGGTCCTTCGATTCCTCCTTCTTTAGCTGGCTTCCCGGTGCAGGTGACCTTGACAAGCTCATCAGGGACACCTAACGTGACGAGAACTCGGCAGAGGGTCTGTGCAAAACCCCCAAGCTCACATAGGTCAAAGGTAAGCTTGGCGTGGTCTAGAGGTAGCGGTCCTAGAGGCGGCCAGTCGATGTTCGTTGCCATCTACATGTTTCAAGGGGACAGGTGTTACTAGGTCAATAAATAGATAAGCCTTGCATAAAAGTAAATGCAGGGTCGGTATATAACCGAAAGAATGGTTGTCCACGTCCTATTCTATCGTCTATTTCTGAGGGTTTCGTCCTATGGTCAAGTATGGCTCTGATACCAACGGAAACAACCCCAATTTCCGTGAAGGGAAAACCACAGAGTTGAAGTGTAATAAGACCGTGGTGGACCATATTACCCAGATTCCAGTCGATATCACATCCAAACAACGATAATATCAGAGTACAAATAGTGCGGAATTATATAAATTATTACATCACCGCATTGGCAGAATCAAAAGTAGCATTCATTCAGAACAGCTTGAAGATAAGATCGCCAAACTCGAGCGTAGGCACGAACCCCTCAACTGTCAAACTCCTCGGAGCTATACTCCTCAGTAGAACCTGTATGCCAAAATTTATCAGTACGATTTGTACTGGCCACTCCCAACCCCATGAGCATTGCTTTATGGAGATTGGATGCAAGTTGGATATAGTCAAAAGGAACCTATAAGGTTGGGGTTTCCTATGTTATTTTAGCATATCAAGTATGTAACAGTATAGTCAAGTTTTAACACCATTCCCATACATATTCCACCCATTCCCATTCCAGAGCCAGGTTTCGATCCCGGGGATCAACATACCACCATCTCCACACCACCACCATACCATACCATACCATACCATACCATCCGATCGCTCAGTCAATAGGCCAACTCCCTCTCGGCACTGTCTCAAGGCCCGTAGCCCCTGGCTACGACCGAACACTCTCTCATGGGGGAAGAAGAGAAGGACTCATCTTGCTATCTAGTTTAAGCGAAATCTTGGAAAGGTCCATAGCCGACAAGTCGGCACATGTATCGATTGATCAACCATACACTCTGCAGAGGTTTTACATAACCACAAGATCTGCCTTCCTCACTGACCGTCATCAACTAGGCTGATTCCGGCCGCTTGCTAGCCTAGGATAATGCCACTCTACCATTCAGCCCTGGTACACCCCAAGTCTAGTCTGGGGTGGCTGAAACTGTGAGTCATGAGCCGAGTCCACAAGGTCTCCATGAAGTCTCGGAAGGGTGTGGAGGAAATCCTCTGCGCCCCATACCTCCTTACACTATCCGCTATCAACCTAGCAGTAGTGGCAATATCCTACCAAGTAGTCCGGCCATCTCGCACCATATAGGGCGAGTGGTACATAAGGCTTCCCGGTGAATCTGAGTACTAGTAAGTCCTTAGGGATGACCAAGCCAGAATGTCTCCATCAGGGTTTCCATTTACCGTGCCACCACAGCACCTCCATCCTGGGCTCTACCCATCACAGGTTCACACCCAGGTCCACCTCATATACCATTTACCCACCACAGGTATCCATTTCCAGGGGTGCCCAGGTAGCATCCCATAGCAAGACTTGACCCAGGCTCATCGTATACTCTAACTTGGTCGACACAACCCTCACCCTCCACACACCCAAGTCACACGCGTAGCACTCTCCCCATGGTCCAAATAACACCAGTATACACCACACACGTAGTGTAAGTGTAGTAGAAGTATAAGTAATGAAATGTATAGCAGTAAGCGTGTGTCTAGCCTAATAGCAGGGTATGCAGGGGTAAGGTTGCGCCAAGGTAAAGGCTTTCAAGCAAGCATACTACCATGCAAGTCCTATCATAATATGACTATAGCAGTAAAGTAAAGCGATAGCAGTTCTATGTTAGCCATGCGTAATAGGTGCTACGAGATTGGGTAGGATGTGGCACCTTCAGTGTAGTTGTCTCCGTACTCCTCATGGTACTCACGATCCTCGTCTGTCTGTTTCTCCTCTGAGTCTACAAACGATCGTAATATAGTCGCGTTAGCGACGTCTATAGAATAGCACAAAGAAGCAATGAAAATTCAAAAGATCCAAATGCACTCAAACATAGGTTCATTGCGTAGAGCTTGATTTTAGATGAATTTTGGTCCTAGTTTTGTATTTTTCTGAGGTCATATGAATTAGTTATGAATTTCTGAAGTTTAAATCTATTTCTAAAAATGCAAAAAAGCTGAATTAATCCTGGGCTCACACGTGTCATGCTGTGGTTGGTCCACGTGGCTTGCTGACATCAGCATGATGTCAGCATCATGGTTCCGAGCTGACAGGTGGGGTCCAGCTGACGTCAGCATGACGTCATCAACGTCGTCCACACCGACAGGTGGGGCCAAAGGCTTTTGGGTCACTGACAGGTGGGTCCGGTCAAAGTCAATGTCGGTCAACGATGAGTCCACAGTCAATGGTCAACAGTCAATAGTTAGGGTCACTAACATGTGGGGCCTGGGCTGCTGACATCAGTAGCTGATGTCAGCGTGACGTCAGCATGACGTCACCTCGGCTGTGCTGGCTTCTGACATGTGGGTCCCACGTGACGTCATCATGACGTCAGCATCCGACGTGTGGGTCTAGGGTGTCCATGTCATTGACATGTGGGGCCAGGTCAACGGACAACATTGACAGTCAACGGTCAACAATATGGGCCGGGTCCGAACTAGGCCGGTTGGGCTTCGGATTGGGCCGGTCTGGGCTGGGCCGGGCCAAACATGTGGCACTCTGTGACGCTGCCACATCACGACCGTGGGCTCTTATTGGGCTTCGTCCATAGCGTGGCTCACACCGTGTGGCTCATGGTGGACCAACGCTCATGGTCCATGGACCTACGGTAGGGCGCACGGTGTACCAAGTCCACCATCTCTTCTCCTTGGCTCGGCTCACGTGCACCGAGCTCACGCAGGGGTGTCCGCGAGGGGGGGGTGTTTCCCCTATCTTTCTCCCGCGACAGCGCTCCTACCGGTGGCGAGCTTCGCTGGTGAGCCTCCGTGGCGAGGCTAGTGCCGAACTGGGGAGGGGAAAGGCTACCCTAGGCCATGGCAATCATGATCCTGGGGCCCTAGTGGTGGCTGGGGTCTTCCAAGTCGTTGGCCATGGTGGCTGGCGGCTCGGCAGGTGCCCGTCGGTGGCAAGGTCGCGCACGCCGGCTCTCCAGTAACTAGGCTAGGCAGACGATGGCTCCGATGGTTTCGTGAGTGCACGACGAAGGCATCCAGGGCTCAAGCGAGGCTTTGGACTCCTAGGTGGCCGTTAGGGGCTCCAGCGGCCATGGCGACACGATGTCATCGGTGATGCACACGGGCGATCAAGGGGGCTCCCACGGGGTGGTCACGGCATGGTCGTGGGGTGTGCGTGGGTGCGTGTGTTCCTAGTGGCCGAAGACAAGGCACTGGCCTACGCGCTCCAGGTGTGGGGCGCTATGGCCGACGGTGAGGTTCAGCGGTAGAGAGAGACCGGAAGGGGGGGCTCACCGTGGGTGGCGTGGAAGAATGGATGGTGGTGCCGTGTTGATTCGAGGCCATGTAGCTCCGGTGGCCGTGCAGTGCCATACCGAACCGCGTCGGTGACGAAACGCCGGCGTTGTCTTCGGCTCCGACGACCTCCTCCTCCGCGGTGGCTTTGGCGTTTTCTCCCCTTCCCCTTTCTTCCCCTTCTCCCCCTTCTCTCTTGGTTCAGATGTGCTGTGGACAGCCACCCAAAGGCGGTGGGTGATGGGAGATCGCTAGGGCAACTGAGGCCGTGGCTTTATAGCCGGAGCTCCAAGCTCCAAGGCGGACGGCTGTGGATTGCATCAAGTGCATCGAGTGGCATCACGGGGCGTGGGTGGTTGGCACGAAGTTTGCGTGGGCACAGTGCCAAGGGGGGGCAAGGCCATGGTCTAGGCGTGACCCCCTAGCCTGCTCTGCCATTGCTGTCGGCCTCCGGTCGGCTGGCGGTTGAGCGTGAGCACAAGGAAGATGAGCAGGGGAGGGCTGTCATGCGAGGTCCATTGGCAGCGACTGCGGGCGAAGAGAAAGGGGCGTGTGGGTGAGCAGCGCTCAGCTGACGCGCGGGGCCAATGTGGCAGCGACTGCTGATAGTGCTAACGGGCGCACAGGCATGGGCGGCCTACTGGGCCGGCTTGCTAGGCCACGTGCGCGCGCTGAGGCTGGCTGGCTGGCGCGGGCTGAGCAGGCCGAGCCTGTGAGGCCTTCTTCTTCGCTTTTTCTTTTTCTGTTTCTCATTTCTTTTCCTTGTTTGAATTCAAATTTGGTTTAGAATTTGAATTTAAAACTGAGGTAACTTGTTCATTGTAGTTTAGAGGATTTTGTTTAATAATAATTTTATGGTTTATTACTTTAATGGAATTGTTAAGCATAACATAAAGCAAATGAAGATCCAACTCACAATTTGAGTGAACAATGTATGCAACATCTATTTGTTAGAAATTAAATAATCATAACCAACATATGACATGCTATGCTTATGTGTTGACTTAGGTTGGGTTACTTCTAATGCAACTCCTAGGTTGGGTTTCTTTACATGACACTCATCATCTCATGGAAGTTTTGAGAAAAATTTTGTAGTTGGTATTTTTGGTGTGTGGATTTTTGGGTTGTTACAACCAGAACCTATAGGTCGGCAAGGACCTCCTGGGCTCCGACCAGGTGCTCTACTCCGACATGAGGTTATGCAGCATGGTTGACTACTACGTGTTCAACCAGAGTGCCTTCTTCAGTGATTTCGTAACGGTGATGACCAAGCTCGGGAGGATTAGGGTCAAGACGCCGACCACTGGCGGCAAGATACGCCGAGACTGCCGGTTCTCGAACTAGTTGTTAGTTAATCTCATCGGCAGTGCTGCCACGACGCATTGAAACAAATATGAAGCAAATAAATGGAGTCCGTGCGCAAGTTGACAAGTTACCACATAACATTTTCATTGGTTCATGAATCTACAAGTTTTGGACGACAATATTTGTTCGACATAACCAACTAAGTTCCAGGAGTGTAAGGATCCCTCGGATGCCTCTGTCTCTTTGGATTTGTTGGCAACACATTGGTAGTGTAGCCAACGTCGGTGTGGTCACGTTGCCAGTGCGTACGGCTCGTACCCTGCAAGTATATGATATGCACGATTACTTATAATCTTTATGATCGTTAGTTCATGGAGCCTACGTATTTAAAGAAACTACCTTTGTTACTACCTGCAAGGCTCCTTGGGTACCAAGCGGGGCACCACCTAGCTGAGACATGTCAATCTCATCCTGTTGCCAAGGGTCTCGCTGGTGGTGCTGTATGTGGAAGCCCGGGGGGTCATCATCATTGTCATCGTCGTCCTCATTTGCAGGGTCCTTCCCACCACTATAATGTGGTGGTGTGCGCACAGCGGAAGCGACACCTATCACCGGCTGAGAAGGGCCGGCTGGTGTCCTCAAAGAGCCAGAAGACTTGGCACCCGACCACGCTGGGTAATTGGGTTCCACCCAAGGAGTGTCCATGCAGCCCAACTTCTGAGCTAGCTTCCTGCAGCTCCACTTCACCTTCTGCATGAATAGACATTAAAGTTAGTGCATTTCCTAAACGCATATACACTAAAGAAATATTTTCGGAACGGACAAGTTTATGTTTACCTCCACAAAAGCCTCGAGAACGCCTAACCCCTACCCTCTAGACTTGTGTAGCTGAAACGCTGCTTCATTGGACAACCTTGACAATTGTGTCGCCTGGGTACAGAAACGCGGTTGGATAGTTTTAGTACACATACTTAATACCAAATGGATAACAAATTATACCATTCGAGTATCTTACCACATATCTTTGAAGCGGGGCTCTCTATAGTTGTTTGTCGTCCCTAGTGGCAACATCGTACACATCTTCGATCACATCTTCCTCATCGTCCTCGTCAATCGCCTCCTCAGTGTACGAGGGCTTGATATGTGTCCTCGTAGACCTGTGAAGCCACCGCAGGTACTCGTCGAAGGTGTGCTGGTCATGTGGGGGACCCGCATCGACCGGCTGCTGATCCCTAGTCTGCCACAACTGGATGTACGCATTGTGTGTCACGCACCAATCCTTGGTCTTGTACCTCTTCATACGGTCATACCTACAACAAAATGATTGTTAGTTGTACCATACACACCTCTGAATTGTAGCTTTGTTATTAATCGATAATGCACCCATACAATTCTTAGTTGGTGGAGTAAAGTTGTGGGGGGTAGCCTGTCATTCTTCCAAACTGCCTACAAACCCTGATGGGCAAGTGAATCTTGACCACGTGGAAGAAAATAAGAGGGACATTGTAGCTATACTCGTCTGACTCATCCCTAGTGACAGGACTCAGATAGTTCTGGAGTTCTGGAGCATCCCAAGGACACCAATGCACCTGAACATTTCGTAATTGAGTTAGGTTGTGATATAGTGTATATTGAACAAGACACATGTATGATAGTAAAGAGAGCGTAACATAGTGCCGTGTCAGGACGTCAAGATAGTCTGTGTACCCCTATCGATGTTTGACCACCGATAGCCTACCACGGGGGTACCCGGGGCAGTATGTTCGGGCTTTAGCGTATGTAGAACTCAACGGTTAACGCAAGAGACAGTCGATTTATCCTAGTTTGGGTCCTCGATCGTAGATCGAGTAATAGCCCTATGTCCAGTCGGCATTAGCCTTTGCGTTGGATTGATAGTAAAGTGTTGTGTTGTACAATTGTTGTCTGATCTCCTGATCCAAGGAGCCCTGCCCTCCTTTATATAGTCAGGAGGTCAGAGTCCTAGTCAGTTTACAATGAGAGTTCCTAGTAGGATTATAGAGTAATACTGCTACTAAGATTACAGGAGAAGAATTCTAATTAGACTAGGTCTCCTCCCTTCCTTGCAGGGTATCCCGTGGGTCCCGAACCAACAAGCCCCTGAGCACTTCATGGTTGAGTTCTGGAAGCCTCGTCTTGTTCCTTCAAGTCTCGTCGAGCAAGAACAAGCGTCGTCCGAGTGCTTTCTTGAGCAAAACCATGTAGCGCTTCATAAGATCTTTGTGTGGTGTGTACCTTTTTGAAGAAAAAGGTACTCCCATTTGGATGTAGCCCCCGAGCCTCTTGCTGTTTGGCACAAGGAGCTTTGAGGGTCTTTCCTTAGAATCTCCCTAACTCTTCGTTGAAAGGTTCCTGAGCATATACCCATTTTCTTTGTTGAAAAGAGCTCGGATTTAGCTATGTCCGGGTTCTTTTTGTCGAAAAGAGCTCGGATATAGCTATGTTTGGGTTCTTTTTATCTTGTGGCCTTGAAGTCGTCTGTCCTAAAGAAGTCTTCTGAGTGACGTGCGCTTTTTTTTTAAAAAGTGCACTCACTAAGTGTAGCCCCCGAGCCTCTTGCTATTTGGAACAAAAAGTTGGAGGGTCTTGAATCTATGTTGTTCGAAAGAATTGTATACCTTTCCTTTTGTAGCTCCCGAGCGTGTATCCGGGTTGTTTTGTTCAGGAAGAACTTAGATACAGAGTCTTGGCATATTCTCTGGTAGTCTGCTTTTGTCAGATGTAGTTGTATGGTGGTGGTTGAGTTTAAATGCCTTTTGTTCACGGGTTGTACTGTGTTGGTATATTCTTCCGAATATGCTCGTCTTCTAGTACTGTTCCCTCTTGCCTGAGTCTTCCATTATTGAGTCCTGTCGTTTCACTGTGTCTTTTGTTAGGCTTATTTCGTTAGTACTCCTAGTCCATGTGCACCGCTCCTTTGATCTATAAATACCCTCCCGGAGTGCTTGTTTTCATCCATTGAACATTCTGCTGAAACCTTCGTAGTTATGAATATGGTAGTTTGTGAAGTAGAGCAGCCCCCGGGCAAGTTTTATAGTTCTTGTGTGTCTTGTCGTAGCTGGAGGAAGTCTTGTGATAGGGATTAGAGGTAGGCTAATCCCGCAGCAACATTGTACTAGGATGTATGTGGCGGTAGTTGGAGGAAGTCTTGTGATGGGGCTTCGTTCCTTCATCTAGCAGTTCTGGGTTGATCCTCATCGCCTGTCTTGAGACTGTCCGGTGCAGATCAACACCATATCCAGCATCACATCGGTCTTGGGTAGACAGATGCATGCCGACCTTCTGTAGCACCCGGTTTTAAAGACAAAACTAGATACTGTAACACCCAAAATTTTTTACCACAAATTAGCAATTAATTCTTAGCCTTTATTACATTTTCTAAGTATTTTTAACTTAGGCCAAATAATAAATATTGGTTAAATAAAATAAACAATAAGGTTTAGAAACATGTTTGTTGCATTCATGCCGAAGCATATTGTTTTTTTTGGTTGAGTGTAGGGCTAGTTGATTTGAAGTTTGCATTCAAAACTTATTTGAAATTGGCTTAAAAATGAAAATGGAAAAAATAGAATTTGATAAACATTTGATTTGAAAAAAAAAATAAGAAAGCCACCTTCTGGCCCAACCCAGCTAGCCCGGCCTTCTTCCCCCTCCTCCTCCCGCGGCCTGCTTTGCCTAGCGCGGCCCACCCGGTGGCTGCCCTGCGCTGACGCGCTGACACACCCCGTGCGGCCCAGTTTGCCACCCGCACGCGTGCTGTCAACACGGCCGGCCTTCACCACTGAGCCAGCCCACCAGCGCAGCCAGCTCGGTAGCGGCCCGCCTTGGCTTCATCCGCGAGCGCCCTGCCCTTCTCTCTCTCTCGCTGCGCGTCTGGACCCACTCGTCAGCCGCGTCGTCCACCTTCCTTCCCCGGTGCTCCCCTTCCTTCTATTGCCCAGCCATGGCGCGTCACCGATGGAAAGCCACCGGCACCATTTGGAAGGTGCCGAGCCCCTCCCTGCTTCCCTTCCTTTCTTGCCGCAGCCGCCCGCCTATAAAGGCCGAGCCTCCCCTCAGCCCTTCTCCATCTTTGCCCGCTACCGAGAGCTACCGCCGCCGGTGAGAACCCCCCCCCCTTCTGAGCGCGAACACCGACGCCAATGATGAGGACATCACTCCTTTGGATGTAACAGCTGATCCTCCAACAGTCATGCGAGGTCCAATGACCCGGGCTCGAATGCGTCAACTCAATTTACAGGTGAGCTCGTTCTTAAGCGATCCTTTTCATACTTTTGAGAATAGACTACTACTTAATGATGTTATCTTGATTAGGAACATTGGAGAGGGTCAAGAGGGACTAAGAGGACGTGGAGGAGGTGATGATGACCAGCAAGGACGTCCAACACAAGCCGGAGGCCCAGTCCAACACGAATTCGAGTCTGCCTCGGCCTCCAGGACCAGTCTGCCTTAAACTGGTCGCCCAGGACGCATTCGGACTCCGTTTTCGATGATCCACATATGGATGGAAAGCTAATTTGATAAGGAATCCAATCCAAGTGGTTTCACATCAAAAGCTATTCGGAATCAACGGGAATCGTCGAAACAAGTCAGCATCCAGAATCTGTCAGGGTGCTGCGACACCGTCTTTTGGTCCGTTGGACCATGTATCGAGTTTGGGCCCATTAGGGGCGCGTCCAGGGGTCTTGCACGACCCTAGAGTCTTCATAAACAGCCACCACCCCTCCATTAGGGTTTGGGGGTTTTGCTTAGATTATTCTGTCAAGAAACGGTTTCGCCGTTCTTCGGTTTGTGAGACCCCAACTCGTGAGATTAATCATACATCTGCAATTTGGTTGCGATCTTTCTTGTTCTTGCTTGTGTTCTTCGTTGCGTAGGCAGGGATTAGCCTTCTTGGCGAGGTCAATCTGGTCCGTGACTCGGTTGATAACCAGAGGAGCTGTGGTGCTAAGATTGCAGGGTTCGATCTTTCGATCTGAAGCCGGATCGGTGTGTCATTCTCCGCCACAACGATAGTTACCATCACCTGACGGAAGATCGGGATCCCCGTCTCCATTAAGTGGTAATCAGAGCTAAGGTATACCGTCAGGTTCACTTGTTATTCCCTAGTTTGAGTGTTTCGCATTCATCCCATAGTCCAGTGCCATACTCGTTTTTCCTGTCCTAGAACCTTCCGCGCCATAGCCTTTGCATATTTCAGTTTCAGAGTCCGTCGTGTTGAGTTTGTGTCCTGGTCGAGGTCTTGTTGCTGGTTAGGTCATGTTAGAGTCCAGTTCGTGTGTTTCCCCCCATCGTTTCCATCAAATCTTGGCTGTTGTGACCAATTTTGCACACATTATTCCCGTTTTGTCCTCTAATTCGGAGCCAATTCTTAAAACTGGTCTAGTTTTCGCATACGAACTCCGTTTTCGACGTTCCATATATGCAAATCGATCAGAAAAAAATTTCGGATCCGTCCATCCCCAGCTTTGCTGGGGTTCAGAATTTTTAGATTGGCCAAAAAGTGGTCACAAGATCCTCGTTTCGTGGTCACAAGATTTTTGTCAATTTTCATCCAGTTTTCTGAAAATTCCACAGGCCACGTCTTACACTTGTTTGAGCTCATATTTTCTGTGGTTACTGCTTTTGTGCTCCTAAGTAAAGGAAAAATATCAAAAAAATAAAATAAAAAAGTCGAAATTTCCCAAAAAAACAACGACAGCCAAAAAAATAGAAAAAAAGAGAGGGGCAAAAGAGGAACAATATCTAGAGGAGCACATAGAGAAGCCCAAAGTGAGCTGTGTTTGCGTGTGCTGTCTAGTTCCTTGTTTGTGTTGCTGTTTCCATCCACCATACTTGTTTTTCTCATACCTATCACCTTGCTATCCATCATACTTTTGTCACAACCTGGTACTTGCAACACTTTAGACCAGCAACGAGAACAAGTACTTTGGACTATAATTCAGCATTACTTTCTGTTACTGACTTGTGTGCCAAATATACATATTACTCTTTGTTTGCCTTCCAAGCTCCACAAATTCTTCAGATCAGTACAGACAAACGGCCTTGCAATCTCAGTACCACTACCTCACAGGTATCACGAACCAGCCGCCGGTTGTACCGCCCACTGCTTGTGTTGGTAAGAACTTGGTAAGAGCTTGGTAAGACGCTTCCACTTGCTGTGAAAAGTGACACCACTACAACCACGTAGTCATTTGGTAGGGATAACTTTCACCTGTTTGTTCCTATTTTTGTGTTTTCAATGGCAGGAGGTGAACAGACTGTAGATAACAATCCTAAGGGTTTCAGCGAGTGTGTCAGCCAAGAGCAACTACAAGCTATTGTAGAGGATGCCCAAAAAAGGATGAATGAGGCCGTCAGGAAGGCCGTCACTGACGCACTCATTGAACTCAACATTGGCAATAGCATGGAGAGATTGGACAAGAGAATTTCCACGCTAACCGACAAGGTTACTGAGTTGGAAACCTTCGTGGCGGGCAACAACGACGTTTCTGGCAGCAACACCGATGGTCAAGACACGGTGCATGATGCCGCTGGAAACATAGGTCGAGCAGCTATCCGACAAGAGAGATTACGACAACGTCTACGCCACAACACGACAGGTATGGGCGGTGTCCATCACCACCACCGTCAAGGTAATAATCACCGTGTGCCCGATGATCCTTATGCTAAGATTAAGTTCACAATACCATCTTTTTTGGGTCATTATGATGCTGAGGGATATCTTGATTGAGAGATGACAGTAGAACAAAAGTTTAGTGCCCACCTTGTACCTGAGCAGCATAGAGTTAGACAAGCTACTAGTGAGTTTAAGGATTTTGCCATTATTTGGTGGAATGGGCTAGCTGCACAGGATGCTTTACCTGGTACATGGGAAGAACTTAAGGTAGCTATGCGTGATCGTTTTGTTCCTCCTTCTTATCATAGAGACTTGTGTAAGAAATTGATGCGTTTAGAACAAGGAGATAAATCTGTACAGGATTACTATGGTGAGCTCCAAAAGGGATTGATGCGCTGTAGTGTTGTAGAGGGAAACGAAGATGCCATTTGTCATTTTTATTCTAGTTTGAGGCATGACATTCAGGACATTATTGATTATAAAGAATTTAACACTGTCAACCAGTTGTTTCAGTTTGCTATGCTTGCAGAAAAGGAATTGCAGGGGCGTGAACAGTAGGGCAAGAGCAAGGTTAGCACCAGCACATACACGCCACGCTCAGCACCATCTTTGGGGCTGACCAAGCCAACCACTTTTTGGACGCCTCCACCAGCGAGCAAGCGACCAACAGCCTCTGGAGTTTCCGCTACACCTAAGACACCTCCCGCATGACCTTCAGATTCAGGTAAAAATTCTTTGCAGGTGCCTACCAAGAGTTCCTCATCCGTTGCATCGACGGGACGTACTTCGGGTATTCAGTGCCATCGCTGCCATGGCATTGGCCATGTGTAGAAGGACTGCCCAAGTCAGCGGGCATATATTGCTACAGAAGATGGTTACATCAGCACCTCTGACATTGAGGATGAAGAAGACCAAGATGTAGATGAGGAGGATGGCGAAGTCCTTGGTGATGAGGCCACGATGTCCTATAGGAGCATTATTGTACAGCGGGTGCTCAGCTCACAAGTCCAGCAGCCTGAGAAGCTACAACGCCATAACTTGTTCCAGATTTTCTTCGTCATCAGCGACCGACGAGCACGTGTCATTATTGATGGAGGTAGCTGCAACAATTTGGTGAGTTCTGATTTGGTCAAGAAGCCAATATTGACCACACGCCCACACCCACGTCCATATCATATTCAGTGGCTAAATGATTCTAGTAAAGCAAAGGTAACACAAACTTGTAGAGTTTCATTTTCCATTGGTTCTTATGCTGATTCTGTTGATTGTGATGTGGTACCTATGCAAGCTTGTTCACTTTTATTGGGTCGTCCTTGGGAACATGATAATGATGCTACACACCATGGTAGAAGTAATAAATACACTTTTGTGCATACAGGAAAGAAAATTACTTTGGTACCTTTGACCCCTGCTCAAATTGTACAAGCTGATAGAGAACGCGCTGCTAGTTTGAATGATGTTCAATCTGAAAATCAGCAAGTTGCTAATTCTATTTTCCCACCTAAAAAGGATAAGTCTACATCTATTTCTAAGGCTGAGGGGATTAAATTGAAGGGTGGTGTTATGCTTGCAACAAAATGTGACTTTGCTGAAATTTCTGTTGATGATATTTGCTATGCTTTGGTATGCAAACGAGCTATGTTTTCACTTGATGATATTGTTAGCTCGGTACCTCCTGCTATCACTAACCTTTTGCAGGAGTATGAGGACATTTTTCCAGCTGAGATACCCCCGGGGCTGCCACCTATGAGAGGGATAGAGCATCAAATCGATTTGATTCCGGGAGCGACCTTGCCCAACCGAGCTGCATATCGAACCAATCCTGAGGAGACTAAGGAAATTCAGCGGCAAGTCCAAGACCTTTTGGACCACGGGTATGTACGTGAAAGCCTTAGTCCTTGTGTCGTTCCTATACTTTTGGTTCCTAAGAAAGATGGAAGTTGGCGAATGTGTGTTGATTGTAGAGCCATCAATAATATTACTATTCGGTATCGTCATCCTATTCCTAGGCTAGACGACATGCTTGATGAGTTGTGTGGTTCTATAATTTTCACTAAGATTGACTTGCGAAGTGGATACCACCAGATTAGAATGAAACTTGAAGATGAATGGAAAACTGCATTTAAAACCAAATTTGGGTTGTATGAGTGGTTAGTTATGCCTTTTGGTTTGACAAATGCACCTAGCACTTTCATGCGCTTAATGAATGAGGTTTTAAGAGTTTTTATTGGTCATTTTGTGGTAGTTTACTTTGATGATATATTGATTTACAGCAAGTCTTTTGATGAACATATGGATCACTTACGTGCTGTTCTTAATGCTTTACGTGATGCACGTCTATTTGGTAACCTTGAGAAGTGCATCTTTTGCACGGATCGAGTTTCTTTTCTTGGCTATGTTGTAACTCCACAGGGAATTGAGGTGGACGAGATGAAAATTAAAGCCATAAAGAGCTGGCCGGTTCTCCAAACTGTCACACAGGTGAGGAGTTTTCTTGGTCTTACAGGATTCTACCGCCGCTTTGTCAAAGATTTCAGCACCATTGCTGCCCCATTGCATGAGTTAACGAAGAAAGGAGTGGTGTTTCATTGGGGAGAGGCACATGAGGAGTCCTTTGACACTTTGAAGGACAAGCTTACACATGCACCATTGCTGCAACTTCCAAATTTTGGTAAGACTTTTGAGCTAGAATGTGATGCTAGTGGACTTGGCATTGGTGGTGTTTTGATGCAAGATGGTAAACCTGTTGCTTACTTTAGTGAAAAATTACATGGTCCTGTTCTTAATTATTCCACATATGATAAAGAATTGTATGCACTTGTCCGTTCTTTAGAGACATGGCGTCATTATTTGTGGCCTAAAGAATTTATTATTCATTCTGATCATGAATCGCTTAAGTATCTTCGCTCTCAAAATAATCTGAATCGTAGGCATGCTAAATGGGTTGAATTTATTGAGTCTTTTCCTTATATTATCAAACATAAGAAAGGGAAGGATAATGTGATTGCTGATGCTTTGTCTAGAAGATATACATTGCTGTCTCAACTTGATTGCCGGATTTTTGGTCTTCAATCCATTAAAGAACAATATGCGCTTGATCCTGATTTTAAGGATGTGTTGCTTAATTGTAGAGAGGGACGCACATGGAATAAGTTTATGATCAGTGATGGGTTTTTGTTTAGAGCTAACCGCCTATGCATTCCAGTTGGTTCCGTTCATCTTTTGTTGTTGCAGGAGGCACATGGAGGCGGATTGATGGGACATTTTGGTGCCAAGAAGACGGAGGAGGTGCTGTCCACACACTTCTTTTGGCCTAGGATGAGGCGTGATGTGGAGCAGTATGTGGCTCGGTGTGCCACATGTCAAAAAGCTAAGTCACGTTTGAACCCACATGGTTTGTATATGCCTCTTCCTGTTCCTTCTACTCCTTGGGTAGATATATCTATGGATTTTGTGTTGGGATTGCCAAGGACTAAGAGGGGGAGGGATAGTATTTTTGTGGTGGTTGATCATTTTTCTAAGATGGCACATTTTATTCCTTGTCATAAGAGCGACGATGCTGTTCATATTGCTGACCTTTTCTTTCAAGAAATTGTTCGCTTGCATGGTATGCCTTCTACTATTGTTTCAGATCGTGATGCAAAATTCTTGAGTCATTTTTGGCGCACATTGTGGAATAAATTGGGGACCAAGCTGCTGTTTTCTACAACATGTCATCCCCAAACTGATGGGCAAACGGAGGTTGTGAATCGAACATTGTCCACCATGTTGAGAGCCATTTTGAAGCGCAATTTGAAGATGTGGGAAGAGTGTTTGCCACATGTGGAGTTTGCATATAACAGGGCGGAACATTCCACTACCAAGGTAAGTCCTTTTCAGGTAGTGTATGGTTTTAACCCCCGTGCTCCTATTGATCTTTTGCCTTTACCTACCACTGAGAGAATACATAGTGATGCTAGAGAGTGTGCTGATTTTATTCGTAAGTTGCATGAAACAACTAAAGCAAATATTGAAAGCATGAATGAAAAGTATAGAATTGCTGGTAGTAAAGGTAGAAAAGAGATTAAACTTGAACCGGGTGATTTGGTTTGGTTACATTTAAGAAAAGATAGATTTCCTGAGCTATGTAAGTCTAAATTAATGCCAAGAGCAGCTGGTCCTTATAAGATTCTTGAGAAAATAAATGATAATGCATACAAACTTGAGTTGCCACCCGAGTTCGGGGTTAGTCCCACATTTAACATTGCAGATTTGAAACCTTATTTGGGAGAAGAAGATGAGCTTGAGTCGAGGACGAATCCAATTCAAGAGGGGGAGGATGATGAGGACATCACTCCTTTGGATGTAACAGCTGATCCTCCAACAGTCATGTGAGGTCCAATGACCCGGGCTCGAATGTGTCAACTCAATTTACAGGTGAGCTCGTTCTTAAGCGATCCTTTTCATACTTTTGAGAATAGACTACTACCTAATGATGTTATCTTGATTAGGAACATTGGAGAGGGTCAAGAGGGACTAAGAGGACGTGGAGGAGGTGATGATGACCAGCAAGGACGTCCAACACAAGCCGGAGGCCCAGTCCAACACGAATTCGAGTCTGCCTCGGCCTCCAGGACCAGTCTGCCTTAAACTGGTCGCCCAGGACGTATCCGGACTCCGTTTTCGATGATCCATATATGGATGGAAAGCTAATTTGATAAGGAAGCCAATCCACATGGTTTCACATCAAAAGCTGTTCGGAATCAACGGGAATCGTCGAAACAAGTCAGCGTCCAGAATCTACCAGGGTGCTGCGACACCGTCTTTTGGTCCGTTGGACCATGTATCGAGTTTGGGCCCATTAGGGGCGCGTCCAGGGGTCTTGCACGACCCTAGAGTCTTCATAAACAGCCACCACCCCTCCATTAGGGTTTGGGGGTTTTGCTTAGATTATTCTGTCAAGAAACAGTTTCACCGTTCTTCGGTTTGTGAGACCCCAACTCGTGAGATTAATCATACATCTGCAATTTGGTTGCGATCTTTCTTGTTCTTGCTTGTGTTCTTCGTTGCGCAGGCAGGGATTAGCCTTCTTGGCGAGGTCAATCTGGTCCGTGACTCGGTTGATAACCAGAGGAGCTGTGGTGCTAAGATTGCAGGGTTCGATCTTTCGATCTGAAGCCGGATCGGTGTGTCATTCTCCGCCACAACGATAGTTACCATCACCTGACGGAAGATCGGGATCCCCGTCTCCATTAAGTGGTATCAGAGCACCGCCGGATCTTCCCGCGCCCGTAGGTACTCCCCATTTCGCGTTTTGGCATTGTTTTGCCCAGCTGCACCCTCACCCGCGCACCTCTTCTCTCTCTAGCTCGCGGCCGCCGTCGACGACCAGCCTCGGAGCCTTCCCAGACGTCGCAATCCCCACCAATTTACTCACGGTGAGCCCCTCCACCTTCCTGTGCCCTCAGATCTCGCTTTGGCGCCCTAGGAAGCCGTAGCCCAAGGTCCGGGCGCACCGGCCATGGCGCCGCCGGCCTCTCTTTCTTCCTCGGCGAGCCACCGCCCGGATTTCGCCCTGCGCCGTTGGATCTAGCGTGGATGGCCAGGATTAGGTACCCGTTGGGTTTAAGTGGCCGGTCCACCGTAGACTCGTGGACCCGGCGCACCGTGCCGCGTCAGCGCGCCCACGCCCGCATGGTGCACCGCGCCCAATGAACAGCCGCCGCGTGTCGATGAGTCAGCAGCCGGGTCAGCCGTCGTGTCAAACCCCAGTCAACCGAGCGCGTTTTGCAGAAAAGCCCCCGCTTTTTCCAGTAATCAACCCACGGTCCAGTCCAGTTCAAACTAATTTTTATTTAGTCCTGTTTTTATTCATTCAAGTCCCTGAAGTTTCCAGAAATAGTAAGCCCGGTCCAGATTTCATTTAAATTCAGATTTTTAATCATTTTAATTCGAAAATAGGTTAGTTTATTTACAGAATTGCCATTACATCTTATTTCATGCATAACTTTCACGTTTTAAGTCCGATTTGAGTGATTCTTTCGCTCATGTGTTCGTAGAAATGCGTAGAATAGATTTGTAAGCTTTTCAACATATGTTTTCACTGTTTGGTGTACTGTTCTAATAGAGTTCTATCTTGTATGCATGTAATGATTGGAATGATGCTTGATTGATGATTGGATCACGGTTAGAGGGTGAGCCATTCGAGGTGACTGAGGACCCCCAGCAGGATCAGCAGTATTCCCAGGACGACTTTGAGGAAGGCAAGTGTACCAAAGGCCCCTTGTTACCTATGAACTATTACCACTTACATTCATGCATGAGTTTAATTTGAATTGCCTTTAAGGACTTTACCTAGATGATTCATTGTACCACATATTCTTGATACCTGGGTTTATTGGGTAGGCATTTTGGATAAATGCTGCAGCGCTTAACATGAAGTAATTGTTAAACATATTTAAAGACTATATGCAATGTGATAAAATGGAACTTTTTAGCAACAGATAGGGGGCTAGAGTACGGGGTTGAGTACTCTAGTGCCTCTCCATAAGGACTTTATCCTGAAGCGGCAACCCAGGAGGGACCGTACAACCCCGAGTGTCAAATGGCTCTGACTTTAACCTATTATCTAGTTTGTACTAGCTCGTCTGTAGCTCCAGTAAGGGGTAAGAGGGTATCTTTCCTTTTTCTGTTAGGGTGTGCACCGTGCTGCGATGCCCACGTGTGCCATTCCTTTGTAGCTACGATTTGTTAGTGCAACTAGCTAAGGGTTTCATAGTGAAACTCTGCCACACTTCCTGGGAAGAGGTGTAGTGGGTCTCGTGAACCCCGGCATTGGGAATCACGGCTCGGTGGGTAAAGATGTACAATTTTTGTAGAAATAATTAACCTGTTATAACAGCCGTGCTCACGGATACGAGCGGTCTGGATCCTTCGAGATTAGTGGTTACTGTGGATGATGGATGGTTGGGAATTGAGATAAAGCTGGATGATACTTTAATACCACTTGGGAATTGGGACTGTTCATTAAAGTAGTAACTCAGGTTGCTAAAAAAAATTGATCAACTAAAATTGCGAACCACAGTCAAACAGTATCAAGCCTAATTGAGCCTCATAGATCCCTTTGTTATACTTGCTAAGCATGGTGAGCTTACACTTGCTTTACATCCAATGAAAATCCCGGATGGGTAACAGATAATGGATATGAAGAGTTTCTGGAGGATGTCCAGGACTACTAGGAAGACGTTCACCAGTTGGAGTCCCTGTGGTAGTTGGGCTAGTTTTTCCGCTGTGTTTGTAATAATATTGCCTTCGAGCAAACTTTGTATTTAACTTTATGATGAGATATGCGATGTAATAAGTACTTTACTTTGATACTACCGCAATTTGTGATATATGTGTGTGTTTGGACATCCTGGGCGCACATATATGACTACTTGGTTTTGCTTTGCAAAATTGGGTGCGACAAATTGGTATCAGAGCTATAACTGACTGTAGGACGAACAACCTAGATAGAAATGGACGTTTTTAGGATTTCATTATCTTTATTTTACTACTTTTACTTTGCTATAAAATTATTGCTTATATCCTGTTCTTTATCTGTTGCCAAAATTATTTTATTCTAATACTCAACCTTTTCATTCTTGTAGATGGCCCACACCAAGTAGACCCTGCGCAAGAGGACCATTCTAATGCCCACTAGGAGGACCAGGTTCACTTTGGGCAAGCGTGTCCCGGCACACCTTGTGGAGGCTCTAAGGAACCAAGAGGAGGAACCGCCTGTGGAGGTACCCATGGGGGAACCTCTGGAGGACTTGTTGAAGGATCCAATGGATGAAGAAACAGAGGAGGGACCCATGTTCGAGGGACCCATTGAGATAGAGGAGTCTGAGGAAGATCCCGAGGAAGTACAGGAACAAGGTGGCCAGGAGGGAGCAGGTGACCCCGATGATGGAGATGGTTCTGATGATTCTGATGCTGATGGAGGTGATGATGGTAATGGTGGAGACGGTGGAGATGGTGGAGACGATGGAGATGGTGGAGACGATGGGGATGATGACAATGATGATGATCACAATGCACCGTTGGCTCAGGGATGGAATGCGGAGATCCACTACGACTTGGAGGGTGATGGCTACTACCACCCTAGGCTTCTCGCACTTGTGCATCGCTACCACCCTGGAGGCACTGTTCAGTACAGGACGGAGCATTGGACCCACCCCGACTACACCGGCTTCTGGGAGACAGAAGTGTACATCCGAGAGGGGACTCGGGTGCGCTACATCCACCGCGCCACCACTGCACAGCTCACACGTGCGGCCGTCATTAGGGATGTAGCTCGACAGGCGTTGATGGTCAACTGTGACCGTCACTTCGACGACATCGCCTGGGAGGATGACCGCTATCTTCCCCGCCGTTGGAGCGGATAGTCTACGTGCAACATCGCTACACCACTTGGAGAGGCGAACCTGAGGTTGAGGCCTACCCTGTTGTGCTTGGCTGAGACCCACACTGACTTGGATCAGGCCCTGGATGAGCTCGATGTCATGGGGAGGGCCTACATGCAGCTGGCTCGTGAGAACGCTACACTGAAGCAGCAGCTAGGAGGTCCAGATGTGGAAGATTTAGGAGTACCCGCTCAGTCACCCCCGAGGACTAGAGGAGAGTCTGGAGACCCCAGCACCAGCACCACCATCGACCCGTACCCATAGGAGAGTCTTAAAAATATGTAATAAGCACGCGTAGCTACGCGAGAGAGTATTTAGTTTCTTTCTTTTAATGGTTGGACAAGTGTTAGTTGCATGGTTGGATGTTTATCATTATGAATAATGTTTGATTTGGATCTTTGATATGATTGTGATGACTTGTGGGCATGTCCACGGTCATTTAGTTAAGGTTAAGGTTTAGGGATATTATGAATAAATAGTTGGGTTTCGTTTTATCATGCTGTCCATTCTGTATCTTTTGGAACAGTCTATCTTTATCGGTTCATATCTCGTAATCTAGATACTCAAAGGTCATGAACTTTTTATGGAGATAAGTAGACTTCAACATCTTTCTTCTGGCTCTGGAATCACCTCAATAGCTATTATAAATTGTGAGATACAACTGTTGTAAGTCGAGGTTTCTGTGCTGTCAGGATTCCGGAACAGTACTTCTTATCGTCTGAATTTGACTAAGTAAACGTTAGAATCTGAAAAAGTGTTCTAAACGAAAGTTGTAGGGAATTTCATAAGCTTTCCAGAAAGGTATGCTACGCAATCATATGATAAACAGAGACTGAGATATGCTCGTTTTACAGCACTGCTGCTATCCAACTCGCTGGAAAAATTCAGAACAAATATCTTCTTGCATACCCTACATATATCTCTTGTCTACACCTACTCTTGTTACACCAGTATCTTGTAAGAGTTATATGCTTGGACATGTGAGACTTATATGATGCCTCTACAGATGGTGAACACTAGGAGGAACAACCAGGGAGGTGAGGAACCGCCACCACCACCCCCAGTCTCCATGGAGCAGCTGATGATGATGCAGACCCAGTTGCTTCAGCAGATGGCCCAGAACATGTAGAACATGGGGCAAGGGAATGGAAATGCACCCCCTCATGTCAGGAATAAGAGGGGAGAGTTTCTGAAAGGACGCCCACCTGTATTCAAGCACTCTGCCGATCCACTCCAAGCTGATGATTGGCTACGTGCCATTGAGAGGCAATTGGAGATTGCCCAATGTGATGATAGGGAGAAAGTTTTATATGCTTCTGGACAATTGCAGGGAGCTGCATAGGATTGGTGGGACTCATTCTGCTTCGGCCGCACCGAAGCTAATCCCATCACTTGGGCTGAGTTCCATAGTGCCTTTCGCACTCATCACGTGCCTGCAGGACTGATGAAGCTGAAGAAGAAGGAGTTCTTGGCTCTCAAGCAGGGGGGCATGACTGTTGCTGAATATCGTGACAAGTTTATACAATTGTCATGGTATGCACCTACTGAGGTAGACGAGGATGGAAAGAGGCAGGAGCTGTTTATGGAGGGCTTGAATGATGGTCTCTAGTACCAGCTGTTGTCCCATACCTTTGCTAACTTCCAGCAGCTGGTGGACAAAGCTTTAGTGATTGAGAACAAGCGCCGCCAGATGGAGGACAAGAAGAGAAAATTTCAAGGACAGCAATCTGGGAGCAACTCTTGCTTCCGTACCAACCCTCAACAAACTCAACCTCAGCAGCGCTATCAAGGTCAGACAGGTCTCAACCGCAACCAGCAGCAGCAGCGTGCACAGCAGCAGCAACAGCAGTACAAGGCACTAGCTCAGCGCCAGCAGCAACCCAACAATGTACCAGTGAGGAATAATGCCCCCAATGCTCCGTAGAGGAATGGCGCACCAAAAGCGCCAAATGCAGTTAATGACAACAAGTGTTTCAATTGTGGAGAGCCGGGACATTACTCTAATAGATGCCCCAAGAAGACTAACTCACAGCAGAACTACGTTCGGGGAAAGGTGAACCATGTTACTGCTGAAACAGCTCAGGAGGCACCGGATGTGGTGATCGGTACATTTCCGGTCAACTCAAACTTAGCTACAGTACTTTTTGATTCTGGTGCTTCGCATTCCTTCATAACATATACATTCATAAAGAAGCATGGTATTCTAGTAAGTGTTATGAAGAAACACATGTTAGTAAGCTCACCTGGTGGGGTAATGAAAGCAGAGTGGATATGCTTAGCTGCTAGTCTCAGCATAAGGGGGGTAGAATTTCAAGCAAATCTTGTAGTCTTTAATTCCACCAGTATCGATGTCATCTTGGGTATGGATTGGCTAAGGTTGCAGAAAGCAGTTATTAATTGTGGTAATAGCTCGGTGAATCTTATCACTTCAACTGGAGAAGAAGTGGTGTTTGTGGCAACTCAGTCTGCTATAGAAATCTGTCGGGTTAATCAGTTGGAGGGCACAACCTTAGAAGATATAAGGATAGCAAATGAGTACCCGGATGTCTTTCCCGAGGAATTGCCAGGTATGCCACCTGACCGAGACATTGAGTTTATAATTGAACTTTTACCTGGAACTACACCCATAGCTAAGAGACCCTATAGAATGGGAGTGAATGAATTAGCAGAACTTAAGAAACAACTAAGGGAATTGCTAGATAAGGGTTATGTTCAACCTAGTTCATCACCATGGGGTGCACCAGTACTGTTTGTAGAAAAGAAGGATGGTACACAAAGGATGTGCATAGACTATAGGTCACTTAATGAGGTCACAATTAAGAACAAGTACCCATTGCCTAGAATTGATGACCTATTTGACCAATTGAAAGGGGCTTGTGTGTTTTCCAAGATTGATCTTCGATCTGGATACCATCAGTTGAGGATAAGGTGTACTAACATCCCTAAGACCGCCTTTGTGACCCGCTATGGACTGTATGAGTTCACAGTCATGTCTTTTGGTCTGACTAATGCACCTGCCTACTTTATGTATTTGATGAACAAAGTATTCATGGAGTACCTTGATAAGTTTGTTGTCGTGTTCATTGATGACATACTAGTGTATTCTAAGAATGAAGAAGAACATGAAGGACATTTGAGATTGGTGTTGCAAAAGCTTAGAGAACATCAACTTTATGCCAAGTTCAGCAAATGTGAGTTCTGGTTAAAAGAAGTATCTTTCCTTGGTCACATAATCTCTAATGGAGGAGTAGCAGTAGATCCCAAGAAGGTTAGAGATGTGTTGAGTTGGAAGCCACCTAAAGATGTTAGTGAGATTCGGAGTTTTCTAGGTATGGCTGGGTATTATAGGAGGTTCATCGAGGGATTCTCTAAGTTAGCCAAGCCCATGACTGTGTTGTTGGAGAAGAATGCCAAATTTGTATGGACTAAACAATGCTAGGACAGTTTTGAGGAGTTGAAGAAGAGACTGACTTCTGCTCCAGTGCTCATCTTACCTGATCTCACCAAAAGTTTCTCTATCTATTGTGATGCCTCACGGCAAGGTCTAGGAGGTGTTCTTATGCAAGAAGGCAGAGTTGTTGCCTACACATCTAGACAGCTGAGAAAACATGAGCTAAATTATCCGACTCATGATTTGGAATTGGCAGCTATGGTGCATGCTCTTAAGATTTGGAGGCACTACTTGATTGGTCATAAGTGCGAGATTTACACAGACCATAAGAGTCTAAAGTATATATTCACGTAGTCAGATCTGAATCTGAGGCAGCGTAGATGGCTTGAGTTAATCAAGGATTATGATTTAGATATCCACTATCACCTGGGAAAGGCTAATGTTGTAGCAGATGCCTTGAGTAGAAGGAGTTATGTGAACATGGCCTATACAACTCAACTACCTGAAGAGTTGTGTGAGGAGTTCAAATACTTGAATTTGGGTATTGTGGCCAACACCATGGAGTTAGAGGTAGAATCCACTCTGGATCAAGAGATTCGTAAAGGACAGTTGGGTGATGAGAGGATCAAGGATATTGCAGAGCGTATAGTGATTGGTAAAGCCCCAGGATTCCATATGGATGATCAAGGGACAGTATGGTTCGGTAAAAGGATTTGTGTGCTAGAAGTAAAATCTATTAGGGAGTCTATCTTGAGGGAAGCTCATGACTCAGCCTATTCCATACACCCAGGAAGTACTAAAATGTATCTTGATCTTAAAGAGAGGTATTGGTGGTATGGACTAAAGAGAGACGTAGCTGAACATGTGGCTATATGTGACACGTGCCAAAGAGTGAAAGCAGAACATCAGAGGCCAGCAGGTTTACTACAGCCTATGAAGATACCCGAGTGGAAATGGGAAGAAGTTGGAATGGACTTTATAGTTGGATTACCCCGTACACAGAGAGGATTTGACTCTATCTGGGTGATTGTTGACCGATTGACAAAAGTGGCCCATTTCATTCCGGTCAAGGTAACTTATTCGAGTGCAAAGTTAGCGGAGTTATATATGGAAAGGATTGTATGTTTACATGGTGTACCAAAGAAGATTGTTTCGGATAGGGGTACACAGTTCACATCACATTTTTGGCAGAAATTGCATGAGTCAATGGATACGAAGTTGAACTTCAGCTTAGCTTACCATCCTCAAACAGATGGATAGACCGAAAGGACAAATCAGATCTTAGAGGATATGCTAAGAGCTTATGCTCTACAGTATGGGACAAGTTGGGATAAGAGTTTACCTTATGCCGAATTCTCCTACAATAATAGCTACCAAAAGAGTCTTAAAATGGCACCGTTTGAGGCATTGTATGGCAGGAAATGCAGAACACCATTGTTTTGGAATCAAACGGGGGAAAGCCAAGTCTTTGGACCAGATGTTTTGCAACTGGCAGAAAAACAAGTGTAAACAATAAGGCAAAACCTAAAGGTTGCACAGTCCCGACAGAAAAGCTATGCGGACACAAGGAGAAGAGATTTGGCATTTGAAATTGGTGATTTTGTCTATCTCAAAGTTTCACCTATGAAAGGAGTAAAGAGATTCCATACCAAGGGAAAGTTGTCACCCAGGTATGTGGGACCATTCAAGGTCATCAATAGGAGAGGAGAAGTTGCTTACCAGTTAGAGTTACCGGAGCAGCTCTCAGGTGTTCATGATGTTTTCCATGTGTCACAACTTAAGAAATGTTTGAGAGTACCTGAGGAACAACTACCCTTGGAAGAACTGGATATCCGAGGGGATCTATCATACAAAGAATATCCAGTAAGAATCCTAGAAACAGCGGAGAGAATCACAAGGAGCAAAATAATAAGAATGTGCAAGGTTCAGTGGAACAGACACTCAGTGGATGAGGCAACGTGGGAAAGAGAGGAAGATCTAAGAACTGACTATCCCAATCTCTTTGAACCATCCGAATCTCGAGGATGAGATTCATCCTAAGGGGGGTAGGTTTGTAACACCCAAAATTTTTTACCACAAATTAGCAATTAATTCTTAGCCTTTATTACATTTTCTAAGTATTTTTAACTTAGGCCAAATAATAAATATTGGTTAAATAAAATAAACTATAAGGTTTAGAAACATGTTTGTTGCATTCATGCCGAAGCATATTGTTTTTTTTTTGGTTGAGTGTAGGGCTAGTTGATTTGAAGTTTGCATTCAAAACTTATTTGAAATTGGCTTAAAATGAAAATGGAAAAAATAGAATTTGATAAACATTTTATTTGAAAAAAAAATAAGAAAGCCACCTTCTGGCCCAACCCAGCTAGCCCGGCCTTCTTCCCCCTCCTCCTCCCGTGGCCTGCTTTGCCTGGCGCGGCCCACCCGGCAGCTGCCCCGCGCTGACACGCTGACGCACCCCGCGTGGCCCAGTTTGCCACCCACGCGCGTGCTGTCAACCCGGCCGGCCTTCACCGCTGAGCCAGCCCACCAGCGCAGCCAGCTCGGCAGCGGCCCGCCTTGGCTTCATCCACGAGCGCCTTGCCCTTCTCTCTCTCTCGCTGCGCGTCTGGACCCACTCGTCAGCCGCGTCCTGACATCAGCAGCTGATGTCAGCGTGACGTCAGCATGACGTCACCTCGGCTATGCTAGCTTCTGACATGTGGGTCCCACGTGACATCATCATGACATCAGCATCTGACGTGTGGGTCTAGGGTGTCCGTGTCACTGACATGTGGGGCCAGGTCAATGGTCAACAATATGGGCCGGGTCCGAACTGGGCCAGTCGGGCTTCGGATTGGGCCGGTCTGGGCTAGGCCGGGCCAAAACGTGGCACTCTGTGATGCTGCACGTCACGACCGTGGGCTCTTATTGGGCTTCGTCCACAGCGTGGCTCACACCGTGTGGCTCATGGTGGACCAACGCTCATGGTCCATGGACCTACGGTAGGGCGCACGGTGTACCAAGTCCACCATCTCTTCTCCTTGGCTCGGCTCACGTGCACCGAGCTCACGCAGGGTGTCCGCGAGGGGGGGGTGTTTCCCCTATCTTTCTCCCGCGACAGCGCTCCTACCGGTGGCGAGCTTCGCTGGTGAGCCTCCGTGGCGAGGCTAGTGCCGAACTGGGGAGGGGAAAGGCTACCCTAGGCCATGGCAATCATGATCCTGGGGCCCTAGTGGTGGCTGGGGTCTTCCAAGTCGTTGGCCATGGTGGCTGGCGGCTCGGCGGTGCACGCCGGTGGCAAGGTCGCGCACGCCGGCTCTCCAGTAACTAGGCTAGGCAAACAATGGCTCCGGTGGTTTCGTGAGTGCACGACGAAGGCATCCAGGGCTCAAGCAGGGCTTTGGACTCCTAGGTGGCCATTAGGGGCTCCAGTGGCCATGGCGACACGATGTCATCGGTGATGCACACGGGCGATCAAGGGGGCTCCCGCGGGGTGGTCACGGCATGGTCGCGGGGTGTGCGTGGGTGCATGTGTTCCTAGTGGCCGAAGACAAGGCACTGGCCTACGCGCTCTAGGTGTGGGGCGCCATGGCCGACGGTGAGGTTCAGCGGTAGAGAGAGACCAGAAGGGGGGCTCACCGTGGGTGGCATGGAAGAATGGATGGTGGTGCCGTGTCGATTCGAGGCCATGTAGCTCCGGTGGCCATGCAGTGCCATGCCGAACCGCGTCGGTGACGAAACGCCGGCGTCGTCTTCAGCTCCGACAACCTCCTCCTCCACGGCGGCTTCGGCGTTTCTCCCCTTCCCCTTTCTTCCCCTTCTCCCCCTTCTCTCTTGGTTCAGATGTGCTGTGGACAGCCACCCAAAGGCGGTGGGTGATGGGAGATCGCTAGGGCAACTGAGGCCGTGGCTTTATAGCCGGAGCTCCAAGCTCCAAGGCGGACGGCTGTGGATTGCATCAAGTGCATCGAGTGGCATCACGGGGCGTGGGTGGTTGGCACGAAGTTTGCGTGGGCACAGTGCCAAGGGGGGCAAGGCCATGGTCTAGGCGTGACCCCCTAGCCTGCTCTGCCATTGCTGTCGGCCTCCGGTCGGCTGGCGGTTGAGCGTGAGCACAAGGAAGATGAGCAGGGGAGGGCTGTCATGCGAGGTCCATTGGCAGCGACTGCGGGCGAAGAGAAAGGGGCGTGTGGGTGAGCAGCGCTCAGCTGACGCGCGGGGCCAATGTGGCAGCGACTGCTGATAGTGCTAACGGGCGCACAGGCATGGGCGGCCTACTGGGCCGGCTTGCTAGGCCACGTGCGCGCGCTGAGGCTGGCTGGCTGGCGCGGGCTGAGCAGCCGAGCCTGTGAGGCCTTCTTCTTCGCTTTTTCTTTTTCTGTTTCTCATTTCTTTTCCTTGTTTGAATTCAAATTTGGTTTAGAATTTGAATTTAAAACTGAGGTAACTTGTTCATTGTAGTTTAGAGGATTTTGTTTAATAATAATTTTATGGTTTATTACTTTAATGGAATTGTTAAGCATAACATAAAGCAAATGAAGATCCAACTCACAATTTGAGTGAACAATGTATGCAACATCTATTTGTTAGAAATTAAATAATCATAACCAACATATGACATGCTATGCTTATGTGTTGACTTAGGTTGGGTTACTTCTAATGCAACTCCTAGGTTGGGTTTCTTTACATGACACTCATCATCTCATGGAAGTTTTGAGAAAAATTTTGTAGTTGGTATTTTTGGTGTGTGGATTTTTGGGTTGTTACAACCAGAACCTATAGGTCGGCAAGGACCTCCTGGGCTCCGACCAGGTGCTCTACTCCGACATGAGGTTATGCAGCATGGTTGACTACTACGTGTTCAACCAGAGTGCCTTCTTCAGTGATTTCGTAACGGTGATGACCAAGCTCGGGAGGATTAGGGTCAAGACGCCGACCACTGGCGGCAAGATACGCCGAGACTGCCGGTTCTCGAACTAGTTGTTAGTTAATCTCATCGGCAGTGCTGCCACGACGCATTGAAACAAATATGAAGCAAATAAATGGAGTCCGTGCGCAAGTTGACAAGTTACCACATAACATTTTCATTGGTTCATGAATCTACAAGTTTTGGACGACAATATTTGTTCGACATAACCAACTAAGTTCCAGGAGTGTAAGGATCCCTCGGATGCCTCTGTCTCTTTGTATTTGTTGGCAACACATTAGTAGTGTAGCCAACGTCGGTGTGGTCACGTTGCCGGTGCGTACGGCTCGTACCCTACAAGTATATGATATGCACGATTACTTATAATCTTTATGATCGTTAGTTCATGGAGCCTACGTATTTAAAGAAACTACCTTTGTTACTACCTGCAAGGCTCCTTGGGTACCAAGCGGGGCACCACCTAGCTGAGACATGTCGATCTCGTCCTGTTGCCAAGGGTCTCGCTGGTGGTGCTGTATGTGGAAGCCCGGGGGGTCATCATCATTGTCATCGTCGTCCTCGTTTGCAGGGTCCTTCCCAGCACTATAATGTGGTGGTGTACGCGTAGCAGAAGCGACACCTATCACCGGCTAAGAAGAGTCGGCTGGTGTCCTCAAAGAGCCAGAAGACTTGGCACCTGACCACGCTGGGTAATTGGGTTCCACCCAAGGAGTGTCCATGCAGCCCAACTTCTGAGCTAGCTTCCTGCAGCTCCGCTTCACCTTCTGCATGAATAGACATTAAAGTTAGTGCATTTCCTAAACGCATATACACTAAAGAAATATTTTCGGAATGGACAAGTTTATGTTTACCTCCACAAAAGCCTCGAGAACGCCTGACCCCTACCCTCTAGACTTGTATAGCCGAAACGCTGCTTCATTGGACAACCTTGACAATTGTGTCGCCTGGGTACAGAAACGCAGTTGGATAGTTTTAGTACACATACTTAATACCAAATGACAAATTATACCATTCGAGTATCTTACCACATATCTTTGAAGTGGGGCTCTCTGTAGTTGTTTGTCATCCCTAGTGGCAACATTGTACACATCTTCGATCACATCTTCCTCATTGTCCTCGTCAATCGCCTCCTCAGTGTATGAGGGCTTGATATGTGTCCTCGTAGACCTGTGAAGCCACCGCAGGTACTTGTCGAAGGTGTGCTAGTCATGTGGGGGACCCGCATCGACCGGCTGCTGATCCCTGGTCTGCCACAACTGGATGTACGCATTGTGTGTCACGCACCAATCCTTGGCCTTGTACCTCTTCCTACGGTCATACCTACAACAAAATGATTGTTAGTTGTACCATACACACCTCTGAATTGTAGCTTTGTTATTAATCGATAATGCACCCATACAATTCTTAGTTGGTGGAGTAAAGTTGTGGGGGGTAGCCTGTCATTCTTCCAAACTGCCTACAAACCCTGATGGGCAAGTGAATCTTGACCATGTGGAAGAAAATAAGAGGGACATTGCAGCTATACTCATCTGACTCATCCCTAGTGACAGGACTCAGATAGTTCTGGAGTTCCGGAGCATCCCAAGGACACCAATGCACCTGAACATTTTGTAATTGAGTTAGGTTGTGATATAGTGTATATTGAACAAGACACATGTATGATAGTAAAGAGAGCGTAACATAGTGCCGTGTCAGGACGTCAAGATAGTCTATGTACCCCTATCGATGTTTGACCATCGATAGCCTACCACGGGGGTACCCGGGGCAGTATGTTCGGGCTTTAGCGTATGTAGAACTCAACGGTTAACGTAAGAGACAGTCGATTTATCCTAGTTTGGGTCCTCGATCGTAGATCGAGTAATAGCCCTACGTCCAGTCAGTGTTAGCCTTTGCGTTGGATTGATAGTAAAGTGTTGTGTTGTACAATTGTTGTCTGATCTCCCAATCCAAGGAGCCCTGCCCTCCTTTATATAGTCAGGAGGTCAGAGTCCTAGTCAGTTTACAATTAGAGTTCCTAGTAGGATTATAGAGTAATACTGCTACTAAGATTACAGGAGAAGAATTCTAATTATACTAGGTCTCCTCCCTTCCTTGCAGGGTATCCCGTGGGTCCCGAACCAACAAGCCCCTGAGCACTTCATGGTTGAGTTCTAGAAGCCTCGTCTTGTTCCTTCAAGTCTCGTCGAGCAAGAACAAGCATCGTCCGAGTGCTTTCTTGAGCAAAACCATGTAGCGCTTCGTAAGATCTTTGTGTGGTGTGTACCTTTTTGAAGAAAAAGGTACTCCCATTTGGATGTAGCCCCCGAGCCTCTTGCTGTTTGGCACAAGGAGCTTTGAGGGTCTTTCCTTGGAATCTCCCTAACTCTTCGTCGAAAGGTTCCTCAGCATATACCTGTTTTCTTTGTTGAAAAGAGCTCGAATTTAGCTATGTCCGGGTTCTTTTTGTCGAAAAGAGCTCAGATATAGCTATGTCCGGGTTCTTTTTATCTTGTGGCCTTGAAGTTGTCTGTCCTGAAGAAGTCTTCTGAGTGACATGTGCTTTTTTTTTAAAAGTGCACTCACTGAGTGTAGCCCCCGAGCCTCTTGCTATTTGGAACAAAAAGTTGGAGGGTCTTGAATCTGAGTTGTTCGAAAGAACTGTATACCTTTCCTTTTGTATCTCCCGAGTGTGTATCCGGGTTGTTTTGTTCAGGAAGAACTCGGATACAGAGTCTTGGCATATTCTCTGGTAGTCTGCTTTTGTCAGATGTAGTTGTATGGTGGTGGTTGAGTTTAAATGCCTTTTGTTCATAGGTTGTACTATGTTGGTATATTCTTCCGAATATGCTCGTCTTCTAGTACTGTTTCCTCTTGCCTGAGTCTTCCATTATTGAGTCCTGTCTTTTCACTATATCTTTTGTTAGGCTTATTTCGTTAGTACTCCTAGTCCATGTGCACCGCTCCTTTGATCTATAAATACCCTCCCGGAGTGCTTGTTTTCATCCATTGAACATTCTGTTGAAACCTTCGTAGTTATGAATATGGTAGTTTGTGAAGTAGAGCAGCCCCCGGGCAAGTTTTATAGTTCTTGTGTGTCTTGTCGTAGCTGGAGTAAGTCTTGTGATAGGGATTAGAGGTAGGCTAATCCCGCAGCAACATTGTACCAGGATGTACATGGCGGTAGTTAGAGGAAGTCTTGTGATGGGGCTTCGTTCCTTCATCTGGTAGTTCTGGGTTGATCCTCATCGCCTGTCTTGAGACTGTCCGGTGCAGATCAACACCATATCCAGCATCACATCGGTCTTGGGTAGACAGATGCATGTCGGCCTTCTGTAGCACCCGGTTTTAAAGACAAAACTAGATACTGTAACACCCAAAATTTTTTACCACAAGTTAGCAATTAATTCTTAGCCTTTATTACATTTTCTAAGTATTTTTAACTTAGGCCAAATAATAAATATTGGTTAAATAAAATAAACTATAAGGTTTAGAAACATGTTTGTTGCATTCATGCCGAAGCATATTGTTTTTTTTGGTTGAGTGTAGGGCTAGTTGATTTGAAGTTTGCATTCAAAACTTATTTGAAATTGGCTTAAAAATGAAAATGGAAAAAATAGAATTTGATAAACATTTGATTTGAAAAAAAATAAGAAAGCCACCTTCTGGCCCAACCCAGCCAGCCCGGCCTTCTTCCCCCTCCTCCTCCCGCGGCCTGCTTTGCCTAGCGCGGCCCACCCGGTGGCTGCCCCGCGCTGACGCGCTGACGCACCCCGCGCGGCCCAGTTTGCCACCCGCACGCGTGCTGTCAACATGGCCGGCCTTCACCACTGAGCCAGCCCACCAGCGCAGCCAGCTCGGTAGCGGCCTACCTTGGCTTCATCCACGAGCGCCTTGCCCTTCTCTCTCTCTCGCTACGCGTCTGGACCCACTCGTCAGCCGCGTCGTCCACCTTCCTTCCCCGGCGCTCCCCTTCCTTCTATTGCCCGGCCATGGCGCGTCACCGATGGAAAGCCACCGGCGCCGTTTGGAAGGTGCCGAGCCCCTCCCTGCTTCCCTTCCTTTCTTGCCGCAGCCACCCTCCTATAAAGGCCGAGCCTCCCCTCAGCCCTTCTCCATCTTTGCCCGCTACCGAGAGCTACCGCCCCGGTGAGAACCCCCCCCCCCTTCCGAGCGCGAACGCCGACGCCAAGGCCACCCGAAGCACCGCCGGATCTTCCCGCGCCCGTAGGTACTCCCCATTTCGTGTTTTGGCGTTGTTTTGCCCGGCTGCACCCTCACCCACGCACTTCTTCTCTCTCCAGCTCACGGCCGTCGTCGACGACCAGCCTCGGAGCCTTCCCAGACGCCGCATTCCCCTCCAGGCGACTCACGGTGAGCCCCTCCACCTTCCCGTGCCCTCAGATCTCACTTTGGCGCCCTAGGAAGCCGTAGCCCAAGGTCCGGGCGCACCGGCCATGGCGCCGCCGGCCTCTCTTTCTTCCCTAGAGAGCCACCGCTCGGATTTTGCCCTGCGCCGTTGGATCTAGCGTGGATGGCTAGGATTAGGTACCGGTTGGGTTTAAGTGGCCGGTCCACCATAGACTCATGGACCCCGCGCACCGTGCCGCGTCAGCGCGCCCACGCCCGCATGGTGCACCGCGCCCAATGAACAGCCATCGCATGTCGATGAGTCAGCAGCTGGGTCAGCCGTCGTGTCAAACCCCAGTCAACCGAGCGCGTTTTGTAGAAAAGCCCCTGCTTTTTCCAGTAATCAACCCACAGTCCAGTCCAGTTCAAACTAATTTTTATTTAGTCCTGTTTTTATTCATTCAAGTCCCTGAAGTTTCCAGAAATAGTAAGCCCGGTCCAGATTTCATTTAAATTTAGATTTTTAATCATTTTAATTCGAAAATAGGTTAGTTTATTTACAGAATTGCCATTACATCTTATTTCATGCATAACTGTCACATTTTAAGTCCGATTTGAGTGATTCTTTCGCTCATGTGTTCGTAGAAATGCGTAGAATAGATCTGTAAGCTTTTCAACATATGTTTTCATTGTTTGGTGTACTGTTCTAATAGAGTTCTATCTTGTATGCATGTAATGATTGGAATGATGCTTGATTGATGATTGGATCACGGTTAGAGGGTGAGCCATTCGAGGTGACTGAGGACCCCCAGCAGGATCAGCAGTATTCCCAGGACGACTTTGAGGAAGGCAAGTGTACCAAAGGCCCCTTGTTACCTATGAACTATTACCACTTACATTCATGCATGAGTTTAATTTGAATTGCCTTTAAGGACTTTACCTAGATGATTCATTGTACCACATATTCTTGATACCTGGGTATATTGGGTAGGCATTTTGGATAGATGCTGCAGCGCTTAACATGAAGTAATTGTTAAACATATTTAAAGACTATATGCAATGTGATAAAATGGAACTTTTTAGCAACAGATAGGGGGCTAGAGTACGGGGTTGAGTACTCTAGTGCCTCTCCATAAGGACTTTTTCCTAAAGCGGCAACCCAGGAGGGACCGTACAACCCCGAGTGTCAAATGGCTCTGACTTTAACCTATTATCTAGTTTGTACTAGCTCGTCTGTAGCTCCAGTAAGGGGTAAGAGGGTATCTTTCCTTTTTCTGTTAGGGTGTGCACCGTGCTGCGATGCCCACGTGTGCCATTCCTTTGTAGCTACGATTTGTTAGTGCAACTAGCTAAGGGTTTCATAGTGAAACTCTGCCACACTTCCTGGGAAGAGGTGTAGTGGGTCTCGTGAACCCTGGCATTGGGAATCATGGCTCGGTGGGTAAAGATGTACAATTTCTGCAGAAATAATTAACCTGTTATAACAGCCGTGCTCACGGATACGAGCGGTCTGGATCCTTCGAGATTAGTGGTTACTGTGGATGATGGATGGTTGGGAATTGAGATAAAGCTGGATGATACTTTAATACCACTTGGGAATTGGGACTGTTCATTAAAGTAGTAACTCAGGTTGCTAAAAAAAATTGATCAACTAAAATTGCGAACCACAGTCAAACAGTGTCAAGCCTAATTGAGCCTCATAGATCCCTTTGTTATACTTGCTAAGCATGGTGAGCTTACACTTGCTTTACATCCAATGAAAATCCCGGATGGGTAACAGATAATGGATATGAAGAGTTTCCGGAGGATGTCCAGGACTACTAGGAAGACGTTCACCAGTTGGAGTCCCTGTGGCAGTTGGGCTAGTTTTTCCGCTGTGTTTGTAATAATATTGCCTTCGAGCAAACTTTGTATTTAACTTTATGATGAGATATGCGATGTAATAAGTACTTTACTTTGATACTACTGCAATTTGTGATATATGTGTGTGTTTGGACATCCTGGGCGCACATATATGAGTACTTGGTTTTACTTTGCAAAATTGGGTGTGATAAATTGGTATCAGAGCTATAACTGACTGTAGGACGAACAACCTAGATAGAAATGGACGTTTTTAGGATTTCATTATCTTTATTTTACTACTTTTACTTTGCTATAAAATTTTTGCTTATATCCTGTTCTTTATCTGTTGCCAAAATTATTTTGTTCTAATACTCAACCTTTTCATTCTTGTAGATGGCCCACACCAAGCAGACCCCGTGCAAGAGGACCATTTTGATGCCCACTAGGAGGACCAGGTTCACTTTGGGCAAGCATGTCCCGGCACACCTTGTGGAGGCTCTAAGGAACCAAGAGGAGGAACCGCCTGTGGAGGTACCCATGGGGGAACCTCTGGAGGACTTGTTGAAGGATCCGATGGATGAAGAAACAGAGGAGGGACCCATGTTCGAGGGATCCATTGAGATAGAGGAGTCTGAGGAAGATCCTGAGGAAGTACAGGAACAAGGTGGCCAGGAGGGAGCAGGTGACCCCGATGATGGAGATGGTTCTGACGATTCTGATGCTGATGGAGGTGATGATGGTAATGGTGGAGATGGTGGAGACGATGGAGACGGAGGAGATGATGGGGATGATGACAATGATGATGATCACAATGCACCGTTGGCTCAGGGATGGAATGCGGAGATCCACTACGACTTGGAGGGTGATGGCTACTACCACCCTAGGCTTCTCGCACTTGTGCATCGCTACCACCCTGGAGGCACTGTTCAGTACAGGACGGAGCATTGGACCCACCCCGACTACATCGGCTTCTGGGAGACAGAAGTGTACATCCGAGAGGGGACTCGGGTGTGCTACATCCACCGCGCCACCACTGCACGGCTCACACGTGCGGCCATCATTAGGGATGCAGCTCGACAGGCGTTGATGGTCAACCGTGACCGTCACTTCGACGACATCGCCTGGGAGGATGACCGCTATCTTCCCCACCATCGGAGCGGACAGTCTACGTGCAACATCGCTACACCACTTGGAGAGGCAAACCTGAGGCTGAGGCCTACCCTGTTGTGCTTGGCTGAGACCCACACTGACTTGGATCAGGCCCTGGATGAGCTCAATGTCATGGGGAGGGCCTACATGTAGCTGGCTCGTGAGAACGCTACACTAAAGCAGCAGCTAGGAGGTCCAGATGTGGAAGATTCAGGAGTACCCGCTCAGTCACCCCCGAGGACCAGAGGAGAGTCTGGAGACCCCAGCACCAGCACCACCATCGACCCGTACCCATAGGAGAGTCTTAAAAATATGTAATAAGCACGCGTAGCTACGCGAGAGAGTATTTAGTTTCTTTCTTTTAATGGTTGGACAAGTGTTAGTTGCATGGTTGGATGTTTATCATTATGAATAATGTTTGATTTGGATCTTTGATATGATTGTGATGACTTGTGGGCATGTCCACGGTCATTTAGTTAAGGTTAAGGTTTAGGGATATTATGAATAAATAGTTGGGTTTCGTTTTATCATGCTGTCCATTCTGTATCTTTCAGAACAGTCTGTCTTTATCGGTTCATATCTCGTAATCTAGATACTCAAAGGTCATGAAATTTTTATGGAGATAAGTAGACTTCAACATCTTTCTTCTGGCTCTGGAATCACCTCAATAGCTATTATAAATTGTGAGATACAACTGTTGTAAGTCGAGGTTTCTGTGCTGTCAGGATTTCGGAATAGTACTTCTTATCGTCTGAATTTGACTAAGTAAACGTTGGAATCTGAAAAAGTGTTCTAAACGAAAGTTGTAGGGAATTTCATAAGCTTTCCAGAAAGGTATGCTACGCAATCATATGATAAACAGAGACTGAGATATGCTCATTTTACAGCACTGCTGCTATCCAACTCGCTGGAAAAATTCAGAACAAATATCTTCTTGCATACCCTACATATATCTCTTGTCTACACCTACTCTTGTTACACCAGTATCTTGTAAGAGTTATATGCTTGGACATGTGAGACTTATATGATGCCTCTACAGATGGTGAACACCAGGAGGAACAACCAGGGAGGCGAGGAACCGCCACCACCACCCCCAGTCTCCATGGAGCAGCTGATGATGATGCAGACCTAGTTGCTTCAGCAGATGGCCCAGAACATGCAGAACATAGGGCAAGGGAATGGAAATGTACCCCCTCATGTCAGGGATAAGAGGGGAGAGTTTCTGAAAGGATGCCCACCTGTATTCAAGCACTCTGCCGATCCACTCCAAGCTGATGATTGGCTACGTGCCATTGAGAGGCAACTGGAGATTGCCCAATGTGATGATAGGGAGAAAGTTTTATATGCTTCTGGACAATTGCAGGGAGCTGCATAGGATTGGTGGGACTCATTCTGCTTTGGCCGCACCAAAGCTAATCCCATCACTTGGGCTGAGTTCTGCAGTGCCTTTCGCACTCATCACGTGCCTGCAGGACTGATGAAGCTGAAGAAGAAGGAGTTCTTGGCTCTCAAGCAGGGGGGCATGACTGTTGCTGAATATCATGACAAGTTTATACAATTGTCATGTTATGCACCTACTGAGGTAGACGAGGATGGAAAGAGGTAGGAGCTGTTTATGGAGGGCTTGAATGATGGTCTCCAGTACCAGCTGTTGTCCCATACCTTTGCTAACTTCCAGCAGCTGGTGGACAAAGCTTTAGTGATTGAGAACAAGCACCGCTAGATGGAGGACAAGAAGAGAAAATTTCAAGGACAGCAATCTGGGAGCAACTCTCGCTTCCGTACCAACCCTCAACAAACTCAACCTCAGTAGCGCTATCAAGGTCAGACAGGTCTCAACCGCAACCAGTAGCAGCAGCGTGCACAGCAACAGCAACAGCAGTACAAGGCACCAGCTCAGCACCAGCAGCAACCCAACAATGTACCAGTGAGGAATAATGCCCCCAATGCTCCATAGAGGAATGGCACACCAAAAGCGCCAAATGCAGTTAATGACAACAAGTGTTTCAATTGTGGAGAGCCGGGACATTACTCTAATAGATGCCCCAAGAAGACTAACTCACAGCAGAACTACGTTCGGGGAAAGGTGAACCATGTTACTGCTGAAACAGCTCAGGAGGCACCGGATGTGGTGATCGGTACGTTTCCGGTCAACTCAAACTTAGCTACAGTACTTTTTGATTCTGGTGCTTCGCATTCCTTCATAACATATACATTCATAAAGAAGCATGGTATTCCAGTAAGTGTTATGAAGAAACACATGTTAGTAAGCTCACCTGGTGGGGTAATGAAAGCAGAGTGGATATGCTTAGCTACTAGTCTTGGCATAAGGGGGTAGAATTTCAAGCAAATCTTGTAGTCATAAATTCCACCGGTATCGATGTCATCTTGGGTATGGATTGGCTAAGGTTGCAGAAAGCAGTTATTAATTGTGGTAATAGCTCGGTGAATCTTATCACTTCAACTGGAGAAGAAGTGGTGTTTGTGGCAACTCAGTCTGCTATAGAAATCTATCGGGTTAATCAGTTGGAGGGCACAACCTTAGAAGATATAAGGATAGCAAATGAGTACCTGGATGTCTTTCCCGAGGAATTGCCAGGTATGCCACCTGACCGAGACATCGAGTTTATAATTGAACTTTTACCTAGAACTGCACCCATAGCTAAGAGACCCTATAGAATGGGAGTGAATGAATTAGCAAAACTTAAGAAACAACTAAGGGAATTGCTAGATAAGGGTTATGTTCAACCTAGTTCATCACCATGGGGTGCACCAGTACTGTTTGTAGAAAAGAAGGATGGTACACAAAGGATGTGCATAGACTACAGGTCACTTAATGAGGTCACAATTAAGAACAAGTACCCATTGCCTAGAATTGATGACCTATTTGACCAATTGAAAGGGGCTTGTGTGTTTTCCAAGATTGATCTTTGATCTGGATACCATCAGTTGAGGATAAGGTGTACTAACATCCCCAAGACCGCCTTTGTGACCCGCTATGGACTGTATGAGTTCACAGTCATGTCTTTTGGTCTGACTAATGCACCTACCTACTTCATGTATTTGATGAACAAAGTATTCATGGAGTACCTTGATAAGTTTGTTGTCGTGTTCATTGATGACATACTAGTGTATTCTAAGAATGAAGAAGAACATGAAGGACATTTGAGATTGGTGTTGCAAAAGCTTAGAGAACATCAACTTTATGCCAAGTTCAGCAAATGTGAGTTCTGGTTAAAAGAAGTATCTTTCCTTGGTCACATAATCTCTAATGGAGGAGTAGCAGTAGATCCCAAGAAGGTTAGAGATGTGTTGAGTTGGAAGCCACCTAAAGATGTTAGTGAGATTCGGAGTTTTCTAGGTATGGCTGGGTATTATAGGAGGTTCATCGAGGGATTCTCTAAGTTAGCCAAGCCCATGACTGCATTGTTGGAGAAGAATGCCAAATTTGTATGGACTAAACAATGCCAGGATAGTTTTGAGGAGTTGAAGAAGAGACTGACTTCTGCTCCAGTGCTCATCTTACCTGATCTCACCAAAAGTTTCTCTATCTATTGTGATGCCTCACGGCAAGGTCTAGGAGGTGTTCTTATGCAAGAAGGCAAAGTTGTTGCCTACACATCTAGACAGCTGGGAAAACATGAGCTAAATTATCCGACTCATGATCTGGAATTGGCAGCTGTGGTGCATGCTCTTAAGATTTGGAGGCACTACTTGATTGGTCATAAGTGCAAGATTTACACGGACCATAAGAGTCTAAAGTATATATTCACGCAGTCAGATCTAAATCTGAGGCAGCGTAGATGGCTCGAGTTAATCAAGGATTATGATTTGGATATCCACTATCACCCAGGAAAGGCTAATGTTGTAGCAGATGCCGTGAGTAGAAGGAGTTATGTGAACATGGCCTATACAACTCAACTACCTAAAGAGTTGTGTGAGGAGTTCAAATACTTGAATTTGGGTATTGTGGTCAACACCATGGAGTTAGAGGTAGAATCCACTCTGGAACAAGAGATTCGTAAAGGACAGTTGGGTGATGAGAGGATCAAGGATATTGCAGAGTGTATAGTGATTGGTAAAGCCCCAAGATTCCATATGGATGATCAAGGGACAGTATGGTTTGGTAAAAGGATTTGTGTGCCAGAAGTAAAATCTATTAGGGAGCCTATCTTGAGGGAAGCTCATGACTCAGCCAATTCCATACACCTAGGAAGTACTAAAATGTATCTTGATCTTAAAGAGAGGTACTGGTGGTATGGACTAAAGAGAGATGTAGCAGAACATGTGGCTATATGTGACACGTGCCAAAGAGTGAAAGCAGAACATCAGAGGCCAGCAGGTTTACTATAGCCTATGAAGATACCCGAGTGGAAATGGGAAGAAGTTAGAATGGACTTTATAGTTGGATTACCCCGTACACAGAGAGGATTTGACTCTATCTAGGTGATTGTTGACCGATTGACAAAAGTGGCCCATTTCATTCCGGTCAAGGTAACTTATTCGAGTGCAAAGTTAGCGGAGTTATATATGGAAAGGATTGTATGTTTACATGGTGTACCAAAGAAGATTATTTCGGATAGGGGTACACAGTTCACATCACATTTTTGGCAGAAATTGCATGAGTCAATGGATACGAAGTTGAACTTCAGCTCAGCTTACCATCCTCAAACAGATGGACAGACCAAAAGGACAAATCAGATCTTAGAGGATATGCTAAGAGCTTATGCTCTACAGTATGGGACAAGTTGGGATAAGAGTTTACCTTATGCCGAATTCTCCTACAATAATAGCTACCAAAAGAGTCTTAAAATGGCACCGTTTGAGGCATTGTATGGCAGGAAATGCAGAACACCATTGTTTTGGAATCAAACGGGGGAAAGCCAAGTCTTTGGACCAGATGTTTTGCAACTGGTAGAAAAACAAGTGCAAACAATAAGGCAAAACCTAAAGGTTGCACAGTCCCGATAGAAAAGCTATGCGGACACAAGGAGAAGAGATTTGGCATTTGAAATTGGTGATTTTGTCTATCTCAAAGTTTCACCTATGAAAGGAGTAAAGAGATTCCATACCAAGGGAAAGTTGTCACCCAGGTATGTGGGACCATTCAAGGTCATCAACAGGAGAGGAGAAGTTGCTTACCAGTTAGAGTTACCGGAGCAGCTCTCAGGTGATCATGATGTTTTCCATGTGTCACAACTTAAGAAATGTTTGAGAGTACCTGAGGAACAACTACCCTTGGAAGAATTGGATATCCGAGGGGATCTATCATACAAAGAATATCCAGTAAGAATCCTAGAAACAGCGGAGAGAATCACAAGGAGCAAAATAATAAGAATGTGCAAGGTTCAGCGGAACAGACACTCAGTGGATGAGGCAACATGGGAAAGAGAGGAAGATCTGAGAACTGACTATCCCAATCTCATTGAACCATCTGAATCTCAAGGACGAGATTCATCCTAAGGGGGGTAGGTTTGTAACACCCAAAATTTTTTACCACAAATTAGCAATTAATTCTTAGCCTTTATTACATTTTTTAAGTATTTTTAACTTAGGCCAAATAATAAATATTGGTTAAATAAAATAAACTATAAGGTTTAGAAACATGTTTGTTGCATTCATGCCGAAGCATATTGTTTTTTTTTTGGTTGAGTGTAGGGCTAGTTGATTTTAAGTTTGCATTCAAAACTTATTTGAAATTGGCTTAAAATGAAAATGGAAAAATAGAATTTGATAAACATTTGATTTGAAAAAAAATAAGAAAGCCACCTTCTGGCCCAACCCAGCCAGCCCGGCCTTCTTCCCCCTCCTCCTCCCATGGCCTGCTTTGCCTGGCGTGGCCCACCCGGTGGCTGCCCCTGCGCTGACGCGCTGACACACCCCACGCGGCCCAGTTTGCCACCCGCGCGTGTGCTGTCAACCCGGCCGGCCTTCACCGCTGAGCCAGCCCACCAGCGCAGCCAGCTCGGCAGCGGCCCGCCTTGGCTTCATCCATGAGCGCCTTGCCCTTCTCTCTCTCTTGCTGTGCGTCTGGACCCACTCGTCAGCCACGTC